>NC_069702.1:15734923-16353673 GCF_023699985.2 Odocoileus virginianus | reverse complement strand
TACCATCTGAGCCACCAATCTTCAAAACATTAGTAACTGGATATTATACTCTATGTACGTAACTTAGCTTATCTAAAAGTTTTCTATTCTTTAGACCCTCTATGTGCAGTTCTTGGGTTGGAGAATGTCAGTATTCTTGTCTCTGATTCTTTATGTTTAAAAATTCCTACTTTGAGCAGCTATTTTTTTCCATTTTTTAAATTAAATTTTTAATTTTGTTTTGGAGTGTAGCTGATTAACAGTGTTGTAAGAGTTTCAGGTGGACAGCATAGGGACTCAGTCACACTTATATATGTATCCATTCTCCCTCAAACTCCCTTCCCATCCAGGCTGCCAAATAACATTGAGCAGATTTCCTCATGCTATACAGTAGGTCCTTGTTAGTTATCTGTTTTAAATATCACAGTGTGTACCTGTCCATCCAAAACTCCCTGACTATCCCTTCTCCTCATCCTTCCCACCAGCAACTGTAAGTTCATTCTCTAAGCCTGTGAGTCTGTTTCTGTTTTGTGAGTAAGTTCATGTGTATCATGTCTTTTTAGATTTCACCTGTAAGGGATGCCATTCAAAATTTCTGCTTCTCTGACTTACTCAGTATGACAGTCTCTGGGTCCATCCATGTTGTTGCAGACATCATTATTTCCTTCTTTTGATGGCCAAGTAGCATTCCATTGTATATGTGTACCGCATCTTCTTTATCCATTCCTCTGTCAGTGGATATTTAGGTTGCTTCCATGTCTTGGCTATTGTAAATAGTGCTGAGCAGCTATGTTTTAAAGGAATCCTCTCATTGTACCTCAATGATTAGGCTTTATAGTTAACTAAAAATGTAGCTCATTTCATAAAATCATTATATTTGCTTTCTGTTATTCATCATGGTAGTAAGATTGTGTGAAATGTATTAATTTTTGAATGCTGCCAGTTAGGTTGATGAGTATTTGGTTGATGAACAAAGAAATGTGTTTTCTATGGGAAATACACCAGACCCTCTATCTTTCAAGAGATCATCACTCCAATCTGCCCTTTTCCCCGATGTGACATTGGACTTTATCAACTCTTTGCTAATAGAATTTGCTTTACTTTTCAATTTTAACACTGATAGCCTGCAGAGCTTGTTTTCACTCTGGATAAACTACTAAGACAATTTACAAACATTTTGTAGTATTACGTCATGCTTTTACTGAGTAAAAAGACCTGTGCTCAGTACAATCTTACAGAGACTGAAAGAACCCTTCATTAGGTCTTTGTAATATATTATGTGCCAAGGACTCAATGGGGAGAAATGAATGGGCTGGTGCTTTGATGCTGTCAGGAGGAAAAGCATATTAATCAATGCCTCCATGAATAACAACTTGCTAATATCATAGTATCATGGCTTAAAATAAACCATCCCGCAGGCAGTATGTCTCAAAACAAGCCTCTGTCCTTAACACGATCTTGCTGGGTAAAACTTGTCTTCAAAGGCACTGACAATTCAGTGCCAATGGGAGTCTTATTTTTTTTTTTCCACTCAGGAGTTTAAAAAAATAACTAAAAGACCAAAGTAAAAATCCTTGTGAGGTTACTTACTTATATGTAACATGGCTAGATTTAAAAGTTCAGGAACTGGTTTATTGGATCTTCTAGATCATATGAAAAATTCTTTGGTATATTTCAGGTATCAAATTCTGTCAGCCCAGACTCAGAGCAACCATCATCCATGTATTGAGTTCCACAAAAATTAATATTTTATTCAGTTTCTTGAAAAATGATAAGATGACAAAAAACAAACATGTCTCAAATCCATGCTGCTTATCTTTGTGGTGGAAGCTAAACAATTTTATAGAAGCTGTAATGTAGGAGAAATTACTATGGTTCATATTTTATCCCTTAATAGGTAGCTTTCATTAAGTTAATAGTTATCTCTTAAGGTCCTATTAGAGCCGGATTCTGTATGTGACCCTTAGGATATGACAATTAACAAAAATAAATCCTGCTGCCAGGAATTCACAATCTGGTGGGGAAGGTAGATAAATGAAGTCATAATTATGTGACAACTGCTATTGACAAAGAAAACAAATCTATTGATACGAAGGAGCAAAGAGGAGGCTTTGGAAGATTGGGACTGGTGAGAACTGATGGGAACATACTGTATAGCACCGGGAACTCAATGCACCAAGGGGACCTAAATGGGTTTGGAATCCAAAAGTCAGGGGATATATGTATATGTATAGCTGACTCACTTTGCTATGTGGTAGAAGCTAACACAACATTGTAAAGCAAGTATACTCCAATAAAAATTAATTAAAAAATGACAGCTGCTATTAAAGAAGGGGGCTTCCCTTGTAGCTCAGTTGGTAAAGAATCCACCTACAATGCAGGAGACCTGGGTTCAATTCCTGGGTTGGGAAGATACCCTCAAGAAGGAAATGGCAACCCACTCCATTATTCCTTCCTAGAGAATCCCATGGGCTGTAGCCTGCCAGGCTTCTCTGTCTATAGGGTCCAAGAGTTGTACAAGACTTAGTGACTAAACCACCATTAAAGAAGGATGTATGGAGAACCACTTTGGAATGGAAGCAAATCCCACTTTGTTGAAGAGAGGTAGGCAGGCAAAGGTCAAGCAGTGAGGCTAGAGCAAGCAATATCTGGTTCAAGTTTTAAATAGAAAAACTTGAGTCTGGAAAGGGTAAAAAAAAGAGAAGTTCAGTGGAAGGACATGAGCAGAGATATGAAAGGATGTCTTTCGGGTCATATGCAGGGAATTGCATGCGCTGGGTAAACGCCAAGTGTAAGTGGGTAGGTAGGGGAGGTGAGAACAAGCACACAGAGTTTGCATGCTCCTGTCATAAAGTTCAATTTCAACCACAGGCAATGGGTAGACATCCAGGGTTTTAAGCTGGGTGGTGGTTTTAAGCTTGATCAGTGCAGCCTAGAAAACCAACCACACAGTGGGACAGTCGTATCTGATATAGGTAGGATTCATTGAGAACCTAAAGCTTTTGTTTTGGCTTGCTATTTCATTTTAAAATAACAATACTGTGAGATTATGCTCCATTTGATGAGATGCATTGGAAAGAAACTACTGTTTCTCTATTATGGATTGAATTGTGTTCCTCTCAAAATTTACTATGTTGAAACCCTAACCCAGATACCTCAGAATGTGACTCTATATAGAGATCAGATCTTTAAAGAGACAAGTTAAAATGAGAACCATTATGGTGGGTCCTGACCCAATCTGAATGGCGTCCCAAGAAGAAGAGGAGATTAGAACACATGAAAGATGCCAGAGACACAGAGAAAATGCCACGTGAGCACAGAAAGAGAGGTGGCCACCTGCAAACCAAGGAGATGGGTCTCAGGGGAAGTCAACTTTGCTGACACTTTGATCTTGCACTTTCAGTTTCCAGAACTGTGAGAAAATAAATTTCTGTTGTTTAATCCATCCAGTCTGTGGTATATTGTCATGGAAGCCCTATCAACCTAAAACAGATGCCCAATATGGGAAAGTGGAAAAAGGGCCTACGATCTTGATTCACCAAGGTAAGAATTATGTGCCAGTCTTGGGAGGAGGACTCTTGCCTTTCCCCTTCTGTCCTTAATTTTCTTGTGTATCTTCAATTACCTATCAAGAGTTCAACCAGACTAATATTCTGTTCTGTGTTGACAGAAGGTAAGATTGGAGGGTACTACACATTGTGGTTCAAAGCAAGGGTTCATTTTTGAATGACGAGGACTTGTGTTCAAATCTCAACCTAGACCATTTTGAGTAAGTTATGTAATCAGTCTTGTGAACTGATTTAAATCAATTTGATTACTTGCAGTTCTTTGGTAAATGTTAATATCCTCCATATTGCCAACTAACAAAAGCTCTGTTAAGTTTTTTCAAAGATAGATGAAAAAATTAGAGTGTCAGTCTATAGATTATGGCTTTCAATTAGTCTTGCGATGTGCAAAGTAACCCTGCAGTGTCTTCCCAATTAGGTACTTCAGATATTTACTAATCACTGTAGGGAATAAAACAAGACTATATATCAAAGCCATATATATGTATATGTATATATATATCACATTGTCCAACCCAAAGAATTTTAAGATAAATGAGAGATAATGCAAAACTCCCTAAGTTGACTTGCCCTACTATAAAATGGATTAATTTCACCAACACCACGTGCATAATTCAAAGATTAAAGTAAATCATGTCTGTAAAGCATTGAGCTCCATTTCTGGCATATAGTTGGAACTTAAAAGTAGTTTCTTATTTTGCCTGTAAGATAATATGAAGTAAGTGGTTTTATGAAGAAAATAGCCTCCATTTTGTTGCTAAAGCAATAACTAGGAAATCTGACCTAAGAATTTGCTGATCGGTAGCAAGTACTATGGAGAAGGCAATGGCACCCCACTCCAGTCCTCTTGCCTGGAAAATCCCATGGATGGAGGAGCCTGGTGGGCTGCAGTCCATGGGGTTGCTAAGAGTCCACACGACTGAGCGACTTCACTTTTCACTTTCATGCATTGGAGGAGGAAATGGCAACCCACTCCAGTGTTCTTGCCTGAAGGATCCCAGGGACGGGGGAGCCTGGTGGGCTGCCGTCTATGGGGTCGCACAGAGTCGGACACGACTGAAGCGACTTGGCAGCAGCAGCAGCAGCAGCAGCAGCAGGAAGTACTATTTTACCCTGCAGATCATGTTAACTAAGGGATTGCTCTGGTCTTGAATAAATTTTTAAATCAAGTATTTGTTAACCTTCTGTTCTTTTTAAATCCAGGGAAACAGTTTTTCTTTCAACCTTTACTCATTTCTGCTAAGAAGTATAAATTTCTATCCAAACAATAAAGAGTGAATACTTCTATAGATCAGTTTTGAATTGTGAACAGTTTACAAAGTAAGTTTGCCACCTTTGTGTAAGAAAGATGAGAGTTATCAAAACAACATTTGAGGTTTGATATAGTCTTGTGTCCACTGGACCAGGAGAGCAGAAGTCTATTTTCTTACTGAGGGCATCTGTAACTTAGGATATTATTTAAGCTTCTGAAGATACTTTTTTGATTTGTTCAATTGCCTCTTTTCCCTTCAAATAATTTCTTGATGTCTTGCATGTACAACTGTAAATATTAGGAGAAAAAAAATTCCGTGTCATAACTTTCAGAAAAGCTGTATCTACTATAAACTATCAACTGTTCAACGTAAACTGAGAAAGTCAGTCAAAAATGTGACCATTTGGGTTGTGTGATAATCTGCCCCATATTTGGAAACATTCTAAATGGGATAAGTTGAAAGAAGGGAACTGATATTATTACAACTCAATTTATAAACAATGATTGATCTTTCTCATTTCCAAAACTGTAATTTAAGCAGGAAAACAAGTTGCCTTAGCCATTGCAATATCCTTCAGAAATAAGAACAGCTGTTTTGCCAGCAGTGTGGATTCATTTTTCTATAATGTAAGTAGCATTAGAAAGAAAAGTTTTTTCTGATTTCAAAAGGACCAGCTGCTCTGATGTTTTGGGAATATTCCCATATGTTCTGATGGGAAAAACTAAGTGAAACCAAGCCAAAGACTTTTGACTTCATAGAAGAGACAAAGCTTTTCAAGACTTTCTCAACTAGAAAGTTTATAATTAGAGTATTAATATCTTGGAGGGAATTTTTGCTTCTTTGTGTAACTTAAAGGACAATTTTTAAAAAAAAAAATCCCATCTTTCATAAGATTTTGTTTGGTGCTTAAAATTAATAGTCCAGTGAGCCCAAAATAGACCCTAATGCTTGGCTGAAATGCTTAACTCAAGAGCAACTAGCAATATATTAAATCGTGAATTAGTACTCAAAATCAGAGTCTTGCAACCCATTAGCGAAATATGTGTATCTGCTTTACAAATGACTAATACCATATTTATGTTTAAGCTGACTGGCACTGCTTTGAAGACATCTGTTTTATGAATACTAACATTTAGACTCCATAAAGAAGAACAAACAGATACTCCACTCCCAAGAAGCCCCTTGCTGAGACACTTAATGGGCTACAACTTGTGAATCAGCTAGAAGAGCCTGGCTTAAAAGCCAACCACCATTCCTCACATCTATAGCATTGGTCTTTCATTAACCTGTAGAGTCTGTCAAGCTTATTTGTGGCAAGAGAGAAATTGCAATCCTTTGGTCCAGATAATTTCCATGAAGTAGGCTGGAAAGTGGATCCATGTGGATAGACGTGAGCCAGAATTTTCTGATTGGGTTGGGCCTGGAGGTGACCTTTACACCTGGAAATTTTACACTATCTTGGATCTAATAAATATGTATGTTCCTTGAAGTTTGATAAGTGGATAACCTGAACTAATTATTTGTGTTAAACAAGGAAATTTGGCACAGGAAAAAAAAAAAGAAATTGCATTTCTTTATCAAGTTCATGGGAATGAGGGGCTTCTGGTTTCCAGTTCCAAGGCTCATATTTGTTCTTTAAGCCACATTTTTAGCCCATGCTATTGTATTTCTGCAGTCCCTTTATCTTCTTCTGACTGTTGACCTACAAGACAATTTGTCATACGTTAATTTCTATCATTTATGTTGTAGAAACAGTAGGTATATTAATCATACATTTTGTAAAAATATATACATTCTTTTTCTCTCAGGAACTTCCTTCACTATTACTTGACTCTGATTATTTGAGAATCAAGATCCAAGTGTAAAGAATTTGTCTGTTTATGCAGTGAAGCACATCACTTAAATCTGATTTAACTTGGGTAAACTGATGTCTATTAATTATGTTCTGGACAACATAGTATAGTGATTAATGATGCTAATTAAAAATTAATAACATCAGCTGACATTTAGAGAATGCTAACAAGTTTCACTTGCTGATCTATTCTATCTTTCTATGTTTTCGATAATCTTTTATAGCAAGTATTTTTAAAAGATGGTTTTTTTTGTGTGTGGATCAAGAAACTTAAGCTCAGATACATTAAGTATCTTTCTTAAGGTCACATAGCTAAGAAGAAGAAAACTAGGATTGAAATCCTATGTTGCTAACGCTAGATCCAAAACCTTTGCTATTTTCATTACATCATGCTGCTTTCTTGACTAGACTCTCCTGAAGCACAATGAGGAAGCATGAGCCATTTTAAAAAAAAATTTATTGGAGTATAGTTGCTTTAAAATGTTGTGTTAGTTTTACTGACTTAATGGACATGAATTTGAGCAGATTCTGGGAGACAGTGAAGGACAAGGAAGTCTGGCATGCTGCAGTTGATGGGGTTGCAAAGACTCAGACATGACTTAGAGATGGAATAAGAACATAGTTGCCTTGCACTGTTGTGTTGGTTTCTACTGTAGAGCAAAGTGAAGCAGTTAAAGGTATACATGCAACTCTCTTTGAAAAGATTTTCTTCCCATTTAGCTTGCCACAGAGGCCTGAGTTCCCTAAGCTATATAGTGTGTTCCCATTAGTTATCTATTTTATACACTGTGTATATATGTCAGTCCCAGTCTCCCAAATCATCCCATCCCCTCCTCCATACTTTGACATCCATGTTTGTTCTTAACATCTGTATCTCTGTTCCTGCTTTGCAAAATGTTCATCTGTACCATTTTTCTAGATTCCACATATAAGTGATAGATGATATTTGTTTTTCTGACTTACTTCTCTCTGTATGACATTCTCTAGGTCTAGCCACATCTCTGCAAATGTCACCAAAGGAAACAATAAACAAAATGAAAAGGCAAGGCCTGAGCGATTTTGATTTCATAGATAGCTAATGTCTCCAGTACACTGTGCTTACTTTTCTTCATTTTATATTCATGCGTTTTTAATCTTCCTCCCTTCTACCACAGGTATCCAGTTCTCTCATGCTGCTCTAGACCTCCCATGTGTAAAGTTATTAGACTATTTTTCTTGGAGACGGAAACATTTATGGCAATTTTATAAAAACATAGGCAGCAGGCGATACTTACTACAAATGAATGAGTCACAAATTACAGCATTTCCACTTTCGGTTCAGGTTTTAGGAGAATTGGGGACTTGCCTGAAATGCTCCATTGTCTTTTGGTTAATTTCCTACACACAAGGTTGACTGTGGGGGGATGTGTTTATCTGGAAAGTTAAAGCTGGGCAGGTCCCCTTCCTTGCCACACCCTCCTGACCCACTACCCTCAAGTCAGGATGCTCAGTTCCATGGTGGTTCAAGATCCACATAAGCCCTGTGCTTGTTAGTACTTCCTTCATAGTTCAGAACATCGGTTTTTGTTGCTAGTGCTCCTAAAACGGTGATGTGAGTTAGAAAAGCTAAAGTGGTAGCAGATTAAGAATTAAGTCTTCTGGATCCAATGAGATCGTTCTTTGCATGACTATGACTCTTGGCTTGTGTTTCCTATTATGATTTCTCACAGCAAGGGAATTTTGCTGAGGTATGCCACATCTACTGCTACCCTTTCAGGCTACCTTGTTTTTTAAGCAGATTGTATATCTTTGGATAACTAAACCCAGGATATATTCTAGTTGTATAGACTACATGTGCTTATGTGATGCATACATTTGTGTATATGTGTGTGCATGCATCTATGTACCTGTGTGTGTGTGTGTGTGTGTGTGTGTGTGTGAGATTCAGGAATGGGGGTGACTCTTCCTCAACTTCATAGAAATGCCTCAGTGTGTAAAACTGATGTATTACTTCTCAATGATGAAACAATCTCTAAAATTCTTATCTCTGAAATTCATACCATTAAGGTAAAAATATTTTGTATCTTTTTAAAAGTTTGAATTTATGTCCTAGAGTAAGAACTGATATAAACATTTAGAAATAGTCAATAAAATCTCTTTCTTTTTTAAAAGAGAGAGAGTCCTCACTTGGCATGAAACCCACACAAGTCATTATCTTAAAGTGTCTATATGGTTAGACTAAATATAAGGGCTTGTCAAAAACTGTGAAAGTTTTGAGACTACCTTTGTTGCAACATAACACATTAACCCCCTAGTTTCACAGATGGTAGGCATAAGGTGCCCTGGGTTAGAGACCTCGCACAGTTTATTATCACAGCCAATACCTGCGGCCAGGTAACCAGTGTTTTTGTGATGGTCCCTGAGTGCCAATTCCCACAGGATGATGCAGAGAGGTCACCGATCCCACCTCCCCTATACACACACATATAGTTGGCTGAGTTACAGAAGAATGAGGAATTTGGAACCAGGAACCATTTATAAAGAACAGTAAGTAAACCTGTCCTCTGCTTTGGAGGAAAACACTGTCTCTCTCTTTCAAGGCTGCTTAATGCACAAGCATCCTTGAAAAGACACTCTACCACAAAGGACAATTAATGTCTTTGCTTTTAAGACATGGAGAAACGTAAGAGACTTATCCAGGATTTCTCTCAACAGTTTACTTCTCTAAAGTTAGTTACTAACTTTAGTTACTAAAGTAAGTTATTTGCTCAGTCGTGTCCAACGCTTTGTGGCCTCACGGTCTGTAGCCTATCAGGCTCCTCTGTCCGTGGAATTCTCCAAGCCAAAATATTGGAGTGGATTGCCATTCCCTTCTCCAGGGGATCTTCCTGACCCAGGGATCTGTTGACTAAAAAATATAGTCACAACCTGAAAGTAGAGTTATTTTATTTGATGGGAATGTTTAGGACCCCAAGGCTGGGAGACAGCATCTCAATAGCTCTGAAAAAAGTGCTCCAAAGAGGCAAGAGGGGCACTCAGGCTTTATACAAGTTTGCAACAAAGGGAGCAGGCAGTCTGAACATCAAAGATCGGGTATCAAGTTAAGGAATTTAGCATCAGTTGTAGATGTGACAGGTGATGGAAGTAACGTCCACTGCTGTAAAGAGCAATATTGCATAGAAACCTGGAATGTTAGGTCCATGAATCAAGGCAAATTGGAAGTGGTCAAAGAGGAGATGGCAAGAGTGAACATCAACATTTTAGGAACCAGTGAACTAAAATGGACAGGAATGGGTGAATTTAACTCAGATGATCGTTATATCTACTACTATGGGGAAGAATTCCTTAGAAGAAATGGAATAGCCATCACAGTCAACAAGAGTCTGAAATGCAGTACTTGGATGCAATCTCAAAAATGACAGAATGATTTCTGTTCGTTTCCGAGGCAAACCATTCAATAGCACAGCAATCCAAGTCTATGCCCTGACCAGTAGTGCTGAAGAAGCTGAAGTTGAACAGTTCTATCAAGATCTACAAGACCTTCTAGAACTAACACCCCAAAAAATGTCCCTTTCATTGTAGGCAACTGGAATGCGAAAGTAGGAAGTCAAGAGATACCTGGAATAACAGGCAAATTTGGCCTTGGTGTACAGAATGAAGCAGGGCAAAGACTAATAGAGTTTTGCCAAGAGAACACGCTGGTCACAGCAAACACCCTCTTTCAACAACACAAGAGAAGACTCTACACATGGACATCACCAGTTGGTCAATACTGAAATCAGATTGATTATATTCTTTGCAGCTGAAGATGGAGAAGCTCTATACAGTCAGCAAAAATAAGACCGGGATCTGACTGTGGCTCAGATCACGAACTCCTTATTGCCAAATTCAGACTTAAATTGAAGAAAGTAGGGAAAAACACTAGACCATTCAGTATGACATAAATCCAATCCCTTACAATTATACAGTGGAATTGAGAAATAGATTTAAGGGACTAGATCTGATAGATAGAGTGCCTGAAGAACTATGGACAAAGGTTCGTGACATTGTACTCTAAGAGGCAGTGATCAAGACCATCCCCAAGAAGAAGAAATGCAAAAAGGCAAAATGGTTGTTTGAGGACGCCTTACAAAGAGCTGAGAAAAGAAGAGAAACTAAAGGTAAAGAAGAAAAGGAAAGATATACCCATTTGAATGCAGAGTTCCAAAGAATAGCAAGGAGAGATAAGAAAGCCTTCCTCAGTGACAAAGGCAATGTAATAGAGGAAAAACAATAGAATGGGAAAGACTAGAGGTCTCTTCAAGAAAATTAGAGATAACAAGGGAGCATTTCATGCAAAGATGAGCACAATAAAGGACAGAAATAGTATGGACCTAACAAAAGCAGAAGATATTAAGAAAAGGTAGCAAGAATACACAGAAGAATCATACAAAAGAGATCTTCATGACCCAGATAACTGCGATGGTGTGATCACTCACCTAGAACTAGACATCCTGGAATTTGAAGTCAAGTGGGCCTTAGGAGGCATCACTATGAACAAAGCTAGTGGAGGTGATAAAATTCCAGTTGAGCTATTTCAAATCCTAAAAGATGATGCAGTGAAAGTGCCACACTCAAAATGCCAGCAAATTTGGAAAAAAACAGTGGCCACAGGACTGGAAAATGACAGTTTTCATTCCAATCCCAAAGAAAGGCAATGCCAAAGAATGCTCAAACTGCCACACAATTGCACTCATCTCACATGCTAGCAAAGTAATGCTCAACATTCTCCAAGCCAGGCATCAACACTACGTGAACCGTGAACTTCCAGATGTTCAAGGTGGATTTAGAAAAGGCAGAAGAACCATAGATCAAATTGCCAACATCTGCTGGATCATCGAAAAAGCAAGAGAGTTCCAGAGAAACATCTATTTCTTCTTTACTGACTATGCCAAAGCCTTTGACTGTGGGGATCACAACAAACTGTGGAAAATTCTTAAAGAGATGGGAATACCAGAGCACCTCACCTGCCTCCTGAGAAATCTGTATGCAGGTCAATAAACAATAGTTAGAACCGGACATGGGACCACAGACTGATTCCAAATTGGCAAAGGAGTATGTCAAGGCTGTATGTTGTCACCCTGCTTATTTAACTTATATGCAGAGTAAATCATGAGAAACGTTGGGCTGGATGAAGCACAAGCTGGAATCAAGATTGCTGGGAGAAATATCAGTAGCCTCAGATATGTAGATAACACCACCCTCATTGCAGAAAGCAAAGCCGAACTAAAGAGCCTCTTAATGTAAGTGAAAGAGAAGAGTGAAAAAGTTGGCTTAAAACTCAGCATTCAGAAAACTAAGATCATGGCATCTGGTCCCATCACTTCAGGGCAAATAAAAGGGGAAACAATGGAAATAATGAGAGACTTAATTTTCTTAGCTCCAACATCATGGCAGATGATGACTGCAGCCATGAAATTAAAAGGCGCTTTCTCCTTGAAAGAAAAGCTATGAACAATCTAGACAGCATATTAAAAAGCAGAGACATTACTTTACCAACAAAGGTCCATCTAGTCAAGGCTATGATTTTTCCAGTAGTCATGTATGGATGTGAGTGTTGGACTAAAAAGAAAGCTGAGCGCCAAAGAATTGGTGCCTCTGAACTGTGGTGTGGAGAAAACTCTTAACAGTCCTTTGGACTGCAGGGAGATTCAACCATTCAATCAAGAATGATTCAATCAGAAATCAAAAGGAAATCAGTCCTGAGTATTCATTGGGAGCACTGATGCTGAAGCTGAAACTCCAATACTTTGGCAACCTGATGCAAAAACCTGACTTATTGGTAAAGATCCTGATGCTGGGAAAGATTGAAGGCGGGAGGAGCAGGGGACGACAGAGGATGAGATGGTTGGATGGCGTCACTGACGGCATGGACGTGAGTTTGAGTAGGTTTGAGTTGGTGATGACAGGGAGGCCTGTGGTGCTGCAGTCCATGGGGTCACAAAGAATTGTATGCAACTGAGCAGCTGAACTGAACTGAACAGTATGGGAGGATGCAAGCCTCTGGGCTCACTGAATTCATTCTTTTCATGTGCATCTCTGGTGTCTGGGCCAATCCGGTTTCCTTTTTCACCTTGCTTCTTGCATTCCCCCAGCTCCTCAACAATCAACTTGGGGCGTGGCAGCATCACTTGGATCTCAGCTTTGTGAGCTCTCATTCACATTTGGAGGCCAGGAATTGCTGATGGCCGTGACATTTCTTGTTTATTGATATGGCAGAAGATATTTTCATTTCAAAGATTGAGCCCAGGTCTCCCGCATTGTAGGCAGTTTCTTCACCATCTGAGCCCCACCAGGGAAGCCCAGGTTTCTGCTACACTTTCTATTTATTGATATTTTTTTTCCTTCCCAATTCTCATGCTATTATATCACCTTGCATTTATGACCAAAGACAACAGAGAGGAAAATGTCCAATCTTTTAGTTCAGTAGTCAGTTTGGATCCATTTTACAGCTGACCTGATCATTTGTATGGACATTGATCAAAAACAAGTTCCAAAAATCCCTACTAGGAAATTCTTTCCCTCAGAACCAAGGCTTTAGGGAGAAGAGTCAAACCTGACTACCTGATTAGGGGGAAAGCCAAAGTAGGATAGTCAGGATTGGAGACCTCAGGGCCCCATTGTAGTTCTAGAACAAACACTGAGTCAAAAGAGTTAGCTGAGCTTTGGCAAGTGTGGCAGCTATAACTAATCGAGGGAACTGGATTAGAAGATGCAGATTCAATCCCTGGGTTGGGAAGATCTCCTGGAGAAAGAAATGGCAACCCACAATATTTTTGCCTGGGAAATCCCATGGACAGAGGAGCCTGGTTGGCTACAGTCTAAGAGTCTGACATGACTTAATGACTAAACAAGTCTCTTAACTATTTGAATCCATTTCTATTTCCTACTGAGTTTCTGACTGATAGAACTAGAAAAAAAAGATGGGACCCTAGTTTCAAAGGACCCAAGATAATAGCCAACACTCATTAAGCCATTGGGCTTCCCAGGTAGCTTGTCCTGTAAGGCAGGAGACACAGGAGACACAGGTTTGATTCCTGGGTTGGTAAGAACCCCTGGAGGAGGGCATGGCAGTCCACTCCAGTGTTCTGACCTGGAGAATCTCTTGGGGAGAGGATCCCGGCGGGCTGCAGTTGCTGAGTCAGACATGACTGAAGTGACTGAGCATGCTTACCCATATTAAGCCATTAGTGTGTGTTTGTCTAAACCTCACAGCAAAACTAGGAGGTGGAAACTATTACTAGCTTCATTAGACCAAGAAACTGGAGCACAGAAATCTTCCAATTGCGGGGAGCAGAGACTTAAACGCAAGCAACTGGATTCTAAAGCCCTCACCAGTAACACCACACATTACAAGTCTCATGGCCAAGGTCAGACAGTGCCATGCTCCACTGTGGGGCAGAGGCTTAGTCAGAATAATCAGAGGAAGAGACATGGGACTGCTGAGGAGGAATAACGCAATAGTGAGATGATAACAACTGGTATTCAGGATTAGTGTGGGATCAAGAGCAAGCTGTTTTGCCACTGAATTACTGGTGCTTTAATCTAGGACTAACATCTAGGACTGGTCCTGCATTGGAGGCCTGGATTGAACCCAGTTTTTTGAGGTTAAGACTCTCTAGCTGTGGGAGGGATGAAGGACCACATGGCCAAGAAGTCACGAGGAGGGCTATTCATGTCTAAGCTTAAAGCTGTAAGTTTACTTGTCCTTTGTAAATAGACACAGCCACGTAGGAACAGAACGGTAACATACACTACTGAATGAAGACAGCAATTAGTGCCATTCAAAACCAACTAGAGTGTCAAAATATTTCAAAAAACACTTATATATTAGTAAAATGAACTGAACTGTGTCAAACAGAAGGAACAAAATAAAACTAGCATTTTTCAGCTGAGTGGTCATCTGACTTTAAGCTTTCTGGCACTATTAAGTTTCCAAAACAACAAGGAACATGAAAATAAGCAAAAAGGCTAATAATCCAAAACAATAAAAGTAGCTCATAACACATTTCAGAACATTTAATGGCAAAAAGAAAAAGCATTATATCTGTGATGGATAATTACAATAAAACTCAGTTCTCATTGACACCAAAGCCCAGAAGACCTGGAGAAGTAACACAGTAAACAGTGAAGAGATGGATGAAAGCATATTTGGAAATATCCATACACTAGTTTGTCTCAAAAAGTCAACTGGCTAGTCTCTTTGCAAACGCAATATGGCCTGAAGAGAGAAGGAACAATGAATGGTAATGAGGAACGGTGATGAGAAGTGACAAGCAGTATGAGAAGCAACAGGCAGTATCAGAAATCATCATGAGGGAAAAGGCAGAGGAAATATCACTTAGCTGAATCCAGCAGCCAGAGATTACTTACTGTGTTGGCCAAAGCCTCGGCATCGCCACCTCCTTTATTACTCTCCAACAGTCCTGTCTGGATTCTATCCTTGTAGTTCTAGCCACACCTCCGGGGGATGGGCGAAACAAAATGTATGGAATACTGCTCATAAATTTTCTCTTCTTAGTGATTCTGAGTGAACATTTGTTTACACACCAAAGATGTGTAAGGTTGTAAAATAAGAATACCGCTTAATGTTGCTAAATCCAGCCTGTCAAACTCGTTGAACATCGAAACCTTTAAATTTCTTTTTTTTTATTTTTATTTTTTTATTTATTTTTATTAGTTGGAGGCTAATTACTTTACAATATTGCAGTGGGTTTTGTCATACATTGACATGAATCAGCCATGGAGTTACATGTATTCCCCATCCCGATCCCCCCTCCCACCTCCCTCTCTACCTGATTCCTCTGGGTCTTCCCAGTGCACCAGGCCCGAGCACTTGTCTCATGCATCCAACCTCGAAACCTTTAAATTTCTGTTTCAAAAAACAACCTTTGGGAAATGCCGGTCTAGTCACTCCCAACCAGACACAGGTGTATTCTGGAGTCACCCGTGCCAATCAGAATTAGGTAATGTAAGGGGAGTTTAACAAAGGGACTATTTGCAAAGGTGTGGGCTCAACTTAGGTAAAGGAACAAGGGAGACTGAGGAACCCAGGTAGTGACATTTGCGAGCCCTTGCTGCTCCCCGGGTGCTGAGATAGTAGAGAGACAGCGCAAAGGCAAGAGGTGGCCTCTGGGAGAAAGATGCAGCCGCCTGAGGCCCAAGTCCCTGGCCTTCCTCTCTTCCCTTCCTTTGCACCTGCTGTTGCCTGCTGTGTATGCCAGGGGCTGCCTCACTGTACCCTGGAGGGCAAGATAACTCCCGGGACAATCTGGGCAGGCCAGTGGCCCAGGATGGGGAAGGGGAGAGGGGGATGGTTGTGAGGAGCAAAGAGGACACTCGACATCACCTCCCCCACTATCAAGTCAAAGCTTCCTAAGTTACAGGCAAATAGTCTGTGTAATAAAGAGACGCTCAAAGAGATCCCTCCAGAATTTAAAGAACAGAAATATTTGGATGGATCAGTGCAGTGTTGCTGTTCCCTGGATGTAATACAGCTCTGTATTACCATATAATACAGTGAGGATGGCTCCTGGTAGATTTTAAAAATAAATTAATTGGAGGATAATTGCTTTACAGTGTATTGCTTTCTGCTGTACAACAATGTCAATCAGCTATAAGTATACATATAACCACTCCTTCTAACCTCCTTCCCACTCCCCCATCTCACCCCCCTAGGTCATCACATAGTCTTTTGAATCAAATTAAGCTGTTGACTACTGTGGTTCATGCATGCAACAGAATTAGTCTCAATTCTGTTTCATGCAGGTATAGTTTTTTTTTTTTTTTTTTTGGACATACTCCCCATCAGTTTTCAAAGCCAAGTATTTTGAATACTTGTCTCTCCCTTGTAGAATCTAAGGGTTGAGGTGCCTGACCTGGAGTTCAAATCTCTTGCTCCTCAGGAAAACATCCATTCTGTAACTTTGTGACCCCTTCCAATTGTGGGTTGCTGCCACTGAAACTGTTAGTTGCTCAGTCCTGTCCAACTCTTTGCCACCCCAAGGACTGTAGCCCGACAGGTTCCTCTGTCCATGGGATTCTCCAGGCAAGAATACTGGAGTGGGTAGCCATTCCCTTCTCCAGGGGATCTTCCAGGGAGTGCTTTATTATTTTTTTGAAGAGACTGTGTCTCTGCCTCTCTACCCATCCTGATGCTGCCTTTTTAAACTTTGCTGTGGAGGTTTTGTTCATCCAGTTTTCAGATCCCTTTCCAAGGGAGTTATTTCATAAGTGTTTGTAGATTTATTGTGTCCATGGGAGGAGGTAAGATCAGGATCTTCCTATGACACTGTCTTGAACCCTCCCCCAATAGTTCTTCATTTAAAAGAAACACAACAATGAATTGAGGGTGATGAGTTGTCTACAAGTGGTATTTTTATTGATAGTGTTTATACTGGATACTGACAGTAATAAAGAAGAGGGGAGAGAAGTGTCAGTTTGCATCTGAGTTCTTGGAGCCAGTGAATTCTCCATAGAGCAATCCAACCAGTGGCTGAAGAGACAAACACTTGCTAAAACAGTAAATTGTTAGAATTGCATCTAATAAATTGCTTATTTGAATTGATGCTTTTGGACTGTGGTGTTGGAGAAGACTCTTGAGAGTCCCTTAGACTGCAAGGAAATGCAGCCAGTCAATCCTAAAGGAAATCAGTCCTGAATATTCATTGGAAGGACTGCTACTGAGCTGAAGCTCCAATACTTTGGCCACCTGATGTGAAGAACTGACTCATTAGAAAAGACCCTCATGATGGGAAAGATTGAAGGGAGGTGGAGAAGGGGATGACAGAGGATGAGATGGTTGGATGGCTCCACCAACTTGATAGATGTGAGTTTGAGCAAGCTCCAGGAGTTGGTGATGGACAGGGAAGCCTGGTGTGGTCCATGGGGTCGCAAAGAATTGGACATGACTGAGCAACTAAACTGAACTGAAAACAGTAAATAGAGCTTACTCACTGGAAAAGACCCTGATGCTGGGAAATACTGAAGGCAAAAGGAGAAGAGGGCGACAGAGGATGGGTGGTTAGAAAGCATCAGTGACTCAGTGGACATGAATTTGAGCAAACTGCGGGAGATAGTGAATGACAGGGAAGCCTAGCCTGCTGCAGTTCTTAGGGTTGCAAGGAGTCAGACATGGTTCAGCGACTGAATGATAATAGCAATAAACATAGAGGTTTTAATTTTGTGGTGTATGTTCAAAGAATTTTTTTTCTAGTCCAGAGACTTTATTAGATTATGATTTCTTGAGGAATACACTATTTATTTGGAGAAGTGATTTTTACTTTTTAAATATAACAACTGAGTGTGTTTTATAATATCTTGCCTATAACCCTATCTATAAAGTGGATGGTATCCACGAGTTCTTTGTTACCCCAAAAATTACTGCCTTATTTGGGCTTATTTTAATAGGTATTGCCCAATTTCCCACTTTCTTTTTCTGACTGTTTTCTATAAATGAATTCTACTATCTTTACTTTTTTTTTTTAAATCACATGTGGTCTTCAACAAACTCATGGGCACATTATTGAATCTGAACTACAAAATCAACAAATGCTGAAGCTATTTGTCCAAAATGGATTCTCCCCCATCACATACACTGTTTATATCAATCATCTATTGTCTTTTCTATGCTCTTGGGTATATCAAATAATTCTTTCATGAACACTCATTCACATGATATTGTGAGAGAATGAAGCATTTATGGGCTTTCATAGAGGTTCCACAGAAAGAGCAAAGTAATATTCTGGAAATTGTCATTTTGATTTGTTTAATTTTGTATAATTTGCCTTCTCAGCCAGATTTTAGATACTCAAAGAACTAAGTGGTGCCTTTCCAGCCCTGTTTTTATCCAATGCAGTGTTTAATGCTATGCCCGAATGCCTGAGGCAGTGCTGGAGCCAATCTATTCTCATTGAATGAAGGACTGTCTGTAGTTGATATTTAAAACAAAAACTGAGAAGTTTATTTTGCAGTTCACAAAGTAAATGTATTTCAAGATTAATCAATGCCATTTTGCTTATTTTTAAAAAGCGCCTAGAAAAGCTTATCGAGATCATTATTTTCACTTCTGTTAAGGTTAGAGAAAATTCTGATTCTCACTGAATTTGCTATAAACAACTATGCTTTTTACACTTAGAGGAATTTAAGTCAGATAGACCAGGAGATGCTAATGAGCACACAAAGCCTAATGGGTGAATTTCTGTTCCCCTTCCCAAACTTTGGGCTTCCCTGGTGGCTCAGAGGGTAAAGCGTCTGCCTGCCATGCGGGAGACCCAGGTTCAATCCCTGGGTCGGGAAGATCTCCTGGAGAAGGAAATGGCAACCCACTCCAGTATCCTTGCCTGGAAAATCCCACAGACAGAGGAGCCTGGTGGGCTACAGTCCGTCCATGGGGTCACAAAGAGTTGGAGACAACTGAGCGACTTCATTTTCACTTTCATTTTCCCATACTTTGCATGTAGCATACCTTGTAAGTGATGGATAAATGTCTCCTAACTGGTAGGATACCCCATCGTTATCATTCTTAATTATTGGTCCTGTAACTAAGCATAATGTTTCTTTGTAATTATTCTGCCTACAAAGATGACCATAAATGTTCAATGCTCTTATTTTAGAAATGGCTTTGTTTAGTGATTTCTTTTTAGGGTCGTTTAAAATGAAGTTATTCTCTTGTGTATCCAGTGCAAACACATACCCATCACTGATTTGTGATAATGTCCTGAAGAAGTGAAGTGAAGTCGCTCAGTCACATCTGACTTTTTGTGACCCCATGGACTGTAGCCTACCAGGCTCCTCAGCCCATAGAATTTTTCAGGCAAGAGTACTGGAGTCGTTTGCCATTTCCTTCTCCAGGGGATCTTCCCGACCCAGGGATTGAACCCGGGTCTCCCGCATTGCGGGCAGATGCTTTATCATCTGAGCCACCATGGAAGCCCAATGTCCTGAGAGCAGTCTAATTCAAATTTTACTAGAAGTTTACCCTCTGTACCAGACTTTTCCAAGCTTGCCAAGCTCTTCCCAAATATACTCAGTTCTCTTCATACGAACCTTTTGTCTTCACTAAAATTAGCACTGCTTGTTGATGGTGCTGCTGCTGGTGACTTTCTATGGCTTGTCTGTAGACACAGACACACAACATCCATGCCATTGATTTGTTGTCACTGTTGTTCAGTTAGCAATAAGGAGTCATGTCCAACCCTTTACAGACTGCAGCATGCCAGTCTTCCCTGTTCTTCTATCTCCAGGAGTTTGCTCAAACTCATGTCTGTTGAGTCAGTGATGCCATCCAACCATCTCATCCTCTGTCACCCCCTTGTCCTCCTGCCTTCAATCTTCCCCAGCATCAGGGTCTTTTCCAATGAGTTGGCTCTTCGCATCAAGTATCCAAAGTATTGGAGCTTCAGCTTCAGTCCTTCCAATGAATATTCAGGATTTATTTCCTTTAGGATTAACTGGTTTGATCTCCTGCAGTCCAAGAGACTCTCAAGAGTCTTTCCTAGCACCACAATTTGAAAACATCAGTTCTCTGATGCTCAGCCTCCTTGACTTGGGATTTTGTAAACAAAATTCTTGCTTCTGTTGCCATGGCCAGGATCTGTTATCACTGGTGTTCTCTGAATTGGTATACACCCAATGGAGGTATACACATCCAGTGGAGATATACTTTGTTTGCTGGGCAGTGTGGTAACCCTCCCCTCCACTGAGCAGCACCCATTGCCAGTGCGGACAGCCAGGCAGAGACTTGGGTCCCCAGTGCTCTCATCCATCCCAGTGTCAGTTCTTCTGCTTAGAGTGGATTCGGGAATGGTGTCCTTCCTCCAAAATGTAATTGATTACAGGGATTCCTTAGCAAGGACCTCAAGATGTTAAGAGTTTAGTGAAATTCTTCCTTTAGTTAGCAAAATTGGCCCCTTTCTCTTTGGGGTATATACAAACCAACCCAGAATCTAGGTGGGAAAAGGTTCTAGTGTTAGTTGTGTAGAGGGATCTATGCTTTTCAGGTGGCTCAGTGGTAAAGAATCCGCCTGCCAATGCAGAAGATGCGAGATGTGTGCTCAATCCCTGGGTTGGGAAGATACCCTGGAGGAGGAAATAGCAACCCACTCTGGTAGTCTTGACAGGAAGATCCCACGGACATAGGAACCTGGCGGGTCACAAAGTGTCAGACAGGACTGAGCGACTGAGCACACACACACACACACACACACACACACACACACACACACGGGACCACACCTCTCCTCTGACCCTCAAACTCTGTGCAGATTCTCCTCAGCCTTTTCATATCTTTTCTTTGAGATTAGTTCTCTCTCAGAGCTTCCCTGATATCTCAGCTGGTAACGAATCTGCCTGCAATGCAGGAGACCCTGGTTCAATTCCTGGATTGGGAAGATCTGCCGGAGAAGGGAGAGGCTACCCACTCCAGTATTTTTGGGCTTCCCTGGGGTCTCAACTGGTAAAGAATCTGTCTGCAATGCAGGAGACCTGGGTTCAATCCCTGGGTTGGGAAGATTCCCTGGAGAAGGGAAAGGCTACCCACTCCAGTATCCTGGCCTGGAGAATCTCATTGACTTTATAGTCCATAGGGTCACAAAGAGTCGGACATGACTGAGCGACTTTCACTTTCAATTCTCTCTCAAACCCCTACACACCCCACTTGAAATTTGACTTCTGTTTGCCTAGTCCTCAGTTTTCTAGACCCATTTATCTACAATGTCAGGAGATCCTCAGCATTTGTGTAAATCAGCTGATGCAACTAGTTATGGGTTTGAGGAGAAATGTGATGCAAAGGGATTACGTTAAGTCAAAAATTCCAACTCTGCTGGAATGGCCTTTATATGTGAAATAGTGAGCATTTATTGACTTTGATTCTTTAAGTCTGTGTGTGGACAGACGTAATTGAAAAGATTCCTCATGTGATCCTGATACAACTTTATGTGAAGACAGAGAGGGTAGAAACGAAGAGGTATGAGTATTGAGGCAGGGGCCCCTCCTTCCTGTATTCTGTTGCCCCCAAATCACTGTCATGGAAAGTGACAGTGATTATAAATCTCAAGTTATAAAGTAATGTGCCTAACTTAATTACTCTTGGGCATGGGTTAAAATCAACACAACAGAATTCTGAGAATGGGTGTGAGAGATTTGAGGACTAGGAGCCTGGGAAACATTTGCTTATAGTTTCTCCAGGGTTTTAGTTTATCCTAGTTTTATTATGTTCTCTCATCTGGCTCCTCCAAACATCGTGATTTAATTATATACCCATCAGCTTTCTGAGATCATGTCTCAGGTGGGCTTTTATATTTTTCTCATCCTGTAAGAGTGGTTAGTGTGATGATTTTTTAACCTCTAAATTGTTTTTTTTTTCTGATATTTTAGAGACTATAGCTGTAGTTATATATGTAGTCCAGTGTTACCTTAGCTATGAGGTCAGTAGAAAATGCCAAAATCAGCTCACAAGAGAAAAGGCCACGGGAGATGGGGCAGTGACCTTCTGGAAGTGTACATATTCTTCAGAATATGCTGATAAGGAACATTTGGTGCTTGAAGCTGTGGCAAAGCAGGAGCAAATCTGGATTAGTTAGCATCATGTGGCGATTTTCAAGGTCAATAGCAAGTCAGGTGAAATTACAGAATTAGAGCACTTTGAAACTAGAAGGGGTTTTTTAAATCAGTGGGTTTCTGGCTATGTTGACGAAAACCTGCAATAAGGAATTCATTTTACATCACTCAGTATCTATATAGGCATGTCTAAAACAAGTTTCATGCACATACATGTACAAAAAAATAGTTGCATTTATCACAAGGAAGCATTTATTCTCTATTCTATTCTTGAAAAAAGTGAGAGTCACTCAGTCATGTCTGGCTCTTTGCGACCCCATGGTCTATATAGTCCATGGAATTCTCCAGTCCAGTATATTAGTCTTGACTCACTGAATTAATTTTATATTCCATGTGAAATTGTAAAATATTATTGTAGATCACATTGAACAGCCTTTCATCTTATAGAAGAATTAGATAGCCCTAGAAATTAAGTGAATTTTTCAAACTCTGTGGATAGGGGTCCCTGGTAGTTCAGTGGTAAAGAATCCGCCTGCCGTTGCAGAAGACATAGATTCAAACCCTGGGTTGGGAAAGTCCTCTGGAGAAGGAAATGGTAACCCACTCCAATATTCTTGTCTGGGAAATCCCATGGACAGAGGAGTGTGGTTGGCTAAAGTCCATGGGGTTGTAGAAGGATCAGACAGACTTAGTAACTGTGCTGTGCTAAGTCACTGAAGTTGTGTCTGACTCTTTGTGACCCTATGGACCATAGCCCACCAGGCTTCTCTGTCCATGGGATTCTTCTGACAAGAATACTGGACTGGATTGCCATGCCCTCTTCCAGGGGATCTTCCCAACCCAGGGATCGAACCTGTGTCTCTAAGGTCTCCTGCATTGGCAAGAAGGCTCATTACATTAGTGCCTCCTTGGAAACCCAGACTTAGTGACTAAACAACAACAAATGAACAGGTCAGCCTGGAGCCCAGATCTTTTTCTTTTTCTGGATGTGATCTATTCTCAATACTGGTATATAAATATCAATGTAGGGCATTAATTTTCAATGTTTCTGTTAGACATGTTGGACAGATTAAGGATTATAATTGTAATTCCATAACATTTTTTAATATTGTTGTTATTGTTGTTCAGTCACCCAGTCATGATGAACTCTTTGCAACCCAATGAACTGCGGCAGGCCAGGCCTCCTGTTCCTCACTATCTTCTGAAGTTTGCCCAAGTTCATGTCCATCACATCAATGATGCCATCCAGACATCTCATTCTCTGACACCCTCTTCTCCTTCTGCCCTCAATCTTTCCCAGCATCAGGAACCAGATGAAAGCAGTCAATCTTAAGGGAAATCAACCCTGAATACTTGTTGGAAGGACTGATGCTGAAGTTCCAATATTTTGGTCATCTGGTATGAATAGCTGACTCATAGGAAAAGTCCATGATGCTGGTATAATATTTTTTAATATAAATATATATTAAAATTGTATTGGTTAGATAATTATATATGCAAAATCACTCACTCTTAGTATGACAGTAAAGAAGGAACAGGTAGAGGCTCCTTAAGAGGAATGAACTTGGGAGCTACTCTTGAGAACTACAATTTTGGCTTTTTTGTTCATCACTATAGTTGGACTTTCTTGATTCTACAGTGAGTAGAATTGCTGCTCTGCATGGCCTTTAGAAGAATTAGCTAGAGGATATCTTTTATGTGAGTAGCAAAAGGCCTTCCCTTTGGAAAGAGGCTTTGAACATTCTTGACTCCTACCTGGTCTCTTGTTAGGAGTTCAGTTCAGTTCAGTTCAGTCGCTCAGTCATGTCTGACTCTTTGTGACCCGATAGACTACAGCATGCCAGGCTTCCCTGTCCATCACCAAGTCCCAGAACTTGCTCAAGCTCATGTCCATCAAGTCAGTGATGCCATCCAACCATCTCATCCTCTGTCGTCCCCTTCTCCTCCTGCCTTCAGTCTTACTTAGTATCAGGGTCTTTTCCAATGAGTCATTTCTTTGCATCAGGTGGCCACAGTGTTGGAGTTTCAGCTTCAGCATCAGTCCTTCCAATGAATATTCAGGACTGATTTCCTTTAGGATAGACTGGTTTGATTTTCTGCAGTCCAAGGGACTCTCAAGAGTCTTCTCCAATACCACAGTTCAAATTCTTCAGTGTTTGGCTTTCTTTATAGTCCAGCTCTCACATCCATACATGACTACTGGAAAAGCCATAGCTTTGACTAAACGGACCTTTGTTTCAAAGTAATGTCTATGCTGTCTATGTTGGTCATAGCTTTTCTTCCAAGGAGTAAACATCTTATAATTTCATGGCTTCAGTCACTATCTGCCGTTATTTTGGAGCCCAAGAAAATAAAGTCTCTCACTGTTTCTGTTGTTTCTCCATCTATTTGCCATGAAGTGATGGGACCAGATGCCATGATCATAGTTATTTGAATGTTGAGTTTTAAGCCAGCCTTTTCACTTTCCTCTTTCACTTTCATCAAGAGACTCTTTAGTTCTTCACTTTCTGCCATAAGGGTGGTATCATCTGCATATCTGAGGTTATTGATATTTCTCCCAGCAATCTTGATTCCAGCCTGTGCTTCATCCAGCCCAGAATTTCTCATGATGTACTCTGCATTTAAGTTAAATAAGCAGGGTGACAATATACAGCCTTGACATACTCCTTTCCCAATTTGGAACCAGTCTATTGTTCCATGTCCGGTTCTAACTGCTGTTGTTAGGAGTTAGTTCCCATCAGACAACCTCACCTCTTTAAGAGCTGCCCTGACACTCTCTCTGTCCTCATTGGCTTGACTTTGTGACTAGCATGTGGTTTATATTTTGAATTGCTTTCCTATTAGGTGGTACTGAGTTATAAAGAACTTATGTGCTCCCATTTCAACCCAGTGACACGCAGTACAAAACCTGTGACTGACCAAGTGTTCTGCAAAGGGTTGTCATCATACCATTAGCATCAGGTACTTGGTGTGTTTGTTGGAAATGCAGAATTCTGAACACCACCTCGGATCAACCAACCTGGACTCTCAGAAATGAGCCTGAGAATCCATATCTTTGACAAGCTTTTCTTTTGTGCACACTGGCTGATATTGTGAGATCTGTGTGGGCAGGTGTAATTTCTGTCTTGCACACCATTCCATTTAGTAAGTGGCACTATAGACACTTAAAAATTATTTGTTAACTGAATAGCCTACCTCAGACTTCATTATCTCCAGTATTTGAGGTGTATGACTCACCAACACTTCAGGAAAGCTTAGTGAGCTAGCACTTAGGTTCTAGAGCCTGGAACAATCATTTACCAGTTATTCAACCTTGACCAAGTTGCTTAACTTAGCTTAAAAGTCCTTATCTGATGAAACAGAGATGACAACACTAACCTACCTGGAATTTGCTATGAGGGTTAACTCAGTTAATACATTAAAAGTACTTAGAACACCCAGACAGATAATAAAAGGCCTTGAAATATAAACCATGTAATTGTTAGAATGTGTTATTTATTTTGTTGGGCATTATCTGTTCTAGTCCTTTAACTACCCTGTCAGATTGTTTTCACAGTTGAGGAAACTAAGTGACGTTTCAGTGACTTGGCCAAATTATAGAGTTGTGTAAATGTGAACCTAGATTCAGACCCAGGTGTTCTGTGAAGCAGCTCAGGACACTCTTCTCAACAGTGAGGCTCTTTGCTCCCGTTCCCACTAGTTCTTATGACACCTCCTTTGTATGGAGACAGTTGCGCTGTTTCCTGCACATTAACAAAATGTTTTCAAGACTTGTCTTACACAGGCAAGTTGGCCAGCCCCAGTCATTTACAAATTGCTTTCCGGTCATCACTGCTGTGATATGCAAGGAAAAATGGAAACAATTCATACTTATTCCTCTAATCCTGATTTTCTCAATTTGGGCAATATTGACATATGGAGCAATAAAGTTCTTTTTTATGGGGACCATCCTCCCCATCAAAGAATGTTAAACAGCATCCTCGACCTCTACCTGCTAGATGCCACTCTGCC
Organism: Odocoileus virginianus; assembly: GCF_023699985.2. Lineage (NCBI taxonomy): Eukaryota > Metazoa > Chordata > Mammalia > Artiodactyla > Cervidae > Odocoileus > Odocoileus virginianus. Next base: position 16,327,436 of record NC_069702.1, on the reverse strand, counting down.
TGACAACCAAGAATGTCTCTAGATATTGCCAAATGTCTCCTGAGAATCAAAATCTTGCCTGGTTGAAATCCTGTTTCAATTTGCTATACCCCTTTCCGTCTCCCTCTTTTTAATCACCTCCATCTAATTTCCTCCTATTGCTTAGCCTCTCAGCTAGCTTTCCACTTAATCCTAACACAGACAGAAACAGGGATCCCTCTCAAACCATGTTTGTTCCTGGTACCTGAAATTCCATCATTAGAAGTTAAAGGATAGCTTTGAACAAACTTAAAGCATGAAAATCTCTGGAAAAAAGTTGTGCCATTGATAATTGAAAATTTTAATGATTTGGTTTTAATAAATATTTTTTGTGACAAATAAGTGATGGCATAAACACAGAACATGATTATTTATGTATTTTTCTCAACAACAATTAATACATGCATTATGTATAGTAGATGCTTAATAAACACTTGCTGAATTAACAAATGGGTAGATGAAAGCATGAAAAGACTAATGAATGAGTAGGGGAAGTGGAGACTCCAAGAATAGACTGTTTTTCTAATAAATATGAGAGAAAATACTGTTAAAAGTGGTTTCACTTTTTTTTTTTACACAAAAGAGGAAATCTGGATACATTCAAATAAGTTGAAAAAAAAAGCGGGAACTGCTAGAGAGAGAGAGAGAGAGATTTTAGAAGATAATGAAGTACTTATTTGAAGGAATCAGGTCTCAGAGGACTGTGATTAAATTCCCAGTTGCAAAAGTTATCTTTGCAAAGGAATTTTTGAGGTGACCTTTTCCTTTTCTGAATAAAAATTATCCATGGGAGAAAGCACAATCTTTTGAAAGTAGATGAAAATTCTAGCAGAAGTGTAGTGCATAAATTTCTTCATTTTGTATGTGTGCTTTAATCTTGTGATGTTTTGAGTTAAATTGATTCATTTTCTTGCATGTGCCACCTGAAATTAAGGATTATTCAGTGTCAGCCATCAGCACCTGCTATTTGTCTTAGGTTTTTACCCAACACTGTTTTCACAGGTTCTATTTCTAAATTACAGCTTTCCTTTTAGAAAGACAACTCTGCAGAAGGGGATGCTGTGCCATGTAAAAAACAAAAGCTGGCTTGCGAATTGATATTTCAGTTTTCAGTTCTGTGCACGACAATAAAACCTCCATGGAAGGGCTCCCAGTTTCTGTATTAGATGAGGACATGTTCCTTTGCCAAAACATTAGCTCTTTGTTAGTTGCTGAAGTTGGGAAAATTTTGAAAGCAATTTATGCATTTGTGTGAGACCGGCTACATTTCATCTGTTTGACAAGGATATGTTACAAATGACTTGTTTAATAGATCCACTATGTGAGATGAAATGCAAATGAGAGCATGGTGATTGCAGGGTAAGTCCTCTGTTCTTTGCCAGTAGAAGAAATTGGGGCTGAGCAGATTTTGAGTATACTGGCTGGGCCAATTCAGGGTCAGATTAATAATACTAACGACGGAAAGGGTAATCCTCTGTTATGATAGATTATAATTTATAAGGCACTGCTAGGGTTCAAGTGTAGCTTGAGAGTGGGGTGCTCAGTGTCAGAAAAGAGTTCCACTGCTTTCTGCAGCTGAAGGACTCAGACTCCAAGAGCTCCAGCAGACGAGCTCCTAGTGGCAGAGGGTGAACTGAACTGGAAATGGCTGCAGCGGCTGTCTCCACATCCTTATGGGGATACCTCCAGAGTGCCAGCTCCCAAGTCTGCTGCCTGGATTCCAATCCGGGCTACCTCTAATTGCTAACTCATCTGCATTGCATGACTAATTGCTTGCATGCATGCTCAGTTGTGTCTGACTCTTTGTGACCCCATGGACTGTAGCCTGCCAGCCTTCTTTGTCCATGGGATTTTCCAGGCAAGAATACTGGAGAGGGTTGCCGTCATGGTACCTAATTAATGGAACTTCTATGAGGATGGAACGAGGAAGTCCATGTAAAGAAGAAACATAGCGCCTCAGAATAAACCCTCCGTGAATGTAAGAATCATTGTTCTTGCTTTTAATTATCAGAATTAGAAAACATGAAAGTGCAACCCATGTAATGGAAGGAAACTCAGGAAATATTTTTAGTTATAATTTTAGAATATCTGCCCTCATCAATCTCTGAGATTAAAGAAATGACCAAGTAAGCAAGTTGGCAAGCAAGCAAACAAAGGCAGCAGCAGAAACACCAGTTATTGAAAAACTTAAAGGCTAGACAGACCACAGTCCATCCAGCTCTAATAGTGGAGGGCTCTGTGCATGGTAGGATACCCATAGCTCAAGGTTTATCAGGATATTTGCCTTACCATTTTCACGCCACAATTCTATTCCCTGTAGTCAGAGCACCGTGGGATGAGGTGGTCGTGACACCTAGGAAAGAGCCTGGACAATGTCTTTGAGTGTCTGTATTCTCGCCCTGTCCATTATTGGTTTGTTGGTTAAGTCACTAAGTTGTGTCTGGCTCTTAGTGACCCAATGGACTGCAGCATGCCAGGCTTCCCTGTCCTTCACTGTCTCCCAGAGTTTATTCAAATTCATGTCATTTGGGTCCGTGACACTGTCAAACCAGCTGCCTCCTTCTCCCTTTGCCCTCAATGTTTCCCAGCATCAGGGTCTTTTCCAACGAGTCGGCTTTTTACATCAGATGGCCAAAGTATTGGAGCTTCAGCTTCAGCATCAGTCCTTCCAATGAATATTCAGCATTGATTTCCTTTAGGATTGATTGGTTTGATCTTCTTGCTGTTCAGGGGACTCTCAAGAGTCTTCTTCAACACCACAATTCAAAAGCATCCATTCTTTGATGCTCAGCCTTCTTTATGGTTCAACTCTCACATCCATACATGACTTACTGGAAAAATCATAGCTTTGATTATACAGACCTTTGTCAGCAAAGTGTTGTCTCTGCTTTTTAATACACTCTCTAGGTTTGTCAGAGCTTTTCTTTCAAGGAACAAGCATCTTCATGATTCAAGTGTGCAAACTCCTTAATTTCTGGACTCTTAAATAGCTTCTGGTATTTTTTACTTTCTATTTCTTAATTTTTTTCTAATATATTCTAATACATCAATTATCATTAATCTCTTGATAAAAAGGTCTCCTTCCTTCAAATAATATGGTTCTAGAATTGGTCAAGGTGTGAAGACTACAGTGAAAATGACTCCATCTGGAAATGGGTCAAGGTTGCTTTCACATTAGTAAACCACTAACCTAAGCAACTAGTTAAGCAAAGAATATCTACCAGAGAAGATCATAAGTGAATGGACAGTGTCCTGATGTCTTCTACTTCTTCACAAAGGACTATGCAAATTTCAGTGATCCTTCCGGCTTATGCTAGTGGGAGATGATCATTTTGAAGGAGCTCAGTGTAGAGTTTAAAATTTAGGCAGGGTACAGCACTGTAACAGTACTGGCAGTCTTATTCTTTCTGTCTAAGCCTTAGATTCCTTGCCTTGCCATTAATTCTATATCTGAGACCTCTTTCTTACTGATTACTTGTCAAAGCAAATTTAATTGTGACCTCACATATTGTGCTAATATGCTCAGTCACTCAGTTGTGTCTGACTCTTTGCAACCCCATGGACTATATGCTGTGTCCCCTGCATTAACAGGCAGATTCTTTACCACTAGCACCACCTGGGAATCTGCCTGCCAGTGCAGAAGACACAAGAGACACAGGTTCAATCCCTGGATCAGGAAGATCCTCTGGAGGAGGAAATGGCAACCACTCTAGTACTCTTGCCTGGAAAGTTCCATGGGCAGAGTAGCCTGGTGTGCTACAGTCCATAGGGCTGCAAAGAGTCGTACATGACTGAGTACACACACATCATCTAAGAACTAAAACAACATATGGTAATGGCCCTCAGAGATAGTTTTGTGGATTTCTGTTATGTTACACTGGCCAGTTGGTGATATTTTAACAGCCCTGCTGACATCAGTGTTTACTTTCTTAAGAAAACTCTTAACAAAAGCCAAAGGAATGATTTTATATTATAGTTCAATCACCTAAAAGAAAAGAATGCAGACATGTTGCCTTTGATGACTCATATACCTTGCTACAAAGACAGAGTTGACCAGGAGGTACAAGTCCATATTTATAGAAGTCACATATTGCTATATGTCCCTAGAAACTGGAGCAACAAGACAAGACATTCATCACTGATCTCCAGGACTCTTGAAGATTCTGTAGCTACAACTACTGACAAACTGTTCTGATGGTTTGAATTATTCACAGCCCTTGAAGGACCTCCCCATAGAGTGGGAGGGGTTTACACCCCCACCCCACTGACTTTAGGTTTGGTGACGTGACGTTTTGGCTGGCGAAATGTTAGCAGATGTTACATGAGCTGAAGTTCCAAATGCGTTTGCATGGTTAGGTGTGGTTTCTTGTCCTTCTGCCATCTAGATGGTCTGGGAAACCACTGGTCCCAGTAGGAGAGGCATGTGGAGCAGACCTGAAACTGAACTTGACCAGCAGCTTGAAGCAGACTCATCCTGGCCCATCTGATGACCAAAAAGAGAGAGAGAAAAAAAATGTCTGCTGCTGTTAGCCACTGAGATTTTTTGGGGAGTTATGATTTAGATAACATTTTCATAGCTGGCTAACATATCTAGATCATAATTTTCCATTTTGAACTAATTTTTCTTTGATGTTTGTAAATAGCAATGGACATATCTAGAGATATGTGGTGAGGTTACCTCTGTAAGATCTCAATAAAGGTTTCAGGGGGTAGGGTTTGTGTTTCATTTGGAAGTATCCCTGTACTGAAATGAGTTTCAGAGAAAAAGCAAGAAAGCTTATTTGAATGATTCGTCGTTTGTTCTCACTCTCACAACAATTTTTAAATGGTATTTTCAGTCTCAAGGTAGTGCCTGACATATTGATTTGGAAATACAGTCTAAGATCTGTTACTTTGGATACCTGAGCACTAAGAATGCAGAACCTGCCTGCCAATACAGGAGACAAAAGAGACTCGGGTTTGATCCCTGGGTCGGGAATATCCCCTAGAGTCAGGGCATGGCAACCCGCTCCAGTACTCTTGCCTGGGAAATCCCATGGACAGAGGAGCCTGGCAGGCTACGGTCCATGGGTTGCACAGGGTCGGACTCGGCTGAGTGACTTAGCACGCACGAGAATGCAGAAATGTGCGTAACGTTTTAAATTCTTTCTCAGGATGTAAAAAAGGACAATTTGAACTATATAATGCGATTTGTCATTTTAGAATAGCTTGCTGCTTCTATGCTATGTCTTTATCTCTCCAGTAGACATTGCTAGTCTTTTAATTAAAGACGTTGTCACTTCCTGGTTCTGACCGGCTTGGGTCAGGCAGATCCTGAGACAGCTCTGGAAATATAGGCCCTATGTTCACAACCTCCCACTTCTACCAGCAGGTGGGGCTATAGAGTTAGTCATGGCCCAGCAAGGTCAATCGGCCTGCATTTGCTATGAAATGACTGCATTCCCACAACCACCATTCAGCTGACTCAACTCAGTTGTCCAATGATCGAGCTGTTTGTGTGGCTGAGCCTTCTGGTTTCCATGTGGGGTTTGACCATCTACGGTGACACTGGTCAGCTTGGTTGCAACTCTTTTTTTTTTTTTTTTTTTTTTTTATTTATTTATTTATTTTTTTTTTATTAGTTGGAGGCTAATTACTTTACATCATTACAGTAGTTTTTGTTATACATCGAAATTAATTAGCCATGGACTTACATGTGTTCCCCATCCCAGTCCCCCCTCCCACCTCCCTCTCCACCTGATCCCTCTGGGTCTTCCCAGTGCACCAGGCCCTAGCACTTGCCTCATGTACCCAACCTGGGCTGGTTATCTGTTTCACCCTAGATAATATATATGTTTCAATGCTGTTCTCTTGAAACATCCCACCCTTGCCTTCTCCCAGAGTCCACAAGTCTGTTCTATACAACTGAGTTTCTTTTTCTGTTTTGCATATAGGGTTATAATTACCATATTTCTAAAGTCCATATATATGTGTTAGTATACTGTAATGGTCTTTATCTTTCTGGCTTACTTCGCTCTGTATAATGGGCTCCAGTTTCATCCATCTCATTAGAACTGATTCAAATGAATTCTTTTTAATGGCTGAGTAATATTCCATGATGTATATGTACCACAGCTTCCTCATCCATTCGTCTGCTGATGGGCATCTGGGTTGCTTCCATGTCCTGGCTATTATAAACAGTGCTGCGATGAACATTGGGGTGCATGTGGCTCTTTCAGATCTGGTTTCCTTGGTGTGTATGCCCAGAAGTGGGATTGCTGGGTCATATGGCAGTTCTATTTCCAGCTTTTTAAGAAATCTCCACACTGTTTTCCATAGTGGCTGTACTAGTTTGCATTCCCACCAACAGTGTAAGAGGGTTCCCTTTTCTCCACACCCTCTCCAGCATTTATTGCTTGTAGACTTTTGGATAGCAGCCATCCTGACTGGCGTATAATGGTACCTCATTGTGGTTTTGATTTGCATTTCTCTGATAATGAGTGATGTTGAGCATCTTTTCATGTGTTTGTTAGCCATCTGTATGTCCTCCTTGGAGAAATGTCTGTTGAGTTCTTTGGCCCATTTTTTGATTGGGTCATTTATTTTTCTGGAGTTGAGCTGGAGGAGTTGCTTGTATATTTTTGAGATTAATCCTTTGTCAGTTGCTTCATTTGCTATTATTTTCTCCCAATCTGAGGGCTGTCTTTTCACCTTGCTGATAGTTTCCTTTGTTGTGCAAAAGCTTTTAAGTTTCATTAGGTCCCATTTGTTTATTTTTGCTTTTATTTCTGAAATTCTGGGATGTGGGTCATAGAGGATCCTGCTGTGATTTATGTCGGAGAGTGTTTTGCCTATGTTCTCCTCTAGGAGTTTGATAGTTTCTGGTCTTACATTTAGATCTTTAATCCATTTGGAGTTTATTTTTGTGTATGGTGTTAGAAAGTGTTCTAGTTTCATTCTTTTACAGGTGGTTGACCAGTTTTCCCAGCACCACTTGTTAAAGAGGTTATCTTTTTTCCATTGTATATCCTTGCCTCCTTTGTCGAAGATAAGGTGACCATAGGTTCGTGGATTTATCTCTGGGCTTTCTATTCTGTTCCATTGATCTATATTTCTGTCTTTGTGCCAGTACCATACTGTCTTGATGACTGTGGCTTTGTAGTAGAGTCTGAAGTCAGGCAGATTGATTCCTCCAGTTCCATTCTTCTTTCTCAGGATTACTTTGGCTATTCGAGGTTTTTTGTATTTCCATACAAATTGTGAAATTATTTGTTCTAGTTCTGTGAAAAATACCGTTGGTAGTTTGATAGGGATTGCATTGAATCGATAGATTGCTTTGGGTAGTATAGCCATTTTGACAATATTGATTCTTCCAATCCATGAACACGGTATATTTCTCCATCTGTGTTGTGTCCTCTTTGATTTCTTTCATCAGTGTTTTATAGTTTTCTATGTATAAGTCTTTTGTTTCTTTAGGTAGATATACTCCTAAGTATTTTATTCTTTTTGTTGCGATGGTGAATGGTATTGTTTCCTTAATTTCTCTTTCTGTTTTCTCATTGTTAGTGTATAGGAATGCAAGAGATTTCTGTGTGTTAATTTTATATCCTGCATTGGTTGCAACTCTTATCCATGCTGGCTTTTCAAATCCTCTTCTCCCTGGGGGATTGGACACTTCTCCATACCGACAGATAGACATAGTCCGCTTTGTATGTCTAACATCATGAATAGGATCCCACCCACCTGACTCTTAGCATCATCCCATGATTGTGACTCTGCCAATGCTGAGGACCTATACGTTTTAGACTGGGCCTCTTCTTTCTTGAAGATGAGTCTCTTGGTTACACTTTAGATATCCTGTGCTGGATTACTGATTGATGCAGTTGGATGTTAGTCCTTCACCAGGCTTGGTTATCACTAGTATTGCCCCCAGTCTGTCTCCTCTAGGTTGTGGCTTCATTCTTGTATTCACCAATCTATATTGCTGACAGTTCTGTTGATGTGTGTTTATGAAATATTGACTCTTGTTTCCTTATTCTACTTTTAATTAAAAACCAAAATCCCCTGTGTATAACTTTGTTATGGCTACCATAATAAAATAACACAAATGGAGTGACTTAAACGGAAGAGACTTATTTTCTCACAGTGCTGGAGGCTGGAAGTTTGAGATCACGTGGTGGCATGGTTGGTTTCTTCTGAGGCCTCTCTTCTTGATTTGCAGATCTCCACCTTCTTACTGCATCCTCACACCTTTGTCCCCCTTATAAGGGGGGACATTTCTCATCCTTATAAGTTCATTCATAGTCATAGTAGAGTAGGGCCTACTCTATTGACCCCTTTTAAACTTAGTTGCCTCTTCAAAGGTACTATAGCCAAACAGTCATATTCTGAGGTACAGGGGATAGGGCTTCACTGTAGGGATTGTGAGAAGATGCAATTCAGCTCACACACCTCATTTCCCAAATAAAAATAATTTTTGTTTTTTGGTATTTGATTAAATCAGACTTATTTTGAAGTATTTTGTTTCAGGACTTCCCAAGTAGGGTCACGGTAAAGAACCTCCCTAACGATGCAGGAGACACAAAAGATGCAGTTTCGATCCTTGGGTCGAGAAGATCCCCTGGAGTAGGAAATGGCAATTGAATCTAGTATTCTTGCCTAGAAAATTCCATGGACAGAGCAGCTTGAAGGATTACATTCCATGGCACCACAAAGAGTCAGACACAACTGAGTGTACATAGTTTTGTTGAAACATTTTGTTTCAACTTCAAATCATGGTCCTGTGACATGTAGTTATTTTTAAAATTAATTAATTTTTATGGGAATATAGTTGCTTTACTGTATTGTGTTATTTTCTACTGTACAGCAAATGAATTAGTTATGCATATATCCTCTCTTTCTTGGATTTTCTTCTTATTTAAGCCACCACATAGTCATGAGTAGAGTTCCCTGAGCGAAACCGCAGGTTCTCATTAGTTATCTATGTTATACGTAGAAGTGTACATAGTCACAGAGAGCCAGACACCACTGAGCGACTAATGCTTTCACCTTCCGTGTATACATGTCAACCTCAATGCCAGTTCATCCCCCTCTTCCCCACTTGGTGTCCTTATCTTTGTTCTCTGCATCTGTAGCTTTATTTTTTATTCTTCAAGATACTGACAAGAAGATATTAATCATTTGAATTTCCAATGATGGATGTAGACTTCTGTTCATTTATTTTGAAGAATTTCAAGAATTGTTATAACTGGATTATCGTTGCATAGCAAAATTACTGAGGAAACAGTTATTTAAATTATGTGTGATATTTATTATTAGGTAATTCAGAAATGGATGGAGAGGGGAGAATGTGGTGATAAAAGAGGTGTGACTGGATATAGAGTCTCTTAGCAAGAGGATTACTTAAAAGGGACTCAATCAAAGCTTTGCCACTGTCTTCAAGTCCCTGACTCATCTCTGCATAGTGAGTCTGAGTCTCCAGGCTGTGAATTCTCTCCCTTAACCTCCTGTCTCCTCACCTATAAACTCATTCCATCTACATCTATTCCTCCACATTCATTGGAATTCCACTCTTTCACACCCCGTTCGTTATATGCTACGCTTTGTTATCTCTTTTCCAAATTCTCAGATTCTCCCTTCCGGAGCAGCTTCTCATTTATTTGTTTTACATGACATAAATTTGCTTTCATATCAATTTTGCTGCACAGAAGTCCACCCCAAATTCAGTAACTTAGCACCATTTATTCAGCATGTGAGCCAGTAGGTGGGTTTGACTGAGCAGTTCTCTGGTCTCAGATGGGCTCCCTGCTCCGTGATGAGCTCGGGACATGACATTCTCATCCCATTGCTTCAGCTCATTATCATCTGGTGTCTAGGCTCCACCCTTCCCCAATTCCACAGAAGCTGATGGTACTAAGGACAGAACGACCAACTTAATTAGTAAAACCAATGGAGGATTTTAGGTCTAGTCTTACTCAACTGTCCTTCAGCCTTCATACTAATGATGGTCACTATATTTGCAAAATAACTTCCCCCATTGGCTTCCAAGAGTTCTTAGTTTCTTCAGTTTTAAATGTTTTAGTGTCCTCTCAGTTATTCTACTTTTCTCAGTCCTTAAATACTAGTTCTTCCCGGGGCTCCACACTTCAAACTTGTCTCACTCTAGCTTCAATACTTTGGCCACCTGATTCGAAGAGCTGACTCACTGGAGACCCTGATGCTAGGAAAAGGCTGAAGGCAAAAGGAGAAGGGGGTGGCAGATGATGAGATGGTTAGATAATATCATCAACCCAATGGACATGAATCTGAGCAAACTCTGGGAGATAGTGAATGGCCGGGAAGCCTGACTGCTTCAGTCCATGGGGTTGCAGAGAGTCGGACATGACTTAGTGTTGGACAACACTCTCTTTAAACAGTTGTGTTCACTCCCATGGCGTCAGTCACCAGCCTTAATATCTGAAGCAGACTGAGTGATAGAACAAGTCATAGATCCATTATGAGAACTGGTCAAAAAAATATGCCTTACCTAAGCCAATTTACAGAGCCATCATTTAAGAGGGCAGCAAGGCAGATAAACTAATGGGGTCACCGGTGCAAGAGGAAGACCAAAATAAGGTCTTGAACATGTGAAAATAGAGTCTGAGATCAGAGAGGTAGGTCTAACTATGGAGTGAGAAACAGGCAGAGAAATGGGGTGGGCAGAGGCTGAAGAATGTGTGAGAATGACAAGGAAAGACATTATCCATATGGCTCATATGGAAAACGTGTTCTATATTGCATGGAGGATCAGTTTTATTTAGAAAGCCAGAGAGGTAGTGATTCAGAATATATTTACTAAGCATTTACTATATTATAGGCTATGTTCTAGGCACTTGGGATTTTTCATCAATAAAAGAGGAAGAAAGTATGTGTTATAAAGTTTACATTGGGGATGGGTAGTAGGAACAGACCATAAACAATTAACAAGGTAAAAAAATGGAAATACCTTAAAAGGTGATACTTAACTATGAGTATGAAAAAATAGCAAGTGAAATCAAAAGTGCAGGAGGATGTTAAAGTTTAAAGGGTGATTGAAACTGGCTTATTTAGGAAGAAAACATTTTAACAAAGAACCAGGTGCGCCTCATGGAGAGCCATGTGGATATCTTGCAGGGTTATACTCCAGACAGAGGGAAGAGTCAGTCCAGATGTCGTAGGTCTAAGGTTTTCAGTGGTTGTAATATAAAACTGAAAGAGTCTAGAGTACCTACAGGTATCACAAAAATCATCTGAAGTGCCCATATAGCCCCAAAAAGGCAAGATAAGCTGGCCATGGGCTGGTGGTCCAGGAGAGAGCAGGAGGTTGAAAATAAGAGACCACAGAGGTATATGCCTACCAATTAGAAGTCCTTCTGATGCTAGTGGTGCAGATTCAGAGGGGATAGAGTCTTACAGCCATAGCTGTAGATGAGAATAGCTAAGCTTCATTGTGGTCCAATGAAGGCAAAGGTCAGCATCCAGTTTTCATCTGAGGATGACATGTAAGCATTTTAATAATTTAAATTATCTTAAGAAACAAGGAAATAAAAGGGTAACTCTGAATTTAGTGAGTATTTGCCCCCAGGAGACTGAATTCTAAATTAAAAGGAGTGGAGTTCTCTCAAATTGGGAACATTATGTTTGTTTGTTTGCTTTTTTTATTTTTAAACAAAATTGTAACTTGAAAGCCAATTTAAATTGAGTTATGTGCTTAGACATATGAGAAAAATTATACTTGCCTTACAAATGGTTTATAGATGAAGAAGAAAGAAAACAAGAGTTAATTAAAAATGCTATTTCAATATTTGATCATTGAAGGTTACACACTAGCTTGTTGACAGTATATTTGTCTTTACATCTGCTATTTATCAAATATTTATTGTGTTCCTCCCACATATAATTACTCTGCCTCAAATTACAAGCAAGTTATGAAGCTTTGTAAGACACTAATCCTGTTCTAAAGTGACTGACAATGTATAATAGAAAAATATAAACATAAAAGTTTTTGTTATTGGAAATATATTGTGGTACTTGAAAATTTGCTTCCAGAGGGGCAGAGAGAGATTAGAAGGTGAAAATCGTTTTTTGAGCAATTTACAGAAAAATTGAGTGAAAGTACAGAGTTCCCATAAATCTGTTCACTTAACTTTCAATTTCCACCATTATTAACATCTTACATTAGCACTGTGTATTTGTTACAATTGATGAGCCCATGTTGTTATATGATAATGAACTATAGAGTCTCTTAAGGTTCACTTTATATTTTACGCATTCTACGGGTTTTGACATATGTATAATGTCAAGTATCCACCATTATACTATCAGAGAGTGGTTTCCTTGACCTAAAAGTCCTCTGTGCTCTGCTTATTCATTCCTCCTTCCCCCTTGCCCTGGCAAAACTGACCTTTCTACTGTCTCCATAGTTTTGCTTTTTCTACAATGTCATATACTTGGAATCATATAATTTGTAGCCTCTTCAAATTGGCTTTTTTTTCCCAATAATATGCATTTACAAGTCTTTCAGTGGTTTGATAGTTCATTTATTTTTATTGCTGAAAAATATTCTATTGTATGGATGTACCACAGTTTGTTTATCCAACCTCCTATTGAAGGACATCTTCATTGCTTTGACAATTATTTTTTAATTTAGTCTTTCTTCTCTTCTAAGATTGAATCTTCATAGTTTTAACTTAAATGTGATCCTCCTGTGTTTTAAATGGAAAAGCACTAATATAATGTTGTGTTAGACCTTGTTTGGGGGGAGGAGAGGGAGGCTTAAGAGGAAGGTGATACATACATACATATATATATACATATACGTATATGTATGTATATGACAAATAACTAATTTGCCATATTGTATGGTGAAACCAACACAGCACTGTAAAACAACTATCCTCCAATTAAAAAAAAGAACTTGTTTAATTATAAGTGACAGAAACCAAAATTGAGTCAATTTAAGCAAACAGTTGAATATACTCTAAGGGTACAGTGAAAATACATGAAGCCCAAAGACAGGAAGAAGAATGAAACTTGGGAGCAAGTGAAAGTTGTCTGAGGACATCTAACCTTGGTTGTGAATCAGATTTTATATGTGTGTGTCTGTATCAATCTATACAACACACTCCTTCTCTCCACGTAACAAAGTCTTTCCAGATATGTTTTTTAACAATGTATAGCTCTAGCCAGTGGGAAGAAACTAGTCTGATATTCACTTTTGGTATCAAATTTAGATTTCTATGAAGACCCGAATTGGTCCTTCTCTGGTGCCCTCTTCTAGACTTATCAATCATGCCTTTGAAGCAGGATCAAGCAAAGACCACTGTTTCTGCAATGAGCGTGTAGAAGGATTAACTGAAGTGGGATTGATGGTATATAGTACATGGTCCGGAGAAGGCAATGGCACCCCACTCCAGTACTCTTGCCCGGAAAATCCCATGGGTGGAGGAGCCTGGTGGGCTGCAGTCCATGCGGTCGCTAAGAGTCGGACACGACTGAGCGACTTCACTTTCATTTTTCATTTTCATGCATTGGAGAAGGAAATGGCAACCCACTCCAGTATTCTTGCCTGGAGAATCCCAGGGGCGGGGAAGCCTGGTGGGCTGCCATCTATGGGGTCCCACAGAGTCGGACACGACTGACGTGATTTAGCAGCAGCAGCAGTACATGGTCAGAAGAAAACAGTGCATCTCAAACAACTATAAAGTTAAAAGCAGAATCCATGTTTTAAAAGCAATTGTATTTAAACTATAGAAAATATCTCTGAATATAGAAAAAACACACTAAGAGAAAAATAGCAAAACATTATTGTAGTTATGTTTTATTTTTACTCTTCTAGATTTTACAAAATTATTTTGCTGTTTTCATCATGAAGCGATATATTAAAATTAAATCCACATCTAGGTATTAAAATAGTATTTATCACAGAAAATAACTTCACTCAGTGTGTTTTTGAGATCATTAATTCAGAATACATCTTGGTTGTTTCTTTAGCTTGCTCCTGGGAACAGAAGAGTAAGAAAGACTTGAATATTCTTGACTATTGAAAATATTACTCCCTTCATTGTAAATAAATACCCACCTTGGTTTTCTGGCACTTAGTTTATGAACTTGTCATTTACAGTCATTTTGGAGAGACTGAAACACATGAAGTTAACTTATAGTGCATTTTAAATTATTAGTAGCATTCACCAGCTGATTAATTTAGCTAGAAGTATCAATGACAGTAAATAAGCTGTGGCTTTGTATTTCAGTATTGAAGGGCAGAAACCTTAGACAGACAAAAATGATGTAATGGCAGTCATTCCTGGTCTATTTACCATTATCCATCTGTTCATTCAATCTATTCATGTACTGTGTTTACAGAGTGTTCACTATGAATTGTCTGTGAATCTTTTACTAGTTTGAACTTCTTAAGGACTGACCCCTGTTTGAACGCCTTTGAATCCTCAGTATGTGATACTACACTCTATTAGAATAAGGTCACAGTAAACACGTGTTGATTTAAACTGAATTGGATTGCCTGGTGCTGGCAAAGTAGAGCAATTAAAAGGTCCCTGTGCTTATGAACCTCTGCCCAGTGGGGTAGTAATTATCGATGGAAAATAAACAACACATGGAGGAAATGCGCGCCCTTTAATTGAGTACTGTTATTTGCTAAGTACTTTTTATATACAACATCTGTAGACCTGACAACAACTCTGTGTGTGTGTGTGTGTGTGTGTGTGTGTGCGTGCGCGCGCGTGCGGGTGTGCGTGCATGTGCGTGCGTGCGTGTGTGTGTGTGTGTTAATGTGTTGGGGGGATCAGCAGAGGGTACTATATGGTGAAATTAAGACAGAGTTTGTTAAATATCTTGTCCGGTGATACCTGCTAATTAAGTGTCATAACAGATTCAAAGCCACACTTTGTGTTTAAATTCATTACTGGCTCACACGCTGAGAGTGGTTAGCCGGTTTATGTTTTCATTTTGAAACAGCTCCTTCTCCTTTGTGTACGATCAGAAAAAATAATGCTATTGATTTTCAATAATGTGCTTGATTTGTTTTTCCACTGGGATTATGGGACTCATTAAAATGTTCATGCTGTCTCATTTGTGACCAACAGCAGACATTTCAGTGTAAGGACCAGCAGGTCCTTAATTAGCAACCTCTTGCTCTGTAGGGGTGGGGCCAGTGATCTTGGCATCAGTAATGCCAGGCTTTAGTCAACTGAGTTCTCATGCACTATAAACTCATGATTTTCCACAGCATCTCTTTGATTTGTGTAGCCATCAGCGTCCAGATTCTAGTATTCCTTCCTACTAATAATGTGACTCTCAAAACTCATATACCAAAAATCACAGTTTCAATATTTTAAAATATTAAAGATGTATGCTTAATATTTTTACATATATGTTACTTTCAAAGCATATCTAGTTAGCAAAGCAATAACATGTTTAGGAATGTATCTTGCAGTTGAGAAGGACTTCCTTACAGAAGAAGAGCTTTGGATCAATTCATTCTTACAGGCAGCGAGAACCTGAGGCATCTATGACTAGACTACCCAGGATCTTTATCAGTCCCCTCTGTCAGAATACTCTTTACCACTCAGAGATGTGAGCACGAACAGGACCTGCTTATTGAGTAATTATCCCCTTTGTTCCCTGCAATCACCACTATTCACTGCTACACTATTTAGCAATGACAGATTTTTCTTAATAGAGAAGCCTGAAGCTACATTTGTCCCCGAACTATGGCTCAAAGTGGGTTGGAAAACAAGAACTCCAGTGAGGTGGTATGAGGAAAGAGAAAAATAGGTGTTCTTAGGGTTCAGCATCTTGGAAAATAAATATTTTTAGACATCAAACAGTATCTCTTAAGCCCTGTGGACAGAAAGCACTACTGCTTTTGCTAAATAAAAGCCCTGCTTCTTGAATTCAGTATATAATTCATGATCTTATGGCATTAAGAATAATCTTCATTCTTAGTAAATAAAGTTTTCTCTGCTTCTTAATGTTTTTATTTATTTATCTAGTTTTGGCTGTGCTGGGTCTTCGTTGCTGCACGGGCTTTCTCTAGTTGGAGTGAGTGGGGGCTTCCCTCTAGTCGTGGGGCTCAGACTTGTCATCACAGTCGCTTCTCTTGTAGAGAGCAGGCTCAGTAGGTATGGTACAATGGCTTAGTTGCCCCATGGCACGTGGAATCTTATCAGACCAGGGATAGAACTTGTGTCCCCTCTATTAGCAGGGAAATTCTTAACCACTGGACCACCAGGGAAGTCCCTGCATCTTAATTTTCATTTGCTTCTGCTAAGGATTTTGAAGTGTATCCTTAACCTAATAGAGACTTTGCAATCCTAATGTAATCATCAGATTGTCATGTAAAATTCAAATGCTAGGGTCAGTTGAAAAAAATTCAGACTTGAGGTTTTTCTTATTAGTATGCCTGTGTTAAAGTTTGACTATTTAATATTTTAATAAACTATTTTAAATATTTTATTTAAAAGTTTAAATATTTTCTAAGGGAGAACAGAAAAGCTATTAATCATGAAGGTTTTCTGAACCCAAATGAATGGAGAAATTAAAGGAATAGTATTCTAAAAATAGGAATGAACTGAGGAAGTTTCATAAAAGGAAACAATAGTCCACTAAATACTCAGTTTCCTTTACAGCCATGTTTATATTATTCCTGTATTTAAAATGAAAAGTAAATATGTGAAAGGTTAGGAAAGGCTAAAAATATATTTCCCATATGTGAAAACAACTGATTTTCATTTTAAAGAAATCATTCTTGAATATATCCTCATATGACTTGCATTTATAAGAAGGAATCCATTTTTGACCATTTTGGGGGATTTTTTAAACATTGCAATCTTTGTCTCATCTCTTACTTTTGTTAATGTCTTCTCTGTGCCTTTGATCATGGCCCTCTACCCCCATCTTCCACCACGGCTGTCCTTCAGTCCCCATTTCTGCCTAAGGGTCCCTGGCACCAGAGTTGAGATGGTCTACAGGCCAGATAGAAACTTTTCTTAAGATATCAACTTAATAGAAAGCATTTCCTTAGACAGCAAGATGTTGCCACCTGAAGATGGCGAGGTATCAACTGCTCAGTAAACTCTCGACTAGGGCTTCCCTCATAACTCAGTAAGTAAAGAATCTGGCTGCAATGCAGGAGACCTGGGTTCAATCCCTAGGTTGGGAAGATCCCCCTGGAGAAGGAAATGGAAACCCACTCCAGCATTCCTGCCTGGAGAGTCCCATGGACAGAGAGCCTGGTGGGCTACAGTCCATCGGATTGCAAAGAGTTGGCCACGACTGAGCGACTAAACTACCACAAATACTCGACTAAAATTACTGTTCCCTTACATAACTATGGAGAGGCACTCCATGCGCTTGCTGCCTCTTGCCTCCCAAATAAAAGCCAAACACCACTGGGCATGAGTCCATGTACTCTTTTGGATAATGCTGCTAATTGTAACAAGTCAGTATTTTGCTGTTCATCCTCTGAGTGCAGAGAAACTAAAATGTTTTTTTTTTTTGTATGAAGCCTCGATTTATAAACATTTGTAATCTTGATACTGACCCAAGTTCTTGGTCATCCCCAATCAATAGAAATTGATCAGGAGCCAGATAAGAAATTCAGGCAAGGTTTTATTAGGCCCACTGCTACAGCGTGGGCAGGGTAAACAAATAACAGTTTTCTTTGCTCACCTCCCCAAGGGGAGGTGAGCTTGTTCCTTATATGGGGTAAAGGCAGGGTTGTGTCCAAGCATCTGGCCAGAGAGGGGTCTTAGGTGGCTTGGCTACTCCTTTGATGGTGTTGAGTGCCAGGGTCATGTACAGTACTCTGCTTTTGGTCTTGGATCTTTAGAAGTGGCAGTTAGGTGTTTCTGTTTTTGTTTTTTCTTTTTGCATCTTTTGTCCATAATTTGCCCCAACTGTACATGCACACAGCTATTTTTAGTGTCTTATTTGTTGCTGTTTAGTCACTAAGTTGTGTCCAACTCTTTGTGACCCCGTGGACTGCAGCTTGCCAGGCTCCTCTGTCATTTACCATCTCCCAGAGTTTGCTCAAACTCTTGCCCATTGAATGTGATGCTATCTAACCATCTCATCCTCTACTACTTCCTGCTCTCAATCTTTCCCAGCATCAGATTCTTTTTCAATGAGTCACCTCTTTGCATCAGGTGACCAAAATATTAGAGATTCAGCATCAGTCCTTTCAATGAATATTCAGAACTGATTTCCTTTAGAATTGGCTGACTTGATCTCCTTACAGTCCAAAAGACTCTCAAGAGTCTTCACCACCATAATTTGAAAAACATCCATTCTTTGGAACCTAGCCTTATTTATGGCCCAGCTCTCATATCCATACATGAGTACTCGAAACACCATGACTTTGGCTATATGGGCCTTTTTTTGCAAAGTGATGTCTGTGCTTTTTAATATGCTGTCTAGGTTTGTCATAGCTTTCCTTCCAAGGGGCAAGCATTTTTTAATTTCAAGGCTGCAGTCACAATCCGTAGTGATTTTGGAGTCCAAGAAAAAAGATCTGTCACTGCTTCCACTTTCCCCCCTTCTGTTTGCAATGAAGTGGTGGGACTCTTACAGTTTCTTTGCATTTTGTTGCTTGAGAAGACATTTGCCGAGGTATAAGCCCTACAGCAAAGGATCCCAGGTCCCAGGTTCCAGTCTATCTCAATCTGAAGTACAAATGTGTTTCATTGTTCATTCTTTAATTCAACAATCAGACATTGGGATGCTTCCAGGCACAACAACAGGTGCTTGGATCTTAAAGAAAATTAAGGAATAAGACATGGTTTTTTTCCATCTTGGAGCCGTTAGTCTAGGTAAATAGCAGACTTGATCAAGAAAAGAAACAGTATTATCACCAACCATTTGGCATTAAAAAACCAAATCACTTATAAGCCTTGGACTGAATGTGTGTGTGTGTGTGTGTGCTCAGTCACCCAGTCATGTCTGACTCTCTGCAACCCCGTGGACTGTAGGGCTCCGCTGTCCATGGGATTCTCCAGGGAAGAACACTGGAGTGGGTTGCCATTTCCTTTTTCAATGTGTGCATTTCCTCCTAATTCATATTTTGAAACCTAAATCCCCTATGTGATGGTATTTGGAGGTGGCAATTTGGGGGCATCAGATTGAGTTAGGAGGGTGAAACCCTCATGAATGGCATTAGTGCCCTTATTAGAGAGACAGGACAGAGATGATTATCTTTCTCTACCATATGAAGATACAATGAGAAAATGCCCATCAGCAAACACAAAGAGGGCTCTCACCAGACACTGGATCTCCTGGTCTCTTGATCTTGGACTCTCTTACCTCTAGAACTGTGAGAAATAAATTTCTATTATTTAAATCACCCAGTCTATGGTATACTTGATATAGCAACCCTAACTGTATAAAACTTTCTTACTGCTAGGGTTCCTTTGGATAGTACTTCCTTTACATGTAGCAAATCCATGAGTCTTTGATTAATGATGCACAGCAGCAAAAGGAACCCAAGAAAATAAATAATGGGAAGAGGAGTTTCTGGGAAATATGCATTATCAGAAGATTTTTTAATTACCTGGTGGTTGATTAATTAAATACTTATTGAACACATTATGTGTCAGACCCTATTGGATTTGTATGGTGATCAACTAGTTAGAAATGGTATCTCTCAGGGAAGAGTCAAGTAAAAAAAAAAACCCCAAACAAAAACCAAAACAGTATGCAAAATACTACATTAAAAAAAAAAACCTTAGGTTATCTCAAGATAATTTCAGTGTTAGAGCTACTGAGCCTATAGGTATTATAGTAGCTAAGATTCATACACAGAACATCACAAAGAATGACTTAGAAAACATACTAAATAAATACAATTATCCTGTATTTTATTTACAGGAGATGTGTGCTGACTGAAACAATGAACTATGCTTCTCATTCTAGTTGTATACCAGAATCACCCATGAAACTTTAAAACAAAGCAGATGTCCGGCAGTTCTAAGTAGGGTAAGGCCTGAGTGATACTAATTTTTAAAAGCTCTGTGGGTTATTCTGACCAGAGCATTCTGCAAGTGAGAATACCTGAGAACATGATCAGCAAGTACTGAATGAATAAATGGATGAAAAGGCTGCTTGGGATTATAAATTCTTCATGTGCATGGACTGTGTCTTGTTTTTGTATGCTAGCCCCCAAAGTTTATTGTAATGAATGAATAAATGGATGAATGAATTATGAAAAAAGTGCAAATTGTGATTTAAAAAAATATGGGACTTATGTGTTAGATTGTAAAGCAAAATGAGGGAAGGGATTTCCATCTATTTGTTCACTGGGTGTATCTGCAGGAGCAACAACAGAATCTGACACCCAGAGTCTGCAACAATAAAATTAGTTGACTAAATCCAGCAAATAACATGAGGGGGTTGGATTAGTGGCATGATCCCAGAAGAAGCGTGTATCAGTACCTTACTGCCACTGTAACAAACTATCACAAACCTAATGGCTTGATTTAAACTATACAAACGTATTATGTAACACCTTGATTGTTCTGAAGTATGAAAATAGGGTCTCAGCTAAAATCAAAGTGTCAGGAGGCTACAACTCTTCTGGAGACCTCAGAGGAGAATCTCTTTCCTTCTCCTTTTCTAGCTTGCAGGCAACTCCATTCCTGGCTCACAGTTCTTTTCTACCATCTTCAAAGATGCTGAGTCCTTCTCATATTGCCATCTCTAGGGCTCTCTCTTCCATAGTCCTAGCTTCCTTTTCCACTTTTGCAGGCTCTTGTGATTGCATTGGAAACAGCAAGATAATTCAGGATAATATTCTTATTTTAAGACAGCTGATTAGCCACCTTAATCTATCTACAGCCATAATTCTCTTTTGCCATGTATCCTGTTTACTGGCTTCAGGGGTTAGGCTGTAGACATCTTTGAAGTGCCATTATTCTGTCTATCACAGCTTTCTCTGAGTACTGGTGCTGTGGAGGAACTAAGACCTGGGAGATTCGAAAGAAGTCAGGCGTGGAAGATATCTGTGTGTAGGTTTGTGTGCACGCAAGCTGCTAGGGCAAAATGGTTGTCTGAGGAGGCCTTCCAAATAGCTGAGTAAAGAAGAGAAGCTAACGACAAAGGAGAAAAGGAAAGATATACCCATCTGAATGCAGGGTTCCAAAGAATAGCAAGGAGAGATAAGAAAGCCTTCCTCAGTGATCAATGCAAAGAAATAGAGAAAAACAACAGGATGGGAAAGACTAGAGATCTCTTCAAGAAAATTAGAGATGACAAGGGAACATTTCATGCAAGGATGGGCACAATAAAGGACAGAAATGGTATGGACCTAACGGTAGCTGAAGATATTAAGAAGAAGTGGCAAGAATACAAAGAAGAACTACACAGAAAAGATCTTCATGACACAGATAACCACAATGGTGTGATCACACACCTAGAGCCAGATATCCTGGAATGAGAAGTCAAGTGGTCCTTAGGAAGCATCTCTATGAATAAAGCTAGTGGAGTGATGGAATCCCAGTTGAGCTAATCCAAATCCTAAAGGATGATGTTACTAAAGTGCTGCACTAAATGTGCTAGCAAATTTGGAAAACTCAGCAGTGGCCACAGGACTGGAAAAGGTCAGTTTTCATTCCAATGCCAAAGAAAGGCAATGCCAAAGAATGCTCAAACTACCGAACAATTGCAGTCATCTCACACGCTAGCAAAGTAATTCTCAAAATTCTCCAAGTCAGGCTTCAACAGTACATGAACTGTGAACTTACAGATGTTCAAGCTGGATTTAGAAAAGGCAGAGGAACCAGAGATCAAATTGCCAACATCCTTTGGATCATTGAAAAAGCAAGAGAGTTCCAGAAAAACATCTGTTTTATTGACTACTCCAAAGTCTTTGACTGTGTGGATCACAACAAACTGTAGAAATTCTTCAAGAGATGGGAATACCAGACCACCTGACCTGCCTCCTGAGAAATCTGTATGCAGGTCAAGAAGTGACAATTAGAACTGGACATAGAACAATGGAAAGGTTCCAAATTGGCAAAGGAGTACGTCAAGGCTGTATATTGTCACCCTGCTTATTTAACTTATATGCAGAGTATATCATGTGAAATGCTGGGCCGAATGAAGCATGAGCTGGAATCAGCATGCTGCGAGAAATGTCACTGAGCTCAGATGGGCGGATGACACCACCCTTATGGCAGGAAGTGAAGAGAACTGAAGAGCCTCTTTGATGAAAGTGAAGGAGGAGAGTGAAAAATTTGGCTGCAAACTGAATATTCAGAAAGCTAAGATCTTGGCATCTGGTCCCATCACTTCATGGCAAATAGATGGAGAAACAATGAGGACTTTATTTTCTTGGGTTCCCAAATCACTGCAGATGGTGACTGCAGCCATGAATATAAAAGACTCTTTCCCCTTGGAAGAAAAGCTATGACCAACCTAGACAGCATGTTAAAAAGCAGAGACATTGCTTTGATGACAAAGGTCCATCTAGTAAAAGCTACGGTGTTTCCAGTAGTCATGTATGGATGTGAGTGTTGGACCATAATGAAAGCTGAGCACCAAAGAATTGATGCTTTTGAACTGTGGTGTTGGAGAAAACTCTTGACAGTCCCTTGGACTACAAAGAGATTCAACCAGTCAATCCTAAAGGAAATCAGTCCTGAATATTCATTGGAAGGACTGATGTTGGAGCTGAAACTCCAATACTTTGGCCACCTGATTCAAAGAATTGACTCATTTGAAAAGACCCTGGTTGCTGGGAAAGATTGAAAGCAGGAGGAGAAGGGCACAACAGAGGATGAGATGGTTAGATGGCATCTCTGACTTGATGGACATGAATTTGAGCAAGCTCCATGTGTTGGTGATGGACAGGGGAACCTGGTGTGCTGCATGCAGTCCATGGCTTCTCAAAGAGTCAGACACGACTGAGTGACTGAACTGAACCAACTGAACTGAAGCTGCTAGGAAGGAAGTGGTTGGAGAGATTGGAGGCAGTGGTTGGAGAGAAAAAAGAGAGACTTTTCATATAGTCTGTAATAAAGAGTTTAAAATTCATTCTAGGTACACTTAAAAGCTGGCTTCCCAAGTGGCACAGTGGTAAAGAATCTGCTTGTCAATTCAGGAGATGCAATAGATGCAGATTAGATCCCTGGTTTAAGAAGATTCCCTGGAGTAGGAAATGGCTACCCACTCCAGTATTCTTGCTTGGAGAATTCCATAGAAAGAGGAGCCTGGTGGGCTAGGTAGAGTCCATCGGGGTCACAGATCGGACATGACTGAACACACATGTACACTTAAAAGCTATTGGTTTTAAGCAAAAAAAAAAAAAAAAGAGCTTATTTATATTTTAAGAGGGTCATTTCTAGGAGGAGGAGAAAAGGGGAGGCTACATCAATTAAAAAGCGTATATATACTTAACTTCAGGAGGCCCTGGTGTCTCAGACAGTAAAGAGTCTGCCTGCAGTGAGGGAGACCTGGATTCGATCCCTGGGTTGGGAAGATCCCCTGGAGAAGGAAATGGCAACCCACTCCAGTGTTCTTGCCTGGAGAATCCCATGGATGGAGGAGCCTAGGAGGCTACAGTCCATAGGGTTGCAAAGAGTCAGACACGACTGAGCGACTTCACTTTCCTTTCTTTTTCAGGAACCGAGAAGTGTGATGGCTGGATTTAGGAGGGAGGCCAGCTGGGCTGTCCTGGGGACTGAGGAATATGCTTGGGGTGGTCTGGGGCTCATCACCCCTGGTCTGTTGCAGTGCTGGTCAAGAGAGAAGGCTTGGAGGGAGATGGGCAGTGGGGGGATTGAAGGGGCCTGAGCAGGGGGCAGTTTACTCTGTGAACACGTCCTTCACAGGTGGGTCTTTTCTAGTTTTTTTTAGATAAGACAAGGGTGTCTTGATAGCAAGATCTGGCTCTATGTCTGATTTTGGCTTTTAAATTCCAAAGAGTATAAATGAGGAATCAGGTCACACAAGTGGAAAAGATTCCAAGATCTGAGAAGCTGATAAGCTTGTGGCCATGTAATGGTAGCCAAATGTGGTGGTGCTTAATTTTTGGAGTCTCTTACTCAAAAGTTTTATGGACTGGGAGAGTTTAGATAAGAAAATGGGCCAAGAAAATTCTATTTTAAGGACTTTTTGTTGTTGTCGTCGTTGTAACACAGAAAGGAGGAAGCACATTTTGTTATGCTTTGTTAATATCCACACAAAACCCCGGCCCCATGAGAAAGGTATGGAGACAAAGCTTTTTTTCCTTATGCTAGGGAGCAATCTCAGAGGACTAGAAGAAATATCCGTGGTGTGTTTTGAGATGCCCAGAGCAGCCCAAGCCCATGGGGATGTTCATTCAATGCTGGAGCTCTGGATGGCACCTGTGTTTGTTTTATGACTTTTCATCATCATCATCATCTTCATCCTGTATGATTTATTACAGCGCCTGCTGGTAAAGCAGTTTATCAGTGAAGCAGTACATATGGTGCTCTGTGCTGTGCTGTGATATTCAGGGATTACTGTGGAGACTGAAGTAAACTGATGCTGCCAGTACCTTCTGCTATAAAGATATCTGAACTTGCTCACCGTGCCAAGTGTGGCCTAGAACAGGTGACTTGGCAGACTCCCAGCCATAAGCAGATGTTCATTGGGATGCTAATTAAAATTTATAAACCGCCTATCTTTTTTTTATCTTCCAAGTTATTAAATAACTTAATAACTGATTAAAACTTATTTTAAAAGAATTTAATAACTGATCAAAACTTATTTTAAAAGAAGTTATTGACTAATTAAAACTTATTTTAAAATAATTTATTGTTTTAGAGTGAGTTAAGTCATAAAGAAAAACAAATGTCATATACTAACGCATGTATATGGGATCTAGAAAATGGTATAGATGAATCTGTGTGCAGGGCAGGAAGGAATAGAGACCGAGACATAGAGAACAGACAGGTGGGCACAGTGAGGGAAGGGAGGGTGGGACAAGCTGGGAGATTCGGATTGAGATGCATATACACACACACACTGTGCTGTGCTATGCTTAGTCGCTCATCACTCATCATGTGTTTGACCCTGCAAGCCCATGGACTGTAGCTCGTGAGACTCGTCTGTCCATGAGGATTCTCCAGACAAGAATACTGGATTGGGTTGCCATGTCCTCCTCCAGGGGATCTTCCCAACCCAGGGACTGAACCCAGGTCTCCCACATTGCAGGTGGATTCTTTACCATCTGAGCCACCAGGGGAGCCCAGGAATACTGGAGTGGGTAGCCTATCCCATCTCCAGGGGATCTTCCTGACCCAGGAATTGAACTGGGGTTTCCTGCCTTGCAGGCAGATTCTTTACCAGCTGAGCTATCAGGGAAGCCCATATATACACTACCATGTGTAAAATAGATAGCTGGTGAAGCTGCTTTATAGCACCAGGAACTCAGGACAGTGCTCTGTGATGACCTGGAGGGGTGGGAGGGAGGTCCAAGAGGGAGGGGATGTATGTATGCAGATAGTTGATCCACTTCCTTGTACAGCAGAAACACAACATTGGAAAGCAATTGTATTCTATTCGTTTTTAAAGCCAGAAAAAAAGAGTTTTCTGTTTTAAAAGGAACGTATTGTTTTATATGTGCTAAAAAAGGGAGCCAAGTATAAGGAAAATTCTCCTATACTGAGATATTTAGCATCAGATTACTAAAAATGAACAAGACTGCACGTGTGAGCATTTCAGATATTTGGTGTTGAGAAGGTCAAATGATATGCCAGCTCAGGAGCTTTAGCTCTGCCCACTCTCACAGGTCTGGGTCTTCAAGTCACTGGGGGGACTCTGCTCTCTGTGACAGCGGAATTACGGGGTCTAATTTCCTGATGTCTTCCCAGCTGCTGTCCATTCACTCAGCATTCTTGGAGGAAGCCCAACGGTGCATAGAGAAATATCAAGACTGTCAGGAGCAAGGGAGAAACCGCTGGCAACTGCAGGCACACAGCAGAGTGAGTACAGATTGCTCTGGGAATAACGGCAGAGCATTTCTAGCACAGTTGGGATCTGCAGATGGCAGGGAGAGAACCCTGGAACCACTGGAGTCTCTTTGCACCACCTCGTCCCTGGGAAATGTGAGCAGGCAAGCGGAGATGGAAGGTCTTTGGCTCAGCTTGCAAGGGTCTGGGATTGGCAACAAATGAGCACGTATTTTCCTTTTTACTCTCCTTGATCCATGTTCCTTTCTTTCAATATTTTCCTGTAATGCTTATTTTTAAAATAAGGAGGAAGTGACCATCTCCATAGTGCTTGCAGGCAAAGATGGAAAGAAGTTGCTCACTGTGGATGAAAATAATGAACTTCTTTGGGATTTTCATACAGTGAAGGAAATAGAGAAATAAGAGAAGGCTGGTGGTGACTGCCAGAGAGAAAATCCTGCTTAAACAGGTCTATGGGGGAGTAAGACCTAAAAATGATCATTTTAGTTATTGGGCCAACTGTGAATTTTAGCTCAAGGAATAACCTGAGAATTCTCTCTTCACAATGTAGCTCCAAGGCATTCTATAGAATTCTTTTATTTATTAAATCAACAAATATTTGAGTCTCAGGCACTGAGTTTTAGTGTTATGTGTAAAATGAACAAAAGATATGGGGGCCCCAGCCCTCAGAATCAGCACTTCTTAACTCAGCCTCAAGAAACAGCTTGGCTCAGAACTGTTTTCTAGGCAGAAGAGTTTCATCGTGTCAAATTTGGAACGATATGGATTTTACTAACCAAGTAAGGAATCATTCATGGTATCAAAATTATTGTTAGTGTCAGAAGTACCCTTCATCCAAAGCAGTCTCCCAAAAGATGTTAAATGAGCATTTATGATTATAGAGTGAACTTCACAAGCTTGTAGACCATGACACAAAATGTGCATAAGAGTACTGTATATATATTGTTGTATTTTAATTTAAGAGAATTGTCTTTATTTTAAATTTATGGTTGAAAACATTTTGAGAATATACATTTACTTTCCATAAAGAGAAATCTCTTTGTTAGCATTTTATGGATTATTAAAAATAATAATTGCTTTAAAACATGTAAGAATATATTAAAGAAGCAAGAATGATAAATGAGAATATCAGCAAGGTTTAAGATGATAAAAATATATATGTTACCTAAAATTCAATTTGCATTATTAGTATACAAGTTTTATGTATATTCATTCATTCAATAACTCTGAGCATTTACTATACTAGGTGGTGTGAGTCACAGAAAGATATGATCCTTGCCCTTGAAAAGCTTACATGATAGTTGGAGTCAGATCCAATTACAAGGAAACAATTGTAATATAATATGTTGTATGTCATGATACAGGTTCTATGACCTTCAAATAGAGGGTTTATATTTTGGCTGAAGAAGTAAAGAAAGGCTTTGCAGAACATTTTAGGCACTAAGAAAGGATAGATATTTGCTTGCTAAATAATTAGGGGAAGAACCACTGAGGCAGAAGTCACAGATTTTAGAAAGAGTATGACACGGGAAAATCAAGAATGGCATACTAAATAAAGAGCAGAGTCCTCTTAGGTAGAGTGGTGGCTGATGAGTCTTGTTAGACAGGTTGGAGCTGAGATTACAAAACTTTGTGTAGTATACTGGTTTTTATTTAATCCTGAAGAAAAAAGTTAAGCAGGATAATAAGAAAATCCAAGTTTCAAATAAAAATAATGATCTTCCTGTTGACAGAGATGAACAGGAAGGGTCTGGCAGTGTGAATTAGTCTTCTATTGCTGCCATAAAAGTTTACTACAAAGTTTGTGGTTTAAAACAACACAAATATATTGCTTACAGTTCTGAAGATCAGAAGCCCTAAAATTAAAATGCTGGCACTACTACTGGCCCTCTGTAGGCTTCATGGGAGAATTGGCTCCTTTGTCTTTATTAGCTTCTAGAGGCTGCCAACATTCCTTGACTCATGGCCCCTTCCTCCAACTTTGTTCAAAGCCAGCAGTGTAGCATCTTTGTAGTATCTTCAAACCTCAATCTCTGTCTCTCTCTGTCTCTTTCACACACACACACTTCCCTTTTTAAAGGACTCTTGTGAACACATTGAGTCTACTTGGATACTCCAGGATAATCTCCCTATTTCAATATTCTTCACTTAATTATACCTGCAAAATCATTTTTGGCATGAAAGTTAATACATGCGTAGTTTCCTGAGATTTGGGCATGGACATCTTTTTTTTTTAATTTATTATTTTATTGAAGGGTGATTGCTTTACAGAATTTTGTTGTTTTCTGTCAGACCTCAACATGAATCAGCCATAGGTATACATACATCCCCTCCCTTTTGAAACTCCCTCCCATCTCCCTCCCCATCCCACCCCTCTAGGTTTATACAAAGCCCCTGTTTGAGTTTCCTGAGCCATACAGCAAATTCCCGTAGGCCATCTATTTTACACATGGTAATGTAAGTTTCCATGTTACTCTTTCCATACATCTCACCCTCTCCTCCCCTCTCCCCATGTCCATAAGTCTATTCTCTATGTCTGTTTCTCCATTGCTGCCCTGTAAATAACTTCTTCAGTACCATTCTTCTAGATTCCTTAGAATCTAGAAGATTCTATATGTGTTAGAATACAATATTTATCTTTCTCTTTATGACTCACTTCAATCTGTATAATAGGTTTATCCACCTCAGCAGAACTGACTCAAATGAGTTCCTTTTTGTGGCTGAGTAATATTCCATTGTGCTTATGTACTACAACTTCTTTATTCATTCATCTGTTGATGGACATCTAGGTTGCTTCCATGTTCTAGCTATTGTAAATAGTGCTGCAGTGAACAATGGGATACATGTGTCTTTTTCAACTTTGATTTCCTCAGGGTATATGCCTAGGAGTGGGATTGCTGGGTCATAGGGTGGCTCTATTCCTAGTTTTTTAAGGAATCTCCATTCCGTCTTCCATAGTGGCTGTATCAATTTACATTCCCACCAACAGTGCAAGAGTGTTCCCTTTTCTCCAAACCCTCTCCAGCACTTATTGTTTGTAGACTTTTTGGTGATGGCCATTCTGACTAGTGTGATGTGATATCTCATTGTAGTTTTGAATTGCATTTCTCTAATAATGAGCAACATTGAGCATCTTTTCATGTTTGTTATCCATCTGTATGTTCTGTTTGGAAAAATGTCTATTTAGGTCTTTTTCCCACTTTTTGATTGGGCTGTTTGTTTTTCTTGCATTGAGTTGTATAAGCTGTTTGTATATTTTGGAAATTAATCCTTTGTCAGTTGTTTAATTTGCTATTATTTTCCCCCATTCTGAGGGTTGTCTTTTCACCTTGCTTATGGTTCCTTTGCTGTGCAATAGCTTTTAAGTTTAATGGTGTCCCACTTGTTTACTTTTGTTTTTATTTCCGTTACTCTAGGAGGTGATCATAGAGGATGTTGCTTTGATTTATGTCATCGAGTGTTCTGCCTATGTTTTCCTCTAAGAGTTTTATAGATTCTGGTTTTACATTTAAGTCTTTAATCCATTTTGAGTTTATCTTTGTGTATGGTGTTAGGAAGTGTTCTAATTTTATTCTTACGTGTAGCTGTCCAGTTTTCCCAGACCATTTATTGAAGAGTCTGTCTTTAGCCCATTGTATATTCTTGCCTCCTTTGTCAAAAGTAAGGTACCCATAAGGTGCATGGGATTATTTCTGGGCTTTCTATCTTGTTCCATGGTCCATATTTCCGTTTTTGTGCCAGCACCATACTGTCACTTTGTAGTATAATCAGAAGTCAGGAAGGTTGAGTCCTCCCGCTCCATTCTTCTTTTGAAAGACTGCTTTGGCTGTTCAGGGCATGGATGTCTTTAAGGGAACTTACTGTCTACCTCAGAGTGGGAGGAGAAGTAAAGACACATGTCAACAAAAGTGCTTGTGGCAGCTTATTTATCAGTTCCAAACTGAAGACAATTTAAGTGTCCTGCAAGGCTTCTCTGTCCATGGGATTCTCCAGGCAAGGATACTGGAGTAGGTTGCCATTTCCTCCTCCAGGGGCTCTTCCTAACCCAGGGATCGAACCTGCATCTCTTATGTCTCCTGCATTGGCAGGTGGGTTCTTATCCACTAGCACCACCTGGGAAACCCAAGTGTCCATCAGTAGCAGGTTGGATAAACAATTTGTGGTGTGTTCATAATGGAATATGGCTTACCAATAGAAAGGAATAAACTTATAATACTAGCAGAGCATGAATGAACTTCCAAACATTCTGCCAAATGGAGGAAATGAGACAGAAAGAAATAAGAGTATATGATTTAATTTGTTTGAAGTTAATCTGTGGTGAGGAAAATGAGAATAGTGGTTGTGTCAAGAATGAGGCCAAGGATGAGATGATCTGGAAATTGCTGTGAAAGAACTACAAAGGATGATGGGAGTATCCTGTATCTTGATTGGGATGGAGATTACTCAATTTACTTATTAATAGACTAAACCTCACCAAACTGTACACTTAGAACCTAAATATTATAGTATTTATGAATTATGCATTAACTAAGATTTAAATATATTAAAAATAGAGTAGTAGCAGTGGGACTAAAAATGCAAAAGACAAAGAGCTGTTTTGAAACTAAAATTGACAATAGTTTGTAAGCCACTGAATGCTAATGTTAGAAGAAAGAGAAAATGAGAAGGAGACATGAAAATAAATTTCCAAATACCATTAAGAAACCAAATCAACCAGTGTGGTTGTTAGATGCAGATTTTTGTTTTGTCAAGGCTATAAAAATAAGAGACAAATGTTTGTTCTCTACATCTGCATCTCTGTTCTTGCCCTGGAATTAGGTTCATCTGTACCATTTTTCTAGATTCCACATGTTTGAGTTAATATGTGATATTGATTTTTCTCTTTCTGACTTACTTCACTCTATATGATAGGCTCTCGGTCTGTCCATATCTTGATGAATTGAGAGAGTAGCATTGACATATATATATACACACACATATATTACCATGTGTAAAATAGATAGTGGGAAGCTGTTGTATACCACAGGGAGCTCAGCTGGATGCTCTGTGATGACCCGGAGGAGTGGAATGGGGTGTGGGGTGGGAGGAAGTTTCAAGAGGAAGGGAATATACGTATACATATGGCTGATTGACTTTGGTGTGCAGCAGAAACACAACACTGTAAAGCATTATATTCTAGTAAAAAAATAAGACAAAGCTTTGACTGACTTATAAAATAGTAAAAATGAAAAGCATTTAAGATTTATTTTTTATTCTTCTCTCTGCATTTTAATTCAAAGGACTAAATGTTAGTTATTAACCTCCAGTGGGAATAGTGATTGAGTTTGGATCTCTGGTGTGAAAAAGGGGACTGATGGGATTCAAGCTTATTTGCTAAATGGAAAAAATATGTATAATTAGCACCAACTCTGCTGTATTCCTGGACCAGTTTGTGAGGCAAATAAATTCAGCAATTAGTGTTGTTTACTCCAAATGGAACAGAAGATATTTCTTAATGTTTCAAAGCTTTTGCCTGCTGTGAACATGGACATGGTCATCAATACACTCAAACTGATTTAAAGAATAGTTAAATTTAGTTAAGCTGCAAACTGCTTTTAAAAGCTGTTATACTCAGTGCCACCATTTTGAAAATAAAGGGGTTGCTATAGAGAATCTGAATTATTATTTTTGGAGTCTATTTAATATGAACAGACAGGATCTGAATCACTGCTGTGATGATTCCGCTGGTTATATAGCTCGAGGGTTTTTCCCTCTGCTCTCTCATCTCTTCCTCTCTCCCCAATCCCTTCCTTCCCCTTTCTCTTTTCTAGGCCCCTTTTCTCTCTTACTGACTTTATAGATAATATCCAATTCTACATACTATCTATATGCTGATAACCCTCAAATCTGTACATATAGTCCACCCCCCCAACCAAATCCCAGACTTATATCTCATATTATCCAGTGCTAAGTAGCTTCAGTTGTGTCCGACTCTTTGTGACCGACTCTTTGTGACCTATGGACTGTATAGCCCACCAGGCTCCTCTGCTCATGGCATTCTCTAGGCAAGAATACTAGAGTGAGTTGCCATGCCCTTCTCCAGGGGATCTTCCCAACCCAGGGATTGAACCCACATCTTTTATGTCTCCTGCATTGGCCGGCAGGTTCTTTACCACTAGAGCACCTGGGAAGCCCCATATTATCCCAGGCTGCAGCAATTCAGAGATTGGCAGCCTCAAAGGAACTCTGACTGCATCTGTTGTCTATGGAGTTCATGTTAGTAATACAGATTTCAGTCTGGAAATGGTTTGAACTTCTGATTATATACAATATGATCCTATTTCTCTCTACCTTTTCAAACCTTTCCAAGATTTTCCTTGGGAAGCTACAGTAAAATGTTAAAAAAAAAGATTGTACTTCTCTCCTGACCAACTTTGCTTGGAGACCCTGATTTCTTAGCTGCCTGTATTTAATCATCAGTATAACTACCAGCTCTTTATTTGTGACCTTGGTAGTTTACTATTTTAATTAATGAAGTTTTATGTGTATCTGTGCCCTGAGGCAACTTAAAGCAAAGGGCATAGTTTCTGAGCCTTTGCAAATAAATTCATAAACACAAAAGCCATTTTCAGCCAGGCTAATAAAAACACACAGACTTTAATTAACTCTGATCCATAGTTCAGGCTGAACACTCTCATCATATCGACCTTGTGGAGTCTCTGGTGAAACCTTTTAAACTAAGAGCCAAGCAAAGTTTTACACACTTTTGTTGGAAGTTGATGTTTCATTCAGGTTCATAAGAAAGCTGAGAAGAGAAAATGGATTTAAATGGAAGGAGTGAAAGTCACGCCTTGTCCATCTGGAAAGTTCTTTTGGCGCTTCTACAAAGAACCATGATTCGTGCTTTCACAAAACCACTCATGAAAGAGAGTCATAGCTTCTACAAATTTCCCGTTATAAACTCGAGAAACACCCCATTTTTGGTGTCAGCTTGAAAGCAAATGGTTTTGAGAAATCAAAAAGGAAAATTCCTTTATGCCATTAATTTGAACTTTTACTGAAGGATCTGGCTGGAATGGATGAAACGTGAGAAGTTCTTTTTTTCTTCCCATTTTACTAAAACCTAAATAAAATGATAGGTTTCAGAAAGAGAGCTAAGTTGCCTGGAGATTAAAATTATTGTCTCAAATATAATGTCACGTGACCTAGAGGCATTATTAAATCACGAGGATAAATCAAAGACCAAGAAGGTAAAAGCTGCCACTCAAGAATAAACTCTTCTTTGAACTTACAGAGAATTTCTCTTGTTGGTCATCTGTCATTTACTTGGTGTGGCGCTTGAGCCCATTTCTTCATTTCTCTCAAGTTTCTCACTTGTGAAGTGAAATTAATAATAGCACCTTTCTTATGGGGTTGTTAGGAAGATTAAAAGAGATAAAATCTGTAAAAATACTTGGAAACAAGTCTGACATATGGTGCCAGGCAAATGTTAATTAGCTTTAGCCAGATTATAACTTCACCTTTATGCCTTACTTCAGAACTTAAGGTTCCTTTAAAAATGTTTATTGCTTGAAGATATCAGCTTAG
The DNA here is from genome assembly GCF_023699985.2 of Odocoileus virginianus. Classification (NCBI taxonomy): domain Eukaryota; kingdom Metazoa; phylum Chordata; class Mammalia; order Artiodactyla; family Cervidae; genus Odocoileus; species Odocoileus virginianus. The sequence goes on along the minus strand of NC_069702.1, from coordinate 16,293,906 downwards.
ATTTTAATGTCATTCTGTCAGTCAAAATTTTTTCGTTAGCAAATGATAGAAGACCCAATTCAAACTCTCGAAAACACAAAAATGAAGTGTGTTAGCTGAGAGCTGAAAAATCCAGGGATAACCTTGGTCCTGGGTTGATCCTGTAGCTCTAAAGATGCAGTCAGGATGGAGTTTTTCCTGGAAGTTCCTACTGTACTGTGTAAGCTTTCTTTTCAGTTCCCTGGGGGTTCAAGGCCCTTATTTCTTGTCTCAAAGTTAGTGGCAACACAGTAGAGGCACAATCAGTGTTGCTGCCCTGACCTCTTTCTTTTCCACCCTGTAAACCCTCTCTCTTCTCCTTGAGTCTAAATCCTCTTAATGGCATTTCTCTCAGCCCCTTCTACTCTAGAGATCACTTTAGATTCTCTCTCTTTTTATTTTTTTCCTGTTGGCTTCCAGCCTGCCTTTCTTTCTAAGAAGCCTGCTAGGCTCTTCAAGGCTTCATCAACTCTTGCAGCCCAGCTTAAGGGTCCTGCCCCCAACAGCTGGCCTGAAGTCCCTTCTTTTCAGGAATGTAATGTATATGTCAACATGTTTAAGACAGTAACCATCTAATCCTCATAAGTTCCAATTTGCATCTGTTAAAGCATTTTAAATACTTAAAACCAACATGTTCTTTAATTTTTTAATACAAATTCTTATTTCCAAAAAAATGTTCTCCATGGGAAGTTTTGAAAAACAAAGCAAAAAGAAAGATAAATCAGAGAGCAGAAAGACGAAAATGAAAATGCCTACAGTCCTACTGTACTGGAGAAGGGAAGGGCTACCCACTCCAGGACTCTTGCCTGGAGAATTCCATGAATACAGGAGCCTGGCGGGCTACAGTCCATGGGATTGCAAAGAGTTGGACAGGAGTGAACGACTAACACAGTCCTCCTTCCCGGAGAACTACTGTTGCTTCTTGATCTCTTTGCTTCTTTTCTTCTTCTTTCCTGCCGAGCCTTCCTCCTTCCTTTCCTCTTCCCTTACATCCTCTGTCTTGCTATTTGTGCATGTATATGTATCTAAATGATACTATAAAGTTCTTCTTCTATTCTCTGGCTATTTGTTTCCAGTCTTCTCTTCTGGATCATCCAGACTGTCTTTCTGACTCTAGATATCAGTGTTGTCATAAATCAGTCATCAAACATCTTCATCTATAGTCACTTCCAAGGTGATTTCATCTAGTCCTATGGCTTTAAATCCCACCTATATGGTGATGACTTTAGCTTAATTCACCTTGAATTTCAGTCACATATATTCAAGTACTACTTGGCATTTATGATTAGTTGTCAAGAAGGCATGCCAAAATGAACTGATTATCGTTATGTCCTGATTTGCTCTAATAGCTCAGTTGGTAAAGAATCCACTTGCAATGCAGGAGACATCAGTTTGATTCCTGGGTCAGGAAGATCCGCTGGAGAATGGATAGGTTACCGACTCCAGTATTCTTGGGCTTCCCTTATGGCTCAGCTGGTAAACAATCCACCTGCAATGCGGGAGACCTGGGTTTGACCTCTGGGTAGGGCAGATCCCCTGGAGAAGGAAAGGCTACCCACTCCAGTATTCTGGCCTAGAGAATTCCATGGACTTTATAGTCCATGGGGTCACAAAGAGTCACACATGACTGAGCAACTTTCACTTTCCACTTTGCTCTAATTATCTGTTTTCCATCACAGAAAATGGCAGCTCTATCCTTCAGTTACTCAGGTCAAAAAAAAAAACAACTTCTTTGGTGTCATCCTCTCTGCTATTTCTTTTGTACTATGCGTCTAAACCACCCATAAGTTTTGTTTCCTCTATCTCCAAAAGGCTTCCAGAAGTCTATTTTCACTGCCGACTGCTACTATGCTAATCACAGATTTGTTGCTGTTGTTGTCTTTAGTCACTAAATCATAGATTGTTACTTGTGTAATTATCACAGGTTCTCTGCTTATACACTTGTCCTTCCTTGGTGGTCTGAGTGATTCTTATAAAATGTTATCAATTCTTTTAACAGTCCTAACTCTCCTTGAAACTCCTCAGAGCATCCACTTAAACAGAATAAAACCCCCAGTTTTTATTATCACCCCCTGGCCCCTGCTCCAATGTAACCTCCATCCCCAACTCAAACCTCTCTGATCTCATCTACTATTTTCTATTTCCTTTACTCCATTCTAGCAAGAGACTCTGCCTATTGATTTCAGTGGTCTCTAAGACAGCAGCTAAATTTTGCACTTGGACGCCCTCCTGAGAGTACATCACGGGCCATTTCCTATTCCCATGTTATTGTTCTTCAGTCAATAAGTCGTTTCCAACTCCCATGGACTGCATGCAGCATGCCAGCCTCCTCTATCCTCCACTATCCCCTGGAGTTTGCTCAGATTCATGTTCATTGAGTTGGTGATGCTATCTAACCACCTCAACCTCTGCCACCCTCTTCTCCTTTTGCCTTCAATCTTTCCCAGCATCAGGGTCTTTTCTAATGAGTCAGCTCGTCACGTAGATGGTCAAAATATTGAAGCTTCAGCTGCAGCATCAGTCTTTCCAATGAATATTCAGGGTTGATTTCCTTTAGCATTGGCTGGTTTGACTTTCTTGCAGTCCAAGAGATTCTCAAGGGTCTTCTCCAGCACCACAATTTGAAAGCATCAATTCTTTGGCACTCAGCTTTCTTTATGGTTCAACTCTCACATCTATACATGGCTACTGGAAAAACCATAGCTTTGACTATATGGACCTTTGTTGGCAAAGTAGTGTCTCTGCTTTTTAATATGCTGTCTAGATTTGTCATAGCTTTCCTTCCAAGCAGCCAGCGTCTTTTAATTTCATGGTTGCAATCACCATCTGCAGTGATTTTGGAGCCCATTCCAATAAGTTGTGCTCAACCCCACAGATGCCCAGGCTCTGCCTCCTGGTGCCAATTTCCTGAAGATTTCTGTCTTCCCTCTTATCTTTCTCACTTTTGTTGGGTTGCACTACCTGCCTCTCCAAAGAAAAATTATTCCTTGGTTCCATTTGGTTGTTTTTGCCCCAGAGTAATTTCTGCCTACTTGGTCCTTTAATATCTCTCCCTTCACCCCATTTAGAAAACATACTATTATTCTTGTACTTTCAGGCAGTCTGTTTGTAAAAATAGTTATTATACAAGTATAGTCATAAAAAAGCAAAATAGTGTTTCTATTATTCTGGTTCCCACATTCTGAGGAAAGACTCCATCCTCTGGAATTCCTTCCAGATTGGCCTAAGAGAAATTTAGGATGGTCAGAGTTGGGAGTCTAGAATCAATGCCTTTCCTTTTCCTCTTCTCTGACACATTATGATAATACCCACTTACTACTAGCACCCAAAAGTGGCAGGTATAACATTGATGCTGACTGAAAGCATCATTGTTCTTCTGGAGCTGCCAATACCCAAAGCCAAGGAAGCCAACATTTCTACCCTAATTCCCTGATGTTTAATGTCAAGGACACTGGAGGTGTTGCTATCACAGCCAAACTTGTCACTTTTCACTGTTGCTGTTACAACTTTCAATGTCCCGGTGGCTTTCTGGACTCTATTTCATTTAACTACTCCCACTTTGTTTTTGCAACTCGGTCCTATTAATCCTGGGTGTTAAATGACCATTTCTGTGACAGACACCACGCACACATTCACACATGCATAATGTGTGGATTCATTTATTCCAACAGGGGCCTGCCAGGCACCAAACACTACATAAGCCCTGGGAACACAGCAGTGAGCAAAGCACATGGGGTCCTTGCCTTCATGGAGCTTACCTTCTAGTAGCCGAGTTAGACCACAATGCAGACAAGTTACTGCTAATACTTGGTGTAATTTCAGGTGCTCTGTGCTGTGAAGAAAAATAAAACAAACTAAGGTGGGAGACAAGTACCCTGGAATCCTGAAACAACTATTTTCTGCCTTTTCTTGACTCTCAAACTAATATATACATCAAACTCTATGCGTGCATGTGTGCATGCTAAGTCACTGCATGTCCAACTCGGCAGCCCCATGGTTGCACGGACTGTAGCCTGCCAGACTTCTCTGTCCATGGGATTCTCCAGGCAAGAATTGAGTGGGTTGCCATGCCCTTCTCCAGGGGATATTCCTGACCCAGGGACTGAGCCTGCATCTCTTATGTCTCCTGCATTGGCTGGAGGGTTCTTTACCATTAGCTCCACCTGGGAAGCCCATCAAACTCTATAGGATCATTTAAAGAAGCTTCTTATGTAATTGCAATCAATGAAGCCATTAGACCCTGATAAGATATAGTCTAGTAGAAACCAAAAGGCTTAAAATTTGCCTCAGACCAACATTTGAGAAGTCATGGAAAACATGCAATCGTATTTTCTAAAATACTCTTTTCTGAATCCAAGTGACAGAAGGACCAAAAATACGTTGAGTACAGGTGAAGTTTTTTAAGTCTTCCCACTGTCTTTTATATAAAAGTGAAAATGACTTTGGATGAAACAACTTGGACAGAGCTCGAAGCAGAGTTGTTTATCTGGATTTAGGAGCTCAGCTGTGGGGGCTTTTAAAGGTCTTGGGTTATGAGCGGGAACGTAGCAGTGACTAAGCTCGGCAGCCTAGTAGGGAGAGAAAGGGCACTTTTGTCTTCACTGGGGAGCCAAGGCCAGCCTGGAAGCCCAGTTCAGTACACTCTGCAGGATCCTACATTAGTCTCTCTCGTCTCCTATGGCTGAGATTTAGACATGCTGCCAGCTGAGACCTAATGGATGGACATAAGACCTGAGACAAATCCATCAATAACTGAACAACTGATTCTGAGGTGATTTCTACCATCACGTCTTCGGCAGAACAGAAGGTGAAGTAAGAAAAACACTTTGAGTTGAGGTTTTCTTTTCTTTGTATTTTTTACTCTCTATGTTTGTGCATTATTAATATGAAATTTTTCTGCAGTGGATCGGTTAGAGGGAACTACTTGTGTAACAATTAATATTTACTTTCTAAAACTGTCAGAATTCATAGATTGATCATTGTCAGGCCAGACCCACTTACTGTAACAAATGGGAGATTCCATTCTCAATGGTCATAATTTGGCCACAGGAAAAAAAAAAAAAAGGAAGTTTGATCTTAACTTTTTGCATATAGAAAAGGGAGTTAAATGTATACAGTCTTGAAAACAGTTACATCAGATTTTTTGACATCTTAAAGAAGAATTTAAAGCTAAGCGCCAATACTTTGCATCTGATGAGAAGAGCCAGTTCACTGGAACAGACCCTGATGCTGGGAAAGATTGAACGCAGGAGGAGAAGGCAGTGACAGGTGATGAGGTAGTTGGATGGTATCATTGACTCAATGGACATGAGTTTGAGCAAGCTCTGGGAGATAGTGAAGGACAGGGAAGTCTGGTATGCTGCAGTCCATGGGGTCGCAAAGAGTTGGACACGACTTAGCAACTGAGGAACAAAAACAAAAAGAAGAATTTTACAAATTAATTGATTTGACACTTCCCTGAAAGAATTTTTAAGAGAATCGGGTGGAGAGGGAGGTGGGAGGGGGTATCGGGATGGGGAATACATGTAAATCCATGGCTGATTCATGTCAATGTATGACAAAACCCACTACAATATTGTAAAGTAATTAGCCTCCAACTAATAAAAATAAATGGAATAAATAAAAAAATTTTTAAATTTTAAAAAAGAGAATATAGTGATATTAATTCTCCACCAGAAAAGAATAGTTTAAAAAGGTTACTTGAAGCCACTAAAGTCTTTTTTTCTCTTTAACAAGTAAGATCACGTTAGCTCATGGAGAGGCAGGACTGTGTATGGTGGTTACTGGCGTAGACTGGTGCTGGATTTCATGGTCTGAAACCTCACCGATTTCTTACCAACCACGGGATCAGGGATAAGCTTCTTAATCCGTGTGTGCTTCATTTTTCCAAATACAAAACAGAGGTAATAAGTACCTACCTAATAGTGTTCTTATACATTAAAAGAATTATTAGACAAAATGTACCTAGGAAATTGTTGAATAAATAATACTACTGTGATTATTAATCATTACATTAGCTTTATTACTCATTGTATGACGTAAAACTGACTCTTCTCCTGAAACAATAGGACTCAATAACATAAAGAAAATAAGCTTAGAGACAAGCGGAAGGAAATCTTGTGTATCAAGAACACTAATGAGGGGACTTCCCTGGTGGTCCTGTGGTTAAGACTTTGATTTCCAATGCAGGGGATGTGGATTTCGCCCCTGGTCAGGGAGCTATAAGATTTCACGGTGCCTCCTGGCCAAAAATCCAAAAACCATAAGCAGAAGCAATATTGTAACAAATTCAACAAAGGCTTTGAAAATAGTCTACATAAAAAAAAAAGGGCACTAATGAATAGAAGGATGTGGAGGGAGAATTCCCTGAATCTCTTACTTTATTAATTATAAGGCTTTATCTTAAAGGGGTCAAAAGATCAATTAGCTGAGAAGATGATGTTATAGGACTCCTTGGGAAAGACTTAATTTATCCCCAGTTTTCTCTCTGAGATGCGAGTTAATGACAGCTTTATTTTGTACCTACTAAATTGTTTGTGAAAAAATGCTTTCTTGTATTGGCATCAAATGTCTTCTTCCAGCACTCTTAATCTTTATAACTGAACAGAATCCTAAGGTCTGTTAGTTGATATTACTTTGAAGAGATCCATTTTCTATTCCATGTTTCTGGTTCTAAATGTGGCTATATAGTCTGTCTAAAGACACACCTAATTCAGATTCAGAGAGAAATTGCTAAAAATTATAGAGTGAGCACCTACTGTCATTGAGTTGCTTGCATGCACTTTACAGAAATGTGTTTAATTCCTACAATGGCACTTTGAGATACCTACTGTTATTCTTGGAATACTGGGAAACTAAGTAGCTTGTCCAACCTCACTAAAATAGAAGATAATGTCTATTCTCTTGAGTGAATGGGCTTGTTATTGTAAATACAGTGCAACTTCAAGGACAGTTATTCAAAGAGCATAGATTTCTTGATTCAAAAACTTTCATTTCATTACTTAGTAACTGTGTTTATTTGGCAAGCCATTTAACATTTTTGATCTTTGCTTTCTACTGTATTAAATGAGGCAAAGACCAGCTGCCTACTTCAAAGAATTGTTGTGAGGATTAAGTGAGATGATGAGTAGAAAATGCTTCAGAATCAGACATCTCTGGTTTCAAATCCCTGCTTTACCACTTAGGAACTTGGCCAAGTTATCTCAATTATTTTTGTCTAAGTGTTCTGTTCAGCAAAACTAGGTGAATTGTGCCTGCATTTTAAGGAGCAGTTTCTGAGGTATAATAATGTATGTAATGAACCTAACCCAAACACTAGAACTTCATAGATGGTTGTGGTTAATATATGTTTTATAATTTAAAACATTTTATACATGTAATTCTAGGGGATTCAATGTACTCATAACTCTGTAATTATTGAAAATGTAAATTTTAAAATGTGGGACATTTTTGAACACATGTCAAAAATAAAACATTGAAATTCTCCCTGTATTTTGTTCATAAATTGTTATACTAGAAGACTTTTTAAAAGAGTCTAAACACTAAAATGTATAATTTGCATACAAGACCCACTTTACTCAAGCCTTGCAAATGGAAAGGTTGTATGATCTATTGCCAGAATGAGTTACCATATTTGATACAGTCTAGTTTATAACTGAAAATAGAAAATATAAACAGAAATGGAGATCTGGCTGGTGTTAGATTTGTGACAATGTTGAAAATTGGCCTTCCCTGCTGGCTCAGATGGTATAGAATCTGTCTCAAGGCAGGAGACCTGGGGTCTATCCCTGGGTTGGGAAGATCCCCTGGAGAAGGGAATGGCAACCCTCTCTAGTACTCTTGCCTGGAGAATCCCATGGACACAGGAGGCTGATGGGCTGCAGTCCATGGGGTTGCAGAAATTAGACACAACTGAGCGACTAACATGTTCACTTTCTCTTTTTTCTTTCATAAATTAATTCTCTCCATATTCCTTATCAACAAGAGTTTTTGCTGGGTACACAGCGGCCCACCTAGAACTTCCCTCTCCGCCTCGTTTCATTAATAGCTTGGCATATGATGATGTTCCTACCAACGGTACACAAGCAGAAGTGAGTGTGCCACTTTCAGGTCTTGTCCTTAAAGCACTGCCCTTGCACTTCTTCTGACTCCCTCCTCCTTCCCTCTGCAGCATGGTGACCACCGAACCATATTTGGAAGCTTTGTGTTAAGATAGCAAGGTCACTTCTTCATTCTAGGTTCCTGGAAAGCATTCTGGAATGGAGCTGCCCCATGCTCCTGGACTGTTTCATGGAAGGGACTTAAATGTCTCTCTTATTTAAGCCATTGGAACTGGGGTCTGTAGCTTCAACTTTGCCAAAACTAGTACACAATTAAAGTCAGAACATTGGTGACCAGGCTTTCTCTTGTTCTTGGTCTTTCTCTGAGAGGCGTGACTCCTATCTAAGTGAAATTTACCAAGTAGAAGCAATTATTATTATTTTTATTGGAGTATAGTTGCTCTACAATACTGTGTTAATATCTGCCATATAGCAAAGTGAATCAACCATGCATAATATATATATACCCCCTTTTCCTTGGGTTTCCTGCCTATGTAGGTCACCACAGAGTAGGGTTCCTTGTGCTGTGTAGTAGGTTTTCAGCAGTTATCTATTTTAAACATAGTATCAATAGTGTATATATGTCAATTCAATCTCCCAATTCATCTCACCGCCCCATTCCCATTTGGTGTCCACACATTTGTTCTCTACATCTGTTTCTCTATCAAAGCCGAAGTAATTACACTGGGAAAAAACATTAATATTACATTTAGCAAAGGTGAAATAAAGATTTTTATTGAATTATTTGACAGCCTAAATTTTCTTCCTCAAAACATGAAGATCCAAAATGTGCCATCAACAACAAGCTGTCGTTCCAAAGCACATAACCTTTCCATTAATGAAAGTGTTACCTTTATCTTATCTCAGTTAGTCCAAGGTGGGTTTTAGTAGCATTATTCTGGTAATTTCAGCCTTGTATTAGCTGGGAAGAATTTACAGTCAGTGATTAATATGCAATCTAATATGCAATATGCAGTAATTTAAGAAGTTACTTCCTTAAATGTTTTACAGCCTTATACCTTCCCTTTCTTTCTTTCTTAAAATGTTTATTTATTTGGCTGCACTGGGTCTTAGTTGCAGCACTTGCATTTTCAATCTTCTTTTGGCATGTGGGATCTTTAGTTGTAAGCTGTGGATCTAGTTACCTGACCAGGGATCCAACCAGGGCCCCCTGCATTGGGAACACGGAGTCTTAGCCACTGGACCACCAGGGAAGTCCTGAACCTTTTCTCTCTACAAAAGATTATGGCTATTTCTGCTCCCAGTAGAAAAAAAGTATTTGCTCAATAAATGTTTTGAGAAAGAGTGCTTGAATAAATGATGCAGAAATGTTATCAATGCAATGGATGATTTTTAAATATTCAGTGAGTATCCATGAGAAGGGAAAATTCCTAATTTCTACGCTAAAAAATAAAAGACACTTTCTCTTTTGCCACTGTCTCCCAAAATGATTTAAGAAACCTGCTTTACAGTTTGCAACGTTAGTTAAGAGTAACTTCTGGGGAAGGTGTATAATGAAAAAGATAGTGCATAGTCAATTGACATAAATTAATGATCACAAATAATGATTTAAATAGTGGGGGCTGAAATCAGTTGTGTGTGTGTGTGTTTTTTTTTTTTTTAGTGATGATAGAAGGCACTAAACCAGTGATATCTATATCCATAAGAGAAAGGGAATATGCTTTGCATACAGGATCATCTATATTATGTATAAAATAGATAACTCATGAGAACATACCGTATAGCACAGGGAACAGTACTTAAGGCACTGTAGTGACTTGAATGGGAAAAACACCCAAAAGGGAAGGTATTTACGAACATGTATGGCTGATTCATTTTGCTCTACAGTAGAATCTAGCACAGCGTTGTAAAGCAACCATACTCCAATAACATTTAATTTAAAAAAGAGAGGAAATATGAAGGATCAAGTCCTTACATGTAATTTTTAAAAATTTAAAGAGTCTGTCTTCCTCTTCATCACAGAGGCAGCACCTTTGAAGTAAACAAACCTCAACCTTGATCAGTTTTTCAGAATGCAAATCACAGCATGACCCAACCCAGCCTCAGATGGTCAGCCAAATCCTAAGCTCCGTGGCCTCATCTCAGGGTATATGCTCAGAATTTGCAGATATTCTGGAGGCTGGGAGCAGGGAATATCTGAGCCTACCATAAGGTTGCCTTCCATCTTCATAGCTCCAGCAGTTCAAATTAAGAGTTCAAAGCATCATACATCAAAGAGAAGACTCCTAGAATGCAGTGGTTTTCAGGGTGAAATGAATACCATGGTTATATTTTTAGGGGTGATTTCATCCCAACTCTCAAGCTTGAGTTGGAAAGTTTTTCAGTGTAATTGGTTTCCTTTACAATCCTGAGGAATCTGAGAAGGAGTCCACAGGCTTTATCAGACTGCCACAGCACAAAATGTTTAAGAAACCCTGATCTAGAGTGTTGGGACTGGTAAGTTTTGGTTGGGGCTCAGCACTCCATTCAATCAGCCTTGAGACAAGAGCTGAATTCTACTTCTAGCAGGGAACCAGCCCTGTAAGAGTCAAATAGGACCTTGGAGTTCAGTATTTTCTCAGGTCCTCAAGTCCTTAATTTAACATGCTTTCAATCCCTGTCTCCCTGACAACATGCACATTCACTGTAGGACACGCAACTCCACAAGCAGCTTTAAAAAACCTTGTTGTATACGCTGAATTTCTCACCATTACCATTATAAGTGATTGATATAATATCCTAAAAACTAAGTTTGATATAAATATAGATTCAACACTATTTTATAGGGAAAATGGTCAAATGTCTAATTGATGGGTCTACCAGTGAGATAGCTGTTTGTCAGTTCTAAAACTGACAGTTCAATCAATCAGTTCAGTTCAATTGCTCAGTCGTGTCCGACTCTTTGTGACTCCATGGACTGCAGCACACCGGCTTCCCTGTCCATCACCCATTCCTGGAGCTTACTCAAACTCATGTCCATTGAGGCAGTGATGCCATCCAACCATCGCATCCTCTGTCGTCCCCTTCTCCTGCCTTCAATCTTTCCCAGCATCAGGGTCTTTTCAAATGAGTCAACTCTTCACATCAGGTGGCCAAAGTATTGGAGTTTCAGCTTCAGCATCAGTCCTTCCAATGAATAATCAAGACTCATTTCCTTTAGGATGGACTGGTTGGATCTCCTTGCTGTCCAAGGTACTCTTTTTTTTTTTTTTTTTTATTAGTTGAAGGCTAATTGCTTTACAATATTGTAGTGGTTTTTGTCATACATTGTCATGAATCAGCCATGGATTTACATGTATTCCCCATCCCGATCCCCCCTCCCACCTCCCTCTCCACCTGATTCCTCTGGGTCTTCCCAGTGCACCAGGCCTGAGCACTTGTCTCATGCATCCAGCCTGGGCTGGTGATCTGTTTCACTCTAGATAATATACATGTTTCAATGCTGTTCTCTTGAAATATCCCAGTCTTATCCAACGCCACAGTTCAAAAGCATCAATTCTTCAGCACTCAGCTTTCTTTATAGTCCAACACTCGCATCCATACATGACTACTGGAAAAATCAAAGTTTTGACTAGATGGAGCTTTGTTGGCAAAGTAATGTCTCTGCTTTTTAATATGCTCTCTAGGTTGGTCATAACTTTTCTTCCAAGGAGCAAGCATCTTTTAATTTCATGGTTGCAGTCACCATCTGTAGTGATTTTGGAGCCCAAGAGAATAGTCTGTCACTGTTTCCATTGTTTCTCCATCTATTTGTTATCAAGTGATGGGGCCAGATGGCATGATCTTAGTTTTCTGAATGTTGAGCTTTAAGCCAACTTTTTCATTCTCCTCTTTCACTTTCATGAAGAGGCTCATTAGTTCTTCACTTTCTGCCATAAGGGTGGTGTCATCTGCATATCTGAGGTTATTGATATTTCTCCTAGCAATCTTGATTCCATCTTGCACTTCATCCAGCCAAGCGTTTCTCATGATGTACTCTGCATATAAGTTAAGTAAGCAGGGTGACAATGTACAGCCTTGACGTACTCCTTTTCCTATTTGGAACCAGTCTGGTGTTTCATGTCCAGTTCTAAGTGTTGCTTCTTGACCTGCATACATCACATTCTTTAATTTCAGTTAAAATTCAGAATTTCCAGTGAAGTGGAATCATTAGAAGGAAGTTCTATGGGGCTGAGGAAACCTAGGTTCAAATAGGGCTTCTCTGATAGCTCAGTTGGTAAAGAATCTGCCTACAATGCAGGAGACCATAGTTCCATTCCTGGGTTGGGAAGACCCCCTGGAGAAGGGAAACGCTACCCACTCCAGTATTCTGGCCTGGAGATAGAACTCTAGAACTCACCAGCTGTGTGCTTGAGAGATTTGGCCACATTACTTAATCTGATGTTTCTCAACTTGACAAGTTAGAAACACTCAGAAGCTTTAAAATATGATTATTCCATAAAGCATTGTTATCCCAGATTTGAATTTGAATAGTTTTATATGGATTCTAGACTCCCATATTCTTATTGTCTTTTAAGAATTATATGTCTATAGTTTATTTATAATATTGTGTTAGTTTCAGGTGTATACCTTCAGGTTATTTTCCTTTATATGTACAACATACTGAATATAGTTCCATGTGCTATATAGGAAACCCTTGCTGTCCATCTATTCTATATATAGTGGTGTGTATCTATTAATCCATCACTTCCAATTTGTCCCTCCCTCTCCCCTTCCCCATTTGGGAAACATAAGTTTGTTTTCCATGCCTGTTAGTCTATTTTTGTTTTATAAATAAATTTATTTGATTTTTTTTTTTAGATTTCACATATAAGTGATATCATATAATATTTATCTTTCTCTGTCTGACTTCACTTGTATAATACTTTCTAGCTCCATCCACGCTGCTGCAAATGACAGCATTTCATTCTTTTTTAGGGCTGAGTAATATCCCCTTATATACATACGTAATGGAATCTTCTTTATTCATTCATCTGTTGATGGCCATTTAGGATGCTTCTGTGTGTTGTAGGCCTCCACATTTATTGAAAGCTCCCTTTGTTGATTCTAGGGAACTGTCAGAGTTGATAGATTATTTGGGTTTTAATACCTCCATGTGATTGAAAAGTACTAGACTTCTTTATATCCTGGGATTATTGTGAAAATCAATGGAAATAATGTATTTTATCATTTAAAACATAAAACACTATAAAATTAATGATGATTAGGCACCATGACAGAAGATTTCAGTATCCCTTGGTCAGCATTACCTGTGCTTCAGGGTGAGTGTATAAAATGAGAAAAGCCACTTCAAAATATCTAAAGAGCAAAGGTTTATTGCTATCATTATTACTGTTTTGTTCCTTCACTTACTTGTAAATTCATGGCTTATTCATGATTTCTCATAGAACAAATGGTGAAAATAAGTTTATAATGTTGCTTGACTGAGCATTCAACATAAGAAATATTATTTTTATTATTTTTGGAACATTTAAATATCAGATATGATTTTACTGTTATCGTGGGGTTGACATTTTGGTCACCATGTAAATATTTTCATAATGAATGACTTGGATTTCTTAAGAAATTTGACAATCTTGCTCGACTCATGCATTCTTGCCTTTTTTTATTTTTTGCTGATATTAGAGCAGGAAGAATATGCCCTATAGGTTACTGGCTACATGGGATTATTTGAAGAGCTGCCTTGGGTCAGGTTCCCTGCAGCAGAGCCTGTGTTAGGGTTTTGGAAACGCGTGATTCTGGGAGGGAGTGCTCCCAGGAGAAAGGGAGTGGGGGAAGTCAGCTTGGACAAAAGAAGAGGCTAAGCAATGATGTGTTCTCAGGAGACCTCTAGCTTCAGTCTGCTCCATAGGGAGCTTGGGAACATCCACAGCACCACAGAGAGCATCCATAGGCCCACCTGGGGCCTGAGAAGGGGGGGTAATCTTGTCAGCCCAGTGATGCTCAGATTTTTTTATTTTTTGGTTGTGCTGGGTGTTTGTTGCTCTGCGCGGGCTTTCTCTAGTTGGGGCAAGCAGGGGCTAGTTGCAGTGGCTTCTCTTGTTGCAGGGCACAGGCTCTAGGGCACTAGGGCTTCAGTAGTTGTGGCACACAGGCTCAGTAGTTGCAGCTCATGGGTTCTAGAACACAGGCAGATGGTCAGATTTTGAGCGACGACAATTCGTCGGAGAACAGAGGCAACTGTGCCCCATTGCGGTCAGACTCACGGCAGCTGGAATGTGTATATTGGCTGATAAATGAGACCTGGAGAGAATACCCACAGCATTCTGTTCCCTGACCCAAATATTATCCACCTGTCTGCCATTTCATGTTAAGAGTTTCATTACCTTGGGTATTTAAGAATCTTTGGTAAGATGAAAATATCCATCGTATTGGTCATTGATACCTTAGCTGTCAAGGTCAAAGAGACAGTTATTTATCGAGTACCTACCGGATGATGGTCAATGTCAACATCATTCACAAGTATGTTCTTGCTTAATTCAACGGATACTTTAGTGGGAAATGTTTAATGGTCTGAGATCAAAATATACCCAAGAAAGATAGTTGAGGAAGAAGAGTAATTTCAAGGCAGATAAGACTAAAACTCTTTGAGGACATGTACCAAATGTTAATATCTTTGTGTATTTCCAGGGCAACATAAAAGCTATTCAGACAATCTGTACCAAATGCATCAATAGACAAATAGCACTAGAGTTGCAGGATTTGGTCTGCTCACAATTTTTCCCAGAGTTAGAGGAAAAAAGGAACCCAAAAAGAGATGGGTTAGATTTAGACTTAACAAAACACAGAAACCTATATTAAAAATGGAACTGAAGCTGCAAAAGGAAAGAATTTCTCTTCCATGATTTTTTTTTAAACTGAAAGTCTACTGCTATTCTGAGATATTTATCCTGACTGATGACTGATTTAATCCAATACCCTACAAATTACCAATCGTGTCAATATTCTGTAGATTCTTTTTCTGTAAACCATGGTTAGAGCTTTGTTAACTTGATAATCACAGTGGAAAACATTTGTTCATTTCCTTACAATCTTCCAGGCAAAATGCCCATCAGATTTTCATCAGCTTTGCAAATACATTCTTCTGGCATGGAACATGAGTTCATTAAATTGTGCTAGAACTTTCTTCCGGGGTTACATGAAACAAACTGCAGGTGTGAGTTTTTTTTCCCACTTCCCTATACTGCACTGTCATCTTTATAAACTCCAGTCTGCTGTCTAATCGAAGGAAGCTTCAGAAAATCCACTTTTTCCCTGTTATCAACAAGTCCCTTCACCAATAAAAATGGCTGATTTGTACCCTGGGAGTATTGGTTTTTGATCACTTTTTATCCTCAAACCTCAGTACCAGAAAGATCACAAATCTGCAAAAATAAACAGCCATGTATTCACTTCCTCATTTCTTGCAGCTGTCTGAAAGCCATAATCTTCTCCTGTGGGTGTACTCAACCATTTGAAGTTTACAGTATTTTCCATTCAAACATTAATACACGAGCAAGTGTTTTATTTTTAAGTGACAAATGTTTCAGCCTTTGTTAAATGCCAGATATAAGGAGAATAATATTTTACCTCTCAAATTGTCAGAACTTAAAATTGTTGATATTAACTGGTATTTTGGAAAATTCAGGTAAAAAAGCTTTGAGTTTTTTTGTCATTATTGAAATCGTCATGATCTCCTGAAGGTTCATTTTTTTCACTTATTCAATTATTTTTACTAGATAACTTCATTTAAAATAATAAAATGTAAATGAGAACACTTACAAAGAACGAGGTCTCTGACTTCAAGAAACTTGCAATTAACAATTTAAGACAAGCAAACGAAAACTTCTAATACAAGGCAAACATTTGCAAGTATTCATGTATCATTGAATTTAATTGCATAGCTATTCTATCTACAGGCAAATTTATGATCAAGATGCCATCAGAAACCTGGGTACAGTATAAGCTAGTGTTTTATTAAAAGTTGTAAAATGGCAACCAGTTAAAGGTATTTTGAGTTCAGAAATACAGATACCAATAGGCTGGCCTTCTTCTGGGAACAAAGTACTGGGTAGGCTAAAATACTTGTTCAGATTTTTCTGTTAGATGCTATGAAAAACTCGAAAGAACTTTTGGCCCAATGCAATACTATGGTAAGACATAGGTTCCTTGGGATTCCTCTTTAATGGGTAATGGATTTGCACCAATCTGTCTATAGCCTCTCCATAGTCACTGTAGTGCTCATCTGAAGGAGCCACACTGCTTGGAGTGCCCAGGTCAGAGAACAGATAAAGCTATTTGGTATTTTTTTTTTCATTTATTTTTATTAGTTGGAGGCTAATTGCTTTACAATATTGTAGTGGTTTTTGCCATGCATTGACCGCAAGGTTTAACTCAGTTTGGGCTTTCCTGGTGGCTCAACCCACCTGCCAGTGCAGGAGAGGCAGGTTTGATCCCTGAGTCGGGAAGATCCCCTGGAGGAGGAAATGGCAATCCACTCTAGTATTCTTGCCTGGGAAATCCCATGGACAGAGGAGCCTGGCGGGCTGCAGTCCACGGGGTCACAAAGAGTTGGATGTGTCCTAGTGACTAAAGGAAAACAACCACTGCCTCAGTCTAGTACTTCCACCTCCTAATTCTCTATCTCTTCCCTTCTCTGATCCATGTGAGTGATGGATTTTACATGCCAATAAATATCCCAAAGATGGAATATCCAGGGGAAAAAGTCCGAACAGAGCAGCTGTAACTCCGGGGCACAGTTTATCTCCACCTCTTCTCATGAAAGAAGCGTATCCCAATGGGATAGAAGACTAGAAATCACAACAGGATGGATACACCTGAATCCACTGTATTACTGCTCATGATTCTTTTGAAAATGTTGCCCTTTTAACTGTTAGAAGTACCACATCACCAGTGACATACATGGCAATGCATCACTGTACAGCAGATGTTTAAGCCACTCACTCAACAGGCCACTCACAAAAGTAGCCTACAGTTTCTGGCTGATTGCTCCACACACAGCCATGAGAGGAAGCTTGTTAGCAGCAGGGCCATAACTAGGGAGGGGCTAGAAGACCTGGTTCTACTTGTAAACCTGGCAGTGTCTTTCCAAGTTAGGACTGAATTGCTGTTGTTTAGTCGCTAAGTCATGACCGACTCTGTGACCCCACAAACTGCAGCATGCCAGGCTCCCCTGTCCTTCACTCTTGCCCAGAGTTTGGTCAAATTCTTGTCCATTGAGTTGGTGATGCCATCTAACCATTTCATCCTCTGCTGTCCCCTTCTCCTCCTGCCTTCAACCATTCCCAGCATCAGGGTCTTTTCCAATGAGGTGACTGTTTGCATCAGGTGGCCAGAGTATTGGAGCTTCCGTTACGTATCAGTGCTTCCAATGAATATTCAGGGTTGATTTCCTTTAGGATTGACTGGTTTGCTTTCCTTGGATTAGATGATTTCTGAAGTCTCCAAACAGAAACTTCAAATCACAGAGGTTTGTCTTTCTAATAATCAAGTAATTAGTCCTTGGAGATCAGTTAATAAAATACTCCTGTAGACCTGGAGAGGTAAGGTCAGTGGGAATGCACATAGTGTTGGTGGTAAGGATATCAGACACTCAGCTAGGGATTATCTCTATTCTTTTCAATGAGGGAGAATAGTAAGTAATAATCTCCTTTTACAGGTGAGAAAACAGATTTCAAATGGTTAAATGACTTGACTAAAGTATCACATCAAGTTATCCACAAACCCTTCTGTGAACCTTCTGTTGAAACTAGGTATTTGCAAGTATATCACAGGTTTGGGAAAATCCAGAACTAAAGCGCACACTCCTCCGCTTTTGGGCTTTAAAAACTCTATAAGCACCCTAAATGTCCAACAACAGGATCCTGTAAGTATATTACAGTATAGCTATCGAATTTAATACCAAGAAGTGTTGGGAAGTAGATTTGGGGTGAATTCCATTTTTTTTTCTTTTTCCCTACAAGAGTTTCTAAATTTTCTACAATGAATAACCATGACCTTGTTGCTTAACCTTGGTGAGCCTCAGGTTGTTCATCTGCAAAATGGGAATAATCATGGTACCTATCTCATAGGGCTTGTTGTGAAGGTCATATGACAAAATCTTGTAAAATGCTCAACCTAATGCTTGGCCCATTGTATGCACTAAATAAATGTCAGTCACTGAGTGTAAAAGAAACCTTTGTTTTAAGGTGAGTTCTCTTTTCTCTTAAATTGGTATCTAATATATAATTTATTTTAAAAGTCAATTAAGCTAAAGCTAACCTTTAAATTTTTGGTGAGATCACTGTCATCCTGGAAGATAATTGTAGTTGCTGGGAGATACAGCCCAACCAAAGCTGGACTATTGCCTATTTTTATTGAGGCCAAATCTTCAGGTAGTAATGTACTTGATGCTATATAATTAAAACATAAAAGTTACTGAAAGCCAAGTGCAGCAGAAGCTCCAGCTGGAGACTAAACTGTGTTGTTTACCCCAGGATTTAGTTTATGTCTCAGCATGTCCAAGAGCCTAGTAAAGGCTATTCTCATGTATCTATTTGCCCGAGGAACTGAGGATTCTTGGGGGAAAAAACCTAGGGGAACAAAGTGCAGACACTCCAGTTTGAATAAAAAACAACTGGCTGGTTTACAGGAGAAAGTTGATCTTGAGGTGTGTTTATTACACTTTGGACAAGTAATTGGAATGTCCAGAAGGAATGGTCAGAGCTGGCTTTAGAGGAGGATAGGAAATTTAACAAGGATCTAAGACTTCCTGGAGTGAGACTGTTCATGGATCAATGAATATACAGGCCTGCTGGTTAGATCTATTTTAGACGAGAAAATCTGCTTTCTTGTTAGGTAAATTCCCAAACCAGCTAATGTGGCCTCCAGAGTCAAGGCGATATTATTAGAATCCCAGAGAATGCTAAATCAGCAACTCCTTTCCCTCACTAATCCTCCTTTAAAAAATGTTCTGCACAAAACCCTCTGCTCGTATGTTCATTTTTCTCAGTGTCTTTTCAGGATGAGCCCTGACAGATAGTTGAATGACTGCCCTTTGGTCTGTGGCTGCAGAGAAATGAGCCAAGGACCTGGGAGTCCTGAAACATGAATCAGATGACATCCTTATAACTTAATGATCTTGAGTTCTCTGACATTCTTTTATGTTCAACAGTATCATATTGAAATTTTGTCATGCCTGAAATGCTTATTCCTTTAAGGAAAATTGCTCCAGGTTGCAATTTTTCTCCTTCTCAAATCTATGGCTATTTCTCTAGATGGCTGTTTTTATTTCATTGTCCATCATGATAAAAACTGGCCTAATCTGGAGCTTGACTGTTTGCTATCCTTGGATTAGTGTTTCTGGTGGTGACACACCCTTTCCATTGAGTAAAATTCTCAGATGTAGTGGACTAGGGGCTGTAACCATCAGCATTTAGTAAAGAGAAAAGGCATGTAACAACCACAGTGCTCTCTCAGTCAATCATGAAGGTTTTCCTGGTCTCAACAGGAACAGACTGTGGCCATCAGAGGGGTGTGTATCTTGATTTTATAGAGAATCATACAGCTCCAGGTGCCTGATCTTGTGATGTTCAGAAAAGAGATCCCAGTCTTCTCCTACATAT
Organism: Odocoileus virginianus; assembly: GCF_023699985.2. NCBI lineage: Eukaryota > Metazoa > Chordata > Mammalia > Artiodactyla > Cervidae > Odocoileus > Odocoileus virginianus. The sequence goes on along the minus strand of NC_069702.1, from coordinate 16,274,186 downwards.
TCCTGGAAGTACCTAATACCGTGTACAGCTGTATTCTGTCTCATTTCTATTCCTAAAGAGAGGAGATGGGCTAATAGCTGTATAGACAGAAAATTGTTTTCAGAAGGAGTTGAGAACAGAGCTGTAAAACCATAATGTCTTCCAGACCAACTTTTTGTCATTCAGGCAATCATAACAGACAATCAGTGTTACATTCAGACAGAGGGCTTTTCTCCCCTTTTCCAATTCCCCTTTGGAGCCTGACTTCTTTTCAATAATAGCTCTTTATCCTTGCCTTCTCAAGCAAGAGCCCCAACTTAGTATTTTTGAAAATGAGCTCTATCAATTGGCTTGACTCAAATTTTCCTATATCGGCTTCTTTCCTGCCTTTTGTGATGATTTTAGAGTCTCGGTTTACATTTTCTTCTCAAATCTCTTCCATCTTCAGATTCATCTATCCAAAATATCTTTTATTAATACTCAATACCTACATCCATTCTCCAGTGGGACATTGGGTTTCTGGGTCCCTCCAATGGTGGAACTTTCCTTCTACTTCCTTGCCAACCTCACCATTTTGAATCTACTTTAAAATTCCTTGGTTTTGTTTCAGTTTTCTTGTCAAGTAAAGTTCCTTTAACTATGCAGTTTCCAACTCTTTGCTGACTTTTTGGAGAAAATATGCACTTGCCACTCAGATCCAACCTGCGTCATTTGCATTTGTAATGATATTCTTAATTCACTGAACTGGTCTCAAGTTTATTCATCTTGATTTTAATTTTGCTGCTGGCATTTTTTGGGGGCAGTTTTTTCCTCACTGTTTGAAAGTTTCAAGCCCTAGGCTTCTAGATAGGGGCAAACTCTCATTCTCAAGAAGAATCTTTTCTAGTATTTTTGGTCATAGTAACATGCAGGGGTGGCTAGTTCTGTGACGGATCTTTGTTTCTGCTGAGAACAACATAACTGCCCATATCAACTGTTTTTATCAGATAAGTATAGCCAGTCCTTCTCCTTTCCCCTGAGAAAAAAGAACCAGCTGGACCCCAAGGAATAACTTACCTCTGTGATTAAGCCAAGGAGTTCTCAGACACTCATCTTCATCTTTTTTCATTCTTTAAATGACTTTTGTTTTCTACTAGCTAAATTTTCACTGTTTTTTTCAGGCTTGTATAAAAGCTGCCTTTTTGTTTGCCTCTTCGTTGATAATGTTACATTTGTCTTGTGAACTGTTTTTAGGATGTTTACATATATTCTGTGGCAGATAAAGAAATATTTGACCCGAGACTTCCGCTGAAACAATTATGCAGAATTCTTCCATACTGCTTTAGTGTTAGACCAGAGCTCACATGGGTTTTTGTTACAGACTGTGCCTGAGATGCTCTACTCAAAATTTGCAGTGCATTAAGAAGTAACACTGCAAGGAGATCCAACCAGTCCATCCTAAAGGAAATCAGTCCTGAATATACATTGGAAGGACTGATGTTGAAGCTGAAACTCCAATACTTTGGCCACCTGATGCAAAGAACTAACTCATTGGAAAAGACCCTGATGCTGGGAAAGATTGAAGGTGGGAGGAGAAGGGGACGACAGAGGATGAGAGGTTGGATGACATCACCGACTCAATGGACATGAGTTTGAGTAAACTCTGGATGTTGGTGATGGACAGGGAGGCCTGGTGTGCTGCAGTCCATGGGGTCGCAAAGAGTGGGACAGGACTGAGCGACTGAACCAAACTGACTGAAGAAGTACCACACTATTGATACTATGTATAAAATAGATAACTAGTGAGAACCTACTGTAAAGCACAGGAAACTCTACTTAAAGTACTCTGATCACCTGAATGGGAAGGAAATCCAAAAAGGAGGGGATATATGGACATGTAAGGATGATTCATTTTGTTGTACAGTAGAACTAGCACAACATTATAAAACAACTATTTGTTGTTGTTGCTCAGTTGCTAAGTCATGTCTGACTCTTTTCTATCCCGTGGACTACAGCACGCCAGGCTTCCCTGTCCTCCACTATCTCCTGGAGTTTGCTCAGGTTCATGTCCATTGAGTCAGTGATCCTATCTAACCATCTCATCCTCTGCCACCCTCTTCTCCTGCCCTCAATCTTTCCCAGCATCAGGGTCTTTTCCAATGCAGTCAGCTCTTCGTATCAGGTGGCCAAAGTACTGGAGCTTTAGCAACAGTCTTTCGGATGAATATTCAGGGTTGATTTCTTTTTGGATCGACTGGTTTGATCTCCTTGCAGTCCAAGGGACTCTCTAGAGTCTTCTTCAGCACCAGTTTGAAAGCAGAAATTCTTTGGTGCTCAGCCTTCTTTACAGTCCAACTCTCACATCTGTACATGACTACTGGAAAAATCATAACTTTGACAAGCAACTATACTCCAAAAAAATTAGTATTTAAAAAGAACTAATTTTATAAAGAAATTGCTTATCAGAAATAAAATCATGCCACTGAAAAGCTTTAGAACTAAAAGGAAGCTGAGTATTCTATCTCAATAATTTTAGGATGAAGAAATCAAGGTGGAGAGAGGATGCCTGTTCAGACTCACAAATAGCAAGCAGGGCATAGCAGAGCATGTAATGCCCCATAAGATTTAGTGACATTCATTCAGTATCTAGATTCTTAACATCAGGTCATGCTCCAAACACTTGGGTCTTATCTCTCTCCTATCCCTTGCCTATTTTATCCACTGTGAGGAAAGTTTTCTGACTTCTTAGAGGAAATTTCTGGATTTTTTTTTTATGTGTATGTTTATAATATCACAAACACAAATTATAATCTGGTGAAGTGATACTGTTTATTAATTGTATCTGTTCTAATTGTTTAGTTGAAGCAATAAAATAGGGCCCAGAGCCATTTCTTCTTTTTTGTCTTCCTCAAATAACTTTTCTCAAACTTTCTGAATCCATTTATCCCTTCTTCTTTCTGCCTTGATTGCACCTTCTAGCCTGCCTCTTCCTTCCTTCCTTTTTAATTTCATTCCTTTCTTTCTTTCTAGTTTTCTTTCTCTCTTTATTCCTTTCACTGTGTTGGCAAGTGGGATCTTCACTGTGGCTCACAGACTCTCTGACTGTGGTTCACTGACTCAGTAGTTGCAGTTCCCGGGCTTGGTTACTCTGCAGCGTGTGGGATCTTAGATCCCAGACCAAGGGTCAAACCCACATGCTCTGCATTGAAAGGTGGATTCTTAACCACTGAACCACCAGGGAAGTCCCCTAGCCTGCCACTTCTAACCTCCTGCATGTCGAGAAGTATTCAGGTCAGTACTGCATGTTACATAATATTTGCCAAGCCTCTCGATGAGTGATCAGGGACGTAATACAGTCTTTCACGCGGGAGTAACCCCTTTTCTGTTTATCTTTGAAATCTGGGTGATGGATCTTGTAAGTGGAGAAGAAGGCATTTCTCTCATGCAAACCTACTGAGACAGCATGAGTGTTTACCCGAAACACTTGGTTGCAGTGTGTGTCCTATGCATGCATTTTGAACAAATCCCCCAAATGCTAGTGTTCTGATTTATAGGCCGAGAGAAAACAAAAATTTCCACGCTTTCAAACAGACTTTAATTTTTAATTCTGAATTGCTTTTTATGTTCTTTGATTTTCTGATGCCAATAAGCGGCTCCATTTTGAAGGGATTGAGCAGGGTACACGGGTTTGAGAACCACAGTGTGAGGTGTGTTCAGCGGCCCATGCCCTTGATCTGCGAGATGAGAGAGGCACTTTTCAGAAATGCTGGTTTCCCAGGCTTTCCCTTTGCTGAGCAGGTAAATGAAAATATTAGAGAATGGCTGACAGAATAGGAATGCCACTGGACAGATCTTTCTTTGCGAGTATGAAGCATTCTTCTTTTTAAATGTCAGAGTTCTCCAAACAGAGCAACTGCTTTCAATGATCTTTCTCACGTACTGACTTCTCACTATACATAGGGCTGGCCAAAGGGTTTGTGTGGGTCCATAACATCTTACAGAAAAACCAAACCAACTTTTTGGCCAGTCCAATACATACACATATTTCCAGACCGGGATCGTAAAGTGAGGGCAAAAGGATGAAGGTGTGAGCTGCAGTGGATCCAGGTGTGACTGATGGCTAGTACCAGAAATTCCAAAAGTCCAAAATAGCAACTGTTCAGTCTTACTATTTGTTCTTATTAACAGGAGTGAGTGGGAATAAATGGCAGTAATCGATTTCAGAGTTAGAACTATCCTGACTCTGTGAATTCTAACCATCACAGAGAATTGATTCTAGGAAACAGCTCTTTTCCCTCTGATTTCTGTATGTCAGTATGTTCAAATATTCCACTCCTCTGTTTACCCTGATACTGAAACAGTAATTTCAAACTAGAGTTTTGGATTGTTTTGATGTTAGCTTTTCTAAAAGAGAATAATTTTTTTAAAAATATTCTTTCTTCCTTATAGAGCAATTCTTATGTTGTTAACTGACACTGAAGTTTTTGAAGTTTAGGCTTACCTAAAATTCCTGTTTTGATTAATTTCATGTGGTTATTTTTATCTGTTTAGTCTTTAATGTATTAGATCTTGTGTATGTGCTCTGGATTATTTTAAAAATGTTATAAACTGTGATCTTTTAGCATCCTACTTTGTATATTATGTTTGGTAGTCTCATAGATTTTATTTTAGAATGAGTATGACTTTATCAATCTAGATTTTTAAATGTTTTAATAAATGTTCTGGAGCTTTTTCCCTCTTACTCATTTACATTCCTTGTTCAGAGTAATACAAAGAGGATAAGAGAAAGAGAGAGAAGAGAGAGCAACATTAATGTGTGCTTCTTGAAATAAAGGAAAAATATTTGAACAGAAAGTGACATGTAAAAGGAAGAAGTAGACAAAGTGAAAGTAAAAAACTATGATTTTAACTGTAATATGGCATATATTGTTCATAATAGTAAACATTGTAGTTAAAAATTTTACAGTCTTTAAAGACATACTATGCATTTCAAATAATAATCTCTTAAGGCACTCAGGCTATTTGAATCCCTAGTCATAGAATAAACTAATAACAGAATTTCATTTAGGATATCATTTGGGGAAAAATGGACTTAAGACTTTCAAGAGATTAAGATTCTATGTTTCTGACAAGGAATCCAAAAGGCTTGTATGCTGTGCACACTTGCCCCCCAGGCTGGTCTCACTGACAGTAACATTGCTCTTAGAAGTTAGAACTGGGGCACTGTGGGAAGAAACACAAGAGAGTAGGGTCAGGAGGCAAATGAAAGTTTTTCTACCATTAGCTAGAAAAGTTCTTAGGAACTGTTAAAATCAGACCTGCGGCTTGTTATTGTTGTTCTGTTGCTGAGCTGTGTGCAACTCTTTGCGACCCTACAAACTGCAGCACACCAGGCTCCCCGGTCCTTCGTTATCCTTGGAGTTTGCTCAGATTCATGTCCATTGAGTCAGTGATGCTATTAATATCTGTACATCTCATCCTCTATTGCCCTTTCTCCTCCTGCTCTCAATCTTCCCCAGCATCAGGGTCTTTTCCAATGAGTCAGTTCTTCGCATCAGGTGGCCGAAGTATTGGAGTTTCAGCTTCAGCATCAGTCCTTCCAATGAATATTCAGGGTTGATTTTCTTTAACATTGACTGGTTTGACCTCCTTGCAGAGATCAGACTAACCTGGGGCTGCTTTGCACACGTGCTCAGTCGTGTCTGACTCTTTGCGACGCTATGGACTGTAGCCTGCCAGGTTCTTCTGTCGTTGGGATTTTCCAGGCAAGAATACTAGAGTGGGTTACCATTTCCTCATCCAGGAGACCTTCCTGACCTGGGCATGGAACCCACGTCTCCTGCATCTCCTGCACTGCAGGTAGCTTCTTACTGAGCCACCAGGAAAGTCCATCTTTAGAAAAGAGGAAAATGTCCAGATTGTTTCAAAGCATATGAGTCCGCAACAACTTTGTATCCATAGTTAAGATCTCAGAAAAAGAATGACTTCTTTTAGCTGCATTGGTGTTGTTTACTCCCTGTTTGCTTTTCATTTTTCTACTTAGTGCTCTGACTTTGCCAAATTCCCCGCAGCCTGACTTGCTCCAGTGTGATCTCATGTCGGCCCTGGTGCTCCTGTGTGGTTCTGGGTTGTTGGTTCACCCACCTCTGACTTGCCCTCCTTCTGACTTCTTGCTCCAGCACTCCTGAACTTGGAAGCTGTGCTATTCACATGGCCTCCCTTCCTAAGAGAAATGGAACCATATTAATTCCCTAGAGAAGAATAGGTAATCAGCTCTGATCCTCCCTTCCTGATTTCTTCCCTCCTAAGGGTCACTAGCTAAACTCAGTGATTTACCTGCATTTCTGTGCTGCTATGTTTTTTTAAATTTTTTTGGTCATATCATCCACTATAGCATGCATTCACCTTTTAAAATAATTATCTTTAATTGAAGAATAATTGCTTTACAACGTTGTGTTAATTTCTGCTGTACAGCAATGTGAATTAGCTATGTGTATACAGGTATCCTCTGCCTCTTGAATCTCCATCCCCACCCCTATAGGTCATCACAGAGCACTGAGCTGGGCTCCCTGCGCTACACGGCAGCTTCTCACTAGCTATCCATGTTACACATGGTACTCTCCCAATTCACCCCTCCCTCCCCTTCCCCCGCTGCACCCACAAGTCCATCCTCTGTGTCTGCATCTCTATTCCTGCAACCCAGATGTCCATCGAGATAAATGGATAAAGAAGATGTGATACGTGTACACAGGTATTACTTAGCCATGAAAAAGAATGAAATTGGCTCTTCGTAGTGATGTGGATGAACCTAGAGTCTGTCATACAGAGTGAAGTAAATCAGAAGGGGAAAAAGAAATATCATATATTAACACATATACACAGAATCTAAAAAAATGGTACTGATGGACTTATTTACATGCATTAACTTTTAAGGGCCCATATGTTTCATGGAAGGTTGAAAGAATTATCTACCCCTCTCTACCACTCTCAGGCATTAGCACACTCATGCATGACATCAATCACCCATGACTTTACATTAGAGAGCCAACTGTGTACTCATAATTTTGTGTACTCATAATTGTGTGTACTCAAAATTGTGTGCACTCATAGTTGTGTGTGGTCATAACTATGATAGGCAGGTAGAGGCCTCAGAACAAATGTGTCAATGCCATTGTTTTTAAGGAGCTATTGTAGTCTTGTTGAGACAAAAGTTAAGTTTGTGAATGGACTGGCCCTTTTGTCCAAAACACACATTCCTCCACTCCAGAACAGGCGTAGAGAAAAGCTCCCAGCGCGAGAAGCTCTGCGAGAGGGAACGAAATTCAATCAGACACTGACACTTTCCTAGTTGGTGGTGTTGTCTTCTTGTATATGGTCACTTCTGCCGCTTTATTCTACGTCACACCCCCACTTTCTCTAAGCCAGTCATACAACGAAAATCCCTTCTCACGTTCACTTCATTTAGCACAGTAGGGAATACATAGGCTTTCCCTCTCAAAATGTATTATTAAATAGGAGGTAAAATGAAATATTAATAAACCACCACAACCAATCCTGGAAACGACCCTGACGCTGGGAAAGATTGAAGGCAGGAGAAGGGATGACAGAGGATGAGATGGTTGGATGGCATCACCAACTCATTGGACCTGAGTTTGAGCAAGTTCCAGGAGTTGGTGATAGACAGGGAAGCCTAGCGTGCTGCAGTCCATGGGATCACAAAAAGTCAGATACAACTGAGCAACTGAACTGAACAAAAAATCCTAACATCTTGCTGAGTGGTTTGCCTGCAATGGTGCTGAGTGTGATAGGAGGAGAAGGCAGAGAGTATTGCAGAGTAAGTGCATGACAAGGGTCTTGTTAGTCATGAATCACACATTATCGTTCAAAGCTAGTTCTTCCCTTTGCTCTTTTGGCTCCAGCAGGAAAGTAAGTTTTCTAATTCTAAGGATACTATCAAAAGGGGAAAATATATATGAGCTAAAGCCTTCCATATGTTACAGCAGCATCGACCACAGATCCGTCTTTAGGCTGGAACATGTGTGAAGCCTCCCGTACTAGTCTCTTTCCCTCTCACCCACTCCCTGGCTTTTGGCCATGTGGTCACTGGAGATGATGTTGTTTTCTGGTACTGGGAACCTAACAATGTGAACAACATTCTCCTTTGAAGAACAGACACTGGCAGATAAAATCAAACCTTTGCTTATTTTAAGCCTCTCCAGCATGTCCCATACACAACGGGGAACTCACTTCAAATTTCTCCTCACAACCTCTTGCCTACCGCACAGCTGATTTACAGGTGTGCAAAGTTGCTACAGTCATGTCTGACTCTTTGCCACCCGATGGACTTTAGCCCGCCAGGCTCCTCCATCCGTAGGATTGCTCAGACAAGACTACTGCAGTGGGTAGGTGATCTTACCCAGGGGATCTCCCCAGCCCAAGGATCGAATCCGTGTCTCTTATGTCTCCTACATTGGCAAGTGGGTTCTTTTTTTTTTTTCATTTATTTTTATTAGTTGGAGGCTAATTACTTTACAACATTGCAGTGGGTTTTGTCATACATTGACATGAATCAGCCATGGATTTACATGTATCCCCCATCCCGATCCCCCCTCCCACCTCCCTCTCCACCCAATCCCTCTGGGTCTTCCTAGTGCACCAGGCCCAAGCACTTGTCTCATGCATCCAACCTGGGCTGGTGATCTGTTTTGCTCTAGATAATATACATGTTTCGATGCTATTCTCTCGAAACATCCCACCCTTGCCTTCTCCCATAGAGTCCAAAAGTCTGTTCTATACATATATATGGAATTTAGAAAGATGGCAGGTGGGTTCTTTACACTACTGCCGCTGGGATGCCTGATTTACAGGCAGTAGTGAATACTAAATAATACTTTCTCTCTTCCTGGGTTAGGTTTCCAGTCCTGTCTCTCCAAATAAATAAAAAAAAAAGAAGGTTTGTGGATGGGTCTAGAATTAACCACAAAACTATGTAATATGCAGTGTTAATATCTATTTATTGAACCTTTCATATGCAGGTGATGATGTTGGACTATTGTGACAGGTAGTCTAGCCTTCACTGACAATGTTTTAGTGACTATTCCAAGCTCAGTAAGTACTAAATGATCTTCCATTTATGCTTCCATTATGCTGCATGACTGTTGTCTGCATTTTATACTCTCAAGGACCCCATCTCCAGTGACTATTTCTAGGCTTACATGGAGAATTTCAGGGTGAAGGGGAGAGGGCCAACTGTCTCTTTCTCAAAGTATTTTCTCCACGTCAAGGGCTGGGCATCTATTCTGCCTGCTAGGTTCTGCCTCCTGCAATGCCACATGAACTCTTTCCTTTCCTGGCTCTTTGACTTCATGCATTTAACTGCTCAGTCCACTCCTAAAGATCTCCTGAGTGCTTCTTATTTGTATGGACTTTGAACTTCTTACATCCTCTGCTCTTGGATGTTTGCTTACTTGAATTTGGACTCACCTGCTGCGTACTTTTCTCGTTCACAGTTCACATGGAGACTGCTTCCTGATCTCAAAGCCCTAATCCTTGACCTGCTGCCACTCATAAACATAGAGAGCAAGTTTGCTTTTCAGGTGATTAAATGTCAGAATTGTCTACCTGTGATGACTGTATCCTCTTCAAGAGGATCATTGTAAAATCGGTCTTTCCTCGTGGGTATGGCTGCCTTGCTGCAGTTTTCTCTATGGCATTTCATCGTGTGGATTTCAGTCTTCCGTGTATCTGTTTCATAATCTTGACAAGTGCTGAATTTGGGTATGAGAAGACATTACCATCTAAGAACTCACTACCTTATTTTTCCTAAGGTTTAAGCATAATTTTTTTTATGCTTAATTTTTTTTTTACAACTCTTAATTTTATATTGGAATATAGCCGATTAACATTGTTGTGATTGTTTCAAGTGGACAGTAAAGGGACTCAGATCCATATATATATGTATCCATTCTCCCCTAAACTTTCTCCCATCTAGCTTCCACATAACATTGAGCAGAATTCCCTATGCTGTAAGAATTCACTACTGATTTGGTCATTGTTGGTAACAAGAAATAGGATTTAAGGGGTTTCATTTAAAACTGGAAACAAAGCCTAGTATGACTGATGTGCATGACAGCCAAGCCCCAACTTTGTGATATTAACAGCTGTTTCTAAAGCAGGTTTGGGGAAGTTGGAGTAAAACAAGAACTAAAGGAAAGATGCAAGCAATTAGACAGATTTAGTTTCTCAACCCAGAACAGTTTGCTTATTCCCTAAGTAACTTAAGACATGTCACTTGTATCTCTCAATTTCATACCTTTGGTTAAAGAAATCAAGTGAGACAATATACATAAAAGGTCTACCAAAATTGTTAGACTGAAATGTTTCCTTCCTAATAATAAATGTTAGTAACCCACATCCTCTCTCAGCAGAGATTCCGTTCTTTGCCCGGCTGCTGCTCTGTAAACAAATTTGACCATGCTGATTTCTTTTTTTTTTTTTTTTCATTTAATTTTATTAGTTGGAGGCTAATTACTTTATAATATTGTAGTGGTTTTTGTCATACAGTGGCATGAATCAGCCATGGACTTACATGTATTCCCCATCCCGATCCCCCCTCCCACCTCCCTCTCTACCGGATCCCTCTGGATCTTCCCAGTGCACCAGGCCCAAGCACTTGTCTCATGCATCCGACCTGGGCTGGTGATCTGTTTCACCCTAGATAATATACATGTTTCGATGCTGTTCTCTTGAAACATCTCACCCTCGCCTTCTCCCACAGAGTCCAAAAGTCTGTTCTGTACATCTGTGTCTCTTTTTCTGTGTTGCATATAGGGTTATCATTACCATCTTTCTAAATTCCATATATATGTGTTAGTATACTATAATGGTCTTTATCTTTCTGGCTTACTTCACTCTGTATAATGGGCTCCAGTTTCATCCATCTCATTGCTTGCTTATACCCTCCAGTATCCTAGAGCCAAGTGGAAACTATTAGAACGAAAATAAAACTTAGCATAAGCACACTATCTGACTTTACCCGTGAAGGTAGCCAAACACAACGCCGTGTGAGTTTGGGAGGGCACTCCTCTTCGATTTCCCAGGGCACTGTTACCTTCTAGTGTGGTCCCTGTTGCTGTTGACAAGTTTAGGATTGAAAGGAGGTTGCCTATCTGGAAAGTAATATAAGCAATACAGGAACGAAGCAAACTCTTATACAGGTGATCAGTTTTTCTGTTGGAAGGATAGGGACTGATGGGCTATCTAAGGGAGAGATTAGCACAGCTTCTCTGCATGCATGATGTCCTTTGTTTACTGGGGTGGACGCTGGACCCTCTATGGCCTCACTTGCCACACAACTCCGGGATGGAAGCGGTGGGCATAATCACCCAGGTGCATGCTCGGAAGTCTCAGAGCATGTCTCTGCCCAAGTCTGTGTGTTGCTCTATGTCTCATTCTTTTGTCTCTCACCCTCTTAACACACCTCCTTCACCTGCTCTATTTCTCCACTTCAAGAACTTCTTTCTAGACTAGAGTTAAGAGTGAAAGTCACACAGTCATGTCTGACTCTTTGCAACTCCATGGACTATATATTCCCCGAAACACTCCAGGCCAGAATACTGGAGTGGGTAGCCTTTCCCTTCTCCAGAGCATCTTCCCAACCCAGGGATCAAACCCAGGTCTCCTACACTCTCAGCGAATTTTTTACCAGCTGAGTCACCAGGGAAGAAGCTGTCTCTAAATCACAAGGTATTCTCACCAAGTCTATTGCCTAGTCATAAAACTCTGGGAGTTGGTGATGGACAGGGAGGCCTGGCGTGGTGCGGTCCATGGGGTCGCAAAGAGTCGGACACGACTGAGAAAGTGAACTGAACTGAACTGAACCAGTCCTATGCCAGTTGAAGCCTATGTCCTGGCCTAAGCCATAGACTTTTTTTTTTAAGAGTATAGTTGCTTTACAGTGCTGTGTTAGTTTCTGCTCTATAGCAAAGTGAATTACCTACACCTATACATATATCCCCTCTTCCTTAGATTTCCTTCCCATTTAACCTATACCTATATATCTATATATCTATATATTTTTTTTTTGGTTGCTGCTGTTTTTCACCATTTTCCCTGTGCTGTCCTTTGCCTGAAAGAAGTGAACTGATAGATTGAAGGCACAGGGGAAAAGGGAATCCTAGAAATAAAAATGTATTGGTTAGTAGTATCAAAGGTAGTATCTCATCATAGAAATACAATTCCATCTAACAGAAATGCTCTAGGACCTATCCACCACGTGAAAAATAGTTGTATGAAAAGGTACCATAAGTTCAATCAAAGTTAATAGGGATATATTATCTGCGGCTGTAAGAGGGCCCCAGGTTAGCTTGCTTCCAGTCATCCTAGCCCTCTGACTAAGCAGTTGAACTGAGGGCTCCTCCAGCTGTGAGCTGGCCAGAGAAGCAACCCGGGGCTGAGTCAACATCACCCAGGATCCTGCTGCGTTTTGGGCTCACTTCCTACCTTGTTTTTCTGCTCTCTGTTGATCTTTGCCTTTTCTTTGTAACCACAAATAGCCTCTCCTTTCAGCAAAGATTGCTCTTCTTCCCTGTGGACTGTGACACAGCAAAGTCTCTGCAACTTTGGTCTTTATCCTTTGTCTCTGAAGTTAGTAGATAAGTTTGTGGTTTGGTTTTTTAGCAAAAATGGAAAACTGGCTGGGAAAACTCACCTTTTCAGATCTAGTTCTGCTCCTCTCACTCTTAATCAGGGAAGAACCCGTGTCCCGCTTCTACATCAGTCAGACCCACCTCTGAAGTTAGACTATTGGGCTGGGATTGTGTCCACAGCCATGGCTCACACTAGGATTTAGGTACATAACAGGCTGAATTAAGACTTATCTTCATTTAAGAGAGAAGACAGAATCAGTTTTTATAAAGAAAGCCATCCTAGACATTCCACCTCAGAAGTCAGAGTGGGCATTCTGTTGTGAAAGTGGGAAGTCTCTGAGAGAGGCTCAAAAAGGAGGAGGAGACAGGACTGCCATCTTGTTTCCTGTTTGTCTTCAGCACTCCTTTGCCTGGCTCTATAAACCTGCTCTAGGTTAGTTTGGTTGCATGTAAAACAGAGATAAGTGACAGAGAAAAGATTAAAGAAAGTAAATGAATTCAAACGATAGGATGGGAAATTTAGTTAGCAATTTGGCTAGACAGCTAATTGGAAAGCTGGATAACATCATGTTTTGTTTTGTTTTGTTTTCAGATTAGATATGTGTTAATTGACTCAACTTGTCAGCTTTCTAGAGAACATCTTCCTAACTTTTGTGTCTGAAATCTTTGTCTTTCCCAGCATTTACCACAAATGTTCCTATTGAATGGAGTGGCCACCTTGGTTCTGTAATGTCACATCTGTGGGAGTCATGAAGGTCAAGGTTTCAGAGAGCACTGGGGGGATGAGTGCTCATTAATGGGTGTTTGCTGTGGGTAAAGATAGCAGACACTTGATGGAAGATGACCAAGTCTGACTGGAAGGAATTCTGAGAGCCCTTGTTTGTTCGCTGTGTCAGGCACTGTGCTTTTTGGTTCACATGCAATAATTCATTTTATATCCAGGTTTTATGTTCTGTGAATTACCATCATGACACTAATGACTCCCAGTTGCAGAACAGACACCTGTGGGATGAATGGGCAAGGGGACAGGACTGATATTTCACCAGTAAATCTCTGGTGAGAAGAATGCCAATTAATAAGGACCAAACAAGACTTGTATCTGTTACTCGAGCATTATATATATATATATGTGTGTGTGTGTGTGTGTGTGTGTGTGTGTGTGTGTAGTGGCAGGAGGTCATATACAGTGGTTATATATAGTGGCAGGAGGTCAGCCAGCAAGTGAGGAAAAGACTATTGAAGAAACTGAAGCCAAAATTAACAAAAAATAAGGATCTTCAGGGAAAATCCATGGTTCTTATAGAGTAAGTGGGTCGACTTCCTGTTTGGAATTTCTAGAAAGTCACTTAACAGGGATGACATTTTTGCAGTATCTTGTTACAGCCTCTTGGCTCCACCCTTTGCAATTCCATTGATTAAAGCACCTGTGAAGATTTGTGTAGTTTTCCCGATCTCATCAGTTCAGTTCAGTCACTCAGTTGTGTCTGACTCTTTGCAACCCCATGGACTGCATTATGCCAGGCCTCCCTGTCCATCACCAACTCCTGGAGCTTACTCAAATTCATGTCCATTGAGTCAGTGATACCATCCAACCATCTCATCCTCTGTCGTCCCCTTCTTCTACCTTCAATCTTTCCCAGCATCAGAGTCTTTTCAAATGAGTCAGTTCTCTGCATCAGGTGGCCAATGTATTGGAGTTTCGGCTTCAGTATCAGTCCTTCCAGTGAATATTCAGGGCTGAAGTCCTTTAGGGCTGACTGGTTTGATCTCTTTGCAGTCCATGGACCTCTCAAGAGTCTTCAACACCACAGTTCAAAAGCATCAATTCTTCAGCACTCAGCTTTCTTTATAGTCCACCTCCCACATCCATACATGACCACTGGAAAAATCATAGCTTTGACTAGACGGACATTTTTTGGCAAAGTAATGTGTCTGCTTTTTAATATGCTGTCTGGGTTGGTCATAACTTTTCTCCCAAGGAGAAAATTTTTTTAATTTCATGGCTGCAGTCACCATCTACAGTGATTTTGGAGCACAAAAAAATAAAGTCTGTCACTGTTTCCACTGTTTGCCCGTCTATTTGCCATGAAGTGATGGGACCAGATGCCATGATCTTCGTTTTCTGAATGTTGAGTTTTAAGCCAACATTTTCACTCTCCTCTTTTACTTTCATCAAGAAGCTCTTTAGTTCTTCTTCACTTTCTGTCATAAGGGTGGTGTCATCTGCATATCTGAGGTTACTGATATTTCTCCCGGAAATCTTGATTCCAGCTTGTGCTTCATCCAGCCCAGTGTTTCTCATGATATATTTTGCATATAGGTTAAATAAGAAGGGTGACAATCTCATAGAATCATATTAGCAGTAGTAGTCAAGGTGAAGCTCTAATACTTTGGCCACCTAATGTGAAGAGCTGACTCATTGGAAAAGACCCACCTGATGCTGAGAAAGATTGATGGCCAAAGGAGAAGGGGTGGCAGAGGATGAGATGGTTAGATAGTGTGACTGACTCAATGGACATGAATTTGAGCAAACTCCAGGAGACAGTGAAAGATAAGGGAGCCAGGTGTACTGCAGTCCATGGGATTGCAGAGTCAAACATGACCTAACAACTGAACACACACACACAGGTGGCACTGTATATTTAACTATGAGATTCGAGCACTTTCATTTTTAAAAAATGCTCATTATCTCCAAAATACCTCAAATGCATGACAGGTCCATGATATATTATAAAATGTTTGAAGTTTTGTACTTACACAACACAAACATTGATATATGCACTGTTCATGTCAGAGCCCTTGTGTCCTGCAATATAAAGCTAGTGGAGGCCAGGCAGGAGAGCAGTTGAAATCTTCCTGGAACATAAATATATTGAAGGTTGCTAATGAAAGACTAATTGATGATAACAGGAAGCAGTCAATTTTAATAATGTAATTTGTTCAGTATCACTATAGCAATTTAAAACAGAAAGAAAGAAAAGGGTTTAAATCTCCAAATTCTGTGCTGAAAGATCCAAGGTTAAGATTAGATTGTAGCATAGCTTGTTTATTAGCATAGTTAAAAATAATGATCAAGTTAATTAAAACTGAATTATAGTGGAACCATCTCGATAGACTCATGACAGCCATTTTAATGAGTTTCATTAAAGGCAGCAATAATAATTAAGTTATTTTGAAACCAGCTCAATAATTTTCATAAGAAATCTATTATGCACATTTCTTTCATGTCCCTGTTGGTAAAACTGTAGTAGCAGGAAATTTAGACTGTGGACTCTAAATATGCTCTGCAGTGGATTGTGTTATGAATTAATGCTGTGCGTGCTATTTGAGAAGAGTAGTTACCATCCATGTGTGTTATCTCTCTCTGCACAATTCTTCCAAAGAACAATCAGTTCAGTTCAGTTCAGTTCAGTCACTCAGTTGCGTCTGACCCTTTGTGACCCCATGAATCGCAGCAGGTCAGGCCTCCCTGTCCATCACCAACTCCCGGAGTTTACTCAAACTCATGCCCATCAAGTTGGTGATGCCATCCAGCCATCTCATCCTCTGTGGTCCCCTTCTCCTCCTGCCCTCAATTCTTCCCAGCATTAGAGTCTTTTCCAATGAGTCAACTCTTCACATGAGGTGGCCAAAGTATTGGAGTTTCAGCTTCAGCATCAGTCCTTCCAATGAACACCCAGGACTGATCTCCTTTAGGATGGACTGGTTGGATCTCCTTGCAGTCCAAGGGACTCTCAAGAGTCTTCAACACCACAGTTCAAAAGCATCAATTTTTCGGCGCTCAGCTTTCCTCACAGTCCAACTCTCACATCCATACATGACCACTGGAAAAACCATAGCCTTGACTAGACGGACCTTTGTTGGCAAAGTAATGTCTCTGCTTTTTAATATGCTATCTAGGTTGGTCATAATGTTCCTTCCAAGGAGTAAGCGTCTTTTAATGTCATGGCTGCAATCACCATCTGCAGTGATTTTGGAGTCCCCCAAAAATAAAGTCTGCCACTGTTTCCCCTGTTTCCCCATCTATTTGCCATGAAGTGATGGGACCAGATGCCATGATCTTAGTTTTCTGAATGTTGAGCTTTAAGCCAACTTTTTCACTCTCCTCTTTCACTTTCATCAAGAGGCTTTTTAAGGACAATGGTGACATTAAAAAAGAGGGGACATTCTAAGGTGAGAGTCCCCAGTCTTTTTGCAACAACTGGGGACTCTATGAACATGAAAACATTTAAAAGTCTCCTTACATATAAGTGGTTGTATTTTTAGAATCCATTGATTAATAAAAGGCATCACAATACAAAGTTTTATGATTTCAGCGGCATTTGCATTTTGTTAGTCACAACTTCTACCTACATAGAGGAAGTATTAGTGAGATTTTGTTTGAGCCTATGATATCTTAGTTTTCAGACAAAGTTGCTATATTTTTGTCCTTCCTTTTCTTTCTCTCCCCCAGGATAAGGCCATTGGTATTGGAAAGCTGGAGTGAAATGAGATAGGCTCCCTTGTTTCTGCAACTTGGAATGTCAATCTGAACAGGAGGTTAGGAAAAAAGGAGAGTGGGTTACTATGTAGATATCAACACATCTGTCATCTGCCTTCTCTTTTTACAAGAATGTTTTGCCTTTATCTTATCACAAAGTTCTATTTTTTGTTTTGTATTTCTATTTGGAAGAAAATATAAACTAAATGAAGAATGAAGCTGGATACCTACTCTTCATCCCTAATCTTTGAATATTGAGACTTTATGTCATGAATACTTAAAAGGCTATTTACACAGGTAAATAAATCTAGCTTTATTGTCTTTAAGAATGACCAATGATACTAGTAAACATCACTCAGTGTAGGTAATTAATAATCTTATTTCAGGCTTTTAAATAAATACTTCACTTTTCCAATTAAAGCTTCATGCCTGCTCAAAACCCACATAGATTACTGATAAATATCTATAGATTGACTTATTAAAGTTCATTAGTTGTTTTACTATATTTATTATTATTTATTACAATTATTATTATTACTCACATAAATTTGTCATGCTGTCCTAGGTTGTTACAAAGCTGTATGTTCTTGGACTATTAGCTTACGTTTGAGCATAGTGGCTTCTCCCCAGAAATGGCTATTTTCAAGGGGTATTCCTGCAGCTATTAAATAAAAATACAATCATAAGATCATTAATCTTACCTCAATAAAGTACAAATGCAAAATTTTTATTATTAATATGCCTATCTACATTTATTATACAAAATTATATAGTATTTCAGAAACAAAAGTAGTGATTACAAAGTCAGCATGGGTCAAGTAATACCTTATGTGCATTCAGTTCAGTTCAGATCAGTCATTGAGGTGTGTCCAACTCTTTGCAACTCCATGGTCTGCAGCTTGCCAGGCTTCCCTGTCCATCACCAACTCCCAGAACTTGCTCAAACTCATGTCCATCGAGTCGGTGATGCCATCCAATCATCTCATCCTCTGTTATCCCCTTCTCCTCCTGCCTTCAATCTTTCCCAGCATCAGGGTCTTTTCCAATGAGTCAGTTCTTTGCATCAGATGGCCAAAGTATTGGAGTTTCAGCTTCAACATCATTCCTTCCAGCACATATTCAGGACTGATCTCCTTTAGGATGGACTGGTTGGATCTCCTTGCTGTCCAAGGGACTCTCAAGAGTCTTCTCCAACACCACAGTTCAAAAGCATCAATTCTTCAGTGCTCAGTTTTCTTTATAGTCCAATTCTCACATCCATATATGACTACTGGAAACACCATAGCTTTGACTAGATGGACCTTTCTTGACAAAGTGATGTCTCCGCTTTTTAATATGCTGTGTAGGTTGGTCATAGATTTTCTTCCAAGGAGCAAGCATCTTTTAATTTCATGGCTGCAGTCACCATCTGCAGTGATTTTGGAGCTCCAAAAAATAAAGTCTCTCTGTGTTTCCATTGTTTCTCTATCTATTTGCCATGAAGTGATGGGACTGGATGCCATGATCCTAGTTTTCTGAATGTTGAGTTTTAGGCCAACTTTTCAGTCTCCTCTTTCACTTTCATCAAGAGGCTCTTTAGTTAGTTCTTCTTCACTTTCTGTCACAAGGGTCATGTCATCTGCACATCTGAGGTTATTGATATTTCTCCCAGGAATCTTGACAAGAAACATAGACAAAGACATCAGAAGGCAGCAGAAAGAGTCCCTTATGTGCATAAGAGTACTGAATTTTTGGCCACTGGACTTTATGTTTAGAAATGATTTTCCTTGCAAAATAACATCTGAATATGACAACCTATTAAAAGGAGCTGTGTGCAGAAAAGCCTACATTTAGACAAACATTTTAGTTCTAAAGTTAACTTTTTCATTAATAAAATGAAATATCAGCATTGCTATAATCTTCCTTTCATTGAAATAACATAAATCCTTAGTCTCAAAAATTTTAAATTAATATAATCTTTGTGTGAAAAATATATGATTATTTTAGATAACCATTTGATTCTATTCTTAAAACCCAATGAAGCACATTATGAGCAATTAATAAGTCATTTTACACATGGCAGATAGCTTAAACTTAAATGTTTGCTTTGTAATATTAATTTTATAACAGGCCTAATGAAATAGACATTTTAACAATGATCCTCTAAAAGAAAAGCAGACACAGGAGAAAAAAAAGGCAACTTTTGAATTACTTTTAACCTACAGATTACATTTATCTAAATTTTGTCAAGTTTGGGTTAGATAAGTATGGGAAATTTCAAGCCAAATGTAGTGTGTGTGTGTAGATGTGCTTAGTCATGTTGGACCTGTACAATCCCAAGGACTGTAGCTCATCAGGGTGCTCTGTCCATGGGATTTCCCAGCAAGAATACTGGAGTGGGCTGCCAAAATTTGATAAGCGATTAAAGCTAATGGTTAAGATAAATGGAATTTGTTGTTACTTTATGCTTTCCTCATGGAATGTTCAATTCAGAAATTATTTTAATGTTTGTAAACTGATTTCCAAGGATTTGATATTATCATTAATTTTCTGTTATTTGTTTATAAATAGTGAGTGCTTTTTCTATTATTGTCTATTCATTCACAGTGTAATGCATGTTAAGAAAAACCCACTGGTAAGTACCTAGACAGTTTTCACATTAAATACATTCATTGTCTTCTGGTCTATACAGCAATGCATTGAGAATTTAGAGAACAAATGAGAAAAAATATAAAGTACGTCAAGATGCCTTTATATACCAGTTAAAGTGAAGGCTAGCGTCTGTCTAAAATAATGGTGTAACATTATCATATGAAGAATAAGCCTTTTGTTTGCCTCTGAAGATGATGCCAGCAACTTTCTGGGGCTTGAGCTGAGCCAAGAATAAATGTATTGTAGCATCATTTCTGCATGAACTTCAAGGAAAAGGAAAAATTTAAACTTTTAGGTTCACTCCTTCTCAGTGATTGTACATGAACTTCATGAAGGCACAGATAAATTCTTAATTGACTTTGTATCCTGCCCAGGTCTCACATTTGGGAAGAGTTTAATGCTTTCAAGTAGATGGGGAAACAATGGAAACAGTGAGAAGCTTTATTTTGGGGGGCTCCAAAATCACTGTAAATGGTGACTATGGCCACCAAATTAAAAAACACCTGCTCCTTGGAAGCTACGACCAAACTAGACAGCATATTAAAAAAACAGAGACATTACTTTGCAATAAAGGTCTGTCTAGTCAAAGCTATGGTTTTTCCAGTAGTCATGTATGGATGTGAGAGTTGGACCATAAAGAAAGCTGAATGCCAAAGAATTGATGCTTTTGAACTGTGGTGTTGGAGAAGACTTTTGAGAGTCCCTTGGACTGCAAGATCCAACCAGTCCATCCTAAAGGAAATCAGTCCTGAATACTCATTGGAAGGACTGATGTTGAAGCTGAAACTCCAATACTTTGGCCACCTGATGAGAAGAGCTGACTCGCTGGAAAAGACCCTGATGCTGGGAAAGATTGAAGGCAGGAGGAGAAGGGGATGACAGAGGATGAGATCACCGACTCAATGGACATGAGTTTGAGCAAGTTCTGGGAGTTGGTGATGGACAGGGAAGCCTGGAGTGCTGCAGTCCATGGGGTTGCAAGGAGTTGGACATGACTGAGTGACTTAACTGTTAATGCTTTCAACTGTATAAAGAAAGCACCCATGTACATAGCAACTGTTAATATCTACATTTGTGGATTTCTCATTCTCCCAATATTTTTTTTTTCATAAAATTTCCAATATTGGACATAACTACACTGAATTTCTATTTCCTTGTGTCAGAACTTGAGTATCCACAACATTTAAAGGGACTTAGGCAGGAACATGGGTAAAAATTTACATTGACAGTGAATGTTTACATGACTGAAGTCTAAGCTTTAGACCGGTTCTGAGTCTCTCGCCAGCAGGATCAATGGAAATCGCCATTCTCCTGACTCTCCCACCTACCCCTCACAGGGTAGGTCCTGTGAGGGCCTCTCTTTGGGAGTTATTGATATTTCTCTGCTGTAGATCTCAGTTCTGCTGTCCACTCCCTTTCCTGGTGGCTGAATCTGCTTCAGTGTTGGACCTTGAAGGCACAGCCGGGTCTGATCTTGTAGCTGCTGCTGATGCTTTCACAGATGCTGAGCACCTTCCCAGCCCAGATAGAAGAGGCTTTCTCTAAGTGGATCTTAAAATTATTTTATTGGGCTCCCCAAATGGTGCTCTCATTTTCTGACTTTTGTTTATTAGTTTTGAAAACCTCTTTCTTGAAGAACTTGGAATCACTTTCCCCAGGTTTAAGAGAATGGCTCATCTGATGTCCCATCTATAAGCATCTTTCTTCCTTGAAAATGCGTTGGTCTTGGGCTGAAGTCTTGGTGCTTTTGTTCCTCTCTCATTGGACATTTTCCCAACAAGAGCCATATAGAAGCCTCTTTCACTGGTCTGTCAATTCTTGAGTAAAACATGTCAGACAGAGTGTCGTCCATTGAAGTCATCTAGGACAGACAGACTGCTTGGCATTTAGAAGCTTCACCACACGATCTCCTCAGCCTCAACCCTTACCCTTACAGTTCTTTCCTTACTCCCAGCCCAACCTCTCCACTTTTGCAAAGCAAGCCTGCAAAAAGCTTGCTTGCTAGCATTTCTAAACTTTGAAAGAAATTGAGAAATTTGAGAAAATAAAAGGAGAGGATAATAATTTTTCAGTCCTATTTGGTTTTGTTTTGTGTGTGTGTGTGTGTGTGTGTGTTTTGTTTTGTTTTGTCTGCTTGATAGCCCACATCTTGAACTGCCCTTTGCTTACTACTATGGAATATTATTTTGAAAATCTTTCAAAAATTGCATTATTTTTGTTGATTTCCAAAGGAAGTTTATGCTTGGTAATTTTTCAAATATTGAAGAACTAGTTATCTCCATCTCTGTTCTTTATGTAATCGACATCTATCTTTTCTATGTCTTAAGCAGACTTCTAATTTCAAATTTTTCTGTTTCACTTCAAGATCTTAAAACCAATAATCATTTCTTAGGAAGTAATTTTCAAGTTGGTGAATTATCTAAATTGCCTGCTGTTCTTCCTGATATTTCTGCCTGTTTTGTGGCCAATTCACTGTTCATCAACACCTCCAGCAAATGGTGAGCCAAGAGACAAAGAGGGAGAATAGTTAATTTTATCATTTTTTTTTGGAAACGTGAATAAAAGGTTTGGTAGGAAAAGACACTAAAATTAATACCTAAAGTAGGACTTAAAATTCGTCTGCAGGAGAATGATAGTTTTCCCTTCTTATAGACGAATGTAATGATACAATTATTGTCAAGCACTTGACCAGTATAAGTGATATGTGAAAGGGGAATTGTGCTGTCTTTTGTATACGGAGATGCTGCTGCTGACACCTGAATGAAAAGAATCCACAGTTTGTACTCAAATGGCCTGAATTCAGGTCTTATCTCCACCCTTCATTAGCTTATTACGATCCTGAACAAGGTGTATACAGTGCTTCTCTCTGATCTTTCTTGTGTAAATAGTAAGCAATAACAGATTTTTCATAGGGCTGCTGTAATGAAAAGACATCACGTATAGGAAGACACTTTAAAAACTCTAAGGAATACTCTTATTACTTTACAATTATAATCATTATTATTACTATTATCATTAGTAATGTGTTTGAATGAATTATTTTGATTCATTGACACTTTCTTATTTAGTTTTCAAGCAGGACTATTTAAAAAATTGATGATTATGTCTGCAGTCTGTAATGAGAAAACATTTATTTTATTAAACCTCACTGGTTTTAAGTTACTTAATGTCAACCTCCAAGTCTCTAGTTAACAGCCCAAACCAGAGAAATAATATTTACTCAAGAATGGGATCAGTTCTGCCTAATATCCAAAGTCATTAGCAGTTTTAACAGCTCAACTTTGAATCTCGACTGTATATTTCCTATCATTGGGACAAGAATCCATAATGAGGTAAAGTTTTTTTTTTTTTTAAATTTCAAATTATCTGAAACTAGATAAAGCAGGCAATTCCGAGGAAGTAAAAATGGAAAAGTAGGCAAAAAGTACATCCATTATTGAAAGAGTTTGGAGTATGATGAAAATAGGATGAAATGAGGGTATTCTAGACAAATGATAAGGCTTAGAATATATGACACTGGAATTAAACACATGTAAAGAACCTACTTATCACTTACTATCTGCTTAAAAATGGAAACCACTTATAAGTCACACATAATTTAGGTAGCCTACAAGTAAATAATTCTGAGGAGCAGATGGTTTTATTTCAATGGCAGTGTTTAATTTTTGAACGAACAGACTTAATGAGAAGATTCCAACATGAGAATGAGCTTGAAATCTACAAAAAGGTATGTATATTGAAACTATGCCTATCTTGATATTACTCAGATAGAATTAGATTTTGAAATATTTTAAGTTTCATGTTAGTTTTCAATATTAAGAGCTGAGTCTGCGAGTGGAAAGTTTCACATCTGGAGGAATGCTTCACTCTGTGGGTGTGCACATGCATGTGAATGTATATGGTGGGGTGTGTTTGGGGGTGCATGCATGCATACTTATACTCAGGAAGAGAAAGAAGAGCTGGGATGTGAAGGACAGGAACATAAAGACTATCTTAGAGAAATTTTGAGACAACAAGGTCAAGGAAATCCTAGTAAGGGAGAGATTTAGAAATGGCCACTGAAAGAATATGAAAGCATAAAGCAGGGAATTTTTCTGGGAGCTCACTGGAGGGAGTCTGCCTATCTTGGAGGGGAGAGTTTGGTTCTTTAACATAATCCAGTAAATTCCACAGTCTGACTCTAAACAGAATAAAAGAAAACCATTTTAATTGGAAACTGAGGTTTCCATTTGCAGTCCATGCAAAGACAGTCTTGCTTTGGTTGATAATGTGAACCAAACCATTATTTAATACACACACACACATGCATGCACACAGAGGCGAATACACATTTAGATATACTCAAAATGTTAATAATGCTTTCTCTCTGAGTGGTGAGATCATGGCAATTTTTTTTTTCCATTTATTTTTATTAGTTGGAGGCTAATTACTTTACATCATTACAGTAGTTTTTGTCATACATTGAAATGAATTAGCCATGGATTTACATGTATTCCCCATCCCAGTCCCCCCTCCCACCTCCCTCTCCACCCGATTTCTTCTTTTATGCTTCTGTGCAGGTGCCCAATTTCCTGAGTTGAACATATATTAATTTTGTAATTACACAAAAAAAGAACACGATTTTTTAAATGAACATCATCATGGATTATTTGTGTGTGTACCATCTAATTTGAAGACCTAGGGCTTTCCTAGTTTCTCAGATGGTAAAGAATCTGCCTACAATGCGGGAGACCTGGGTTTGTTCCCTGGGTTGGAAAGATTCCCTGGAGAAGGGAATGGCTACCCACTCCAGTATCCTTGCCTGAAGAATGCCATGGACAGAGGAGCCTGGCAGGGTACAGTTCATGGGGCCGCTAAGAGTTGGATACGACTCAGTGACTAACACATCGGGGACAATGGAGTGTGATACTGGCTGCAACCAAAGATAAATCCATTAGATAAAACTTTATAGTAATGGTTGATACTATCGTCCATTCGGGATCTCCATAGGCGCATTGCATGTTTGTTGCTTCACTTCGAAGGCCCTTGACTGAAAGCAGACCCGTGATGAAATTATAGGGGCAGGAAGGACTCCACCATCATAGGTGCCTGTCTCTGTTTTGCACTTTCTCTCCTTCCTCTTGGGGATTTGGTTGGATATTTTTGGCCCCAACATTTATTATAGTAGTGCTACCCCTTTTCCTAGATCATGTGATCCAAAGTGTTGGGATGAGGGTTGGCACAAAACTCCCTTAATCTTTCTCTAATTTAGCTAAGACAACCCCTTCTCCTCCTGCCATCTTACTTTTCTCTCATTTGTAGGTTAATTGGGACTACAAGACATCTCTCATGCAGATTCTAACAACTTTAAAGAAGAAATAAATTTGCAAAGAGGAGACTTGAAAGGTTCTAACCAGGGGAGGATGCCAATGTGATAGATACAGACTCAAAAAAACTGGATTCACCACCCCCCCCCCCCAAGAAAAAGAAACTTCCCCTAGGAAATATAAAGAAAACCTGAACACTGATGGTTTGAAATAGACTTGCGCCAGCATAGCCTTCTATCTTAATTCTGCAATCAGCTCTTGGCATACTCCAGGACCCACACAAATTCTGCATTGTTGGTGAGAACCCGAAGGAAATGTTAGGATTTTGGCAATTCTTGACTATTCAGTTTTGTTACTGTGTTTTTTGCCCTCTTAGGAATTTATGTTTTCCCCAAAGAAAACATAATTAAAGAGTTCCAGTATCTGATACTAATGGACAGTGGGTAACATGACAATACATTACTCTAAGATCTTCAAAGAATCTGGCAAGGAATCTTATGGAAAACCTTACAATTTTTAAATTAGAAAGTGCATTAAAACGCATTTTTAATCCATACTTGTTTTATTTCACATACTTGAAATATTAAAGTGATTGTACAAATTCTTCCTAAGGTTTCTCCAATTAAATTTTAACCTAAGTGACAAGACAGAAACAGTGTCTAGGGGACTTTGTCTATGGATATTTTTCTGTCCTGGAGTCTGGCAATACTGATATCCAAACAAATTGATCAAGTATAATAAGGCCATTATTTGCTTTCTCTCCTCTTCCTCCCTCTCCCTTCTCCACCCACTTCTCCTCCTCTGTCTCCTTCTATTTCTTTTCTAGATTCCTGAGCTCCCTATGGTCTTAAAAGTATCACACATCCCCCTTGTAAATCTCCTTGTAAAACTTCTCAAGCCTTGCATACCTTTTATACTCCTTCTGAGGATATGACTTAGAATCCTGGAAACTTAGCTTTTACCCTTGAAGCATTTGTGGGGTTTGTAGAGTTGGTCTGAAAAAGAAATGCCTTTAACTTTGAATTGAGTTGATTGGCAAAATCCAGCTTTAAGTGATACCTAGGGCAAGTTCTCACCAGAAACGTTGGGAATTGAATGACAGACACCACACCCCTGGAGTCTGTATCTATCACATTGGCATCCTCCCCTGGTTAGAACCTTTCAAGTCTACTCTTTGCAAATTTATTTCTCCTTTAAAGTTGTTACAATCTGCATGAGAGATGTCTTCTAGTTTCAATTAATCCACAAATGAGAGAAAAGTAAGATGGCAGGAGGAGAAGGGGGTGACAGAGGATGAGATGGTTGGATGGCATTACTGACTCAGTGGACATGAGTCTGAGCAAACTGCAGGAGATGGTGAAGGAAAGGGAAGCCTGGTGTGCTGCAGTCCATGGGGTTGCAAAGAATTGGACATGACTGAGCAACTAAACAGCAACGACAACATACTTGAGTCCTGTGGACAGCCAAGCATTTTCTAGTTCGGTTTGTATGATTGGTAACAAAGATCTTTGCTAAATCCCTAAGGAGCTTCTAGAAAACAAATACAGAGGCACTTTTCTTTCTGCAGAGAAGCGAGAGGGGAAGACAGGATTTTGGTAGATATACCTTCCCTGCTGCTTAATCCCCAAGTGACAATCTTCCCATTTTCAGTTGTACTGTCTAGTTTAAGATAATCACATATGTCATACACATCAGTGAAATGATGTCAGGTGGAAGGGGGATTACCAGACCACCTGACCTGCCTCTTGAGAAATCTGAATGCAGGTCAAGAAGCAACAGTTACAACTGGACATGGAATAACGGACTGGTTCCAGTTGCGAAAGAAGTACGTCAAGGCTGTGTATAGTTACCCTGCTTATTTAACTTATATGCAGAGTATATCATGCAAAATGCCAGATTGGATGAAGCACAAGCTGGAATCAAGATTGCTGGGAGAAATATCAATAACCTCAGATATGAAGATGACACCACCCTTATGGCAGAAAGCAAAGAGGAACTGAAGAGCCTTTTGATGAAAGTGAAAGAGGAGAGTGAAAACGCACGCTTAAAACTCAACATCAAAAACCTAAGATCATGGCATCCGGTCCTATCACTTCATGGCAAATAGATGGAGAAACAATGAAAATAGAGAAAGACTTTCTGTTCTTGGGCTCCAAAATCACTGCAGATGGTGACTGCAGCCATGAAATTAAAAGATACTTGCTTCTTGTAAAAAAAAAAAAAAAACCTATGACCAACCTAGACAGCATATTAAAAAGCAGAGACGTTAGTTTGCCAGCAAAAGTCCATCTAGTCAAAGCTATGGTTTTTCCAGTGGTCATGTATGGATGTGAGATTTGGACCATAAAGAAAGCTGAGCACTGAAGAATTGATGCTTTTGAACTGTGGTGTTGGAGAAGACTCTTGAGAGTCCCTTGGACTGCAAGAAGATCCAACCAGTCCATCCTAAAGGAGATCAGTCCTGAATATGTGCTGGAAGGAATGATGTTGAAGCTGAAACTCCAATACTTTGGCCATCTGATGCAAAGAACTGACTCATTGGAAAAGACCCTGATGCTGGGAAAGATTGAAGGCAGGAGAAGGGGACAATGGAGAATGAGATGGTTGGATGGCATCACTGACTCAATGGACATTAGTTCGAGCAAGCTCTGGGAGTTGGTGATGGACAGGAAAGCCTGGTGTGCTGCAGTCCATGGGTTCGCAAAGCGTCGGACACGACTGACTGACTGAACTGAACTGAACTGGAAGGGGTGGAGACAGAGGTCAGGAGATGTGAAAGCAAAGATCTTAGATACATGGGTGTATCACAGAGGCATGTCTTAACCTTTTGGATTAGTGACTACCCAGTAATCATGTTGAGTTCAATTTTGTATTGTCTTGATTCTAAGTGGCTTGTGCTAGTAGTTGTTATATCCTGAATTAGGTTACCAACATGATAGCTTCCTTGTCTTTTCTAAACGTCAGAATCTTGAATCATTGACACATCTTCCTGAGGTTCTTGGGACCCTCAAATGTGTGCAGATTTCATTTTGGTTGATTTCAACATTTTCCAGCTTTCGTCTAAAACTGCCCATTAGCACGTACCTGCCAGGCTGCAGGTAGAATATGTAAAGCCATGTGAAGGTCATTTATTCCTACCAATTAGAAAATAAGTTACACTGCTTCTGGTTAGGAATTCCACACACATTTTAAAAAAGAAATATACAAAGAATTTTTTCCCTGCACAGCTTAATTAGATGGTTGAGAATTCTTCCACCATAAAATCAATTTTCTAGTGGGACATCAAGCCAGGATGAGACAGATCACCAGAAAGAAAGACTACAAGAAACCAGAAAAAGAAGGGTAAAAGAACAAACAAAAAAAAAAAAACACATGTGTCCACACAGACTTTTATTTTTGGTGTTTCTAAATTTAAATGTGTGCTCTTCCATATCACTGGAGACCCATAGTGATGGTTTTTAAATACTCTAAAGCAGAGATCTTTATAAAGATTTTTTTTTTTTAATAGTTGAGTTGGCATTCCAGGTAATCAGTACCATAATATCTAGATCTGAAATTGGTTTTTTTTTTTTGGTGGTGGGAGGAGAGGGGACTGTATCAGCAAAATGTTTTACTACTCCATCCTCTTTCTTTTATACTGTGTAATTTTGAGAGCTCTTAAACCATGATAAGGAAGTAATTATGCTTTGAGTTTCTCTAAAGATCTAACTAGAGAGTATTCATCTAAATAAACATTTCTAGGAATACAGGTTTAATGACCCAGGTAATTCTGATTGGAGAAATCATATTTTATATAGAGAGCTGACAGAAGCAAGTAAAACCTTGTGGGGTTTGGCCAAAGACATGCTGAGCTTCTAAGGGGGCAAAGGGATATGTATTCGGCATCCCTTCTCCGCACCCACAGCCCCAGATTCACACCAACGTGCGTCTGTGACATGAATGAAATAAACGGGTCAAGCCAGCCTCCGGCAGGGGCACGGCAGGGCTCTGTTTGGCCGTCGCGGGTCCGGGGACCCCCCGTGTCCCCCCGGCTCTAAGATAACCCAGCAGAGAGGCGCTGGGCGAGTACCCGAGTACCGGGCTGCTCCCGCCTCCCCCGTCGTGCGGCTCGAATCTTCTGAAGCTGCCAGTTGCCAAATGAAATCTGAAACCCCGGGCTGCGTCTGAGGGTTGGCCCCGCTCACTTGTACTGTATATTTACACATTGACACACAATCACTCTTTCTAACTTCTGGGACTCTTCTGTGCGCAACTGCTAGGATCTCTCAAGTGCATGTGGCAACTCAGCCCAGCTCCGGGTGGAACCGGCGGCCGGGCTTTTGGAGGGTCTCGAAGGCCGGGGGAGCTGTCAAGACTGCGGCGGGGACCGGAGCGGATCGAGGCGCGGGCGGCTGGGGGGAAGCACCCCCAACTTTCCACCCCAGCCGCAGCTCCTTCTGCCGCCGCGCATTTCCTCCGAAACCGCGCCTGCGGAGCTACCCAGTGCATGGGGCGCAATACTTCCCCTTGTTGTGGGAAGTAAGGAGACTGCCCTCCCCGTTTTAATTTTTTTTTCCGGCTCGTCCTGGGGGTCTTTTTCTTCGGAGCAGTCGCCGTCCCCCTTCTGTCGTGCGCTCTGAGCAGGGTAGGTGACCTGGTTTGGGGCGTAGGGGGGAGGTGATGTGCTCCGGGGTGACTTCGGGGGGGCTGGGACTTGGCCTCGCCTGCGCCCGGGGCGTGGGGGGGCTGCGGGCACAGCTGCGGGCGACCCGGGTGGGGGCTGCAGGGGGCGAGGAGGGACCGCAGGAATCCCGGGCTGGTGCAGTGTGTGCGTGTGTGTGCGTGTGTGTGTGTGTGTGTGTGTGTGCGCGCGCGCTTACGCGTGCGTGTAGATGATGGGGAACAATGGTCCTTTCTTATTATTTTTAAAAGGATGAAAACAGCGCAAGCTGATAGTAAGCGTATCTAGGCTTAAAAATAGAAGGAAGGAATAAAGACTCCGCAGTTTACTTCCCTCGCTATCTATCCGCCCCCTTCTCCGCTGCTCTTCTCTATTAGTGTCTTATATCACGAGAGTTTTCTAGATAACAGGCATTCAGAGGTATGTTTTAATAGTAAATACTCTCATTGTAAACAAAGCCTTTGGGAATCTTTGGTGAGTTTTCAGCCACTCAGAAGAATCTGTTTAGATTTTTTAAAAGGAAACTTTCCGATCTCTTTTGGGGATAGAGATATGTAATATGTTCTCATTAAAAAAAAATACTTCAGACTGCGTTTCTCGTAGAAGTCCTCAAATAGAACGGTAGATAATATTACTCTGAATTCCTTAGAGATGTTAGGTTTCCAATACCAGCTAGTAATAGGGAGCCCAGACTGCTTGTACTCTATGCATATATTAATTCATTTAAAATATCATTTCCAAGATATTTCTGTTTCCTTCGTAGCTTACTCTTTTTTGGTAAACCTAGCAGGACATTATTATCTCATCTCTTTCTAAAATGAGGAAGTAAATAAATCATGCGTATTTGAAATATAAAATTTGCAAAGTGTCTGCTTATCCATAAGTAAAACAGTATGTGTTGCTGTGTCTATTACGTCGGACTAATTAATTGAAACCCAGGAATATTTACAGTAGAGTTAAGAGCTTTACTCAATTACTGAGAAGAAGATGGACAGACAGATTAAATACAAACAATCTGTCTCCTGCTTCTAATTAGACCTCCAAACCAACCATTAAGGGCAAGAATGGGTGTTGGTATTAGGCTGGGCATCATAAAATGTAAAACACACACAGTTAATATATTAGAAAAAGACAGAAAACAAAAATAAAGCTCACATTAGACTTATAAAGACCTCACTCTCCCTTTTAAATTTCTTAATACTTCCTCTTCTCTGGGGATATTTCAACCTCTAAGAAAGCCCAATAATACAGTTCCCCGGGTGCCTGACCTTCAGGTAGCAAGTGGAGAAATCTGTTCTCTTTAGAGCCATTACTGAGTTGTCAGAGTATTCCCTTAGACATCTTGGAGGACGGAGATATTGACAAAACCTTAAGATAAATAAAATCCTCTTACCCTTCAGAGATGGTGTCTTCTTGGTGGAAGACCTTTAAGTGTGAGTAAGGGGAAAACTGTGAACTTGTTCAGATCTGGACTTTAGTTTGAGGTTTGTGTAAGGAATACACAGCTAGAGTGATAAAAAGAAGGAGAATCTGTGGTCCTTTCTACATGGGAAAGCCTGCTGAAATTCAGTCTTGTCCTTGGCTTTCAACTGTGTTATTTGGTTTTATTACTTAATCACAGGGGCTTGGGTTTGAGAGGAGAATGGTTTCTCAGTTATGTTCTTGTCGGCTGTACATACAGTGAATTTGAACGAAAATACCGATTTGATAATAAGCGGGGGGAGAACTGTGTTCTCATGAAAAAACGAAGTCAGCGCGGAACAAATAGCGATGCACCCTTTCAGACAAGAGTGGAAACTTCAGTGTAAAAGTGGAAAGTGTTCTGGACTGTAATTCCCAGTGAAATCCTTTCAGGTTTTGCTCGGGAGAGTAGTGGTCAAAACTCAGAGAGTTCTCCTTGTCGAGGTTTTATTGATTGTGTGATCTTGGATTCTCCAGGGTGAAGGGAGAGGGTTAAGGGAAGTGGGGGCGGGGTGGGGCAGGAAGGGCTAGGAATGTGCAGCAGGTGGTAATGAGTAGCTTGAGTCTGTTTATTTTGCTGTCTTGCTCAAAGCCTCGTTTGTTGTTTACCAACAGTGCCCTGAATAGTTTGGCTGTGACCTACTGGCCCACTGAAGTGTGTTTTCTTTCTGGTTCTGTTAGTGTCCTGATTGGTTTCTCAGGGCTGAAAGTACATAGTGCTGCTGCAAAGTCCTGGCCATGCATCTGGTCCTTGTTCCTCATGTTTGCGGTGCTGTAGGACTGTCTTTGTTACCTATGGTTGTTCTCCTGTGGTTTCTTTTATGGCCCATGTTGAAGGGTTCTTTTCCCACGAATCGATCTTATGCAATACTGTTTCCTTCTTTCTGCCATGTATCTCCATTCTGCTGTGGCATTGCCACAATTAATGTTTATAAAGTGCAGATCCGATTGTGTAAGTCCCTTGTTCTAAAACCTTTGATAGACCCCAGAGACCTATAATGGCAACTTTAAGTGCCTTAGTACAGGAACTAAAAGCTCTTCAAAGCCCCTCATTTTTTGCTGTGTCTTCCTACACCAGGGGCCCTCACTCTTCATACTTCTTATTTCTTGCTTCTGGATTTCATTCTCCTGAAATGTCCTCTGCCTGGAAAGCCCCTCTTGATTATCAGTGGTCCACTTCAAGTGGATCTTCCCTTGGAAGACTTGCCCAATTCCGTGCAGGAGGAGTTAATCATCTCATCTCATCTGCTTCCATAATGTCTTAAACATACCGTGAATGATTATTTTAATAATTTTTATGTACCCCCCCAACCAGCTACAGTGAGTTCCTTAATGGGTGTATTGGTGGTGGTGGGAATACCTGTATCTAGCTCCTAGAACAGAGTATGAAGCATAGTAGACATCTATTAATGTTTCCTTAGTAAATAAGCAAGGAAGTCATGAATTAAGAAAGCAGTGGTGGACTCCAATTTATGCAGGTAGTTATTTCCCCAAAGTTCATTTGAAAAAATGTCTATGTGGACTCGGAGTTCATTTTCTAAAGGCAAAGATGCTACCAAATATAGTTCACTTTCCAGACTGGCCCACACAAGCCTATTTTATTTCTATAATAGATGAAATATTGTGCTTTTACTATTCTAAAGTAAAAGCAAAACAAAACAAAATTTAGAGTGGAACCATTTTTCCCCCCTCTTTGAAACTATAAAATACTCTTGAGTTTAAAGAGAGTAGAAGCCGTTAGAATAAATAAACATCTCCCACAATTATTTTTATATCATACTGTAAAATCTCTAATCTGCTGTATCCCAGTGGGAGGTCCTGGATTTAGCTGTGAGGACTAATAATGGAGTTGAATTGGAGATCCTGTTGCCTGTGGACTGGGTAATAATCTTAATTAATAAAACAAAATAGAAGTACTAATTTGGGCTATTTAATAATTATCTTGAGTGCTAGTGCTTGAGGGAATCAAATTTAATTAAAGTAGAATGTGAAGGTGGATGGAGAGGAGGAAATTCAGAAAGGCACCTTCCTTCCTTTAGCTGATTTTTAAAATTATATTGGTTTTATTTCCATCTCCTTTGATCATTTATGCTCAAAGTTCCTTCCTGAAAAAAATTTGTCTACAATTATTTATGCTGCCTAACATATAGAAGCAGGGGGAGTATATGTGCTTTGAGCCAAAATACAAATGGGTTTATTTTATTTTCAGAACTGTGATACTTTTGTCACTTGCATACTTGCTGTTTAACACATGGATAATTTTTCAATAAAGAACGCATAATACTTGTGTTTCAGGTACTATCCAGGGACCGTATATAGTTCAAGTTGCTCTTTATATAGTATCTCTGAGGAGACTGGACAAGCAACCATTGATATTTAGAAGTAATAGTCTACTCAACTTTCTAAATCTTCTATGCTCTCTATTTTTATCAAATTGAAAATTTACCCTTTCCAATCATGTTACAACTCCTTTTTATTATGTTGTCTTCATTCACTATGCTTTAATAAATACTTTTTACTTTCTACAGGGAGTCAGTTGAAAAGAGATGGGCTCCATGGAAAATATCTTGGTGCTTTTTGTTACATATTTCAATATCCCTTATGTAAAGATCTCTACAAGTCCATCTTTGCTTTTACCGCTTTAGAAAATGTGTCTCTTCTGATTAGCTGGTGCTGTTTCCTTTCTTAGAAGAACAGAGGCTAAAAATCACCATGTTTCTCATTTTAGTTTGTCATCCAAGAACTCAGCATTAAATTTGATGCACAGTTATACCTTAGTTGAGGTTTTCTAATAATGTGGTTTGCATCCTTTTAGCCTACTTTAATGATCTTAAAATACCCATACCTTTTAACAGTTAAAAGTTAGCTTAAATGCATTATGGAAATAGGCCAAATTACCTCCATGTTAAACTTTTTTTAGTATGTTGTTGTTTAGTCGGCTAAGTTGTGTCTGACTCTTTTGAGACCCCATAGACTGTAGCCCCTCATTCCCCTCTGTCCATGGGATTCTCCAGGCAAGAATACTGGAGTGGGTTGCCATCTCCTTCTCCAGGGGATCTTCCTGACCCAGGGATAAATCCTGCATCTCCTGTGTCGCCTGCATTGGCAGATGAATTCTTGACCACTGTGCAACCTGGGAAGCACCACTTTTTTTGTAGACATGTAATTAAATATGTATAAAATTTTGTTTTGTAGCTTCAGTTTAGTATTTCAGAGCCAATAATTTTTCCAGATTATTTTTTTGGTTTCTTGAATCATTGTAAGTACTGTTTTTATACTCCCTGATAGATAAAATGGCCTTGCCCAAAATACTACATTTCTTGAAAACCTTAGAAAGAAAATCATGTGTGAGGAATTTTGAAAGCAAATACTTCAGAGCAAGCATGTGAGTTCTTTTCGATATGCATATTGTAATTGTATAGAAGAGTGCCCTCAGGAATATCTCTGAGAAGCATATTTCTTTTTCTTACATGTAAGATCTATCAATAGATTGAAGTAAAAATCATAATTAAGATCTGTAATTAGGGCTGTATTCTGACCATCAAATTGAGTTTTCAGTTAAAGAGAGTAATTTTTCAAGTTTCCCATGGAGGACAAATAACTCTCATTTTGTCCTGAGTTTTTCTGCCTCTTTAAGTCACACAGACTCGTAATAATAATCATGCTAACTAATTAAGTACCTCCTATGTACCAAGCACTCCATGGGAGTTTTATTTATTTTTTAAATATACTAATTCTAATTCTAGAAATAGAAATAATTAGTAATTCTAGAAGTGAACTATGTTATATCTAATTCAGATATGTTATTCCCACTCTGTGAGTATGTTTAGGTTCAAAGAGGTAAAACTTACTCAAGCTATTATTGTTTAGTTCAGTTCAGTTGCTCGGACGTGTCCAACTCTTTGTGACCCCGTGAAGCGCAGCATGCTAGGCCTTCCTGTCCATCACCAACTCCCGGAGTCCACCCAAACCCATGTCCATCGAGTCGGTGATGCCATCCAACCATCTCATCCTCTGTTGTCCCCTTCTCCTCCTGCCTTCAATCTTTCCCAACATCAGGGTCTTTTCGAATGAGTCAGCTTTTCTCATCAGGTGGCCAAAGTATTGGAGTTTCAGCTTCAACATCAGTCCTTCCAATGAATATTCGGGACTGATTTCCTTTAGGATGGACTGGTTGGAACTCCTTGCAGTCCCAGGGACTCTCAAGAGTCTTCTCCAACACCACAGTTCAAAAGCATCAACTCTTCAGTGCTCAGCTTTCTTTATAGTCCAACTCTCACATCCATACATGACCACTGGAAAAACCATAGCCTTGACTAGATGGACCTTTGTTGGCAAAGTAATGTCTCTGCTTTTTAATATGCTGTCTAGGTTGGTCATAACTTTCTTTCCAAGGAGTAAGTGTCTTTTAATTTCATGGCTGCAATCACCATCTGCAGTGATTTTGGAGCCCCCCAAAATAAAGTCAGCCACTGTTTCCACTGTTTCCCCATCTATTTGCCATCAAGTGATGGGAGCGGATGCCATGATCTTACTTTTCTGAATGTTGAGCCTTAAGCCAACTTTTTCACTCTCCTCTTTTATCAAGAGGCTCTTTAGTTCTTCTTCACTTTCTGCCATAAGGGTGGTGTCATCTGCATATCCGAGTTTGTTGATATTTCTCTCAGCAATCTTGATTCCAGCTTGTGCTTTCCTCCAGCCCAGCATTTCTCATGATGTACTCTGCATATAAGTTAAATAAGCAGGGTGACAATATCCAGCCTTGACGTACTCCTTTTCCTATTTGGAACCAATCTGTTGTACCATGTCCAGTTCTAACTGTTGCTTCCTGATCTACATACAGGTTCCTCAGGGGTAATAGAGTTGAGAAAACCAGATCTATCTGAATCCAAATACCCTGTCATTTTTCTAATATGTCACCTTCTCTCATTGCTTTTCTCTCTGTTAATTTTAGAATGATAATCTGTGTTTCAATGTGCTTGACATATAGTACGGACCTGGTCCCTATATTGTCTCAAAGAACTGACCTTGAAGTTCTGCAGATCTTTTAGATGACAGTCTTATGCTGATGAGTTGGGGCCCATGGGATGGATTGCCACTCTCAAGCTTCACTCATAGTAATTGGCTTGACCAGATTTTATCTTCTGGTGAGAGGTGAACAGCAAAGATATGGTCCATGTAACTCCAATGGTTTATTTCTTGTTCAGTCACTCAGTCATTTCCAACTCTTTGTGACCCCATGGACTGCAGCACGCCAGGCTTCCCTGTCCTTCACCATCTCTTGGAGCTTTCTTCAAACTCATGTCCATTGAGTCAGTGATGCCATCCAACCATCTCATCCTCTGTTGTCCCCTTCTCCTCCTGCCTTCAATCTTTCCCAGCATCAGGGTCTTTTCCAATGAGTCAGCTCTTCACATCAGGTGGCCAAAGTGTTGGAGTTTCACCTTCAGCATCAGTCCTTCTAATGAGTATTCAGGAATGATTTCCTTTAGGATGGACTGATTTGATCTCCTTGCAGTCCAAGGGACTCTCAAGAGTCTTCTCCAATACCACAGTTCAGAAGCATCAATTCTTTGGCACTCAGCCTTCTTTATGGTCCAACTCTCACATCCATGCGTGACTACTGGAAAAACCATGTAGGATAAAACCAATGATTTATCCTCATTGCTTAATTCCCAGACTTTTGCCCCTAGGGCAAGTGCTTTATGTGTGAAATAATCCCAGGAAACTCAGGTAAGGGGAGGTCTTTTTTTTTTAGGTGAAATTTCTCATATATCAGTACTTTTAATACTAGGTTCATCAAATTATATTAAAAAGGTGATTATAAAGGTGCAGGTCTTCTATAATATTTTCATGAACAGTGTCCTATATTATAGTAAACCAAGTTTATAACCACCATTAAGTGTATCCCTGGAATACTGTGAGAAACAGATGGAGGTAGTGGAGAGAGAAGAGATAGGTGGTCCTAGGGCTGAGGACTAGAGACTCAACTTGGAAAAGCTGAAATAATATGTATTTTCAGGAACCTCTATATTGTTTTCCATAGTGGGTTTACCAATTTACATTCCCACCAACGGTGTACCAGGGCTCCCTTTTCTCCACATATTTGCCAACATTTATTATTATTATTTTTTTGATGACAATCATTTTGACCAATATGGGGTAATATCTTTTTATGGTTTTGGCTTGTATTTCCCTGATGCTTAATTATGTTGAGTGAACACTTTTTCACGTGCTTGTTGACCATCTGAATGTTTTCTTTGGAAAAATGTTTCTCTGGGCCTTCTGTCCATTTTAAAGTCATTTTTGATATGGAGCTGTATGAGCTCTTGGGGCTTCCCAGGTGGTGCTCTGGTAAAGAACCCGCCTGCAGTGCAGAAGATGCAAGAGATCGGGTTCGATCCCTACGTCAGGAAGATCCCCTGCAGGAGGAAAAGGCAACCCACTCCAGTATTCTTGCCTGGAAAATCCCCTGGACAGAGGAGCCTGTGGGTAACAGTCCATGGGGTCACAAAGAGTCGGTCAGGGCTGAGCAAGATACAGGGTGATTTCTTTATATACCTGGGCATTCATCTTAAGTAAACAAAAACATTAATATGAAAAGATAGATGCACCCCAACATTCATAGCAGCATTATTTACAATAGTCAAGATATGGAAGGAACCTGTGTCATATTCTCAGTTGCTCAGTCATGTTTGACTCTTTGTGGCCCCATGGAATTTTCCAGGCAAGAATAATGGAGTGGGGTGCCATCTTCTACTCCATGGAATCTTCCAAACCCAGGGAATGAACCTGCATCTCTTTGTGTCTCCTGCATTGGGAGGTGGATTCTTTACCACTAGCATGACCCGAGAAGCTCATGGAAGGAACCTAGGTATCCATCAACAGATGAATGGATAAAGAGATGTGGCATTTATACACAATGGAATATTATACAGTCATTAGTAAAGAATGAATTTTTTGTCATTTACAACAACATGGATAGACCTGGAGGGTATTATGCTTATTGAAGTAAGACAAATACCACATGCTTTCAGTTATATATGGAATCTAAACAAGTAAAACAAATGAAGAAATATAACAAAACAGAAACAGATTCACAGATAGAGTACAAGCTAGTGGTTACCACTGGGGGAGTGGGAGTGAGGCCAGATAGGGGAAGAGGATTAAGAGGTACAGCCTACTAGGTATAAAATAAATAAGATACAATGATATAATGTACAGCATGGTGAATATAGCCAATATTTTATAATATCTTTAAATGGAGTATAATCTATAAAAGTAGAATTCACTATGTTATAAAACTGAAACTTTCTATCAGAAATAGACTATACTTTGATGAAAACCAAGAAGAGAAAAAGCTGAAATACAGAAGGAAGGGATTATTTATTTGGGTGTAGCAACCGAGAATGGGAGAAAGGTTGAGTTCTTGGTGACAGTATTCACTGGACACAGTAAATGAAATGGGCTGCAGGGAAAGTGATTTCAAAGCTAGTCTCTCTCAAGATAGGAGCGTTTATCCCAGAAGCTGTTGGAGTGCATGTCACTCCTGTTTTTAATGATATAGAGGAAAAAAATTCTCCAGCTTCCTTGAGGTGTCGTGTTTGATTGTTCTATTGTGCAGGGAATATCTGGTGTTAAAATTTCTTATATGAAGAAACTTCTAGGATGAAAAGATGACCAAGGGGAGCCATAGGAGCTTGATGTTATCTTGTTGCACCTAATTGCATAAAAGCAGGATTTAGCCACAGGAGTACTGCCTTTAGAATTCCATTTTGGTTTTTGTATCCCATTTTGGTTTGTTACAGGGCTTCCGAGGTGGCACTAGTGGTAAAGAACCCGCTTGCAAATGCAGGAGACATAAGAGACATAGGCTTGATCCCTGGGTTAGGAAATCCTGTGGAGGAGGGCATGGCAACCCACTCCAGTATTCTTGCCTCAAGAATCCCATGGACAGAGGAGCCTGGTGGACTACAGTCCATAGGGTTGCAAAGATTCGGACATGACTGAAGTGACTTAGCAGGCACACACGCATGCATGTGGTTCATTACTGTGAAATGGGTCAAGTGCAATGCCAGCAATGTTATACAAAGGCAATTATGGGTATGCAGAAGGACTAGCCCTCTCACATGCGTGATGTACTGATTAGAGCTTTCATACTTTGCTGACAACTTATACTTTCATCTTGGAGTAACTTTTCTGTGTTTGTAGGGTTAGGTTTGAGTTGACAGATTCTGTGGGGGAACCTTGGACATTGATGCCTAGAAACATGTGGGGGTTGCAAGGAATATCTGGGGAAGGAGCTCTGAGGACTCCCTCTCAACAGAGGGAACTGCTGGAGGAGGATGGATGGGAGAAGGGGAGAAGCAAGGTCACAGGATAATAAGTGTCAGAAATTGAGGAATCAGGAGAAAAGGCAAATCCAGAGACAGCACTGGAAACTAGAAGCCAAGGGCAGGGAGGCAGCATATAATGTGACGAACAAGAATGAGTCTCTGTGTTAATAATAGATAGCAATTATTAAAGCCTTACTATGTGCTGGTTATGCCAAGCTCTTCCATGGGTTGTCACCTTTAATCCTCAAGCTCTCATGTGAGTAGGAGCTATTATTATCTTTTATAGGTGGGAAAACTGGAACTTGGAACTTCCTTGGTGGTCCTGTGGTTAAGACTTTGCTTTCCAATGCAGAGGTTGTGGGTTCAATCCCTGATCAGTTCAGTTCAGTTCAGTCGCTCAGTCGTGTCTGACTCTTTGTGACCTCATGAACCGCAGCACACCAGGCCTCCCTATCCATCACCAACTCCCAGAGTTTACTCAAACTCATGTCCATTGAGTCGGTGATGCCATCCAACCATCTCATCCTTGGTTGTCCCCTTCTCCTCCTGCCTTCAATCTTTCCCAGCATCAGGGTCTTTTCAAATGAGTCAGCTCTCCACATCAGGTGGCCAAAGTATTGGAGTTTCAGCTTCAACATCAGTCCTTCCAATGAACACCCAGGACTGATCTCCTTTAGGATGGACTGGTTGGATCTCCTTGCAGTCCCAGGGACTCTCAAGAGTCTTCTCCAACACCACAGTTCAAAAGCATCAACTCTTCAGTGCTCAGCTTTCTTTATAGTCCAACTCTCACATCCATACATGACCACTGGAAAAACCATAGCCTTGACTAGATGGACCTTTGTTGGCAAAGTAATATCTCTGCTTTTTAATATGCTGTCTAGGTTGGTCATAACTTTCTTTCCAAGGAGTAAGTGTCTTTTAATTTCATGGCTGCAATCACCATCTGCAGTGATTTTGGAGCCCAGAAAAATAAAGTCAGCCACTGTTTCCACTGTTTCCCCATCTATTTGCCATCAAGTGATGGGAGTGGATGCCATGATCTTGCTTTTCTGAATGTTGAGCCTTAAGCCAACTTTTTCACTCTCCTCTTTCACTTTGATCAAGAGGCTCTTTAGTTCTTCTTCACTTTCTGCCATAAGGGTGGTGTCATCTGCATATCTGAGGTTATTGTTATTTCTCCCGTAAGTCTTGAGTCCAGCTTGTGCTTCCTCCAGGGAGATCCCATATGTCTCATGGTCAAAAAATCA
Source organism: Odocoileus virginianus (assembly GCF_023699985.2). Lineage (NCBI taxonomy): Eukaryota > Metazoa > Chordata > Mammalia > Artiodactyla > Cervidae > Odocoileus > Odocoileus virginianus. Next base: position 16,233,457 of record NC_069702.1, on the reverse strand, counting down.
AAACAGAAAACAGTATTGCAACAAATTGAATAGAGGCTTTAAAAATGGTCCTCATAAAAAGAAAGAAATCAAACATAGAAAAACCAAACCAAAACTGAAACTTGGAAAGTCTTTGTAACTTACCAAAGTCACACAGCCACTAAGTGGTAGATGTGGGATTAAAACTAACGTATCTTACTGTGAGATATGATACCACACTTTATCACTGTGTTCTGGAATTAGACCTGTTTTCCAACCTGCCTTGGATATACACAGAGACCTGTAACTTTGGGCAAGTTGTGTTAACCTCCTTGAACCACAGGTTCCCTCTCTGTGAAATGGGCATTTAATAATATCTACTCCATAGTGTTGTTACAGGCTTTTAACTCATGAAGTGAGCATGAGCATTGTAAGATACTGGACGGGTATCTAGCATCTGGTAAATGTCAATACATGTCAACATTTATTATAATATTATTAAATTTCATGAGGAACATGGGATTCTAGAGCAGTATTTTTCAAAATATAGGTCTTGATGTATCAGCGGTCATAGAATCAAATCAGTGGTTCATGACCAGTGTTTCTTTTCAACTGAAAAGGGATAGAACAGGATGGAATGGAATAGAAAAATCAGGGTTCATTATATATAGTAAAAGTAAGAATTCGCATGTTTTAATTTTCAGTTTTTTAAATGTGTGTGTATGTACCTCACACACTGGGCAAAAATGAAAAATGTACTTACTGTTATTGATAACTGTCAAGATAAAGTATTTTAAAAATCCTTTAAAGTAGCAGTTCAGAGTGTGGTCTCAAGACCAAAAGCATGATTTTCACCTGGGATCTTGTTAGAAATGCAAATTACTGAGACCTACCTGAACCCAGCCATATGAGTTTTAACAAGAACCTCAGATGATTAAAGACTATTACCTACTCAAAACTGGGAAATCATGATAAAATTAGGTAAGGATACATCTAAATTATTTAAGAGCAGTTAGAAGAACATATTGTTTTATACTGACTAAAGCTGTTAATTCTCTACAAAATGCTTTTCTGTGTCTTGTGACTTGAGTTTTGTGTAGTCTTTTCTCCTATTTTTTTCTATGCTGCCCTTTCACAGTTCAGGTAGCTGAGTCCCACAGAAGTCAATTCTTTTGTATATAGAAGGACATTGAATAGTTAGATCTGTACTTTCTTCTAGAACTACAAGATAAAAGCTTAATATTCTTTGGGAGTAGCCCAGAGCCCTGAATATCTAAGTTGTATTCAATTTGAAACATTTTAATGATAATAGTCCAGATGCCCGAACAGCTGTGAAACTGGGAATTAAATTAAGAACTCATAAAAAAAACTGCATTCAGTATTTTACTGAGATATTTATTTTGAAAAGTACATGCAGACAAGAGATTGGCAATCTAGTTAATGCAGTACTAATACTGATGATAAACAACAACAATAGAAAATCTGTTTTGGTAAAAACAGAAGTCATATAAATTTTTATACTGGTATGTTTTTCCTATTAATGAAGACAATGAATGTGCTTAAGATATTTGTTGACTGTATGTCATTATTTTAAAGAGAGAGCAGATAATATTGAATTGACTAGTTTCTGTTCATTTTTTGTGTTTTATTGTTGTATTTGATTTTTAGATGGAAGGTGAAAGTGAGTATTAGTTGGTCAGTCGTGTTTGACTCTTTGTGACCCCATGAACTGTAACCTACCAGGCTCTTGTGTCCATGGAATTTCCTAGGCAAGAATACTGGAGTGGGTAGCCATCCCGTCTCTGGGATCTTCCTGTCCCAGGGATTGAACCCCAGTCTCCTGCACTGGCAGGCAGATTCTTTACAGCTTGAGCCGCCAGGGAAGCCCTTTGGTTGGAGTGTATATTTACTTTAAGACTTAGAAGAATTATGTTTGAAAATACAGCATTCAGATTCACTGGAAAAAGTTTGAGGATTTTCTTTTCCGTTTCTTTAAAAGAGCATTTCCTTGGATTTCTTTAAACTGCTTTTTTTTTTTAAAACTGCTTTTTAATAAATATATATTAACTTTTCTATTTTTATTTTATCTTACATTTTTATTGGAGAATATAACAATATTATGTTATATTCTACTGTACAGCAAAGTGAATCAGCCATATGTATACATATATCCCCTCTTTTTTGGATTTCCTTCCCATTTAGGTCCCCACAGAGCGCTGAGCAGAGTTCCCTGTGCCATACAGTAGGTTCTCATTAATTATCTGTTTCATACATAGAATCAATAGTGTATATGTGTCAATCACAGGCTCCCAATTCACCCACCTCTTCCACCTTGGTGTCCATGCTTTTGTTTTTAGTAGTGTGTGAAAATATTTGCAGGACAGAATTGTCCAAAAGAATGAGTTTCAGGGGTAAGAAAGTCTACCTTCTGGCTCACCGCAGGTAAGATTTTATATTGAAACAATTCCTATGGCTGATTCATGTTGATGTGTGGCAGAAACCATCCTCTAATTACAAATAAAATAAAAGCAATGGCTTGAGAGATGTTTCAAAAGATCCTTCTTTGCTTTGTAATCTATGATTGGGGAAGATTGAATGGGAAGGGGCTAGGATGAGGTGCCTCTGGTCCTACTTCTGGTATTAATTAGCATCTGTCAACTCAGGCAAATCATTTCCTTTTTCTGGACTTTAGTCTCCTTACCTGTAAAATAAACATGTTAAATTAAATGCTTTCTAAGACTGTTCCAGCTTTGAAAAAGCCTCTGTGGCTAAATGGTAGTGTGCTTCTTTGAAACAATTAAACTCCAATACTTTGGCCACCTAATGCGAAGAGTTGACTCATTGGAAAAGACCCTGATGCTGGGAGGGATTGAGGGCAGGAGGAGAAGGGGACAACAGAAGATGAGATGGCTGGATGGCATCACCAACTTGATGGACATGAGTTTGAGTAAACTCCGGGAGTTGGTGATGGACAGGAGGGCCTGGCGTGCTGCGATTCATGGGGTCGCAAAGAGTCAGACAGGACTGAGCGACTGAACTGAACTGAACTGATGTGTGTCATATCCAGGGCTCTGAAAATCAGGTGTTGCCTTTATGGAGGAGTGAGGATCTGGAAGTCTCTAGATTACATGATAAAGTTTAGCCTGACCTTCCCTTGTGCCAGTGGGCTAGTTTTTACCATGGGTGGCACTACTCACTAGGAGGCTTTTGAGACTGTATGAGAGTATGTTTGGTCATAACAATGACTGGGTGAAGCTACTGGCGGTCGTTGCCCAGGGGGCAAGAATGCCATATGTCTTACAGTGTGACAGTCCCTCACTGCAAAGAATTTTCTTTCCTGAAATGCCAAAAACATCCATTGCAAAACCCCAGCAAGTAAAGTGAAAAGATTGAGCATATTTTATAGAGTCAACTGGGAAATTGTAATGAAGTCGTTGTATTCTTTCTGTTGTTACACAAATGCAAACACTGGCTATTGTTAGATGACAACTAGTGTTTATGATGCGTGGGGGAGAACAGCCTCCAGTTCGCTGCTCTATATGTTGAAAATGCAATAGGAAAAACAGCGGCATCTCAGCTCTGTTAGTACAGGGTGCAAATGTAACTTGAAGACATACTAGGAATGGTTTCTTTGAGTGTGAAGTTTGCAGATCACTTATAGAAGTTTCCATTCAATGCAACTGGACATCTCTTGGGTTCTAATAGTGCCAGGATGAACGATCAATATGTAGTGCCAGTATCAATATGTAGATTTGATTCTCTGTGATAAAAAATAACTACTTGCTTAACAGTTCTGCACATGATGGTGAGTGACATGAGCTCTTCCCGTTCCTCTTCTGGACCCCTCTGCCCTTGTGTTGGCCTCGTAGATTCTGGGTCAGGTTAAGGATAGAGCCCACTCAGCAAAGTGACTCCCCCAGGGCTGCCTCAAGGACTCTGGTAGCATTTTCAAAGTCGACATGAACTTTGATTTGGAATCATTTAAGTCACAAGATCATTTTCTTTTTTTGTTTTTCTCTCTTCCATCTTCCTTTTTGTGTTAGTGGACTCTTGCTTTGTTAATGTGCGGCTCCGTGGTAAAGAATCCGCCTATCAATGCAGGAGATTCAGGAAATGCAGGTTTGATCCCTGGGTCTGTTAGGCCCCCTGGAGAAGGAAATGGCAACGCACTCCAGTATTCTTGCCTGGAAAATTCCATGGACAGAGGAGCCTGGTGGGCTACAGTGACTGGAGTCACAGAGTCAGACACATCTAAGCACGTACACATGTGCGGATAAAATTGTTGCCTAGTGAATAAAAGTCAACAATATTTTCCAGGAGTGACAAGGAACCCCTGCTTCTGATTTATCTGGGGAATTTGGGCCTTAATAACTTGGCAGGAGAAGAGGCAAACAGAGGTGAAATTGAAATATGTAACTTTTCTTTTCCTGTAAATTTGGTAAAATTTTAGATTTCAGGAGAGGGTTGAAACTACAGAATTTAAAATATGTATATATGTATATATATATTTTTTGGGGGTAGTGGTTCATGTTAATTGTCTTTGCTGGGCCTCTGCAGTTAATAAATTATAAACTGCATGCTGCATTCTCCTTAGAATGAATTCATTGGACATCAGAATAAAAGCACATTTAGAAAAATAGCTATAACCACCTTATCTCAGTCTTTTAAAATGGAAAATGAGTTCAAAGTGATCTAGGTCAGTGGTCCTCAATGTTTTTGGCACCAGGGACTGATTTTTTGGAAGACAGTTTTGCCATGGACCGGAAGTGTGTGTGTGTGTAGGGGGGTGGTTTTGAGATGATTCAAGCACATTACATTTATTGTGTACACTCTCTTTCTTTTATTATGAATTTTTATGTTTTTAAATTATGAAAATATGAAAACATTTACAGGAGACTTGGAAAATACAGAACAAGTTTACATATAGTTCCACTATGTATTACAATGTTTTTAAACATAGACAAATTAATATTTTTAGTTGGAGTTTCAATAGCAAACTCTCAAAAGTTAATAGAATGGGTATGCAGAGAAGTAGAAGGATATAGCAGACCTGAAAAGCATGGTGAACCAATTCAACATAATTAAGGTTTATACAATTTTCACACAACAGTCGGTTACAAATTCTATTCAAGTTCCCATAGTCTATAAACTTCCAAGGTACAGATGTGACGGGAGAGAGCAGCTCCCAGGAACAACCGTGGACTGGGGGGCCCAGGCCTGAGCCCCAGGTAGTGTCACTGGGAAGGGGCCTCCGGGGAGGGGCCTGGGGTTGGGGGGGACAGCACCGCCACATCAGATCAATCACCAACACGACCACGTGGCTGGGGGCGGGGCAGGTCAGGACATTCCCGTAAACTCTGGAATGTAATGCTGCTGCTGATCTGACAGGAGGTACTTTTCTGAAGCCTGGAGGTTGGGGACCCCTGATCTAGGTGTTTTGTCCCAGAATACTGAGTCAGGAAGAGATAGACCAGGCTCTTGATTTTTAGTGATTTATGTTTCTGCCCCACTACCCCATTTCTCAGAGGTTCTTCTCACCTCTGAGTTCCTGGAGATAATCAAACCCAAACGCTAGCCTGTGGCATCACTGAATATAATGAATTACTTCCTCTGCTTTTCAACTGCAAGGGTCCTTGTTAAGTACCATTTGGCAAAACTGTCACTCATGATTTTCTGTGTTCTGTCGATTAGATGAGGAGTTGTGAAAGTTGCTCAGTCGTGTTTGACTCTGAGACCCCATGGACTGCACAGTCCATGGGGTTGGGTAGCCTTTTTTCTTCTCCAAGGTACCTTCCCAACCCAGGGATCAAACCCAGGTCTCCTACATTACAGGCGGATTCTTTACCAGCTGAGCTATGAGGGAAGCCCAAGGTGAGGACTTATGACAAAGGAGCAAGTGAATCTGTAATGTTTTAAAAGGCATTTTTACTGAGTCCAGAGTAACCCTAAAGGCAGATGAAAAATATAGCGTATTAAAATCAAGGTGTGATACTTTCTGTTTTGGGTTACATGTTTAACCTAATTTCTTGTAATAATACTTAAATCTAAGTGTTAGTTGCTCAGTTGTGTCTGACTCTTTGTGACCCCATGGACTGCTGTCCATGGGATTCTCCAGGCAAGAATACTGGAGTGGGTTGTCATTCCCTTCTCCAGGGGATCTTCCCGACCCAAGGATCAGACCCAAGGATCAAACCCAAGTCTCCCACATTGCAGGCAGATTCTTTACCATCTGAGCCACAAGGGAAGCCCAATAATAAGAGTTTGAATCCATTGATATGAATGTTCTCAATACACTGTAGATTTTCATTCAATTTAGTCTTCAAACCACATTATAATTGTACAATGGTTCTCTTATGTTTTCCATATTCTTGGAAAGCATGCATATAAATAAGCCTGATGATATATCAACAGCTAAGAGATTTCATGCAGAAAACAAAAACAAAAATTAAAAAGAAGAAAACAGCAGGAGTTCCTTAAGCACTGCCTCGACCAGTCAAATAATCATTGAAGGAGGTGCCAGAATGGAGAAGGGAGAAAAAGAGGCTTTGGCTCACAGTAACTGCTGTGTACCACTGAGAATCAGGGAGAGTCTTTTTCTGGGCAGTGCTTTTATTATCTCTCTGTTTGCAGTCCCGTCCACTGCTGTTTAATTTGTGGAGCATTCCAGGGAGTAGCCTTAGCTTCCCTGAGATGAGCCTGGGACTGGGGCTTGAAGACTTTGTGGGAGTCCTGTCTGAGAACGGGAGGACCGATAGTGCAAGTTGGGTGTGGGGCATATGGCTCAGCTGGTTGAGCCGGACTCCTTGTCGGGGAGCAAGGTGAGACCTTTGTGCTACTGAGCTGTGGGACGCAGAGCCTGCAGGTCTGGGCACCTTTTCAGGCAGCTTTGAAAAGTGTGGGATGCTATTTCAGAGAACCAGTGTTATTTCTGTAGCACAAAAGAGACAATACTGAATGCTTAGACTTCCTTCAGATGTTTGCAAGCAGCTCAATGGTGTCACACTGGGACTCTGCTTCTAATAATATTTTCAAGCAAGAATAGGATCCCAGTGGCTTATGAGGGTTAGTTCTTATTTGTTTAGCAAATCACACTCTGACCAAATGCTGATGATAATAATAGTGGGCTGATGTTATTGCTGTTGTCTGTCTGTTTGATGTAATAAAGATATTCTTAATGTCTTAGAAAGGGCCATTAAGATAATAAAATTATATCGAACTGCTTTATAGAAATGCCAAGCAACTTGTGTATGATATCATTTATAAGCTAAATTATTAATGTGAAAGGCTAAAATAATTCAGGGAGAGTAATTGATGTGTAAAGGTCATATTAGCATGAGCCTGGAGCAAGTGGGGATGGAGGGGAGTTGTCCAGAGGGGAAGAGAGAGAGAGAGGTAGGGAGGAAGGAGGGAATTCGTAAAGACATGTGTGATGTTAAGTGGAAAGCGCTGGACTTGCTGGTGGTATCTCCTAGGAGCGTAGGATGTGTTGAGTTATAGCTAGTGTTACTGTTTGTCAATACTGTCAGGGAACAGATCCTGGGACTACTTAAAAGAGATTTGAAATTGATTCCTGATACCTTGGGGAGTCATAAATTGTAGCAAGTGACTAGGACTGTATTTACAGACTTGGGGGCAGGCAGCAAAGCCCTCTGGTTAACTTATTTCCAAAGGACCAGGGTTAAATTTCTATCTCAAATCTGAGCTTTGATTTGAAACAAAGGTATTAACTGCTTTTTTCTTGAGTTGGTGGTTCCTCTACCTTGCCATTTCCTGTTATTCTATTGTGAAGTTTCCAGAGAATTCTCTCTAGAATAAGTTCACACAGGAACCAGTCTACCTGCCTGCTTTCTGAGATACTGAATTTGGCGCTGTAATTGATTTTAGTCAGAGGGAGGGAAGCACCTTTAATTTTTGACTGCTTAGAATTGTAGCAGACAATTGAGCCATAGAATGTCTGTTTGGCAGCTCAGCTCCTGTTAGACAAATGCATTTACCTCTGGAGTGTTAGGAGGGTAACACTTTTCTTGTGGTAACAAGTTGCCACTAGCTAGTATTTGATAGTTTGCTGGATTTTTTTTTTTTTAAACAGGCACAATACCATAAAACCTTATTGTAAAATTGAGTAATGAATTTTTCCCCGTAGAGACTATCTCATATAATTTTGAGTCTCAGATTTTTTAATCTTTGTATTTTTTATCCAACACAAGTGTGTCTATCTGCAGACTCCAGTATATTTTTTTATTAAGTTTGTTTAGTTTAATGCATTTCTGATATTCAAGCATGACTGACTGTTTTTCACCTGGTAATAATAAATGGTATATAAATGAGTGGTATTTAAAGAGTTAGTATAAAACTTGGTGTTCTGGGTTGATCAATTATCCTATTATTCTCTTTATTGTCTTCAAAGTTATGATTAAATCAGGCATGATATTAAATGTCTTGCAATTTATCACACAAAATAATGCTTTCTTAGGCTAATTTTAAATTGATGACTTTTTTCATTATTGATGATTGTTTTTGGATTGTAATTGTTTATTTTTAAGTTCATTATAGCTAGTATGGTACATTTCTTCCATTTCAAGTGATCCCTTAAGAAAACAATAGTTTTGTTCCCTTTCATTTCTCCTGCTAATTTTTGTGTTTGGCTTGAAATATCAGACTCAGAAATTATAACTACAGAAGTAAGTAATGGAAATTTGTTCTTCTGCTACTAATTACCACTTACTGTTCTGTGACTTTTTCACTGACGTGTCTTAAGTCAGGTAGGGTCCATTTTCAGCTCAAGTGTTACCTAGAAATCACCAGACCTCCTGGGGTCTGTTCACACCCACGTGGCTGTGAAAACCAGACTGAAGAGATCACTGATGCTGGGCAAAGGTCCAGAGAAGGGTCCAGAGTGGATTACATGCTTTCTGGGGTCCTGGAGCCACTGTTTTTCATCTAGACTTTTGCCATGAATCTACCCCTGCTTCTTGATTCAAGGAGGGCACTGGCCGGAGTCCACTGTTGGTCAGCACACCCCGGATTTTGTTCTGTGATGACTGCTTCTCTGACTCTGGCTGTCTGTAATGCCACTTCAGAGGAATTAACCTTAAGTTCCCTTAGACTCGGTCTTCCTGGTGGCTCAGCTGGTAAAGAATCTTCCTGCAATTCAGAAGACCTGAGTTCGATCCCTGGGTTGGGAAAATCCTCTGGAGGAGGGAAAGGCTACCCACTCCAGTATCCTGGCCTGGAGAATTCCATGGACTGTATAGTCCATCACAAAGAGTCAGACATGACTGAGCGACTTTCACTTCACTTCCTTTAACGTTCAGTTCTCTTAGCAGCAGTTTCTGTTGCTTCGTGTTCTGAATTCTGACGAATTTGAAACTGTACTGAGCAGGTGACAGCTGTGAGCCAAACCACTGCAACACTCCGGTCACTTTCATTCCAATTCAAGGTGACAGACTCCTCTTTGAAGCTCAAGGTTTGGCTTCTGTCCTTTCTCTAACCACTTTTATTTTCTTTCTTTACCCTTTCTTTCGCTTTGATTCCCTTTATTTTGTTTCTTTGCGTTACCTCTTTGTTATCCTAGAACTTTGTCATATCAGTGTCCTATTTTCTTCCCATACTGCTTCTTATTGCTGTTGTCCATGGTGTTTATCTGGCCTCCTTTCTTCTTCACTTACACATTTTCAGGATGCACTGCACTGATCATTATTTTTGTTCCCTTTGAATGAATCCACATGCTAGGTATTCAACTTTGTCCCAAATTGCTTGAACACACTGTTATTTGCCTACTGTTTTCAGCTCCTTCCTTCTATTCCCACCCCCAGAAAGCTTTCATGGAAGTGTAAAACCAGGTAAGCAGCTGGTGTAGCAAATATTACAGTGGTTCTTGGTTCAAAATACTCTGGATTTGAGAGTCAGTTCTGATATTCATTCAGTTCAGTTCAGTTCAGTCACTCAGTCGTGTCCAACTCTTTGTGACCCCATGGACTGCAGCACGCCAGGCCTCCCGGTCCATCACCAACTCCCACAGTTTACTCAAACTCATGTCCATTGAGTCAGCGATGCCATCCAACCATCTCATCCTCTGTTGTCCCCTTCTCCTCCTGCCTTCAATCTTTCCCAGCATCAGGGTCTTTTCCAATAGGTCAGTTCTTCACATCAGGTGGCTGAAGCATTGAAGTTTCAGCTTCAGCATCAGTCCTTCCAATGGATATTCAGTGCTGATTTCCTTTAGAATGAACTGTTTGGATCTCCTTGAAGTCCAAGGGACTCTTAAGAGTCTTCTCCAACACCACAGTTCAAAAGCATCAATTCTTCAGCACTCAGATTTCTTTATGGTCCAACTCTCACATCCATACCTGACTACTGGAAAAACCATAGCCTTGACTAGATGGACATTTGTTGGCAAAGTAATGTCTCTGCTTTTTAATGTGCTCTTTAGGTTGGTAATAACTTTTCTTCCAAGGAGTAAATTTCTTTTAATTTCATGGCTGAAATCACCATCTGCAGTGATTTTGGAGGCCCCCAAAATAAAGTCAGCTACTGTTTCCACTGTTTCCCCATCTATTTGCCATGAGGTGATGGGACCAGATGCCATGATCTTAGTTTTCTGAAATGTTGAGCTTTAAGCCAGCTTTTCACTCTCCTCTTTCACTTTCATCAAGAGGCTCTTTAGTTCTTCTTCACTTTCTGCCATAAGGGTGGTATCATCTGCATATCTGAGGTTGTTGATATTTCTCCTGGCAATCTTGATTCCAGCTTGTGCTTCATCCAAACCAGTGCTTCTCATGATGTACTCTGTATATAAGTTAAATAAGCAGGGTGACAATATACAGCCTTGACGTACTCCTTTTCCTATTTGGAACCAGTCTTTTGTTCCATGCCCAGTTCTAACTGTTGCTCCCTGACTTGCATACTAGCTGTGGCAAGTCACTTCAAATATTTCGTAAAACAGGGATGATAGTCAAATGAAATGATGTAGTTGAAAGCAGTTAACAGTGCAAATGTGGATTATTGTTACTGAGAATTACTAATGAAGAGGGTCACCGTTCGATATCATAGGACATTTTCAAATTTATATATATATATTTAACTTTTTATTTTGATATATTTTCAGAAAAATAAAATTTTGCAAACAGAATACATGAATGTCTATAAAACCTTTTTCTAGATATTAATATCTTAAAAATATCAAAACCAAGAAATTAACTTTGGCATGATATTATTAGCTAACATATACCTATATATATATATACCAGTATATTGCAGTACCAGTGTTCCTTTCCTGGACCAGGATACAACAGAAATCACACATATATTTAGTTGTCATGTCTATTAATATTGGTCTCCCCCAAACTGATACAGTTCCTCAGTCCTCTTTGTCCTACACGATCTTGACACTTTTGAAGAGTAGCAACGCTTATTTTGGAGTCTCTCAGTTTTGGTTTTCTGATGTTTTCTCATGGTTAAATTCAGATTATGCGTTTTTGGGAAAATGCCATTGAATGAATGAGGCTGTGATGTCAGGATGTCTAATTACTCGTGATGCTAACTGATTTCTCCGCTGAGCTCTGCCAGGTTTTTCCATTGTTAAGTCGCTAGTGTCCTTTTTGTAATTAGTAAGCATCTTGTGGGGAGGTACCATGAGACTATGTAAATGACAGTTTTTCATCATACTTTCAATCACAAAATTTAGCATTCAATGATGATTTCATATTGAAACAATTGTCACTGTGGTATTTTCCAAATGGTAATTTTTAAATTTTATCTTCTACATTTGTTAGGTAAAATTCTTCTGTAACAAAGCATTTTCCCTGCTCCTTATTCATTTATTTATTTATATGCACATGGACTTGTGGATACTTGTTTCAATCTGTGAATTATAATCCATTATGTGCTCAGTTGCTTCAGTCGTGTCCAACTCTTTGTGGCCATCTGAATAGTAGCCCACCAGGCTCCTCTGCCCATGGCATTCTCCAGGCAAGAATACTGGAATGGGTTGCCATGCCCTCCTCCAGGGGATCTTCCCGACCCAGGGTTTGAACCTGCATCTCTTAAGTCTCTCGCATTGGCAGATGGGTTCTTTACTACCAGCGCCACCTGGGAAGCCCCATAAGCCATTATACCTAGTATTTATTTTGTTGCTCAAATTGTCAAGGATTTGATCATTCGGCCAATCTTCAAACTGACTCCTGTCTCCTTTATTCATATCATAAGCAGTTTTAGAACCCTTCTTATTATCTGGTACCACAAGTTTCTCCAAGTTTATCTTACACTTTTTTTCTGATCCAGCCATCGGAGCAGCCGTGCAGGGAGCCCAGATTTCTTTTGTTGAAAAATGGTATTTGGAAACCAAGATCTAAGCGTTAGATGTGCTCATTGACAAAATAATGATCTAATTTCTCCTCCAATATATACACTACTTTCCTCATTCCATCAATACACATGCAATACTTTCAGAATCGCTAATTCATATTCTGTGAAAAAGAAATTTGCTAACTAAAGTACAATACTTGTGACTTTTATTTTTATATTAAAATTTATATTTTTCTCTAGTCTTATAGAGTAAAAACACGACAGCGTACAAGGGAAACTATAGAGATATTGTTTTGCTTTGAATATTTTCATACTTAACCAAGTAACCTACAAATCAATGTGTTGTTTTCTTTAATAAACTAATTTCCAACATGCTTTGTTACCAACATAAAAAGGAAGTCTCATATTTCTAATATGTTTCCAGGCATTGTGGAATTTGGATAAACATGCTGCTTACAATTAGGAAAATGTAAAAGCCCGTGGAAACTGGGTGTCATTGTATTGGAAGTTTTTAATTAAATTTTTAAGCTTTTGCTATACTTTGTTTAGAAACTAGTATAAAAATAGTTTATTTATAGTACTGTTTCAAGTCTCTTTAACTCTCACTTTCATTGTTTAGTCGCTAAGTCTTTCCAACTGATTTGTGACCCCATGCACTGTATCCCCCCAGGCTCCTCTGTCCATGGATTTCCCAGGTAAGAATACTGGAGTATGTTGCCATTTTCTCCTCCAGGGGATCTTCCCAACCCAGAGATGGAACCCGTGTCCGCTGCGCTGACAGGTGGATTCTTTACCACTGAGCCACCAGGGGAGCCTCGCAATAAAGAGCAGAAATAGTTATTTTTGCCTTACAGTGAGTCAAGAGTAGATATTAGGTGAGGATGAAACAAAAGAGTAATTGATAAAATATTGCTACATGTTTTTGCTATCTTAATATCTTTAATATTGATTTATCTCTCACATATGAAACAAAGTAACAGAAAACAGCCAGTCTTATTGAGTACAATAAGACAAAATTTCGTGAAAAGTCCCAAGATAAGCAGTGATCTAAGCCAAAAATAGACACTCCATTCTGACAAGCAATTTTGTTTTTCTGAAAGATGAGACCTGCAAGCTAGAGTCTCTTTTTCTGCTTTGTCTCTGGGTTTCAGTGAAAAGGAAAGTGAGCTGGAGGGGGTTGGGGGAAAGATAGGAAATGCTGAAAAAAGGAGACTAGCCCAAACCAAATAACTTAGATACAGAAAATGTTTATTGTTATTAATCAGGAATTAACATATATGAGGGCAAGTTGATTTCTTTTAGGATGCCTGTCTTTAATAATGTGTCAGAATTTAGTGCTCTATAACATAATAGATGCTGCAAGCATTTCTGATGCCTAGATAGACGTATGATAGTGAGCCAGTGCTGAGTTTCTTTCCTTAGCTGTGATTTATGAATATGCAGATTATATCTCTTGGATAGAGAAAGAAAATCTCAATCTTTCTATGCTACTGTTTATTGTATGCATATTTGCATCTCATTTTGATTATATAGCTTCCAAACTTTGGGGAATGAATGAATTAGTTAGGCTACTGTTATTCTTGACGTGAAATTTCCATCTTTATCTTAAATAGCACAGTGAACTCTTTCTTTTAGTGATTGCATTTCTTGTCATTAGCGGTTACCAAATTCTGTTTTCTTTCATACAAATGCCAACCTTTCTGTAAATGCTTGGCTTATGAAGAGTATGTGTTTAGAGTTTCTGGTAACCTTGAAAAAGAAGATACCATTGGTGTTTCTTTACTGAGGCTTAATAAGAGCGTCTTTGGCCACCTGATGCGAAGAACTGACTCATTTGAAAAGACCCTGATGCTGGGAAAGACTGAAGGCAGGAGGCGAAGGGGATGACAGAGGATGAGATGGTTGGATGGCATCACCAACTCAATGGACATGCGTTTGAGTAAGCTCCAGGAGTTGGTGATGGACAGGGAAGCCTGGCATGCTGCAGTCCATGGGGTCGCAGAGTTGGACATAACTGAGCGACTGAACTGAATTGATCTGAATAAGAGAGTCATTGATATGCTATTGTCACACTTTGCAGAGATCTAGGAAATCTTTCGGTTGCATGTCCCTTTCTGGTTTAGCAGTTATAAAACAGTAATAACTTTAGAGTTATCACGATGTGGCTGGGCCAACAGCAGCACAGACGGGCTCATTACAGTCACTGTTGATTTAAGTCAGGGAATCCTTGGTATGGTGGGAATGTTTATTTGTTTACTTTTCATAGCCTAAAGAACTCCTTCTTTGAAGAAGTCTATTTCTCCTCTGACTTTTGAGAAGATTGTGATCTTTTGCATGATTTATTGATCATCTTTTGACCACAAATATATGTCATGTCATTTTGAGCAGGTTTGAATCACAAGGATAAAGTTCAACAGCCTATTCATAAAAATGGACATGCAACAATGTGAAGACAAACATTCATGAGCTCCAGGGTATATTCAGTCATAATGTTAAAAAAGCACAGCCTTAGGTGTTCCATGGCTCATAACTGGTGCCACATTTTCATGAGAGTTTTGCAGATTTCTCCAGGTGGCGCAGTGGTTAAAAAGCCACCTGCCAATGCAGGAGACTTAAGAGATGGCCAGTTTGATCTCTGGGTCAGAAAGAGCTGCTGGAGGAGGAAATGGCAACCTACTCCAGTATTCTTGCATGGAAAATTCCTTGGACGGAGCCTGGAGCTTCTATAGGGTTGCAAAGAGTCGGACACAACTGAGTATACACACACGCACACACACACACACACACACACACACTCACAACTGTAAACATTACCGTCCCTGTTTTGGTTAGAAGTTGAGCACTTTTGGAAAATTGCTGTTTCCCAGATGTTTTTGGTGAAAGCCTATCCTTCCTGAGAAAAAGCCTACCAAAGAGAATATTGAGAGATGAGTATGAGTTGTTTTTTTTTTCCCATTTATTTTTATTAGTTGGAGGCTAATTACTTTACATCATTACAGTAGTTTTTGTCATACATTGAAATGAATTAGCCATGGATTTACATGTATTCCCCATCCCGGTCCCCCCTCCCACCTCCCTCTCCACCCGATCCCTCTGGGTCTTCCCAGTGCACCAGGCCCGAGCACTTGTTTCATGCACCCAACCTGGGCTGGTGATCTGTTTCACCCTAGACAATATACATGTTTCAATGCTGTTCTCTTGAAACATCCCACCCTCGCTTTCTCCCAGAGTCCACAAGTCTGTTCTGTACATCTGAGTCTCTTTTTCTGTTTTGCATATAGGGTTATCGTTACCACCTTTCTAAAGTCCATATATATGTGTTAGTATACTGTAATGATCTTTATCTTTCTGGCTTCGCTCTGTATAATCGGCTCCAGTTTCATCCATCTCATTAGAACTGATTCAAATGAATTCTTTTTAATGGCTGAGTAATATTCCATGGTGTATATGTACCACAGCTTCCTCATCCATTCGTCTGCTGATGGGCATCTGGGTTGCTTCCATGTCCTGGCTATTATAAACAGTGCTGCGATGAACATTGGGGTGCATGTGTCTCTTTCAGATCTGGTTTCCTTGGTGTGTATGCCCAGAAGTGGGATTGCTGGGTCATATGGCAGTTCTATTTCCAGCTTTTTAAGAAATCTCCACACTGTTTTCCATAGTGGCTGTACTAATTTGCATTCCCACCAACAGTGTAAGAGGGTTCCCTTTTCTCCACACCCTCTCCAGCATTTATTGCTTGTAGACTTTTGGATAGCAGCCATCCTGACTGGCGTATAATGGTACCTCATTGTGGTTTTGATTTGCATCTCTCTGATAATGAGTGATGTTGAGCATCTTTTCATGTGTTTGTTAGCCATCTGTATGTCTTCCTTGGAGAAATGTCTGTTGAGTTCTTTGGCCCATTTTTTGATTGGATCATTTATTTTTCTGGAGTTGAGCTGGAGGAGTTGCTTGTATATTTTTGAGATTAATCCTTTGTCTGTTGCTTCGTTTGCTATTATTTTCTCCCAATCTGAGGGCTGTCTTTTCACCTTGCTTATAGTTTCCTTTGTTGTGCAGAAGCTTTTAAGTTTCATTAGGTCCCATTTGTTTATTTTTGCTTTTATTTCTAAAATTCTGGGATGTGGGTCATAGAGAATCCTGCTGTGATTAGTATGAGTTTTATGAGTTGAAAAAGCAGGAAGGAGTACTCTGAAGTTTACAGGTGTACAAGGAAGAAAAGAAGTCATTTTGGGCCCCAGTACAAAGAAACAATATTGTGGTGAGACTATTAGGAGGTGTTTGGTAAAGTCCAGGAGTTTAGGATTCATTTGGAAATGCTGATAAAGAGGAAAGAGTGGAGTCAAGAATTATAAAAGGCTTACAGTGACTAGACTTAGTGACTAATTAACAGTAGGAGGTTAGTAAGAAGGGGGTTGGAAATACCCAAACCAACTGAGCGTAAGTCACAGATATTAGTGACTGTCTCACTTTGCCCCATTTGTTTCTGAATAGCTCAATTAGGGTATTAAATCATGTGCTTTTTAAAGTTTTTATGAAACCTAAAAATATGGTTCCATGTCTCAGCTCTTTCAATCATATGTGCAACCTTGGAAAAATAACTTCTACTTGTTTGAAATTCTGGAAAATAATGCTTCTCAGAGATTTTATAGAGACCAATTGGAGGAGAGAAGTCACTTAGTAATGACCATAAATACAAAATATATTGTTATCCTTTTCTCACTGCTAGTAATTGTTAACATTAAAAACATATGTTTGCAAAATCAGTTCATCTACCCTAAATTAAAAAACATAAGACTGCATCCTTAATGTTTCACTTGCACTGTTTTAGCAGTCTCCAGACAACACCACAGTTTTGCCATGTACTTGGGTCTCCCCAGCATTCGGTTCCCTCTATCTTTTTAACTTCTAACCTAAATGAACCAAGAGGCAGTTATGGTTGAGTTCTTTTTCTCTTAAGTTGATTAGTGAAAAGTGTGTGGTCCTTTCATCCAAGTAAAATAAATGCACAAGCCACGAGGCAGGCGATAGTTTATTTTCTTTGCTTTGGTGACAGGAACAAGAAGATTTTGGTGAGGAAATAAAATCCTTGTTGCAAAGAATCAGTGTTAATGTGTCAAAGGTGACTAACATCTTGAATCTCATCCAGACACCTACTCCAGGGGAACTAAGGACGCACGATAATAATGGGCATCTTTGATACCTGGTTTGGCTCTCAGTACCAAATTTTGATATGACTTGTACCCTAGTGAGCCTGGGCAGGCCTCGCTCAAGTTCTGTAGACTCAGCCTTGCTTCTTAACCCAATACTAGATAAAAAACACTTCAAAGGACTTGTGTTATTATTTTTCCTATGATTCATTTACTGGGTTATTATAAAAATTTTCTGTTTTACTAATGGGAAAAGGAAAAGAGCCCTAAGACAGAGTGATTTTGTGGCTTATTTCTGGGCAGTTCAGTTCAGTCACTCAGTCGTGTCCAACTCTTTGCAACCCCATGGTCTGCAGCACATCAGGCTTCCCTGTCCACCACCAACTCCCGAAGCTTACTCAAACTCAGGTCCACTGAGTCGGTGATGCCATCCAACCATCTCATCCTCTGTTGTCCCCTTCTCCTCCTGCCTTCGATCTTTCCCAGCATCAGGGTTTTTTCAAATGAGTCAGGGCAGAGCCTGGGCAGAGCCTCTTGCTAAACCCCCCATGCACAAAGTGGGGAAATCCACAGGCCTGATGTACTATCATGAGCACAAGAGGGCAAAGAGAACAAAAAGAGTATTTCTCCTGCAAAACCTAGAGAAGAATTAGAATCTTTGGAAAAAGGCTCTGAAATCTACATTCCAACAAATTCCTTAAGTGAGTTTTCTGTACACTGACATTGAAGTATATTTACTAAAATATCCATCCCCTACTCTGGTCCTTCTGTAGAAAACAAAAATGCAGCCATGTATAACTAATAAGCACTTATTCACATTTCTAAGAACATGAAAGCTATCTCTGAGAGAGCAAAGAACAAATCACTAAGAACTCATTATTTTCAAATATTGCATTACATTTTCTTTTATTTGCTTCAGGCAATTTAGAATTTCACTAGATTAACTAGTGCCATTCAGGAGATCAGAGAAGAAGCCTTGCTGTTAAATGCCTCACACTTATGCCACAGCTTATTTTTATTCATAATCAGCCTATTATCATTTGTTTAGCTGTTCTTAGTTCAGTGTTATTGTTTACTTATTAGATCTTGCTCAGAATGACTTCTTAGTTCTATTGTTTTAGAGTTAGAATACATACCAACCCTGATATTTGAAAGAATATATCAACATATATTTTGGTAAGGAAAGCATCGTTAAGATCTCACCTTCTAAATTGACTAGGTTTAAAAAAAATGTAAAGATAGGTTGGAGATGTAAGTTAAGTTTGGTGTATCTATTAGACTTTTAGGTCTATAGTTTTATAATCTAGCTTATATTTGAATTTAAAATTAATAAAATACTCTGTTTTAGAATCATTCAGAAGAAAGCAGATACTCTCATTGACATGTACTCATGTGACTTTAAGTGGGAGGGAAATATCTGGAAGACTAGAAAACCTTTACCCCTCCTTTACTTCCTCTTTTCTTCTTGCCTATAGTGATGACTCAAGTCTACATATTTGAACCCATTAAAAATTAAGGAGAATTCTCAAGGGGTCCAACTAAAATGAAAGTTGCTCAGTCACATCCAACTCTTTGTGACCCCATGGACTATCCATCCAACCGATGGAATGCTTCAGGTCTGAATACTGGCATGGGTAGCTGTTTCCTTCTCCAGGGGATCTTCCAGACCCGGGAATCGAACTGGGGTCTCCTGCATTGCAGGCAGATTCTTTACCCACTGAGCCACAAAGGAAGCCTGAGAATACTGGAGTGGGTAACCTATCCCTTCTCCAGTGGATCTTCCAGACCCAGGAATCGAACTGGGGTCTCCTGCATTGCAGGCAGATTCTTTACCCACTGAGCCACAAAGGAAGCCTGAGAATACTGGAGTGGGTAGCCTATCCCTTCTCTAGTGGATCTTCCCAACCCAGGAATCAAACTGGGGTCTCCTGCATTGCAGGCAGATTCTTTACCAGTCCTACTTAGTTCCCATCCAGGATTGATTCTTTCATTCATTGTATTAGTTCCTATGATTATCTCCCACTATCATATCTTAAAGGAGGGTTTCATTCAGTAACGAAGAACAAACTGAAATAAGACAAAGAAACGTGGCTTAAATATTATTGTTGAAAAAGAAACATGGATAGAAATCAATCTATTCTGTGCTATTCAATATGGTAGCTACCACTCGAACATATATAACGAGTCCAGTATGACTGAAGAACTGAGCTTTTAACTTGTATCTAGTTTTATTTAATTTTTATTAACTTATGTGTAAATTTAAAAAACCTAAATTTTTTTTGAATCATTGGAAAAAAATAAGTGTTTTGGGGAATAACTTGGTTCTGGAAGTCTGTTTTTTAAATTTTAGGTTTTATGACACCTTACCAATAAAGTATTTCAGATAACAATTTAGCATCCAACTTGAGATTGCTGTAAGTATAAAATACACAATGGATTTCTAAGACTTAGTAAAAATAATATAAAATATATTTTTGAAAATATTGTTTCTATGTTGAAATGATACATTTTTGGATATATTGGGTTAAAATACATTATTAGAATTAATTTTACCTGTTCCCCTTTAATTTTTTCATGTAGATAGTAGAAAATTTTATATGTGGCTTCCATTATATTTCTGTGAGACAAACCTTATGCAGATATTTATGACAATCCCCAAAGTATTGGGTACTGAGAACTCCATGTTCCATGGCATTTGTATTAATCCCATACTCTAATAGGGATTAAATCTATATTATTGGGTTATGACAGTAAATGCTTTTATGACTTTAGGTAGTCATCTGACCACCTTGTGACTCAGAAAACAGATTTGTTGATCAAATGGAGTTAATGATCTGAGCACGCACATGCATGCACATTTTGGGTCACTGATCAGTTTTATGTAACTGTTACTCGCCTCTTTACTCACTAAGATGTGAACTCCTTGAGGACAGAGATTCTATTTATCTCACCTTTCCCATCCTAAAGACTTTGGTGCACATAGCCAGTGTTCAGTTATATTTAAGACTGATATCAATATTTGAATATATAGATGAGAGCATTCTCCTCAGAAGAAAGAAAATAAGCAAAGAAATAGTGATGAGCATGAGTGTTATGAGATTTGGGTAGCAACACACTTTTATGGTTCTATTTTCTTATCTAAAGACATAAAAATGGTTCCTCTTTCTCAGGGCTGTTAGAAATGTTCACATAGTAAGTGAAAGGACTTGATAAACCATGATGAACTATACAAATCCAAAATTTCACTTTATTCAGCTTTAGACAGTTTCTTTATTAAAATTTTTAACTGGAGGATAATTGCTTTACAATATTGAGTTGGTTTCTGCCATACAGTAATGCAAACTAGCCATATATATATATACACTCCATGGGGTTGCAAAGAGTCAGACGTGACTGAGCGACTAAGCATACATTCAGATATTTCTCCCTCTTGAGCTTCCCTCCCAACCTTCCCCCATCCCACCCCTCTTGGTCTTTGGGCCAGGTTCCTATTCATCTTTGAACTTATTGCATAGAAATATTCAATAAGTAATTACTTAATAAATGAGTCAAAGAATGAATGGGAGGTCCCTACCCTTGCTGCTGTTTGTATATCTATTTTCCATCCTGAAAGTTCAGATAGCCACCCTAATTAGAAGAATCTTTAAATTCTGATTAAACTTTGAGGAGAAGCTTGAAGTCTTTACTGATGAATAAAACTGATGTGTGCAAATCCATGAACTTTTTAATATTTTCAAATCTCTTCTGTCTTTTTAGCATTATTCATTTTATTGCTATTGTTAAGTAGCTGGCATTGATGCAGATTTTTGAGGTTTTCAGATATATGTCCTGAGGATTGAGTTTTTTGACTGTAGAGAAAGCATATCTCAATAAAATATACTTTCACATGGCTCATACAGGTTCTCTAATGTAAAGCAGTTGGGGAAAACAAAACAAAACAAATTTCTGGAATCTTGAATCAGATATACCCAAATAAAATAATTTGGAAGTGACAAGGATAAGGACATTATTAAGGAAATGGTGCATTAAAAATGCTAACTTTAAAAATAGGCAGTGCCATCCTCAGAGAAATATATGTAGAACTGAGTGGTTTATTTCTAAGGTTACAGGGCTGATCTTCCATTCATAAATTATGGCTTTCAAGGAGCTTTTCTCTGGGATGTACACTTTCAATATCTTATAATTTTGTCAATTTTACCTCAGTGAAGTTGGGGGAAAAAAGAGTGCTTCTCTCACTGATTCTTAAGTATCTGACCTAAGGCTAAATGACTTAGAAAAATTTTGTCACTGCCAGCCACAAGAGAAACGCAATACAGATCCTAAAGATAAAACTCCAGCACTCTGTCTCCAAGCTCTGGACATGTGTCCAGGTTAATATTCTTTCCTTCCATTCCCACTGCTGTGACTCTTCACTAGGCCCTCACCATTTGATGCCTGGGTTATTGCTATTGTTTTGCAACAATTTAGCCTATGTATCTTTGGCCTTTGCTACAATTAAATCCATCTTTGATACGGTGCCAGCTCAGTCTTCATGTCTCTTCTGTCCATGAATCCCCATTCGTCTCCTCTTGATGGGACTTTCCAATTCGAATTGACCCAGGCAACCTTCTTTCTCTGTCTGTTCTTCCCATAGACTGTTCTCTCTTTGATCCTCTCACATTCCACTGCTCCTTTGCCGGCCTGGAGTTCCCTTCTCTCTCCTTGTCTGACTCTTGTCAGGACCAGCTTCTGTCCTTTCATTCTATGAAAGCTTCCTCCAGTCTGTTCCAGCACTGAATGATCACTCCATTGTCTTCAGTTTTAGAGAACTAGCTACAATTGATTGTTTTCATTTGTAAAGTTTGACTGATGCTGAAACTAAAGCTTCAATACTTTGGCCACCTGATGTGAAGAGCCAACTCACTGGAAAAGACCCTGATGCTGGGAAAGATTGAGGGCAGGAGGAGAAGGGGGTGATAGTGGATGAGATGGTTGGATGGCATCATCGACTCAGTGGACATGAGTTTGAGCAAACTCCGAAGAGATGGTGAAGGACAGGGAAACCTGGCTTGCTGCTGTCCATGGGGTCACAAAGAGTTAGACACAACTGAGTGACTGAACAACAAAAAATAAATTTGACTTTCTGGTATTATCTTTCACCTATACGTCCTCACTGGAAAAATCTTAATTGCATTTTAAAAAACTGTAAGAAAAAGGGATGTCTAGATTATAAAAAATCAGACACACATTTAAAAACATGCAGTGTGTTACAGAGGATGACAAAATTATCAATGTATTAAGTAGAGAAATACATTTTAGCACAGAAAGTTGAAGCAGTACCTGCAGAACACGTTGGCTTTGAGGAACTCTTTCTTTATCCCTGTATTTTGAGACTCATCTCCTCTAACCTGGTAGCATGTTTATTCTTAAAGCATAATAAAAACCTGATTTGGAATCTACAGCTATAATTCTGATAACCTGTTTTTTTCTTGATACTTTTCTAGGTCTGATTATGTTAAAAGGTGAGTTTTTTTTTTTTCCCACTTTGAACTCTGAGGATTTTAAATGATATAGATAGTAAATATATTAATCATTATGTATCTTTATAAATTAAATATAACCCATTAAAATGCTACTTTTGCATTACGAGCTGCTATAATTGTACCTTTTACTGGCACATTTTTTTTGGTAAAGCCCCCTCCC
The DNA here is from genome assembly GCF_023699985.2 of Odocoileus virginianus. NCBI lineage: Eukaryota > Metazoa > Chordata > Mammalia > Artiodactyla > Cervidae > Odocoileus > Odocoileus virginianus. Next base: position 16,210,358 of record NC_069702.1, on the reverse strand, counting down.
TAATAAATATATTCTAAGAGCACAAAGATAGAATGGTGACAAGCTGTGGCTCCATATTTATGGCCCTTAATCTTGAGTATCCAGAAATATTTTTCAAAGATCAAGCCACAGCACACTGGCTCTTGGCACTAGAAAACTTGGGCTTTGATGGTGATCAAATATTGCATGTGACACAGCGGCTCTTAAAAGGGCCTTTTCAAAATAAAGTGATAGGAATGTACACTGCTCTTTTGTTTCAGAGAAAAGACCTTGCAAAGTTATTAAAAAAATGACACTTTACAAGAATATTTTCCTCCTTTGGGTTTCTGACTGGATACTTATCATTATGAGAAAGTGCCATGGAATGTGTCTATTGCTTTCCGTTTCAGCTGGCACTAGGACCCTGAAGACAATGTCTTCCTTGAGTATCAGTGGACACAGAGGAGAGTTCAAAGCCCCAGGGGTATCCAGTTCATTTTCCTTCCTCCATTCTCCTTCTGTACCTCTCCTTCTCTCTCTCTTTCCCCCAGGCTTCTTTCTAGGTTCCCACATCATGCCTCCTTTCCTATCTTCAGGCTCATTTTTCTTCCTCTGCCTAGCTACTTTGTCCATTTCATTCTCTATCACATCCATGACACTGTATCTTCACTATATCCTTCCTCTCTCTCCTTTGAGTCTCTATTCTCTCTACCATTTCTTTTTCTTTTGCAAGGAAATTCCATGTCTTTTCTCCAGAAAAGTATTGGCTGTGTAGAACCCATGTATTGTATAAACTTGTCTTGTTTGCCTGACTGTCTGTTTTTTTTCTAGATGACTTCTTAGAGTGTGGTAATTCAAATAAAAGCCTCATATCCCCCCACAAAAGACAAAGAATCCTTTTTGAAGTTGGGAATTGCTTCAGGATAGATGTTGGCCATTCCAGTAACTTAAAAGAGTAGAGTGAAGTTATTTTTTTTTCCATTTATTTTTATTAGTTGGAGGCTAATTACTTTACAATATTGTAGTGGTTTTTGCCATACATTGACATGGATCAGCCATGGATTTACATGTGTTCCCCATCCCGATCCCCTGTCCCGTCTCCCTCTCCATCCCATCCCTCTGGGTCTTCCCAGTGAAGTTATTTTGTAAAATATTTAAAAATAACTACTAAAAATTATGTTTACCAAAGCTGATGGAGAGAATGGGGATTCTGATTAAAAGAAAGACCTATGTGGATTTTAATGCAACTATAATTTAATAAAATTGAAAAATCTTATCTATTTTACATTAATTCAATGTTTCTTTTATCACCTGCAAAGACTTCAAGCTGATGTGATAATAAAACTTGGCACTCTGAAGGCTTTAGAGTTACAACTACAAACTCAAAATATACTATATATAATAATAGATATCAAAATTAGTTTTTTACAAAAACTGTATTGGAATATAGTTGATTTACAATGTTGCATTAGTTTTGGGTGTACAGAAAGTCAATCAGTTATACATATACATATATCCATTTTTTTCATATTTTCTTTTCCCATATAGGTTACTACATAATATTGAGTAGAGTTCCCTGTGCTATACAGTAGGTTCTTATTAGTTGTCCATTTTATGTTTAGTATAGTAGTGTGTTTATGTTAATCCAAATCTCCGAATTTATCACGTCCCCCTGTATTTCCCCTTTGGTAACCATGAGTTTGATCTCATAAAGAAGCTGTGGTTCATATATACAATGGGATATTGCTCAACCGTAAAAGAAAGGAATACAATAATGCCATGTGCAGCAACAGGATGCACCTGGAGGTTATCATAGGGCTTCCCCCAGTGGCTCAGCGGGTGAAGAATTTGTCTTCAGGGCAAGAGAGACAGAAGACTCTGGCTTGATCCCTGGGTTGGGAAGATCCCCTGGAGAAGGAAATGGCAACTCACTCCAGTATTCTTGCCTGGGAAATCCCACGGACAGAGGAGCCTGGTGGGCTACAGTCCAATGGGTCACAGAGTCAGACACGACTGAGCGACTAAGCACACAAGAGGTTCTCATACTAAGTAAGAGAAAGACAGATATATGATATCATTGATATGTGGAATCTAATAAAATGATACAGATAAACTGATTTACAAAACAAGCAGATTCACGGATCGTGTTAGGTGTTTAAGTCTGTTGTAACAAAGCACCATAGACTGGGTAGTTTAAAGCAACAGAAATTTATTCTCCCATAATTGTGGAAGCTAGGAGTCTGGAATGAAGGTGTTAGCAGGGCCATGCCCTCTCTGAAATCTGTAGCAGAATCCTCCTTTGCCACATCCGGCTCCCAGTGGCTTCCCTGCAGTATTGGTGTTCCTTGGGTTGTAGCTGCATCACTTTAATCTCTTCCTTCATTGACACATGTGTTCTCTCTGTGTCTCTGTATAGACATGGCCATCTTCTTATAAAGACACCATCATGTTGGATCAAGGACACAATACTGCAGTATGACTTCATCATAACTTATAGCAGCAGCAACCATATTTCCAAATAAAGTCATGTTTCGAGGTAGTGGAGGTTAGGACTTTGATGTGTCTTTTTGAGGGGGGAACACAATTTAATCTATATCAGGAGGTCTGGGTTATTTTCTCATTATTCCATCAATTAATCGTGTGAACTTTGGCAAATTACTTAGCTTCACTGAGCCTCAACTGTAACGTGTAGGTGATTACATGTTGTTCCTACCACATAGTGCTGTATTGTATGAATTAAATGAGATAATGCTAAGCAAAATGTCTGGCACATGGTAAGTCTAAGTAAATATTAGCTATTCTTGTGGTTATTATTTAGCTTGTTATGTTTATTGCTGTTGTTGTGAGAGATGTCCTAGCTTAGTACCTGACCTGTTTGCTATTGAGTGTTAAATCTGTTACTCAGGGCAAGTATAATTAAATTGCAGTCACCTAGGGTCATAATTAGTGTACTGTTGATGATGAAAATGCTTTAAAAATAGTCAACTATGGAGTGGTTGCGGTTGCTATATTTTACTAAAGGTTTGCCAACTGGAGCTAAGGAGTTAATTTACCATATCTTTGGGGATTGTTTAGAAATTCAGGGGATCCCTAGATAACTTAGCACTGTGGGTCATAACTGATGAATGGAATTGAATTTTAAGAGCCTGCATCAGATTTCTCTGTAAATTGTTGCAAAATAGTTTTTGTTTTTAAGATGAAGCTTATTTGTTTTACATGCAACAAATAGAAAACTAAGAATACTGGCTATTGTATGATAACAATGAACCACTCTTGGATACAGAATAAAGAGAGACTGAAAGAGGGTGAATTCCTCCCCATGGTCCAAAAGACTTACAAATAAATTAGAGTCTAACTAAAATTAGTACTCCATCAATTGTTCATACTCCAGAGGACAATGTCCCTAGAAAGGTTTTGCGCGTGCTCTCGAAGTTGGGTGCGTGAGCTATCTTGATGAATGCTTGGCCATGGGTTGCGTTTCCTGCCTCTTATTTTAGATTTGTCTCTGCTTTGTGGATCTTGGGCACTTCTTCTGTGTTGCTCTTGCTGTATACACGAAGAAGGATAATAGCTACTGGACTTTCCCTTGTTCACCAGAACATCTCAGTCAAGAGGTGATTTGCCATCTTGGGAAATCCCATCTGCAGGCAGTTTGCTGTCTAACCCCAAATGAAGACTGGGAAAGAGATTTATTTGGAACTGTCACTTAGAAGTTACCACCAAGCCTCCAGTGGACTACTTGAATAAAAGGGAAACAGGAATTCTTGAGCAAAATCAGCCCCTGGAAAAAGTGTGAATCTTTTTCCTCTTTCCTCCATGTTTGACCACATGGGGATTCCTACTTTAGTGTTCATTTTGGCTTCTGGGACTACCAATATACCCTTTCCTGTCTGCTAACAATAATTTTTATCCCACTTACAAAAACATTAAGTTTTGGAAGTCATAGCACACTACATTTAAGAAGAAACATTTACTTCTGTTCAATTTTCAGTTCTCCTGTCTAGCCACCTAAAAACTCCATGGTTGGAATTACTTTTTCTTTCTCCTTTTAAAAATAACTTGATTGTTCGTGTGTGTCCGATCTCTTAGTCATGAGTCTTTGTCTACTACAGATAGAAAACCAGTGTGAAATAGTTTTAACTTGAAGAGGAATTTATTCCTCATATATGCAACTGTAGGGAGGGTTAGTGTGTAGCTCACTTTAGGGCTAACCTAAACTAGGGATTGACAAGTGTCAGCATTCTCTCCATTTACCTTCTTTCTCTGTGTCGTGATGGCTTCTTTCACTGAGGTTATGTTCTCCTCCAGTGAGGGAACCATCTGCATGAAGACCTTTTTCAAATCACTACAGCCTGATAATAAGAAAACAAACAAGTTCTCTTCTCCTAGTACAATATTAATCAGTCCCCTCAAAAGGCTCTGGTTTACTCAGCTCAGTAGAATCTATGTACATTTTAGCAAATGGAGTGGGACTCGTAGCGACACTAAGGGTAATTTCTCAAAGGAATAGCTGATATTTGACTCCTAAAATATGTAGTAAATGTCCATTGTATCTGACACTATAAAATGCTTTCTTATCTACTGCTTGATTTTGTTTCCTGGTGATTTTTTCCTATTATGATAGATTTTTTTTTCTCCACTCTTCAGATTGCCTGATTCTGGTTTGTCTGTAATTTTGGTGTTTCTCTTAGAGGTTTGATCTAAGTCACAGTTGCAGTGTCTTCATTGGCTCTACCTGGAGAACTGTCATGACAGGCTCCTAAAGTGTGTATGATGACTTCATCTCCATGTTTTCTCTTATAAAAGATCTGCATTCCTCTTCTCTGTCTCTGGAAATTAGCTTCTCATCAGTCTTATTGAAAGTCTTTGTGAAATGGTCTATTTTAATGTCATTCCTGCAGACTTTATTCTATAATGACTCAAATTCTTCCCTGTCAGCATAATTCTGTACATAGTGTATGCTTTTTCATTTTTTGTGTATTTGTTCCTTGATGTATTGATCACCTTTTACACATTCAGTAACTGATCATATCTCCAACACTTCTACAATAGGTCATCCATTTATTTCTTAGTAAGTTTAAGAAATATTTGGATTGCCTTTTGTAGCAACATACTAAGTATCATCTACAATTTTATCTTTGCTTATGCAAGTGACTCAGTTATTACATAAATAGATTTATACTGTCTAAAATCCTCATGTCAGTAACACTTTATGAATATGAATATGCAAAATAAATTATGGAGTTAGATGGTTCACAAAGGTACTATTATAGTATTCTTTTCATATTCATAGAGGCTAATTTATACAGGGTGACTCTAATAGACTGTTCTGCAGATATATCTACTCAAATCACTAAACTCTCTTATTTTTTCTACATTATGTCACATCGTCTTATCTGTGCTGGGAGGAGCATCCTCATTCAGGTACTTTGACTTTTTACTTCTCTTTCAAATGCCTTCTCAAATCCTGTTCCACAAGAGGATTTAACCGTGGCATAAAGCCACTTCTAGGCTACTGCAGGAGAAATTGCCGTCCACAGATAGGAAAAGGAGAAAAAAAGGAGACAGCACTTCATTACATTGGCAATGAAGATGAATTAGTTACAAATACAAAAGAGGCTTTAAAGTTCATAGAAGAGTTGCATGACCATAGTGTAGCAATCAGTTTAGCATTTTAGATGATATGGATAATTTTCTAGCAAAACATAGGTTATTAACCTAGCCTGGGAATACTTAAAATTATGATTAATCAGTAACCATGAAGGAAATTTAATTAATAGTAAAATGTATTGTCTCCCCCCGTCTCCAAATGACGCCAAACCCTGGTGTTTATAGGCATAGTTAAAAAACAAAAAACAAAAACCATAAAAGCAGAAATCCCTATTTTAGGCAAATAAGATCAGAGGCTCAAAATAAGATATTTAACCAAACAAGATTATGCAGTTAGTGTGATTTTGATGATTCATGTTGTTGTATGGTGGAAACAATGAGTACAAGTTATTTAATAATGTTAGAGGTTTTTTTTTTTAGGGTAAAATTTAAGAAGTGTTAATAGTATTGCTTGGTCAAAGGTGAATGCAGTGTAGTTTTTAAAAGATGTTGCCATATTCCTATCCATATGGTTATACAGTGTTGCACTCCTACATCAGTACCTAACAATGTCTGTTTCTGCTTGGCTTTGCCAATGGAGTATGCTGTCAATCATTAGCATTTTTATCTACCTGATATGCATAATTATAATTTTAATTTCTCTTATTTGGGAAATTCCATCTTTCCATGTTTTTGTAAGCCAGGAAATTTTTATATCACTTTTTGGATAAACTTTGTATTTTTATATTTTTTTTCTGCTGGGATTTTGTTTTTTTAATTCCTTAATTTCTAAGAGCTTTCATGGATTTAGTCTTTGTGATACACATTGTAAATATTTTCTCTGCCATTAGTCTTTTGACTTTGCTTTTTTAAAATATCATGCAGAGGATTTCTTCCCTTAATTTTATATTATTTAATTTGTCAAACTTTGATTTGATCTGGACTTTAATAACTAAACTTTCTCTCTACCTATGTCTTCTTCTAGTACTTGTATGGTTTGATTTTTTTTGTTGTTCTTTTTTTTTAGTTTTGTTTTATTTTGACATTTATATATTTATTGCTCTTGGAGATTACCTTGGTATATGGTATGAGGTAAAATATACTTTTCTGTTTTTATTTTGTAATAGTTATCCAGTTTCCCAAACCCCAGTTTTTAAAACAATCCATTCTTTTCTCCAGTAATTTGAGATGACACTTTTATCATGTAACACATTTCCATGTTACTTGGGTCTGTTTCTGAATTTTCTGTTCTGCTCTGTTAGTCTTGTGTCTATGCGTGAGCCAGTCCTTCACTCTTTTAAACCTAGAAGCTTCACAGTATATTTCAGCCTGTATTTTTAGCAGGTGTAGGTCATTCATCACCACATCACTATATTTTACTTAATAAAACAGATTTCTTTCTCCTATTCCTTATTTTTGGACAACTAGGATTTTTCCTTCAGCTTTAACAGCAAATGTATCATTATCATGTTATCTTTGCCTATATTGTTGTTGTTCAGTCTCTCAGTAATTTCCAACTCTTTGTGACCCCATGGACTACAGCACTCCAGGCCTCTCTGTCCATCACCACCTCCCAGAGTTTGCTCAAACTCATATCCATTGAGTTAGTGATGCCATCCAACCGTCTCGTCCTCTTTCATCCTCTTCTCCTCCTGTCCTCAATCCTTCCCAGCATCAAGGTCTTTTCCAATGTGTAGTCTCTTGCCTCTACAGCTTTTTCATATGTTATACAGTTGTGGCCGTTATGGTTTTCCTTGTGCAGGTTGCAAAATTGCTTTCTAAAAATAGAATAACCATTAAACAGTTGTCACAATATTTAGAACTTTAAAATTTTAAGTCATTACTTTATAGATAAAAGGCTAATTTGCATTTCTTAGATTGTTAAAATCCTCAAGGAAATCAGTCCTGGATATTCATTGAAGGGACTGATGCTGAAGCTGAAATTCTAATACTTCGGCCACCTGATTCGAAGAACTGACTCTTTGGAAAAGACCCTGATGCTGGAAAAGATTGAAGGCTGGAGGAGGAGGGGACGACAGAGGATAAGATGGTTGGATGGCATCACCAACTCGATGGACGTGAGTTTGAGCAAGCTCCAGGAGCTGGTGATGGACAGGGAAGCCTGGCATGCTGCAGTTCATGGGGTCACAGTGAGTCAGACACGACTGAGTGACTGAACTGAACTAAACTGAGATTGTTAAAAGGGTTAAACATTTTCCTACATGTTCATTCACTAGTTGTCATTTCTCTTTTGTGACTTACTTTCCATCTTGACTTTATTTCAGTGTTCTCTTATTGATTTATATGAATTTGCATGTAAAGGTGTTACTCTTCATCAATCATACTGCAGTGCTCATCCAGTTTATTAAACTTTTAATGTTATTTGTGTTTTATCAGGCTGATATTTTAAACTTTAGGTTGAAAAGTTGTGACTCTTTGCTTGTATTATTTCATTGTTGTTGTTGTCCAACTCGTGTCCAACTCTTTGTAACCGCATGGACTGTGGCTCACCAGGCTCCTCTGTCCATGGGATTTCCAGGCAAGCACACTGGAGTGGGTTACCATTTCCTTCTCCATTATTGTTTAATTAGTCATTTCTAAAGTTATTTCTCACTCACAGGGCTGGTATGTCTTTATAATTTTTAATGAATACATTAAATTTATCCAAAATAAAGGAATAGTCTTAACTTCCTCAGTGACATTCTTCCCTGGTGTAGGTTTGAAGCAGTAAATTAGAAGGCAGAAGTAATATTAAAGGTGAGAATTTTGACAGCTTTAAAAAGTGACATTTGATGAAAGGACAAAAGGCTTTCTAAAAATATTACAGAGAAATCCTTAACATAATAACAGTCTAAGTCCATTGAAGGTAGAATAAAGAGATCTTAAAATGCCCTTAACTGATGTTCATAAAAGTGATGTACAGTTATGAAAATATTGAATGATTTACAGGATATCATGGAGAAAAAGCAAAGAAATAAATATTTTTAGAAATATTTCTGATTTAAATAATTTTTTAAAAATGTCTTTAGGCATAAAATTCATAGCCAACCAAGAAAATTGGCTATGAAGAATGACTTGTTCCCCGGGGTACCAATTAGATGACATTTTATAAAAATTTGTCACCTGTTTTATATGACTTCCTAGATTCTAAACACATGGAAAATAATGATCTTGGTTTATTCCTCAATCCCCTTTAATGCCACATATTAATAGGCATTCAATGCCAACTGAGTGCCATTTTTCAATATACTTATTTTTAAACCCACCCTCACTTTCCCAAGGAGGAAATAAAGGCTTGGGGAGGTTATGCTCTTTTCCAAGGTTGATTTTGAACCCAGTACTGTCTGGTTCTCTCCACATGGCTAATTACTTTCTCACAGTGTCTGCTACTGTGTCGTGCCTAGACTTGATTCACTGTTTCCCAAGTAAATCAGAAAATTATTTTAATTATCAACTATTGTTAATGAAAAGTTGGGAGTGAGGGACATGGTTTACTACTTTGTTGGAGAAACAGGACATACACATGACAAAAGATCTTAATAAAAATTTTTTTTCTCTTAAGAAAATTTTAAGTCCATCATTTTAGTTGCCTTTCTCAGAGCAACTGAGTCAGCCTGGAAGCCTTTCCAAGGCAGCAATTAGATTATTCTAGGCTCTGACTGTTCTTATCTTTGAAGGAATACCACTCTCATAAGCTGACTCTAGGATCAAGGCACTTTATAGTCATGTGTTAGATAGTCTTTCATCCTTCCCTCCACTGAATTCTTTATTGGGGCTGGCAGTCTCTTAGTCTTGTTGATTATAAGAGAGAAATGAAGAAATGAAAGAATGCTTTTTGTCTGTCTTCAAAGCCCTCCCTGTCTGTGGTTTGCTGTCAAATGCTCTCCTACATCATTTTCTATGTTCCATCTTGCAAAAATGTTTTTGTGGAGGTGATTTTTTTTAAAGTCACTTTTACACTTTTTCTATCCATCAACTGTTGTCTTCTTTAGAAACATGCTTACCTAGTAAGATGAAGCCGTTGGCACACTCCTCCTTTATACTCAATGAATTATTGCTTCTAAAAATCTTTGGCTTTCTTTCTCAGCATTAAACCAGCCAAACAAGACAAATAGTGTGTAAAAAGGGGGTTTAATACCTACATTGAATGTAGGAAAACAGATAAGATTTATGCAGTTTTGTGATACAAAGGGTGAAAAGATTGTCAAGGACTTTTCAAATGATCCATAAATCTGAGTACCCAGGTGAAGGAGGAGAGATGGGGATAAATCAGTAGAGACATTGATGAATTCCTTAGATTACAATACCATTTTCTCAGGGAACATAGCAAATGTCAAAACTGAGCTACCTTATCTGTCTCTTTTGATTTCCTTTAATATAGGAGATCCTTAACAAAGACGATGAGCATAAAGAATGTTCCCTCTGAGAATGCCGGTTCTGTCACAAGCCTGCAATAGTGCTTAATGTAGTACCAAAACCACAATGGATTCTCAATCAGTCATAACTTTTTGCAAATATCGGCAAACATATTCCACATCCCATCTTTTAATTTACACTAAAATGCCTCTGTCTTTTCTCTTATATACAAGGTATTGAACTAAGAATCTGCCTGCAATGCAGGAGACCCGGGTTTGATTCTTGGATCAGAAGGATCCCCTGGAGAAGGGAATGGATACCCACTCCAGTATTCTTTCCTAGAAAATTCCATGGACAGAGGAGCCTGGCAAACTACAGCCCATAGGGTGTCCAAAAATTGGACATGACTGAGCGACTAACCGAAGAAGGCAATGGCACCCCACTCCAGTACTCTTGCATGGAAAATCCCATGGATAGAGGAGCCTGGTAGGCTGCAGTCCATGGGGTTGCTAAGAGTCGTGCCCGACTCTTAGCGACTTCACTTTCACTTTTCACTTTCGTGCATTGGAGAAGGAAATGGCAACCCACTCCAGTGTTCTTGCCTGGAGAATCCCAGGGACGGGGGAGCCTGGTGGGCTGCCGTCTATGGGGTTGCACAGAGTCGGACACGACTGAAGCGACTTAGCAGCAGCAGTAGCAGAGCGACTAACACTTTCACTTTCAGGTCACCTTTATCTTATAGATTTTTATTAGAGTATAGTTGATTTACAATGTTGTATTAATTTCTGCTGTAAAGCAAAGTGAATCAGTTACATGTGTACATATATCCACTCCTTTTTCAGTTTCTTATCCCATATAGGACATTACGGATTATTGACTAGAGTTTCCTGTGCTATACAGTAGGTCCTTACTAGTTATCTATTTTATATATGGTAGTTTCTATGTGTTAATCCTAATCTCCCAATTTATCCTTCCCCTCTTCCAAGTCACCTTTATCCATGCAATGCTGTTTTACCAGTGTTGATTCAGAGGGTAATCAGTTGAACATGTAAAGTGCTTGGTGCAGGAAATCTTGAGGATATAGGCATGGTTATCATTGATTGTACTTGAATGGGCAAATTTGGGGAAAAAGGAATATTAGACGAGATTAATAATTTGACCAGTGACATTGGCAAGAAGGTATGGTGTACTTGGAAAATACTTGGGTAGATGACAGTTACTCAAGTAGAGAGTATGTTGGAGAAAAAGATGATAATACCTTAAGGTAAATATTGTTCCATGTTTTCTTTAAACTTCTCAGAAGATTCTACAAGTGTCAGTGTTAGTCATTCAGTCATGTCCAACTCTTTGAAACCCCATGGACTGTAGCCTGCTAGACTCCTCTGTCCAAGGGATTCTCCAGGCAAGAATACTGTAGTAGGTAGCCATTCCCTTCTCCAGGGGGTCTCCGCAAACCAGGATTGAACCCAGGTCTCCTATACTGCAGGCAGGGTCTTTACTGTCTGAGATATCAGACTCTGTAAAACAAACATCAGACATTTCAATGATTTCGAGAATGAGGGCTTAATAATTTGATAGCTTTAGCCTTTTACTGACATCCTGAATCTTTTTTCTTTTTTTGTTTGTTTTTTGATTCAAGTAATAAACTCAGCTAATAAAACACCAAAATATCACATACTTAGCTTGCTGTAAATTGTTTTATTTCACAACATACTCTCTATAATATTGTATAATTATAACTGTTGGTGTGGCGTTAGTAGTAGTAGTGTTAGCAGGAGCAGAACTGAAGTCCATGTTGATGATCGATACAGGCGATGTGTTGTTATTCCTAGTTACATTGCTCTCTGTCTCTCCCTTCACCCTTCCCCACCATTTATTCACATTCTCATTTACTCTAGTACCTTTCTAAGTATTTTGTGAGGATTATTTGTAAACAGCACAAAAACTTAACTGAGTAGATGGTCCTATCCCAACTTTGTAGATGTAGAGACTCCTGCTCCACGAGTTTAGGTAATACACCCAAGGTCTTACAACCAGGATTTGAACTCAGATCCCTGGCTTCCAAACTCCTGTATATTGTTGTATACTGTATATACTGTCCTGGTATCCTGCTTTAATATTCCACAGGAGACAGAGTAAGGGAATTGTACAGTCACATGATTTTCTATTTCCTTTGAGGTCAGCCTAAGAGGTATGTGGAACTCGAGTCTCTTACCCTGTCTTGACTTGCCTTTTCTCCTGCTTTTTCACATAATTGGCTTGCTTTTATATCCTTGTCTGATGTGTGTATGTAAATAGACTGCTGGTCACATGACCACATGCCAGATGGACTGGTCATTTGGCCCTTTGGCGGCTGACACCCATCCAGGTGGCTCTGCCAGTCTTTCACGTGGTGGAATGGTATCCGGTGTATTCGGATAATGTTAGCTATTCAGTACCAAGAACAAAGGCCCATACATAGATGGAGACCATGTTCTTTTCTCAGACAGTAAGGAAAGCCTCTACTATTTAAGGATGCTTATTATATGTCTAACACTTTCCCATGTGTCATCTAATTTCGCTGTTAACTCTAAGATGAAAATAATGTATTAAGTCACATTTTCTTTTCAGGAGAGCTAGAATAAAGTACTATGTGTGACTCCTAGATACCCCATTTTAAAAAGCAACTAACAATTATAGCTTGGGAATATATATGCCCCAGAGCACCTCCTCATTGCCGTCTGTTGCTATGGTCTCGAAGAACTCAAACCAATTTTAGACGTGACTTAATTAAAGTCTGATTAGAGTAGTAGTGCTTCTTAAACAAATATAAATGCTTGTTATTTGTGCCATTGACAGCCTCATTAACATGAATGAGATGTTTCCTCGTGATACTAAACTTCATTCATTCTTGTTTTTATCTTAATTCATAAAGCAGTTATAGCCAAGACTACTAGTTGAGTCACTAATTGCTCTGTAGCTGTTGCGTGAAGGTGTTGAAAGTCTTTCCAGATCATATGCATTATTGGAATTCGGAGATCCATGCTTTGCACTGATTACATAGCTGCTTGGGTTTTTGATAAATACTGTTTGTGGGATTTACTGAGCTTATACATGTAATGTTTCTCTCCTTGCAATGCAATATAGTAACACACTGAAGATTGGGAATAAAGCAGGATATCTCAAAATAACCATTAATTTGACCACTGTCAGAGTACTATTCATACTTAGAATTTCTCTGTGGACTGTGGATAAATGCTCTTGGCATGACTTGTCTTTGAAGTAGTGACATTTTCAAACCAAGCCAAAATTGAATTGTTATTTCCTATCTAGTCTAAAAGATTGTCTGTATCTTTTAGAATTCCAAAATTACTTTATAAAGACAAAATACAAAACAACTGAGAAACACTTTTCTTCTTACCTTAAGGTTAAATGGTGGGAAAATGTCATAATTATGAAAATTTTGCACTTAGTCAGCCAAAGGTAATTGTATAATTTGGAACAATCTGAAGGCATAAAGTCAAAAATGTTAATTTAGGGATTTTTAGCATGCTTAAAGGAGTCTGTTAAATTTCTAAGTGGAATTATCACTCAGAATATGTAAATATAGCTAGCAACTGTGGTAACTTAGCTTATAAATGAATAAATGCCTTATAGATGAGTTGGAAGGAAGAACAGTTATTTTCCTCCTCTGTGGAAGAAAGTTTCTTGTTTAAAAAAAATGAGATGAAGTATTTAAAGAATTTGATTCTTTTGACTTTTCTACTTCAGAATTATAATTTTATAGGAAACAAGCATACTAATAAATGCATATTGTGGACCCTAAAACCTATTCATGACATGACTGTACTGTGATGGGGTTAATTATTATATAGATTGGTCTTTTGTGTACAGAGGTGGGGATGAACAACCCAATTCTTGGTTTATATTTGTATATCTAGCTAGTCTTTTGGAGATTGGATAATTTATCAGTTATTACTCACAGGCTCATTTAAAGATACAATACTTTTTATATGTAGTACAGGTTGGCAAAATATGGTTTGTCTATTACAGAATTACCTGGAGAATTTTGATGCAAAATCCTGATACTTCCCTCCCTCCCTCATTCTGGATTAGAATCTTTGGTTAAAAACTACATTTTTACCACTTTCTTGGGTGATCTTAAGCATTTGATATTTAGTATCCATATTTTGGGCATAACTGTTCTTTGATATGTAAGATTATTCTGTGAGATATAGTCATTTAGTGGTTAAGATTTTAACACACTGTATAATATTGTAGCCATTTAATGAATAGGAATGTAATTTAGTTAGTTTCTATTGCAGATCTGTAGAGCTAATCAGAGAAGTATCTATCACATATTGAACATATTAACAAAAAATGCTGTTCCATGGCCATTCAGGATCTGCAGCTCTCACAACAGCCCAGCATGGTGGTTGATATTATTCCCACTTTACAGGTAAGAGACAGGTGAGACAGCTTGAGGATAAGGCCTTACTTTTAGTAAGGGATGGATGGCCCTGGGAATTCAACCCAAGTGTGGCTTAGTCCAAAGACTGTACTGGAATCACCATGGCAGAGTCCTCGTTAATGAATTTGTAGCAATGCACAGGGCACCGCAAGTTCACATGGCACCTTCATATGAAGCAGAAAAAGGTCTCTTCATCCTTTGGAAGGAAAGGTGCAGCTCATGCTACAGTACCCAAGCTTAACCTGAGGTAGATTGCACCTCTCCCCTCTCTCCACCAGATACCTGTGTGCAACGAGCTGCTTTTAGTGAGATAGTTCTAAGACTCTGTATTTTAGGCTTAATATCTTATAAATACACAAAGACATGTTAGCAGACTAAAATCTTAGAAATGTGACAGGGGTGAAGAGAAGGGAAAGGAAGGAGATGGCTTATTGATTGTCCAACTCAGTCAATTTATTTTGATTGCCTCTGGGATTCCTATGAAATGCAGTGTCTTTACATTCCTGTGTTGTGATGGAGGCCATCTATACGAGATCTGAACCTTTTAGCTCCAGCCTAATATAGTTTGATTTGGTTTCATTTACATCTATACTGTATCCACTGTTTTATTAATATCGAAGTTACTACATTTTTGATACCAAACTGTAGTAGTGTTTGTAAAATATTCAAGATCTAATTGGACTCTTTCCTATAGTTGTATTTTTGTTAGTAGTTTCACATGCCATGTATTATTAGCATTAAAAATTATAGGTAATGCTTTGGGCTCATGTTACACATTTATGTCCTTTTCACACTTCTAGCTTACCTTTTACGTCTTACTCTATTTGATTCAAGCTTTATTCTCTGCACTAAGATGCATCTCAGAAAAATCAGGAAATGTTTTAACTTTTCCATTAAAAAAATCAGCTTCCACAATTCTGATAAATTTTCTAAAAAAAAAAAAAAAAAAAACCTGGTCAGCATGAAAAGCCTTTAATTTTTTAGATAAAAACCATGGCTAAGTCTTCAGAGCATACTGTAGCTTTTTGAGCCAAGGATTATCTATAAATGTGTGCTAAGTCGCTTCAGTTGTGTCTGACTCTCTGCAACCCTCTGGACTGTGGCCCATCAGTCTTCTCTGTCCATGGGACTCTCCAGACAAGAATACTAGAGTATGTTGCCATGCCCTTCTAATTCTATAAATAAGCCATACTAATTATTAAGCTCCGACTGTGTCCTGTCCTGTCCTAGGTTCTTTGCATGTTTTTAGCTCATTAAATTTAATCACTGAAGCCAGTCTTTTAGAGATTGCTTTTCAGGGAAATAGGTGATACACTGTTGCTGCTTCAGGGCAGACTTGAAACCATTCTTGGAAAGAAGCACCCCAGTAGATATTTTACTATTAGTGCATTGGCCATGGGCGTCATCTACACAAGGGAGCCACAACCTGGGATTCCTAGAGGGCTCTGGTGGATATTCTCTGGGTTCCTGTTTCTTTTTAGAGAGACACCGTTTTATTTTACTCTTCCTTTATGGTTGAAAAATAGAATCAGGTTTTTTGCAGGAATGTTTATACCCCTCCAGGAGTGCCTTTTCTCCGAGGTGTAGGCTTTCAAGGACCTCCCAGGTGGCGCTAGTGGTAAAGAATCCACCTGCCAATGCAGGAGATGCAAAAGATGTGGGTTCAATCCCTGGGTGGGGAAGATCCCCTGGAGGAGGAAATGACAACCCACTCCAGTATTCTTGCCGGGAAAATTCCCCGGACAGAGGAAACTGGCGGGCTCCAGTCCATGGGGCTGCAGAGACTCGGACATGACGGAGCACACACACACTGCACAATAGGCTTTTAAACACTTGGTTCTGTTTCCTTCCTTTGAAACAGAGATTATGGACCTAATGACTTCAGAGTTTGTTTTGATGAACTTGTGTTGATGAACACTAACTTGGACTGAACGGAGAATAAACTATGTTTTAAAGATTTTTTTTTTTCACACCTCAGTATAGCTTTCTCGAAACCAGATTATGGAGGGAAAACCTTGATGATTTTAAGTGTTAGATACCAATGATATGGGGCTTCTCAGGTGGAACTAGTGGTAAAGAACCCACCTGTCAAGGCAGAAGACACCAGAGACAAGGGTTTGATCCCTGGGTCAGGAAGATCCTCTGGAGGAGGGCATGGCAACCCACTCCAGTATTCTTACGTGGAGAATCCCATGGACAGAGGAGCCTAGAGAACTACAGTCCATAGGAATCGCGAGGAGTCGGACATGACTGAAGCAACTTAGCGCTCAGCATACACCAATGCTATTGGCGCTACTTTGAAGCCAACGAAGACCAGAAATTCTACCTGTTGAAGAGAGAAGGACAAGTCATAGGATCATTTTTTCCTGATTGTAACTGTTTAACAAACTCACTTTTATCTGCTCTCTTTCTTAGAATTCTATTGGAGATTGCTTTAGATAGCTACTGAAATTTTGAGTGCAAATGCCACTTTAATTACTGTTAAATAACTGTCAGTAATAAATTTATGAGTCCCTTATTTAGAACATATACATGAGGAAATGTATCCTTCCATCGTCTTTAAAGATAAATAGCTCTCAGCTCATTTATTTAGACACACTCTTATGGAACAAGTCTATTATGTTGTGCTAATGTTTAACTTGTAGGATTATTGCACATCATTTGTACATTTATTTTGTAACTTATTTCTGAGGAGTTCAGGCAGTGATTTTGTTCTTCAATCTTATTTAAAATTCGCTCACTGCTTCTCCTGCTGTGGGTCAGCACATTTTCTTCTCTCAGGAGATGCGGGATAGATCGATGGAGTGTTAGATCTCAGAGTGCTAGAGAAAGGTGTGATGGAAATGGTAAGTTACATGACAGTACGGAAAGCTGAAGTGGGAAGAGTTTCAGGGGACATTGCTGTCTTTTCTGAGGCTGTCACTTATTAATAATTCATTATAATTTAAAATTCAAAGTAATTTTGCATTTCTTACATTTGGTCTAGCTCCAGCATGTTTTCACTACCTCCTCCTAAGCCTCACTTGTGATTTCTATTCAATTAGCAGACCCATTTGGGACATTCATTATGTGTCAAATGTTGCACTAGGGTATGGAGTATTATGATAAGCAGGGCATATTTCCTAGTTGGGAAGGTGAGAGCTACATATTATTAATAAAAAAGGCAAAATTAAAAGTTATTTTTCCCACAGAGTCCAAAAGTCTGTTCTATACATCTGTGTCTCTTGTAAAGTAATTAGCCTCCAACTAATAAAGGTAAATGGAAAAAATAAATAAAAAGCAGAGACATTACTTTGCCAACAAAAAAGTTTTTTTTTTAAATAGCAAAACTATTTATTAATTTTTATTGGAGTGTAGTTTCTTTGCAGTGTTGTGTGTGTTCCTGCTGTATTGCAAAGTGAATCAGCTATACATGTACATAGATCCCCGCTGTTTTGGATTTCTTTCCCATTTAAGTCACCACAGAGCACTGATAGGGTTCCCTATGCCATACTGTAGGTTCTCCTTAGTTGTCTGTCTTATACATAGTAGTGTATCTATGTGAAGTAGGAAATGGCAGCCCATTCCAGTATCCTTGCCTGCAGAATCCTAAGGACAGAGGAGGCTGGTGGGCTACAGTCCATGGGGTCCCGAGGAGTCGGACACAACGGGGCAGCTGAGCAGAGCAGTGTATATATGTCAGTCCCCGTCTCCCAATCCGTCCCAGCCTCCCTTCCCCCTTGGTGTCCATAATTTGTCCTGTTATGTCTGTCTCTATTTCAGTTTTGCAAATAAGATCATTTAAACCACTTTTCTAGACTCCATGCATATGCATTAATGTACAATGTTTGCTTTTTCTCTTTCCAGCTTACTTCCTTCTGTACTGTGGACTACAGGTCCATCCATGTCTCTAAAATTAAAAATGATGAGCCATAAAAATGTTACAGAAGTTTAGATATGACAAGGCCATTTCTAGCTTGAAGAAGCCCCTCTTCTTCTGAATATCTCCCAGTGCCAAACTCATCCACTCAGGGATCCTTATTTTGCATGTGGAAAATTTTACCTGAGTGTGTTGAATGAACTGTTCCACTCATCTCTTCTTTCATAATTTAGTTTTCTTCTTGTTCAAGGCAGAGGAACTTAATGCTTTTTAGCTCATTCTTATGCTGCTTCCCAAGCATGACTCTGAAAACAAAAATACTCTCTCAAAAACCTGCCAAATACTTTTTTTTTCTTCTTTTGAATGACTCCTGAAATTTTACCTTGTGTGCCAAATCTTTTGATTTGATCAGAACAGTGGATATGGATTTTTTTCTGCTGTTCAATATTGATAACAAATACCCAGTTAATTTTCGTGATTTCCTGAGACATATTCAATAGATTTGTTTAGTACCTTTTGTGTGGCAGAAATGTAAATGAATCTGGACCAAATTTCTCAAACAGGGATAAAGGACACAGGTGTATGAACAATACATTACAGTGTGACACAGTTAGGGTTACGATAGCAGTGTCTGTGTGAGATGTATTATGAACACAAAGAACAGAAGACCTAGCTCTGGAAGAACTGAAGAATAGAACTCCCCAGAGAGAAAAGAGATAGAAAGTCACTAAAAGAAGGGACCAGTCCATACAAAGGCATAGAAGTGAGAAAAGGGGTATAAATTTGGGTCAGATTGTGATATACCCTGTGTTCCGTATCATGACAGCTGGGTTTAAACAAGATGTTACATGTGAAGTGATTAAATGCAGGACTTTATACATAGAAGACAAGAGAAAAAATATTAGCTGTCTGTGCTAAAAATACTTTCTTATTTATAATCATAATAATCCAGTAAGAAATCAGGCGTCCCTGGAGACTTTTAAGCAGCAAAATTAATCAGTTAAGTATGCTACAGAAAAATGGCTCTGGCATCAGTTTAGAATAGGGATTGGAAGGAGAAATATCTAGGGATAGAAGATCAGCTGACAATCGTAACAATAACATAGGTAAAGTGTAATTAGGTACTAATGACATGGGTTTGAGACTTAACTTCTCTGTATCCGTACCTCATCTGTAAATATCAGGATTATAATAATATCTAATTCATAGGATTTTCATGAGGATTAAATGCATTAACATTTTCAAAGCTCTTATAAGAGTGCCTTGTTAGTGCTATGTGTTTGTTAAACAAAATTCAAACAGATGAATGTTGCTTGTATGTCTTTTGCATATTCATGAGTCCTAAATTGTTGTAATTAGAGATGAATTGTGTCTATGTCTATGTCATTTGCTCTGCACAGACAGTAATAAAGAGCTATTCTTTTCAGTTGGTTTCAGCTATCGTAATATTCAATTGATGCTTGTCTATTTAATACCATTAAAGGTAAAGACAAGTCTTGGTCTTCTGAGTCAAATACATAATAACACCTTGACCACCCTTCAGGTGGTTATTGTCAATGACAGCAAATCCCTTTGTACATATAATAGTCATTGTAGTATATCCGGGGCACACATCTTTTAAAGGTTATGTGCACAAAACTATAAAAGGATTTTGTTGTTGTCATTAAGTGTCCTATTGGAACTCAAATTTATTTCCAAGGAAAGACCATGAACTACAGTGTTCTAGATGAATGAGTCATATATCAAATTATAGTCATAAATCAAATTTTGGCAAGTACATTGTGATGTGTAATTTTATGGCATGCAATTCCTATATTTGATTAAATAGAGCATCTGCTTATAATTGAATTTTATTTATCATCAATTTTTATTTAATTTTGGACTATGAAAAGACATGCTTGATGCGGTCTAGTTTTCTGATTTGAAGTGTAAGATTATTGCTGCTTGAGAACAAAATATTAGTAGAGACTGTCAGAGGACTTACTCAAGTTCAGTTGATCTGAAACCTTTTGGATCACTCATTTTTTGGCTTTTCATCACCAGTTAAATATTTTATATCAAGGTTTCTCATGGCTTCCCAGGTGGAGCTAGTGGTAAAGAACACACCTGCTAATGCAGGAGACTCAAGAGATGTGGTGGGTTTGATCCATGGGTCGGGAAGATCCCCTGTAGTAGGGAATGGCATCCCCTTGAGTCGGAAATGGTACTCTCTCCAATTGTCTCGTCTGGAGAATTTCACGGAGAGACGAGCCTGGTGGGCTACAGTCCATGGGGTCGCAAAGAGTCGGACATAACTGAGCACACATACAAATCAAGTTTTCTCAGCCTCAGAATTATTGACATTCTTGATCAGATAAGTTTTTGTTGTGGGAGTTCTGTATATTGTGAAATGTTTACCAGCATCCTGACCTTTACCCCTCTAGATCCAGGGGAACCACTTTCCTCCAATTTTAACAATCAAACATACCTCCCAATGTTGCAGAGTGTCTTCAGAGGTGTTGGGGTAGGGACCAACTGAGAATGACTGTTCTAAATGATGATTTTCCTTGTTCTTGTTTAGTCACTAAGTCACGTCTGAGTTTTTGCAGCCCCATGGACTGCAGTACACCGGGCTTCCCTGTCCTTTACTGTCTCCCGGAGTTTACTCAATTTCATGTTCATTGAGTCATTGATGCTATCTAACCATCTCATCCTCTGCAACCCCCTTTTCCTTTTGCCTTCAGTCTTTCTGAGAATCTGGGTCTTTTCCAGGGAGTCGGCTCTTCTCATCAGGTGGCCAAAGTATCAGGTGGCTTCAGTGTCAGTCCTCCCAGTGGATATTCTGGGTTGATTTCCTTTAGGATTGACTAGTTTGGTCTCCTTACAGTTCAGAGGACTCCTAGGGTCTTCTCCAGCGCCACAACCTGAACAACAAGCTTCAACTCTGTGGTGCTCAGCTTCTTTATGGTCCAACTCTCCCATCCATACATGATTACTGGAAAAACCATAGCTTTAACAGTGTGGACCTTCGTTGCTGAAGTGAATGCCTTTGCTTTTTGAATGATGATAACAGACACTAAAAGGATGCAGTTTTCCTGAACCGCATATCTGGAATATCAATTTGCTCAGGGTTCATCTCAATAATTTCAGTTTTTTTAATAACCTTCTTCAATGCAGCAAATTTATCTCTGGGGTTTTCCCAAATATGTTACCAGTATTTTATTCCAAATTATTTTAGTAGATTAATGCTTTAGGTATCCTGCTTAGAAAGTTTATGCCAGGCAAAACCTGATATGCCATCTGGTTGACTATAAAGCTAATTTCTTTATTTCTGTATTTGGCCATATGAATGTTGTGCTATTAAAAAAACCTCTTTGCAACATTTTTTTGCTTCTTTTGAAAATTGGTTAATTTAAATTTATTCATATTAAATTAACAATGCCAAAACTAAAGTTCAACTAAGTTTTTTGAATGTTTGAATGTACAAAATGAAAAAATGGACCTCATTCTCATGTATATCTATTGTGCAAGAATTGCTATTCAATTTCCTTACAAAAGGGATCTGCTTCTTAATTAAAAAAAAAAAAAACAAGTAAGGGCCATGAACTCCTCCAGACCTACTTAACAGGTGAATATTTCTGAGTTACTTTTCATTATAGTAAAAAAAAGCAGGGATCTAATGGGTAGAAAAATAGGGGAAAATGATTAAATATGAAGCCAGTGAAGTTCTAACAAATGTATACTTCATTTTCCAAATGCATGAGAGTCATGATAAGCTGTTTGTTCATCTTCGCAGTGTGTGTTTTATCATGAGAACTTCTCTTATATAAGTATTTGCTCTGAATTGTTTCACAGTGATACTTAACTTTCATAAAAATATTTTCTTTGCTAGTCCTTGTTACTTTGCAAATCTCTAAGAACACAATACATCATGTCTCCATATTGTACATTTTAATTGTCCTCATTTTTCTGGACAAGGGTGCTTGGAATGCATTTCTAGATTGTGATTTTCTAGTAAGTGCTCAAATAACACTTTATTGAGAAATATAACACTGACATATTTAATACTGGCTTTATTAATTGTTCCATATGTAGTATCTCACCTCTCCAAATAGATTGTAAACTCTTTATAATTAAAAATTACCTCTGACATTCTTTAACATTCTCTAGTATAAGAAGAGAGGCAGAATTCACTCAGCTAATGTGGATTCTTTTCCTGAATGGTACTATTTTGTGTGTATATTAATAGTTATTCAAGAATCCCTAGGAAACTGGTACTAAAGATTGAGACAGAGAGTTGACACTTGGTAGGTTTTGTCCAAAGAACTAATTAATGAGTAAATGAATATTGGGCCTTAGATTTTTTATTTGCATAAGTATAAGGATTATTTTCCATAATCAAGATGATATGGGGTTTTAAGAGTAGCTTTCATACAGTTTGGTTTTAAGAATAACATTCATGCAGTATGGTAGAAAATTCTATAATTTTCTAGCAACACAAATTACAAAGGCCAGCTGATTCACTTCCCTTTCTGGATAAAATTCTGTCTTTCTTAGGGTATATATGTTAAGCATTAATTGATAGGACCTTGTGTACCAACTCTTTGACTAAGGCCCATGAGTTCAGCAGTTGGCCTGATCTAGAGGTTAAAAAATACAGGACCAAGAGAAGAAGATAAAAATGAAGATTTCAATGAAAGAAATGCACACCAAATTCTGGGAGATGACATTATTGTTGGCAAAATACATTGATGGCATTTTTTTAAATTTTAATTTTACATTGGTGTATAGTTGATTAACAAGGTTGTGATAGTTTCAGGTGATTGATGATATGTTTTGTTCACTACTCTGTCCTCAATACTGAGAACACTGTCTCGAGCACAGGAAACCATCAGTAAGTACTTGTTTAGTGAATGAGTACCTTAGTTGTACCAAAGAATATGCGTTCTCCAAGCATAGGACTTTGACTAACATAGATGAATGTGTTGGATGGATGAGGAATGTATTACTACATACTTGACAAGTGACTTTCCAGGTCTATCTAATTTGCTGCTTCTCTAAAACACTTTGATTTTGGGCTGATCACTGTAAGAAAAGAGAAACATCTCAATACATAGTATTTTATTACTGACCTTGCAACTTACGTTTTATTAAATCTTTCATGTAGGTATTTTGACCCTCTTTTCTTTAAATATAAGATAATTATTATGCTGAGTATATTTGCTTTTTCATTAAATATTCATATTTGTGGTTTGTTTTTATTCTCACAACAATCCTATAAAATGAGTTTTTATATATACTTAAAAGTACAGCCTGTAAAACTGATTTGTACATACTACCTTCGTCCTTAAGCTTATTTCAAAAAAGTCCGTCTACTTTCTGTATCACGCTGATCAGTGACCAGTTCCTCTGGTTCTCCTTGTTGTTGTTGTTCAGTGGCTTAGTCGTGCCTGACTCTTTGCAACCCCGTGGGCTGCGGCACGCCAGGCTTTCCTGTCCTTCACTGTCTCCCGGAGTTTGCTCAGCCATGGCCACTGAGTAGGTGATACTATCTAACCATCGCCTCCTCTGTTGCCCCCCTTCTCCTTTTGCCTTCAGTCTTTCCCAGTACCAGGATCTTTTCCAGTACATCTGCTTTTTGCATCAGGTGGCCAGAGTGTTGGAGCTTTAGCTTCAGTATCAGTCCTTCCAATGAATATTCAGGACTGATTTCCTTTAGGACTGATTGGTTTGATTTCCTTGCAGCCCAAGGGACTCTCAAGAGTCTTCTCCAGCACCACCATCTATTAACTGTAGAGTGCTGAGTCTTTCAGAGCTCTTTGGGATATACAGTAACATTGCAAAGCACAAGTGTTTATCAAGTTATAGTAGCAACCTAGCCACATAAAATGATAATGGAGATGATGGATGTCATGGTTTTCATGAATCAATATTAAGTTCATAATGTGAAATGAATTGGGATTTAAAAGTTTAGAAGTATAGTAAGTCCCTTACCTATGGACGAGTTCTGTTCTGAAAATGTGTTCATAAGTTCAATTTGTTTGTTAAGTCCAACAAAGTTAGCCTAGGTATCCAACTAGCACAGTTGGCTATATGGTACTGTACTGCAATAGGTTTATAATAATTTTCACACAAATAATATATAAAAAACAAGCACAGAGAATAGAGAACATTTTTCATCTTACAGTATAGGACTTTGAAAAGTACAGTAGCACAGTGCAACAACTGGCATATGGGTGCTGGCATCGAGTGAACAGACCAGGAAAGTTACTGACTGGAGCGGGGAGAGGAGACGGGAGGTGGTAGAACTGAAGGACTGGCAGCAATAGGAGATGGACGGCAAGCTGCCATTTCCTCACGCCTGATGTTGATGGTACAGGTTCTGGTTCCTTGCCAGATTCAGTTCTATCTACCCTCTTGAAGAAACGGTCCAGTGATGTCTGGGTCATAGCTCATCTTTTCCCTTCATAGATTTCGTGGTAGCATCAGGTAGCATTCTGGAAGCAGCTGCTGCAACCTTTGTGTATTGTTCAACATTTAGGTCCCATGCCCCAAAAACTAACAGTGCCTCCTGAGATAAAGAAAATCCCTTGCCCTTTCCTGCATTATGAATCTCTTTGGTATTTGGTTACTCCTTTTCCTCTTGTCCCTCTTTGTCCTTTCTCTGGGCCTCCTGTTCCATCTGGACTTCATCTGTAAGCTCTTTATGTTACATGGCACAGCTTGTACTGTACACAAATGCACAACCACTTGTAGATGATACACGTGAGTCATAATGGACATCAGGCATGTGAACTAACATACGTGATCAAATATGTGAATCCACATTTGCCTCTTTGAAAGTTCTCAACTTTAAGGTTTTAAGGTGCATATGTAGGGAACTTAACTGTATGTAGTAAGAGATTTCATTGACTTTCATTTTGTCTTTTTGTGAGTGATAGTGTTTCACTTAGGGTCCTCATAGGAAAATAAATTTCACCCTGGATGGATGAAATGAAGAGATTTTAAGGAATTAATTCGTTAGTCATGTCCAGCTCTTTGTGACTCCATTGACTATAGTCCCAGGCCCCTCTGTCCATGGAATTCTCCAGGTGATGATACTGGAGTGGATATGCATTCCCTTATCCAGGGGATCTTCCCAACCCAGAGATTTAACCTGGGTCCCTTGCATTGCAACCAGATTCTTTACTGTCTGAACCATGAGGGAAGCCCAAATTTGTTATCAGGACAGAGAAAAGCTGAACAATCCTCCAGGAAAAAGGGCTGTAGATGAAAAATGGAAATACTGTGGCTTGAGGATTGGATAAATAAGTTTTGAAACATTATCTCTATCTATATCTATAATCATGATTGTCTATGTAATTTTCTTTTAATAGAGAGTATATGGTTCAATTGGAGAATATATTTGGGATTATAAAAACATCCTTTATCTACAATTTGACCCTGCAGAATTTAGTCTCTCTATGAAAGACTGAAAAAATTTAATCCCAAATGTTTTATTGTCATTGAAAAGAGAAACTACAAATACTGTGAACATTTGAATATCAGTTAGCATCTGACAACAGTTATTCCTATTGGCATATTAATTTCTATGACTGTTCTGCCATTTCCTGGTCTTGCAGTGTGAAAAAACAAAGCAAAACTGTGCTATGACCACTGTAATCCTGTCACTGCTAGGAAGCCTCAACAAATCCTTAGTGTATAACGCTATTTTTATATTTTTCACTGTCAGTGATGGAAAACTTCTGAGTTCCTGAGTCCGTTCTAGTTACCGATCAGTGGCAGCTCTCAATAGACAAAAGCCAGTCATGTCAACAAAAGCATTGACTTGGGAGAGGAAACCTCTCTGCTATGAGCATGGGGTGACACCTGAAACAAAGTCACCTTCAAGGTCATGGTTTTGTGTTTCACTTCTGATATGTGAGAGGTTATAAAAGTCTAAAAAATGTTGTAACAATCTGAGATAAAATATATAGCAGGAGTATTTAGTAGAGAGTTAGAAATAATAGCTACTAGACATGATTGTGAGTAGGTTTATAGTATTAGTTCTCAAGTGAGATGTTTCCTATTGATCAAAAAACTTCCATATTAACTCTCTTCTTGAGGGAGGGAAGTTAATTAGCTTCCATATTAACCCTGTTCTTTTGTTGTGACTATTTTAACTGTTAATTTTGTCCTAGTTTTCAAGCTAGGTAAGTATACTTTATTGAAGTACAGTCAGTGTTTTTCCTACATCTTCCTTTTAATTATTTTTATTTTTGATCTTAAATTTATGTTGTTCTGGCAGTAAAGTTGCATTGTATTGTCTATTTTATGGGATATGCATTTAGTAATTAATGTCTGAATGAAAATATTCTCTAAAATGAACTCTCTCCTATTTACACCTTGGAGAATGTGTTTTTCAGTGCCTAATTAGATTTATAGGTAAAAGTGTTCTGCATGATTTACAGCATAGAAAAAGGGGTATCCTCTCTCCTAGGTAGGGTAGAATGAACCTTTGGATCTAGGGTGCTATTTATAGAATCTGAAATATACCTTTCAACCTCGGTCTCAGTTGTCAAATGCCAAACATAAAGATGCACTCATTAGCAGATTTTGTGCTTTTGTGGATATGGTTATTATGTGATTATAAATGTTGCAACTATAAAATCAGTGCACACTCAAATACAGTGAAACCCTACTAAATGTGCTAGAACACATTAATAGTGAGTGAGAGTCGCTCAGTCGTGTTTGACTCTTTGCAACCCCATGGGCTATACAGTCCATGGAATTCTCCAGGCCAGAATACTGAAGTGGGTAGCCTTTCCCTTCTCCAGAGAACACACTATGATAATCACTAATTTAAAACTCTGAGAAAGATTTTAACTAAATAACTATCTTATGTTAAGTTATTCTCTTCCCAAGACACAGAGGACTCACAGGAACATTATAACCTTAGCTGAGATGCTTTTACCTATACATTACTCAGCTTGGCTCAGGGTGTGCATGAGAGCTCAGTGAGAAATGAGAATGAGAAATCTGCAAGTCCTGGAGATGGGAATAAGTGAGTGGAATGAGCTGAGGCAAACAGAACTAGGCTGGGGATGCCTATGAAGCACTAACACTAGAATGAAGCTTACAACTGATGTGTGTCTGTATATACTAGGTGGCCCAGTAGTAAAGAATCTGCTTGCCAATACAGAAGATGCAAAAGACGCAGTTTCGATCCCTGGGTCGGGAAGATCCCCTGGAGTGGAAAATGGCAACCCACTCCAGTATTCCTACCTGGGAAATCCCATGGACACAGCAGCCTGGCAGACTACAGTCCAAGGGGTCGCCAAGAGTTGGACACCAGTGAGAGACTAAACACTCAGCATGTGTCTTCTATATTAGATATAAAAATTATACAAAGGAATGAAAAGCATTACAGCAAGGACAGGTAGATTTGTGGCAACTTGAAAAAGACACGAGGGAAAGGGTGACAAGTAAGGATTATTGAGTGCCGTCTCTTCACTTGGCTCTGGATATGGCCAGTTTGGGGGCTTCCCTGGTGGCTTAGATGGTAAAAAAAATCTGCCTGCAATGTGGGAGACTGGGGTTTGACTCCTGGGTCAGGAAGATCCCCTGCAGAAGGGTATGGCGACCCACTCCAGTATTCTTGCACAGCCAGTTTTATGCATATCACACAATAATCAGCAAGTTTGGTGCTTGTAAATAGCTTCCTTAAGTTATAAATAATTAATATAATTCTCTAAGTTATTTATAGTTGATTATTGTCAGTAACTGCCTGAAGTTTGCAGAGCTAGGAAGTAGCTGGGCTGGGCTTTTCATCCAGATCTGTCTGTTGGACCACTAAGGTCTACTGTCTTTCCACATCCTGTAACAGAAGGATGTAGTTGAGATAGCAAAAGTAGCCAGTGTGGTAGTGACAGCCTGGTTACCGGTAGAGTATGTTGGTCTGTTTACTGGGAGAGAAGGTAGTTGGAAAAGATTAAAGTGGATGGAAACATGTGAGGGTTAGAAGAAGGATGGTGAAATTAGTGACTTCTGAAAACCCTGGATTAGTTGAATGAAATGGAGAGCGTAGTAGCTAGTCCCTATATCATGCTAATGCTTAGTTATGCATAAGGTTATTTGTATCATACAAAGTTTTCAGTTGCCAATCAAATGTATGTGACATCAAAATATAATTATAAAATGCCTCAAATTTAGCTGATAGTTTTTTCATTGATGTTAGAGGCACAAAGCTGTGTTATGTGTGTAGCTTCCTTTGTCCTACTTTTTAATAGGTGGTAAATAAATTACACCTTTCTGTTAAAGGGAAAGAAGTTAAAAATAAAAGACTGAAAGAAAATATGGCCATTATATCCAGAATTAGTCCTCACTATTGTAAAACAACACAAAATTTCCTTCTTATGTATGAAGAACATGCATCCAGGACGATAAATTTAACACTACTAACTGAAATAAGGGGGTCGGCTATATGGTAAATATGTAACAATATAGAAATTGGCAATTATCATGTTATTCTTAGCACACAAGTTGAATGTAAGTTAGAAAGGGCTCAGGCGATTTAAGGCAGAAATGAGTCTGCAGATTACCTCATCAACAGTCCCAGTGATGATTAAAACAAAGGAGCCCATAAAAACTCAGAAGGGATGTGATGTGTAATGGAGAATAATGAGTTCCTAAGCAGGATGTTGTCAGGTCTGAATCACATAGCACTTCCTGATGCCCATTGAATTCTTCACAAACTCACTTATCCCCACCCCTCAAAAGACTAAGATAGAGTTTACACAAAATTTCTATGATGCAGTTTGATGTACGTATGTATGTCTATGAACATGTTTCTTGGTTCCTCATGAAGTTGAAAAGTTGCCATCCCTAAATTGTGGCATTATTTCTCTATTTTCTTCACTGTTGACTTTCTTGGAAAAGTAAACTTGTTAGCTCATACTCAGTGCCTCCACTTTTCCCATTCTGCTTTAATTCCATCTCTAACACTCTGAAACTCTTTCTGCTTAAACCGTCGTCACCTCCGATCTCCAAACTTAATGCTGTTGCTTCAGTTTCCCACCTACCTAGCCTTGATGCTTCTCTTGGTACATCACTCATTCTTACAGTTTTTTTTTTTTTCTCTTCCACTCCCTTCACCCCGTCCTAAACACTGATGGTTCAGACAGTTCCTTAGCCATCTCTTCCATACATTCTCTGTTGCTCACCTCTGAAATGTTGGAAACATGAAGGACTCTGTATTCAGTCTTACCAGCTGGTGATCGCTTGTGTCTCTTGATGTGAATTGTGACAACAAATACCCTGACTTAGGTTACATCTCTAGTGTTCAGTGTTCACCTCTGTTTAATTCATTCAACAAATTCAAGAGTATTTATTGACTGTCTGATGTGCTAGGCGCAGCATCCATTGAAGTGATATAATTATGATTCTACCCCCACACAAAAAAAGGACCTGGTATTCTCAGAGAACATAGAGTCTACTCAGATGAATAAATATTAATGAGGGAGCCTCACAAATAAATATAGAATTATATTTGTGGCAACTGCCACAGAAGAGAGGCATATGGTCTTATAAACACTTAAAACTTTCTAATCAGAGGCATTAGCAAATGCCTCCCCGAGGAAACTTTCCTCTACGTGAATAAAGACTCAAGGATCACTGCATCACCTATACATTATTTTATTTCTGGATGATCTGAGCCTTATTCAGGGGTGTTGTTTCCATGTCCTTGTGGCTGAGGTGCCTAGAGTATTACCTCTAGATGTGTGAAATTTCAATGTTTTCATCCTTAACATAAGATCCTTATAATATATCCCTAGTGTAGGGCATGAAGATATATCATATAATATGCTACATTATATCTTTGTTTAGCATTCTCAACATAAGAGTCAGACCATGCCCACATATCAACTATAGATGGAAATATATTATTGGACCTTTTTTCTTTAGATATAATTACATACCACTGATATAATTATTAATTACTCCAAGAGCCTCCTCATTGGAAAAGATCCTGATGCTGTGAAAGATTAAGGGCAGCAGGAGAAGGGGGCAACAGAGGATGAGATGGTTGGATGGCATCACTGACTCAGTGGGCATGAGTTCAAGCAAACTCCGGGAGATAGTGAAGGACAGAGAAGCCTGGTATGCTGCAGTTCATGGAGTCACAAAGAGTCAGACATGACTGAGTGACTGGACAGTAACATATCACTGAAAATACACTGTATAGTGATTAAAATGTACTCATATAAAAAAAAAAGTACTCGTATCTTGAACAGTCCCTTGTATTTTGTTTTCAACTCTGTTTCAAATACCTTTTTATTACTCATTGTTCAAAGTATCTATCTAATCATAATAGATTGTCAATTTGGTGTTTTAAATGGTAGACAGAAGGTATGGGGCCTTTGGATCACAAAGGAGATTTAATGTTCAGATGCCAAAAATTTTAGGTATTTTGCCAAATAAATAGGTGGTCAGTCTATGACAAGCAGTATTTCTATAATAAAAGACTTTGGGTACATCTTGTGAACTTATATTAACTACAGATTTTGAAGAAAGATGAGGAAGAGTGGTGAAAAATTCCTTTTTCATAAAACTGTCAATGTTAAATTACCATTAATGTATTAACTTGGCTGATGTGATTTGAAAAATAGTGCCTTTTTGTAACAAAAATATATACTTTAAAAATACATGAATATTTATGTTTTCAGTAAAAAATATATATATATCTTATGAATATTTAGGTCAAGGTAATTTTATACAGTGGTTTATCAAAAATCAATATTCAAAGCCACAAGAATTTACTGCATTAAGACACAATTCAAGGAAAACACATCAAATATTGATTCAAGGTCCCACTCTTATGCCCAGCCATGCATACTTTAATATTCTTTCTTTTTCTCTTTTGACTATTGGCTCTAGGCCAAGGCAGAAGGTGTCTATTTTGAGCAATGAAAACATAGAACTTTAGTGTGGAAGAATGTGAGCAAAAAACAATTCAACTGTAAAAACCCATATAGAGCCAAGAGATTCCCATAGGGAAAAAATAATATGCTTCCTGCTAAATTTTGAAAGTATTCTCTAGGGTAAGCTGAGTCTTGATTTAGAAAAAGTTTTGCTTATTTGAGCTTTAAAGCTCTTCTTTTGCCTCTGTTTACCTGTAGGCATCTACAATTGTGGAAAACTTTCTTCAGGATTGTGACTAACTCTTAGCATCACCTAGTATGCTTAACTACAATATTTGATTAGAAAACATGATAAAACATAAGAGTAAGACTTTTTTTTTAACTTGCAGTTTAATATATACTAAGTATATACTAAGGTAACAAACCATTTTATAACTTAGGTCTACTGTCTTAACATTTTCAAAAGATACTTTAATGTGAGTTAAGGGAATTATTTAAAGCAAATTAGTATATTATTTGAAAAAGTAGTCATCATCTATAAAATAAATTATAAAATTACACTATAGTATATATTTTTTTTAAAAGTTTTGAAAATTCTTTTGTATATGGAAAACTGAAGCTATAACTTTTTTTTTCTTTATGTTTTGGTAGCCTAAATTACCACTTAATAGATAACAGATATTTTCATTCAGTGTAATTGGTTAAGTGAAAGGAAAATCGTAAACAGTTGTTGTGACTTTCAAATTTCAAATATTTTTCTGTCTTCATTCTGAAGATTGATTTGAAAAGTATTGTGTTTTTAAAGGAGTTAGTCCACTGGGTCTATGATATGGAAACAACCTTATTATGATTAGCAAAAATTTTCTTAACACAAATTGTCACATTATTAAAACCAACCTGCTGCAACATGTTAGTATTAAAGCTTTTATTTTTAAAAATGAAAATTTGATTTGATTTGATGAGCATAAAAATGTTTATTGATAGGCACATGTATTTATAAATAGACACAATCAAATAGCTTCTAAAAATTTAATATGATGAAATTTCAAATAAACATAAGACAAGGTAGTATACACCAAGGCCCATTTTAAGCATTATTGCTAATTAAAAAAATAATTTAGTGCAACCAGTCTTTATGAGAACTTACTAAGAATATTCAATTGGCTAATTTCATCTTAGTAGTCATGTTGTTATTGCTGTTGTTTAGTTGCTAAGTCATGTCCGACTCTTTTGCGCCCGCATGGACTGTAGTCCACCAGGTTCCTCTGTCCATGGGATTTCTCAGGCAAGAATACTGGAGTGGTTTACCATTTCCTTCTCCAGAGGATCTTCTTGACCTAACGATTGAACCAGCTTCTCCTGCATTGACAGGCGGATTCTTTACCACTGAACCACCTGGGAAGACCATTCTTCAGAAAAACGAGCAAAATTTGTTATTGTGCAGTGCAGTAGAGATAATGTGTCTCCCTGTGGCAAAATCAGGTGGCTCAACTGTCCACTAAAATAGATGCAAGCTCCTAAATCTCCCATGTTCATCTCCTGTAATACAACCCACTGTTTGGGCAGAAGTTGTACTCTAGATATTCCTGTCACTGTGGGTAGCCGAGTCCTTTGTCTATGACCCAAAAGTCTGTGTCTTCTGCCAGCCTGCCTGAGACTTATAAGCTGACACATTGAGTAACATTTCAGATCCTTCACAGTTTTCGACATTAGGATTTATTCTTTTGTGTCTGGTTTCTTTGTTGTTGTTATCAAAGTTGTGTCTAACGTTTTGTGACCTTATGGACTGCAGAACCCCAGGCTTCCCTGTCCTTCACCATCTACCAGAGTTTGCTAAAACTCACGTCAATTGAGTCAGTGATGCCATCCAGCCATCTCATTCTCTGTTGTCCCCTTCTCTTTCTGCCTTCAATCTTTCCCAGCATCAGGGTCTTTTCTTATGAGTCAACTCCTCACACCAGGTGGCCAAAGTACTGGAGCTTCAGCATCAGTCCTTCCAATGAATATACAGGGTTGATGTCCTTTAAGACTGACTGGTTTAATCTCCTTGGTTTCCAAGGGACTCTTAAAGAGTCTTCTCCAGTATCACAGTTCAAAAGCATCAATTCTTTGGTGGGGCTTCCCATGTAGCTAAAATGGTGAAGAATCTGCCTGCAATGCAGGGGACCTGGGTTCTATCCCTGGGTTGGGAAGATCCCTTGGAGAAGGGCATGGCAACCCACTCCAGTATTTTTGCTTTGAGAATTCCATGGAGACAGGAGCCTGGCAGGCTACAGTCCATGAAGTCGCAAAGAGTTAGACACAACTGAAAGACTTTCACTTTAAGCCTTTTGTATGGTCCAGCTCTCACATCCATACACGAGTACTAGAAAAAACAGCTTTGAGAATACAGACCTTTGTCGACAAAGTAATGTCTCTGCTTTTTAATACGCTAAGTTTGTCATAGCTTTTCTCTCAAAGACCAAATATCTTTTAATTTTGTGGCTGCAGTCACCATCCACAGTGATTTTGGAGCCCAAGAAATTAAAATCTTCGACTGTTTCTTTAATGTTTTTTAGAATTACCCATGTTGTTTTACAAGTTAATATTTAGTATTTTTTATTGCTGAGTTGTACTAATTGCATGATTATATCAAATTTGCTTATCTGTTAATTTGTTGATGCACATTTGGGTTGGTAGTCTAGAAAGTCAAAGTCCACACCTTTTCTAAACAGTCATTATATGTAACCCAATAGAGATATTTATAAAATGCTGTTATAATACAGAAGAAGCAGTGATTAATTATGCAGAAGAAAGTCTTACATGTGGTTTGATACTTGAGCTAGACCTTGAAGAATGAGTCTCTAATCTTTAGAGTGTAGAAACCTGACTTATTGACCTTTTAGAAAAAAAAGGCATACTAGAGCTCTACTCAAGTGTCTCATCTTGGCATTTTATATGTAACTATGAATAAGAATTTTCTCTTTCATTTCAAAAAGTTGTATGCTTCATTTGAAAGTGAGGGAAGTGACTCTGTTGTTTTCAAGCATTGTCCAGACTTAATTCTTCCTTCAGGTCATCAGCCTGAGCAGTCACTCATGGCCCTACGAAGTTTTGAGGGGTTATTGGGGTGCTATCCACCCTGCCATATTAATCAGTGATAATTTAACAGGGGTTATTTATGTTTTCTCAATGTTATGTGAAGAAAAAGTAAGAGCATCTCTAGGACATGTTCCTATTCTTATTAATTTACAACCTACAATCCCAATAAGTGTACTTGTTTGGCAACTGGATCTTCAAAGCAAGTTTTCCTGAATCTCTAGTCTTTCATACAAGCAGAAAGCTGACCTGCATTCTCTCCAATGTAGAACCCCCCAAGCAGCTGCTACCCAGCCCATGTTCCAGCCTCCAGCCTAGTACTCTTGCCAGATAAGTCCTGATTCAGAGGACTGTTGATGACAGTATTTGTAGTTCTATATATTCTGACTGACCATAATTCTTAGGTCTTTGCCTTGATTCTTTGATTAAAATGATTTCCCTTAGAAACACATGTTTGGAGCTCAATGTATATCTTATATTAAGGAGCCCTTTGAAAAAAAATTCTTGGTATAATTTCATAATGAAAGAGATAAGAGTGGCATATGTGCATTTATTAATTAGTAATCTAAAAGTATATAGATAGTGGTTGAGGGTAAAATCTGGAACCAAACTGCCTGGTTTGAATTGTTACTCTACTATACTAGCTTTGTGACCTTGCTTGAGTTCCTTGATTGCTTTATACTTTCTGTAATATGAAGATAATAACAATGGTATCCATTTTGCAAGGTTATTGTGAGAATTACATAAACCAACAAGTGTGATGCACTTATGATATCACCTGGTGCATAGTAAGAATTATGTGTTTGCTGTTGTGTTGATGAAGAAGAAAGATTGTTTTAGTTGTAGTAAATTCCAAGAAGGAGGAGATAAGAATAAGCACTGTGTGTGTGTGTTGAGTCAAAGATTTGGATAACTGTTTCATAGAGTGCTTATTGAGGGGTAGTGAACAATAAATTGGAAAGGTAAAATGGGTTAGATTATGATACTTTGAAAATGAGGTTAAATTTAAACATAATGTGCCATACAATTGGAAGCAATTGAAGGTTCTGGACTATATAAAATACATGTTTAAGAATGACCAATCTGATAGTAGCACTGAGAGAAAGTCCTTAGAAGCATCAAACTAAACTAGAGTTTAGAATGAAGTCATATAGATGTGAGGCAAAGGGGTGGTAGTGAGGGTGGAACTAAGCTAGTTGGAATAAAGAGAATGAGGAGGCTAGGAAAAAGGGATCTTCTAGTTGTGGGAACAAAAAGAATACTATTGTTAACTGTTATTAGTTTAGCTGGTAAGGGCTTCCCAGGTGGCACTAGTGACAAAGAACCCACCTGCCAATGCAGGAGACATGAGACTTGGGTTCGATCCTGGGGTGGGAAGGTCCGCTGGAGGAGAGCATGGCAACCCACTCCAGTACTCTTGCCTGGAGAATCCCACGGACAGAGGAGCCTGGAGGGCTGCAGTCCATGTGGTCACAAAGAGTTGGATACGACTGGGTGACTGACACTTTCACTTTTCACTTCTTTAGCTGGGCAGGAGAAAATGATACTGAATCTGGATTATTTAGTGATCTATTAATGATAAAACTGACCTTTATACTATTACAAGATTCTGAATGGCTTCTGAATCTCAAAGCAAGACTGAATTGTGTTTATTATAGTTTTGATGATAAGTATTAATATGATTATTTTTCTAATTAATTGGAAATTGACCATCTGTCCTTGTTATAAATCATATTACTAGACTTCATATTTAATTAACCCAATTGTTACATTTCATAACCCTATTGGAAGGCAAATTTTTTTTTTTTGCAGTCCTTAAAGCATGTTTCATTTTTCTTCTTACTCTGATTGTAATTGAAGTTGTGCTAATACTTGAATTTTTATAAGTGACTCTTCACGTAATGTCTCCTTTATATGTTTAAATTCTGAAATCCTAAAGCAGCTCAATGAAAAGTCAATACTGTTAGACTATTTCCTCAATAGTCTGCTAATTTTATCTTATACATTTTTAAACTATGATGGGGCTTCCCTGACTCAGGCAGTAAAGAATCTGCCTGCAATGCAGGAAGCCTGGCTTTGATCCTTGGGTCAGAAGGATCCCCTGGAGAAGGAAATGGCAATCCACTCCAGTATTCTTGCCTGGAGAATTCCATGGACAGAGAATCTGGCAGGGTATAGTCCATGGTGTTGCAAAGAGTTGGACACGGCTAAGCAAATAACACACACACACACACAAACTATGATGTAATAAATATTTAAGTGTTCACTCTTTGTTCTGTTATTGCTGTATTTGTCCCTTCAGTTTTGAGGAAAGCTAGTAAGTATACGCTGTGGTCTGTATAAGGTGATGGTGTTAGTAGGAAGCGCTGTAGTTCGTTGGGAGAAAAAAGGAAAAGAGAACATCCTTAGGATCCAGAGTGAAATAATATCTGCTCAGATACTTGCCAAGCTCCCCGGTGGCTCAGTTGGTAAAGAATCTAGACCCAAGGTTTGACCCCTGGGTCAGGAAGATTCCCTGGAGAAGGGGTTGGCTACCCACTCCAGTATTCTTGCCTGGAGAATTCCATGGACAGAGGAGTGTGGTGGACTACAGTCCATGGGGTCACAAAACATTGGACACGGCTAAATGACTTTCATTTTCTCTCCCAGATTTGCTAGGTTTATGGCTTAAGCAAGTCACCTTAGTCGTTTGGATCCTATATATTGTATGAACGTCAGCTCTACATTTTAATGATTTTGTCAGGATTATATGGAATTATACGGACTATAAAGAATCTATGGAAAGGACTTCTCTGGTGGTCCAGTGGTTAAGACTTTACCTTCCAATGCAGAGAGTGCAGGTTCAATTCCTGGCCAGGGAACTAAGACCCCAAATGCCACACAGCCAAAAAACCAAAACATGAAGCAGAAGCACTACTGTAAAAAATTCAATAGAGACTTGAAATTGGTCCATATTAAAAACATAAGAAAAGTGTGAATATCAGATTATATGGAATTTATGAGAAGCCTTATATATAAATATAAGTGATTATTAGTATTTTTTGCAAGGCAATATGTCAGACATGTTAAATCATTATGGGTTCCAGTTCTTACTGTATCACTCCCTGGCTTTCTCTCTCACTTCATTCCATTGCCATTTAAATGTACCCTTGCTTGAGTTATTCAGCTTTGCATTTTCCCCTACCCTAGATCTCATGAAAGGTGAATTTGGGATTTGCATGAGTAATTTTCCAGCATCTAGGGGAGCCTTACTGAGCTAAGCAGGTGACTACAGATATTGGCACCTGGAGTGAGGCAGCAGATGTTAGTCAAGCTGTAATAAAATCCTTAGGATTTAGCTTTGTACTTTTCCAACTGAAATGACACAGTGCTCCGTAGTTTCTTTTTTATAAAGCAAAAAGTAACTTGTCCTTTTCACTGTTGATTTTCTCATGAAGGACCAAGCACACAGGCCTCATCCTTTGTTCCCCTGGGTTAAGAGTGTGCTGAGCAAGGCGGGGCATCTTTATTTCCGGCCCTCTGCAAAGAACAGACAACCTGTAACTTCTCAGGTTTTCAGTTGACTGCCTTCAATCTGCTAAAAGGGAAAGAGCAACAAGTCAATGTGGCAGGAAATTCACATGGAAGTGTCTGCCAAGTTATTAGAATTTTAACTCAAAATGAAATATCTGTGCATAAATATCAAGGTAAAAATATATTACTTATAAATCTGGAAAATAAGTCTTCATCTATTTAGATAGACATTTATGTATATAATTGAAGAACATAATTTGTGTATATATTTTATACATGCACATATGTGTATTTATTCTTATGACAAAGTTTTATGACTCAGATCAATTTTTTTCATGGAATTTTAAAAATATGTATACTATTCTATGCTACAATTTATTTTTATGTAATA
Source organism: Odocoileus virginianus (assembly GCF_023699985.2). Taxonomy (NCBI): domain Eukaryota; kingdom Metazoa; phylum Chordata; class Mammalia; order Artiodactyla; family Cervidae; genus Odocoileus; species Odocoileus virginianus. The sequence continues at coordinate 16,172,286 of NC_069702.1, read as the reverse complement.
TTTTATGTAAAATTTGTAAAATTTATTTTATGTAATATTTCAGCCCATATAGAATTGTGATTAAGATACAATCTATAGCCACACTGCCTAGGTTTGATTGCATGGCTGTTTTCAAAGAGCCACTTGTTAGCAGTAGAATTGTAGGTACTTTTTAGTACTTTAGATTCCCCATCTGTAAAGTAGAAATAATAATCATACTTCATAGAACTGTTGTGAGGATTAAATAAGTGTATGCATACATATACATATATATGTACACATATATCACTTAGAATGGTCAGCATATAGTAAATGCTATTTATTGTTTGGGCTTCCCTGGTGGCTCAGCTTGTAAAGAATCCACTTGCAATGCTGGAGACCTGGGGACAATCCCTGGTTTGATAAGATCCCCTGAAGAAGGGAAAGGTTACCCACTCCAGTATTCTGGCTTGGAGAATTCCAAAGAGTCAGACACAACTGAGTGACTTTCACTTTCATTCAATATATTGTTTAATAAACAAGTCAAATCATATTTCTATAAAAAGCAGAGAAAATATCATATATATTTCAGTGGTAGTTGTTTTTATAGTCTTCTAAATTAAGGTATGCCATTTTCAAAAAATCAAATGATACAATGCTAAAATGTATAACAATTCAATATAGAAGGCCAGGAATAGAACAAGAATTCTACTCTACTGTCTTTTTTCATTTAGAAGTCTTAGCGGTAAATGAACTAGAACAATTTTCCTACTAATCCTGTTACCTTTAGAAGTACAATGCTGTCAAAAGACCATTTCTAAGACTCACAACATTGTATTAATAGAATTAGAAGAAATCTTAGATACTGAATGGTTCATTCAATGTCTTTATTTGGGGGCTTAGAGGACTGAGGCCGAGAAAATCAAATGCCTTTCTCAAGGTCAGGTAGCTATGCAGTTTCAAAGACATGTTTACTAACTTCTAGTGTGATGCATTTTCTTTTCTTTTTTTTTTTTTTTTTTTTGTGATGCATTTTCAATTACAGCAGCATACTTGAAACTTACTCATGGTGATCCAGTGAAGAAAAAATCTGCTCCTCTTTTGAGTCAGCAGTCAGTAAGGCATATGGGTTATATAACTTTTTGTTTTGATAACTTTCGCATTTACAGAAAAGTTATAAGCATAGTACTAGGAATTCCTAACACTCTTAACCCCAAGTCACTAATTGTTTACATTCTGTTTCATTTATCATTCTCTCTTTCTCTCTGTGTGTGTGTATATATACATACACATATATGTGTGTGTTTTTATGATTATTTCTGAATTCTTTGAAAATAAATTGAAGACATTTATACCTTTTAAAATACTTGATTTGTATTTCCTGAAAACAAGTCACATAACTGCATTAGTAACATAATTATCAATGATCAAAATGAGAACATTTAAATTTGATAAAATGATATCTAATCCACAGTTTATATTTAATTTTTATCAACTTTCCTAATAATGTGCTCTCTCTCTCTGTCTTTTGTTTTAACTCAGAATTCAAGCCAGGGTCAAGCACTGTGTTGAGTTATCATGTCTAATTAGAACAGCATAGAATGTGCATAACTTTCAAGTGTACAGTTCATGAGTTTAGACAGACGTCTACACCTATGCAACTCATATCCCATAAAGATATGTTATTTCTGTCACCTTAGACTGGCTTGGCCTATTCTAGAACTTTATATAAATGGAATCATGAAGTATATATTCCTGTATCTGGTTTCTTTTACTCATTATGATAATTATGAAATTCATCTATGTTGTTATGTATATGTATAGTTTTGTCTTGTTATTGCTAATGATTATTTCACCATATGACTTGTTTATCTGATGCTCACTTATTGATGAGCATCAGGTTATTTCTAATTGGGGCTAACATAAATAAAACAATTATAAGCATTTTTGTACAAATATATTTGTGACCATATGGATTTCAGTTCTCTTGGTTAAGCATTCGTGATCAGAATTGGTAAATTGTAGGTAAAATTATGTTTAACTTTATAAGAAACTGCCAAACTTTCTATCAGAGTGGTTATTTTATTTGTGCTCTTACCAGCAATGTCTGAAAATTCTGGTTTTTCAGAAATATGGCTCCATATCCTGACCAGCATTTGGTGTCATCAGCTGTCTTCAAGTGTAGCCATTCAAATGTTTATGTAATGATATTTCACTGTGATTTTAGTATACATTTCTTTGATAACTGATGGTGATGGGACTTTTCTGTGAGACTATTAGAGATTTGTATAACTTCTTTTGTAAAGGTTTTATTTAATTTATTTTCATCTTCTAATTTTTTTGGTCTGTTTGTTAGTGAGTTGTAGAAATCCTTATACATTATGGATGTTTGTCTTTTGGCAGGTATATTTTTGCAAACATTTTCAAACAATATCTGGCTTGTCTATTCTTTTTATAAATGATATCTTTGATGAGCAGAAGTTTTTACTTTTAATAATTTCTAAATTATACATTTTTATGGTTGTTACTTTTTATATGCTTTCTAAAAAAAAAAATTCAATCCCAGGCTGTGAATTTATTCTCCTGTGTTTTCTTCTAGAAGTGTTAGCTTTTTAAATTTAGGCCTAATATTCATATTGAATCAAGTTTTGTGTATAATATGAGGCAGGGAAAGTTCTTTGTTGTAAGTCTAGATTTTTATTAAAGAAAGGTTTCCGATCTGTATTATCATTAAATGTTTTTCGGATATTAAGAAAACTTTTTGGGGTGCTATGCTGTGCTTAGTTGGGCTTCCCTGGTGGCTCACTTGGTAAAGAATGTTTTTCGAATATTAAGAAAAGTTTTTTGGGATAGAAGTGATTAAAACCAGCTCATGCTAGAGTTTAGCTCAGTTCAGTCACTCAGTCGTTTCCGAGTCTTTGCGACCCCTTGGACTGCAGCACTCCAGGCTTTCCTGTCCATCAAGCTAGAGCAGATAAATGGGAATTTATCTGCTCACTTTGCTGGGAAGACTAACACATATCTCATAGGATTAAAGGAAGATACACAAAGGCCAAGACTTCAGGAGCTGGATTAGGATGGGGATTCCAGGGCTCTCTCTAGGCTTTTCTCACATCTGCCTATCTCTGAATCACTTCATTGTGAAGACCACTGTCTTCTAAGGCCAGGGGAGATAAATGATTTCAGCCTCATTCATCCCAGATGCTCATGCTCTCAGTGTCACTAAAGTTGTCCTGAGGAATCACTTGACTTGGCAACGCTTTAGTCACATGACCCCTTCCTGGGGTCGTCACTGTTGCTAGGGAGCTCAGGACCTAGGCATAGTCGAGTCTGGGCCACCTTGTGGCCATGGGATGGTGCTGCCATCTGACACAGCATGAGGGAGAGAGGGTTCCCCAAGGACAGGCTTCTGGACGTTCAAAATATCATATGACCCACCAGGATTCCTACTTTAAAAAATGGCTTTTTGCAATGTATAAAATGAAAATTAAATTTAAAAAATGGCTTTTTATATATGATATTCATCTATCCTTCATGAAACCCAAATATATTCAGGTGCAGTAAAGCTAGATTTCTATTCTGCTCATCTAAAACTTAAGTATGAATTAATTAGATACTTTGAAGAACTAAAATGTGTTCAAATTATATGAGACTAATGGTACCTCCTTGAAGACTAAAGTTTATTTTTTTTTCCATTTATTTTTATTAGTTGGAGGCTAATTACTTTACATCATTACAGTAGTTTTTGTCATACATTGAAATGAATTAGCCATGGATTTACATGTATTCCCCATCCCGGTCCCTCCTCCCACCTCCCTCTCCACCCGATCCCTCTGGGTCTTCCCAGTGCACCAGGCCCGAGCACTTGTCTCATGCATCCAACCTGGGCTGGTGATCTGTTTCACCCTAGATAATATACATGTTTCAATGCTGTTCTCTTCCATCATGATGTGAATGATGCTGAACAAAGTGAAAGAGCAGTCAGATATTTTCATTTTGAAGTCTCCCCACTTTCCTCAAATGATAATGAAAAAGTTGGGTTGTCAATACCACAATAAAATAAACCACTGCGAGAGAAACTGTGGTTCAATGATTAGGGCAAGATTTATACACTTAGAATGCCCAGTATTTTTCCAGAACTTTAAAGCTCTTGGTTGATGTTCAACCCACAGGATTACTTGACAAAAAAGAATGAAGTGGTTCTTACTGGAAATCATTAAGCACCTGAAGGCTTGCATTTGAAGGAAAAACCTTGAGAGTTCATTGTAGACAATGACTATCTCAGCCAAAGTTGCCTACTTGTATAATATTTTCTTTGAAGTGTGATTAAATTAAAAGCTGGCCCCCATAGAGAGCCTTGATATGATAATGCAATCGACAGCATATCTGATTTTCCTGGGTTGGTTTCACTAAAGAAGTCTGACATCAGAAGTATTTTTTAGACAGGCTTTTGTCTAAGTATAAAAATGTGGCCATCAGGAGATGGAGAAGGAAATGGCAGCCCACTCCAGTGTTCTTGCCTGGAGAATCCCAGGGATGGCGGAGCCTGGTGGGCTGCCGTCTATGGAGTCGCACAGAGTCTGACGTGACTGAAGCGACTTAGCAGCAGCAGCAGCAGGAGATAGAGATGGAGGAACTCTTTAAATGATGGGCCCAGAGGTTATTTCCCTATTGTGAGAGGAAGACCCAGCTGGGACATTCTCCCCACGTTAGCCTGTCTTTCTCAGTATCCCATTTGCTTCAGCTTTGGTCTCTTCACTCTGCCCACTGTGTACAAAAGCTCACGTCTATTGCTGCCGTTGTTCCCCCATCCTCTAGATTTATAATCCCATTACTTTTTAGATTTAGAGGGAAAGTTTCTTTTCTTTGTTCTCTGAGGCAGTTTTTCAAAATAAAGTTTTACTAATGAAAATTGAACTAGGAGTAAGGGAGGGGAAGGACACACAGAAGCCTAAAAATTGAGATGTTTATAAAATTTGCTTTCTGATCCTATATTTAAGAGTCTTGTCAAAGATGGAGTTAGTTAATATAAAACAAAGGACATTCAACTCCTGTTTTCTGTTCCCTGCTTAGATCTGTTTGCTTTGTTTTTGGGGCCATATGATGCAGTACAATACTACTTGCCATGTTAAAACTCTCATCTCAGAGTGCTCTAAGTTTTTTCAATTAAAAGAAGTTGACTTTCTTGCTTGTTTCCATAGCATGTTTACTAAAATTGGAATGCTATGTGGCCCCTGCAAATTTGTGAGGTGTTTAGTATTTTTATATAATGTATAGCATGGTGATGAGAGCTGATAATACTGTATTACATATTTGAAAGTATCCAGGAGAATGGATCTTGATAGTTCTTATCACAAGAAAAATATTTTGTAACTATATATTGAGGTTGATATTAACGTGATTTCTTACAGCAATCATCTTGCAATCTTTACAAATATTGATGATTTTGTACACCCGAGACTAAATGTTATATCAATTAGACCTCAATTAAAAAAGAAAAGGTAGGTTGATTTTCATGCCTTTTCTCATTTCAAATGGCATTCTCTCCTGGTGGACACCTGAGTTTCTATTTTCTGTTGGAGGGATATTGTCAGTTTTTGGTTTATTTATAGAATCAAAGTAACAAAGAGTCTCTCTCTCTCCTTTTTGAATGTGATTGATTGGTTGTGACTGTGTAGAGTGCTGAATTGAGAAGGCATCTAGAGGTGCATCTAGGTTCCTCAGGAAGGAGAATTGTGATTAATTAATAATGTCTGTCATGAGCTTAAGAGTATTAGTACCATTGCCATGTATCTGCCTTTTCTGTTTGTTCTATTGGCCATAAAGCATTTGTTTTAATTTGATTTTTGTTTCTACTCACACTTGGGAATTCTAGTGGTTTTCTTTTTTGTTTTTTCTAGTTCCTTGGAGACTGATGTGGCAGTAGGAACACATCTAAATGTATATTAGAATACTTTTCTCCCTATTGAATGAAAACCTTAAGAGGTAGCAGATTCTCTGTATAAAGTATATCATTAAACATACAACAAACACAAAGTAAATATTTAAACTTTTTTTTTCAAATGGTTCATCCCATGAAGTTATTTTGTTTTCTTACCAAATGAATATGGAAACATTGAAGCTTAAAATATAAAATGTACATTGACATTCTGATCCATGCCAACAGGCACATAATTATCTATTTTTGTCTGTTCTTGTTGTTTTGGACAATTTAATTTCAAATGAATCAAGGAACAGGATATTTAGTGTTTCTTCAGGAAAATAACTGCACATTTACAAAATTATTACTGCTAAATTTTCCCCAGGTGTGCTCTTCTGGCGACTATTTTAAACTTCGAATTCATGACTGTTGTACATTATTCAATTCTCCTGCTTTCTTCACTCTTAGACTCTTCAGTTCAAAGAAGAAATATTTCTTTATTTTTAATTGAGTTATACTTAAGGGTAACATCCAGTGAGAAACAATGGGAGTTCCCGTGGCTCAACAATTTCTGAAGTTCAGTTTAGCTTTAAGACACTAAAAACTTAGGTGAAGGAATTTGGGCTGAAGCCCTTTCAGTGGTGTGGAAGTGGAAGTGTTGGTCGCTCAGTTGTGTCCAACTCTTTGCGACCCCATGGACTGTAGCCCTCCAGACTCCTCAGTCAATGGGATTCTCCAAGTGAGAATACTGGAATGGGTTGCCGTTCCTTTCTCCAGGGGATCTTCTAACCCAGGGATTGAACCTGGGTCTCCCACATTGCAGGCAGATCCTTTACTGCCTGAGCCAGCAGGGAAGCCCCTTCATTGACATAAATAATAATATCAAATAGTTTAAGACTTTTGCACTGCACTCTGGGGAACCCCGAGGGGCTCTGAGGTCCATTCAGTTAGGCCCCAAAGACTGACTGATGGATTTGTTTATTTCTTCATTTCTTCATTCACTTACATTTATTCAACAAACCTTTGAGTATTTAGCATATTCTAATTATTTAGTATTTAGAGGAGTGTGGTGGGGGGGCCGTTCAGGGAGCCCATATCCTCCATGAGTTATGTGGTATGAGATGGAACATTAATAAGCATACGGCCGTGTATGATAAAGACTCAGTCCAGAGTGGTGTGGAAACTCGTAAGGGGAAAATCAGATTGGGGACAGCAGTAGCTCTTGGGGAGCCTTTCTAGAGGAGCTGAGGGATGGAGAGAAGTTAAGTGAAAACAACCATGTATGAAACCCAAGTTCCTTTCAAGAGATTTTTAGAAAAAATTCAATTACTTCCTGAAAAACAGATTGGGCCTCCTGGAATTTATCTTGAGTCTAAAACAATCTCCGTTAGACCCACTGTAATATGAGGCTTAGAGTGCTGATTGCCTTGTAAGTATCATAGTTTGATTCATTTTTCAGATAGAGTGGTAGAGGGTAAGGGACAGAAAGTGAACTGTTTTTCATTCATCAGTTTTCTTTAGTTAGAAGTTATTTAGGCTACTAAGATTTAATTCTTTAAATTGTTTTTTGCACATTCTTGTAAATGTAATGATTTCAGTTCGTTTCCAAGGCAAACCCTCCAACATCACAGTAATCCAACTGTATACCCCAACGGTTAATGCTGAAGAAGCTGCCGTTGAACAGTTCTATGAAGACCCACTAGACCTTCTAGAACTAAGCACCAAAAAAAAAAAAGAGACATCCTTTTCATCATAGAGGATTGGAATGCAAAAGTAATGTACATGTACATTGTAAATAGCATGTGTAGATGTGTGTATTCGTTTGTAGGTATGCACATGTATATACATGTGTAAGCACATGTGTGTGAGCACATGCATATATGCGTGTATGTGAGTATATACACATAATATGTTTATTCTGTGTGTTTTTGTTGTGTGAACCGTTACCTGTAGAAAGGTTACATGCTAGCATTTAGGCATGTTGTTGTTTAATCCCTAAGTCATGTCCAACTCTTTGCGATTACATGGACTGAGGCTGCCAGGCTTCCTCTGCCCATGGAATTTTCCAGGCAAGAATACTGGAGTGTGTTGCCATTTCCAGGGGATCTTCCCAACCTAGGGATCAAACCCACATCTCCTGCATTGGCAGGTGGGTTCTTTACCACTGAACCACCAGGGGAGCCCAGCATTTAGGCATACAGCTCAATAAAATGTACTACCACTTGACAAACCAGCATGTTAGCAACAGCTACATTTTTTTTTTAAGTAAGAAAGGTTAGAACTCAGATAAATATTGGTCCTCTGTAGTTATACTTCATGTAGAGTGCAATCACATTCATTTTACAAAGGTGTTAGGTTCCAACATCAACACAAATGGTGACAATCGGATGTGAACAAAGCGACTCTCCAAAGTCACACAAATCACTCACAAATTACAGTACTTTACCAACTCTGCCAGTTTTATATCTGTTTTTTCTCAGCAATGGAACAAATCCCAATTTTTTTGAACAACAGCAGGGAGTTTGTGTTGAGTGGCTATGTGGTGTGAAATTGTATGTACGCAGAGGCTCTGGGATCACGCGTGCACTCTGACACACTCTCCCCACCAGATTTCAGGGAGCTGACGCTCGCTGTAAAAATGCACTTCCCGTCTGCCCTACATGTGTGGGAGCACATGTCCTCTCTTCTCCTCTAGCTTCCTTCTCTTCTGCTATTCTCTTGGGTTTCCTGAACTAGTCTTGTAGGTAAATTCAAACACATTGCAACTCCTAGCCCATCTGATTGCAAAAAGAACCATACGAGTAGATACACAAACCAGTTTCCACTCCTGGAAAATAATTTAAAGCTGTGATCCCATCAAATGAGGGGATCTTTTTAAGCCCCAGTGTGGTACAGTAGCCATTATTAAGGTTGTAAAGATACAAGTTAACTTAATTCTGTTTTTGTTTTAGTTTAGGGTAACCATTTATTTATATTATTGTTATGTTGCTTTGCTAAACACTGAGGTCATTGGTCCTATTAGAAATCTCATGTACTACCCAGCTGCCATAGCCTGACCGCAAGGAAAATACTTTCCCAGTGCAGATTCAGTTAAAACATTCTCTCAGAATCTGAGTGAGTGAACCATACGTTCCTTCATGCAAAACCAGAATTGATTACATGTATTTCCTGCCAAGGAAAAGGAAGTTTTGAATTTCTTCAGTAAGGGCAATTTCAGGTTCACTTCAGTCTGATGATTTTGACATTATGTTTAAGTACAATTTTCATGCTAATGGAAGTCTCCTGTGTCCAAGGGGAAAAAAAATCAAGTTCTTAAAGTAGACCATATTCTTTAAGGCATTAAATGCAAATTCACTTCTGAAATACTCTTTGTAGGAGTTCTATTGTGATTGTTACATGGCTTCACTCCTTGATTGGACAGTTGTTTACTGAATAGTAAGTAAGCACTGGATATATTGCAGTGAGAAAAAGGAAGTCCTTGAATTGGTGAAGTTTATGGGATCCTGAAGGGGTGATCAGCAGTAAACAGCTGAAGAAACAGCAATTTTGTGTCAGGAAGACAGAGGACAGAGTTCAGGGATAGTCAGTAACAAAGTGCAAGTGTTAGTGGTCCAGTCGTATCCAACTCTGTTCGACCCCCATGGACTGTATCCCACCAGGCTCCTCTGTCCATGAGATTCTCCAGGCAAGAATACTGGAATGGGTAGCCATTTCCTTTTCCAGGGGCTCTTCCCAACCCAGGGATCAGATCCACATCTCCTGCACTGCAGGCAGATTCCTTACCGTCTGAGCTACCTGAGAAGCAGAGAATAACAAGAAGGAAGCTGATTCACTGGGTGAATAGTAATGACAGTTGGAGGAGGTAGGTTTCAGTCTTGAGACTTAAAGGATGAGAAGAGATGGACCATGTAAAGTTAAGAAAATGAGGCAGAGCTGCCTAGGTGGAGATCACCAATCATCAAAACTCAAGGCATTAAAGGAGCTTCTGTGTTTCCAGAACTGAAAGTAAGCTGGTGTTACTATACTGTTTAGGGCTTTAAAGTGTGTGTGTTATGGGGGGAAGTGCGAAGGAGGTAGAATGAGATTAGGTTACATCAGTAAACATGTGCCAGATGATTCAGAACCTTTATACCATGTTTACAATTCCAGATTTTAAAATAAGTACAGTAGGAACCAATCAAAATTTTCCATGTAGAGAGTCATTGTCTGATTTAATTGTTCAGAGCTCACTTTGGCTATTTTGTGGAGAAGGAAATGTGTGAGCATGTGCCTATGTGTTTATGTTTGTGGTTAAAAATGGAAGCAATGAGACTAGTTGCTGGGCTATTAGAATCATCTAATCAAAGACAGTGGTGGGTGGCTTGGGTCATAGAGTGGAGATGAAGATGGAATCAACTGGATAAATTTGAAATATCTTTTGGACGTATAACTTTCTAAATTTACAGATATATTTGATGTTTAGGGTGAAGAGGAATCAGGAATCTAAAATGATCACTTTTTTTTTTCTAACTGCGCATATCATGGAAACCTTTACTAAGATCAGGTTTTGGGCAAGATCAGGTTTCAGAAGGAGATCATGATCACTCTTAGATATCTAGCACCAAGCCTATTGCAAAATTTATTAACTCATCAAACATTGATTGAGCTTCACCATAGTCAGATGTTATACTAAGTGTTGAGGATATCTGGTGTCCTTATGCTTATGGAATTACAGAGATGGTAGATTTCAGAGTGCGAGAAGGGACCGTATGAGGAAATCATCCAGTCCAACATCTTTATTTTAAAGATGAAGGATAGAATTTGAAACTTTTGATTTTTGCAGAAATATCAAGACTCCTCTATAAAAATTATGGTTACCTTAGTAAAACTTAACTTCATTCAATCAAAATAACTGTGGTATTATTTTCCCTTAGGGATATGATACAATCTGTTTTCATTTCTGTTTTAATGATTGTTACAATTAGTACCATTGAAATACTTTCTGATGCAATCTGAAGTCATGAAAATTTGGGCACTGTAGCCAGGGGTTCAGTGAGAGATGCTATCGTTGGTTTGACGAGGCTTATAAACAACATATGCAAGAAGAATAATAAACCACATTCAAATGTGCACACATTTTTTACTACGGATTAATAGGAGACAAATGTGGAATTGGGCACTTCTATTTTTTTATATTATTGATGGTAGGCTGCTAATTATCTTGAAGCATTTCAGAGGAGATTTTTCAAATTAAACAGAAAGCATTAACATGAAAGGAAGGAAATAAAGGGCTGGAAAGAAATGAGGGGCTGCAAAGAAAAAAACTTGTGCAATGAATTCTAGATTTTTATGTGTGCATGTGGGCGTGTGTGTTGAAATGTTTGTTTTAAGGACCTATTCAATTTGTAAGTTAAGATATTTGGTTAAAGAGTTAATAGGTGATGATGAAATAGCAAGCTGTGTAGATGTGAACTATTTAAATGCCAGGAAATGAAAAAAAAAGATTATTTAGGGTGGTCTAAATATGCATTGTCGTTGTTCAGTCACTGAGTCGTGTTCGACTCCTTGTGACCCCATGGACTGCAGCACGCCAGGCTTCCCTGCCTTTCACTATCTCCTGAACTTGGCTCAGATTCATGTGCATTGAGTCAGTGATGCTATTAATCATCTCGTCCTCTGCCACCGTCTTCTCTTTTTGCCTTCAGTCTTTTCCAGCATCAGAGTCTTTTCCAATGAGTCGGCTCTTTGCACCAGGTGGCTAAAGTATTGGAGCTTCAGCTGCAGTCCTTCCAATGACTATTCAGGGTTGATTTCCTTTAGGATTGATTGGCTTGATCTCCTTGCAGTCCAAGGAACTCTCAATAGTCTTCCTCAGCACCACAGTTTGAAAACATCCATTCTTAGGCACTCAGCCTTCTTTATGGTTCAACTCTCACATCCGTACATGACTACAGGAAAAACCAGAGCTTTGACTATACAAACCTTTGTGGAGATTTCTTAAAAAACTGGAAATAGAACTGCCATATGACCCAGCAATACCACTTCTGGGCATACACACTGAGGAAACCAGATCTGAAAGAGACACGTGCACCCCAATGTTCATCGCAGCACTGTTTATAATAGCCAGGACATAGCAGCAACCTAGATGCCCATCAGCAGATGAATGGATAAGGAAGCTGTGGTACATATACACCATGGAATATTACTCAGCCGTTAAAAAGAATTCATTTGAATCAGTTCTAATGAGATGGATGAAACTGGAGCCCATTATACAGAGTGAAGTAAGCCAGAAAGATAAAGAACATTACAGCATACTAACACATATATATGGAATTTAGAAAGATGGTAACAATAACCCTATATGCAAAACAGAAAAAGAGACTCAGATGTATAGAACAGACTTGTGGACTCTCTGGGAGAAGGCGAGGGTGGGATGTTTCAAGAGAACAGCATCGAAACATGTATATTATCTAGGGTGAAACAGATCACCAGCCCAGGTTGGATTCATGAGACAAGTGCTCGGGCCTGGTGCACTGGGAAGACCCAGAGGGATTGGGTGGAGAGGGAGGTGGGAGGGGGAATCGAGATGGGGAATACATGTAACTCCATGGCTGAGAAAAATAAATGAAAAGAAAAAAAAAAAACAACAAACCTTTGTCAGCAAAGTAATATCTCTGCTTTTTAACATGCTATATAGATCTGTCGTAGCTTTCCTTCCAAGGAGCTTACCTACTATCTATATTAAGTTCCAGCATTCATTGTTCATTTAGAGTGAGGTTTACTTGGCTCTTTACACTAGGTCAGATACTATGAAAGAAAAGGGATGAAAGATCCTGCCCTAAGGGCAGAACAAACTGGAAGCATCAGGCAGATCCAGGCTGCTCACACAACATGCACATAAACGATGGGAGACGGTTTCTTGCAGGGAGTGGTGATTGCCAAGGGAAAACCCTATGGAGCAAAGGAAGTTTCAAGATGTTTTGTAGAGATGAGAGCCTGTTCATCCGAAAGGTGCTTCAGGATAAGAAAGGAAAAAGTGGGTACTGAATGAAACAGATGGCAGTCAAATGACCTACATGAGGCTTAAAAGTAGTTTGAGGAGGAGATGAAGATAGAAAGCAAAGATGGAGATAGATTGGAATACATATGGAAGAGGCAAAACTCCTCAGAGGATGGTTGAAATGATCAAAATGAGAAGTGTTTAGAACCAGAGCTTTTCTTCATCCCCTGTAACTGGAATGGCAGGACTGAATTCAAAGATATAATTATATTTTAATATATTCATATTATGTATGTGATTAATAGTTATAATTATAATTAATAAACATTAATTATGATATATATTGCACATATTTTATGTGTTATAACATAATATAAATATGTATATATATATGGAGTCTAGAAAAATGGTACTGATGAACCTATTTGCGGGGCAAAAATAGGGATGCAGATGTAGAAAATGAACAGGTGGACCCAAGGAGCGGGGAAGGGGAGGGTGGGTCAGACTGGGAGAACAGCACTGACATACATATTCTACTGTATGTGAAACAGATAGCTATCGGGCAACTGCTGTATAGCACAGGGAACTTCGCTCTGTGATGACCTCAAGGGGTTGGATGAAGGCGGGGGGCAGTGGTGAGAGAGAGGCTCAAGAGGGAGGAGATATATGCATGTTGTGTGTTAGTTGTTCAGTTGTGTCTGACCCTTTGTGATCCCATGGACTGCAGTCTGCACCAGGCTCCTCTGTCCATGGGATTCTCCAGGCAAGAATCCTGAAGTAAGTGGGTTGCCATTCCCTTCTCCCGAGGATCTTCCCGACCCAGGGGTTGAATCCAGGTCTCCTGCATTGCAGGCAGATTCTTTACTCTCTGAGGCCCCAGGGAAGTGTGCACAAAGCTGATTCATGTTGTTGTACACAAGAAACTAGCAGAACATTGCAAACCAGTTATACTCCAATTAAAAAAAAGTAAATAAATAAAATGGGAAGAAAAAAGAAAGAAACCAGGACAGGGCAGGTGTTGAGGCCTGGCCGCTACTGGGCAGGGAAGACAGATTGCACAAGGGATGAGTAGCTGCCGGTGCCCCGGGGCGGGTGCTGCTCCAGGAGCACATGCGGGGAGACTTGGTCAGTGACCGGGACCTGCCTTTGCATCAGCAGCTCCAGGTCCTCAGACCTCACATCTTGCAGCCAGCATAAGCAGCATACACCTCCAGGTCATCACAAAGATGCTGGATGTATTTCTCTGGACACTTCCCCACCCTCTCCATAGCCTTCTGCTCCGTGGGCATCTTAGCATAGATGCTAAAGCGTTTCTCATAGTGAATTGAAAAATTCGTGGTGAAAATAAAGACTAGATAGAGAGACAACTTGTTTTCTGGAATTAAGCTGAAAAAATAGAAGCTTTGGCATGAATATGCCAGCACAGAATTATTCTATGTTTTATTAATTAATCTGTATCCCTGTATCCTCAAGAAAGACACAAGGGTCAGAGTGCAGTTTTCACTTCATGAAAAATGCTTAGGAATAAACATTAGCAAAAACCTGCAGGAAGCCTTTGGGATAGGAAAATGTCTTTTGTTCTTAACTACTTTTCCCTGGCTCTTCCAGAAAACCAAGTTCTTGGTGTGGCAGCTTAGCACCTCACCTGTAAATTAATATTGGCTCTAAGATAAACTCATACGCTTGATATGTACAGTGTGTATGACCTTGTGTTCCTTCCCACATAACCTTGAAATTTTCTTCATCATGCAGTTGACTGGAACATACCACTCACTCCAGAAGTCTGAAGGAGACGCACTGGCCAAGCCGGGCTATTTTTCATTTGTTTGCATTTTTCCTCAACTTTTTCAACTGCACTCATTCTTGACCAGCCAAAGAAACTCTCAAGGGGATACTCTGGGAGAGAGGGGGGCAAGGACAGCTTGAGAAATTCTCACATGTGTAAAACAAATGCCTTCCATTGAGGTTTTTAAAATAGTCCCGCTAAACTTTAACATGTGTCAGACTAAGTTTGCTCAAATAATCACAGGCTTGCACTAACAGGCTCCAACCAGTGTACACCAGACACAGAGGCCCATTATCACGAGAGTCCTGGCTTTTTTTTTTAGGTGGTTTTTACTTTGTCTTCAAATATCGCCTCTTGTGACCATGGTAGTGGTGAGATAGCTGCCTCCTCCAACTTCTTAACACATTATGTCTAGAACTTTCCTATTCTTTAATTCTACTTTGGAAAAAAGAGATAGTATCACATAGTCAACTAGCTCATTTAGGGAAGACACGAGGAACTCTGTCCAAGTTTCCTCCAGGAATATCGTTGTCACAGTTGTGGTTTGCTTCTAGAAAACTGGTATGTGAGTTGATGTGCATTTTTCACTATTCCTCAAGCGTTTGTTGTTGTTGTTGCTGTTTTTAAGGGACGGGTAATTTAAGAGGGGGTCGGCTACATCAGCGCACCTTATTTTTGTTGTTGTTTTTTGTTTGCTACATAGGGAAGTCCATCAGCTTGATAATGGAGGAGAACAATGACTCCGTGGAGAACTCCCCGCAAGGCCCAGGGAGGAACAATGCTGTGAAGTGTGGGTGGCTGAGGAAGCAAGGAGGCTTTGTCAAGACTTGGCATACCCGCTGGTTTGTGCTCAAGGGTGATCAGCTCTATTACTTCAAAGACGAAGATGAAACCAAGCCCTTGGTAAGTAGGAGAAAATAAAAAGCACCGTAGTGCTTAGTAGCCCAAGTGGTGGGGTTTGCTAGAAACTGTTGGAGACTGACGTCAACTGAATCTCCCGGATCTCCTTCAGTTCACTGGCATCTTTCACACTTTTACTCACTGTTTACTTTGGTTCAAGAGGATAAACTTGCTAACTGAGGCCAAGAGGAAAATTATACTTGTTGAATATTAATTTTGACTTTTACTAAGCTGGACCAAAATATCTGAGTTCCAGAGATCTCATAAATAAATTAGTAAGAATATCTTGGAAAGGTATTCAAAAAAATAAAAAGAATATTTCATATTGGTATCATGACAGTTACAGGGCATTTCCATACTTGTTACTGATTTCATCATAGCAAACCAGTAGGGGACATGCGGGTTATCGTATGAAAATATTAATGGACCTCAGTTAGAAGATATATGCTGTAGCCAAAGCATCTTTCCTTTTCTCAGAAGCAAGTTGAAAGATTTGAAGAAAAACTGTAAGTGAAACTTTAATTCCTGAGACACTGTCAATATCTGTTCTCTGGGGGCGTCTCTGTGCTTTAACTCGTATAAAATATGGATGTAGCGCTAAACCCAGACAACGTTGATACATCCAACCAGCATACGCAATATAATCCCCTGGGAATAGTTTCTGTGTTTCTTTGTGGTTTCTTAGTGGTCTTTTAGTTGCTTGTTTACTTCTCATTTCCTCAGCCACAGATCTTTGGGTTGCAATTAAGAGAGGAAAAATTCTCCATCCTTCCCTGTAGCTACTACAAGCTTTCTTAGCTGTGATCATTGCTTATCAATTGATGAAAGAAGATAAGAATGGAGGCATTCCCTCTGTGTTTTTCCTTCCTCTACATCTATAAAATACATAAGTAAGAGAAAAAATGTTTTAGAGTAGTTTACAAAAACATCCCTAACGGTATGTTCTTGGGGCTATTTTCCTTGTATTAAAATTTGAGAACTTAATTAGGAAGTCGGATCAAGGCTCTGCTTTAGTATTTTAAATTCCTCAGACATAATTTAACAAACTTCTCATTAGTTTAACTGAATTATTAATACATAAAAGTAGCAATGAAATTACATTCTCTGCTCATTTTTTGAAATTTCTTTTTTAGCATACCTTTACCAAGGCCAAGCATTTGACTAAGAATTGGTGTATATGTGTTATGAAATGCTTAAAATGTGAGGTAGGATTAGCCTCATGTATGAAGAAATCAATGCTTAGGTATAAAGCATATTACCCAGAGTTAGATAGTGGTGCCATATTTGCCTCTAGTTAAGTCCAAGTTCATATGTTCTCATAAGTAAGTTAATAAGAACATCCTGTATTGGTGTCATGACAGCTATAAGGCTTTCCCATAAGGACAGGGAAGCCTGGCATGCTGCAGTCCATGGGGTCACAAAGAGTTGGACATGACTGAGCAACACAATGACATTCCTTTCATCATAGCAAAACAGTGGGGAATGTGGGAGTTATTATTACAAATGAAGAAATCGTGGCTGAGATATGAAGCACCGTCATATAGAGATCAGAGGCAAAGGAGTCTTTTGTTTGTTATCTTATACTCTAGAGTTCTTTTCTCATGGTACCTTGTTTTATACTATGTAATACAGTAAGGTATTATCTTGAACATAAAATTATTTTTTACCAAACTGAGGTTAATGTAAGTAGAACATGGGCATTCATTATGGAAACTTTGATATGGAGAACCATGTTGAATACAGAAGGAGAAGGATGAGTAACATTCAATATTTTATCCAATGGACTTTTGTTCTGGCATGTTTTGGATGGGCTGGGTTGTTAATCAGAATGAGTACAAATTAAATAATTAGGTCTTATCTAGAATCTAAACAAAGGATTAGGGGAGCAAACGGAGGTTTTAGGAGCTGAGCGACTGGAGAACTGAAAGCAGACTAAACAATTGTTCTGACTCTTTGGTGAGTTCAACGTACCTTCTAGTACTGAAGATTGGCTATGATAGATCAAGATTGAGCTCAGTGTTTCTAAAATTTGAGAACTTGCAGATGTCAGAGAATATGTACATGAACCCCTTAAACTGTTCAAAGAGGATATTATCAAATTGCCTTGGTTATTGCCCTCTGTGGCGTTTCTCAGAAGATTGACAGAGTCATAGATAGTATTCTGTGCAATGTAGTTATTTTGATAAAAAGTTGGAAATTTAAATAAGAATGCAGAAACTTCTGATCAATTCAAATGAAATTGCCTCAAAGTGAAAATTAACTTAATTCATAGTATTTCTAAGATAAGCAGTATTTTGCTATTAGTATGTTACTAGTATTTGTAGACATAATATGTGAAACTAACAAAATAGACTTATATTGATAAGAAAATGCTAATTCTTATACAAATGAAACATAGATTACCATTATTCCTCTACAAAAAAGTTTTCATATTTTTTCTTCCTTATTATTATTTGTTAAAGATTTGCTGTTAATGAAGTATGATAATTTGGGATGAATAACTTTTAATTATTATTCATTTTTGGACCATCTTTCATGTAAGCACCAGGAATTTTGACATTGTACTTTTAAATTTTAATATTTTGCACTGATGTTTAGACATGTACACATAGAATCAGATGAAAACCGCAATGTCTATGTCAGAGGACGATTTGTAATTTGAAAGGATTGTGTATTTGTCCATGAATGGATTAATTTCTTACTTTAAAGTGAATTCTTTAAGTGAGAAATAGATGCCTGCCTGACACATTGTAAGTGCAAGGCACATTTTCGGATGAGTTGGTGAGTCAATAAATGATATCTGTAGCCAAGCAGGGTTGGGCCAGGGTCAGGTGCTATAACATGGACTATTTTCAGCTTCATATATAAAAATCATAACCTCTTTTTCAGTGAGGTTTAAATCACATTAAAAAAAATCCTGTAGTAAAAAAAAAAAAAATCACGTAGTGACATATCATAGAGTAACTCTAAAACATTCAATAAGTAACAATTGAAAACCTTGGGAAAATGTTAAAACAGGGAAAAAATGTTATAAAACTCCTCACTTTATAGATAAAGGATGCATGTGTGTTTGTGTGTGTGTGAGAGAGAGAGAGTTTGTGTGTATCAGCTAAGAGATATTGTTGGTGAGTAGCAAATAACAAACTGAAAATCAAATTTCCTTGCTCCTGATCCAGTGTTCCTTCAGCTTAGCCTTTTGCCTGCTCACAAATCCTCAGCTTTTCTTTAGATTTGTTTTCAGTCAGAAGGACTATTTTCAATATGGGCACCTCCAAGCCTAAGAATGCCCTTGGCCTTCGTATTTTTTTGCTGAGGGCTATTTCATTAATACTGGAGGAAACATCACTAATGAAATGAAAAAAATTTACTCTTCTGAGCATTCCTAACCAGCTGAAAAATTTCAATAAACTTAATCTGAATTGGTTTTCCTCTTTATTAACAGTATTTCTAAAATGAAATTAAAATCTTTGAAGTATGTGTCCCTCCTATCCTAGAAAAAGCTTATCAATTTATTTTAGTGAAACTTTCTCTGAGTTTCTCAACTCAATAAAGAGAGTCAAGCTCCATCATTATCCTTGTTATTTAAAACTACACATCTGTTGGGGAAAACATGTAAATAGAATTATAATTGTGACAGACTAACATATAAGTGTGAAGTACTCAGAAAGCACAGATATAACTAGTGCCAGGGCGACTGAATTGTGCCCCCCTCCATAATTCACATTAAAGTCCTAGCCACATGGAGGATTAGGATTTTAATGTGAATGGTGGTGGGTGGAGGGGTGGGCACAGTTCAATCCATAACACCTAATATGTTGAAAACCTATGTTAATGAATATACTTTTCTCAATTAAGTTTATCTGTACAGTCAATTTTCATGTCTACTAGAACCTAGTATATCTGATCTAGTACATTATAGAGTTAATCAGTTAAATTTAATATTGATATACCATGTTCTTATTCAGGTTGCACCTTGCTTCCTAAATATTCCACAATCTGGGCAAGTCTGGGAGCTTAGAAAGTCTCTAAACGGACTCTTGTATTTTCTTCTTGAGCAAAAGGTGAAAGCATCTCTAGGTTCTCCTTTCTCTGGGGACAGTACCTTTTTGTAAATGAGACTTTCCATCCTGTAGCCAGGCTTCCCCTGGCAGTATATTGGAGTTCTACCTCAAAGTGTAAGTGTTTTATATTTAAAATACATAAAACTCACTCCAGAAACTCCAGTGTTTGCAATTATCATGGAAACAGATTTTATTTGGAACAGATTTTAAAAATAAAGTTGATTTTGTTGTTTCTGAAAAAACCAACAGAATAGTGATGTATGTAGCCAATGTTTGAACATACACCAATGTATCCATAATGTCTGTTACTCATAGGCCACTGCTGTAAGCATTTTATATACTGTATTTTTAAAAATATTTGTTTAATATGTTTTCTATTTTTAATCTTTAAAATAAAGTCCTATTTATACAGAGAAAAAAGTTAAAAATTATACTGTACATAAGAATTTATTTAAAAAGAAATCTTTCATCTATCTTGCATAACCCTAGGAGTTCTGGCTAGCTACGAAAAATGTTTTAAAACATATTTTAAACTAAGCTTGTGACAATATCTGTATGGCTATTTTTCATTAATAATCATGACTATGGCCTTATAGATATTATAATAGAGGGGATGAAGCTGAATCATAGATAAAATGTGATTATAAAAATAAAGCAGTTATATAGATTTTGTTAAATGAATCTAGTGATAAATTCCTAGTGCTTTTTGGGAACAATTTGCTTTACTTCTATCCTGAAGTATACTATTACTTAAATAACTGCCAAGTCTCAAGTTTGGCCATCTTAGTGAATATCTCTGATATACCTTGGGTGCTAGAACTTGACATATCCTGGAAAGCATCGATCTTCAGAAGCCAGCCTGGGACTCCTGATAAAATGACTAAAATCCAAACAGGCACTAACCCAATTAATCTAGTCTAGACTTCCTACAGCAGATATTGATCCAGTTGTGTGGGAAGGTTTTTTCTGGACCTGATGAAGATGACACTGTGTTATATCACACTAGATTTCCTTACCTTAAAGAACAAAGTGATTTTAAGTGAATTATAACCTGAATCCTGACTTCTAAATGTGCGAGAATTGATTACTGATTTAAGAGTAAACTCTTAATTTTATATATCTAATGAAATGTGAGTTAATGAAATCTAGAAATCTCTAAGGTAATTGGTGTTCTCTGTTAAAGCATATGAGCCAGAAGCAGCCAAAGTGCTGATTATGTGGGTAAAATAATGCTGGAAACACACATAACTGACTTTCTGTATGTGTGTGTATGTGTGTTAGTTGCTCAGTCATGTCTGACTCTTTGTGACCCCATGGACTGTAGCTCGCCAGGCTCCTCTGTCCATGGAATTGTCCAGGCAAGGTCTTCCTGACCCAGGGATCGAACCCACATCACTTATGTCTCCCACTTTGGGAGGTGGGTTTTTTACCACCTGAGCTACCAGGAAAGCCCAACTGACTTTTGGTGTAGCATCTAAGTCTCTTGGCATCTTAAAAGACACATAAGAAGGATTTGTGTGTCATCATAAAATTTTAGGAACTCTTACCTCTTTCCTAGAAATCTTATCAAGGTAGTGTTATTAGTAGTGAATGTTTTATTCTGTTATTGGCTGAATAATTTTTTATTGCTTATAGAAGTCACCTAGGCATGGCGTTTTATTTGAGTGTGGGTAAAAACATAGGCTTTTGAGTCACTTTATTTGGGTTGAATCTTGATTCATCTACCAAATAACTATGATATATTAGGCTGAATAAGTTGGTTTAAACTTCAATTCACTAATCTGTACAATGGGAAAAGATTAGTACCTACCTATGACATTGTTAAGAGGTTTATGTGAGATAATTTATGTAAAGAATTTTAGAAAGCAGTAGCATATAGTAAATATAAAATAAATGTTAGCTATTTTTATAACATTAATTTGACAAAAAAGAATCTATTTCTTGAGATGGTCATACTCATCATTCTTTCATTTGGTTTTTTCAACATATATTTATAGATTTCTAATGTTCCTGCAGTTATTATGCTAGATTCTAGAAACAAAAGATGATATAACTGTTACTGTAAAAAGATAGACCTCCCCAAACAAACAAGGATTTAAAATGAAGTTTCTTTCTTTCTCAGGTGAAAGTGCAAAGTGATTCTTAGTAAGTGAGGAGGTCTGCTTCAAATAACTGTTTAGAAACTTAAGCTTCTGGTGATTTTGCAACTTTAACTTTTGGCTTTGAAATTTGTCATGGGATCATCTCCTTTCCAGTAATCTAGAAAGAGTATAAAGTAGACTACTGCATAGAAGGATTAGATAGACCACTTGGAGCGGAAGTGCCTCTTATCACTTCTATTCATATTCCGTTAGTTGGGACTGGGTCACATGATCATGCCTAACCGCACAGGAGGCTGGGCATGTACCCGCTTTATCCTGGGTCAGAGGAGGACACGGGTATGGAAAAAGAGCTAGCTGTCACTGCCACAGATGATCAACTAATACTAAAAAATATCCATAAAGATGGCATTCAGTTCCAGTGGCTGTTATAGTCAACTGCAGTTACCATACAATTTAATGAGTATTTAAATAAAGAAAGTATAGAGAACATTTAGGAAGCAACAGAAAGGGGGCATCTATAACCACTTCAAGGTTCAGGGAGAGTCTTTCTAAAGAAGATATATTTAACTTCAGAAATGAAGGAGAACATAACATTGTTATAAGCAGTTTGGTTGATATATGTGTCAGAATTAAAGGTGTAGGTCATGGCCCTTTGGTAGATGGTTGATGATTTGATAACCATAATAATGGTTAAGTATTTCAGCATCTTAGAAAGGAGACAAGCAGGGATGAGAGATGAATTTGGAGATGTAAACACAGACAAGTCTGTTGCAAGTCCAGTAAGCAGTGCTAGAGATTGTTTATTTTCTTCTGAGACCTTACATTTCCCCTTGGTTTTATGTGCATATTTTTCTTGGTTTATTGGATTTAGAGCCAAACAGTGAAAATAGGGCTTATTCTATGTGCATCTCACTGTTAAGGCATCCAAAATGTTCACCTATCCAAAAAGGCCTCCTCCAACAGTTTTACAGTTCTGTCTGTTTGTATTGTTTATTATTTTGTATAGTGCAATAATTGCAGAAAAATGATTGGAAAGCGACTTGCCACAAACGCTTGGCCTTCTGTCATCCATTATTACCTAGCCATGAATCCCATCAGGTCACTTTTGACTGTAAGAGGAAAAGTGGAGAAAATCTGTTGCTGCTAGAAAGGATACTTAACGTGAAAGAGTAGCAAAGGATGTCTTGGATGAAGGGAAACTGATGGATGGGCATGGTGGGCAGAGGAATCAGTGTGAGAGATTTCATTCTCATACTTTCCTCAGAATTGACTTTGCTCAATGCAGACATTTCTCTGGAGAGTGGTTGAGCCCAGTTGTTTTGTTTATAGCGTCTTGTGTCAGACTGCCTGTGTTCAGCCTAGATTATATCACTAGTGATGGGTCTGTGGTAAGTTACTTGTTGTTTACTTGGATAAGTTACACATCTGTAAACTATGAGTAATAATAATACCTATCTCATAAGTAGTTGTTAGCCTCCATGAAATGATGTTTCTAGAATATTTATTCAGTACTTGGTCACATATTAATCACTCAATGTGTGTGTGTAATCAATCACTCAGTCGTGTCCAACTCTGTGACCCCATGGACTGCAGCCCACCAAACTCCTCTGTC
This sequence comes from Odocoileus virginianus, assembly GCF_023699985.2. Classification (NCBI taxonomy): domain Eukaryota; kingdom Metazoa; phylum Chordata; class Mammalia; order Artiodactyla; family Cervidae; genus Odocoileus; species Odocoileus virginianus. The sequence continues at coordinate 16,148,968 of NC_069702.1, read as the reverse complement.
CATGGAATTTTCTAGGCAAGAACACTGGAGCGGGTTGCCATTTCCTACTCTAGAGCATCCTCCTGACCCAGGATCAAACCCATGCCTCGTATGCCTCCTGCATCGGCAGATGGATTCTTTACCACTGTGCTACCAGCTGTTGTTGTTTCTGCCACCACTGCCACAGTCAACATTATCATCACCATCATCATTTTCATCATCTTTTACCATCAGAATACTCTGACACAGCAGTTTAGAAATCAACATCTCTAATAAATACCTTATTTATTGTATAACAAAATGGAAATGGTAGATGATCAGCCATTGTAAGTAATGCTAACATTGGAGCAGAAGATAACTTGTTTTCCCTTGTGATCTATGCTGCCAATGCACTGAATTTAAATGGATTCTCAAAAAAAAAAAAAAAGCTAATGCTAAATTCTGTAGTATATCTTTTCTCTTTGTTTAAATTACTTTTGGGGCCCCTTCAGAGCTTACCAAAATGATTTTGATGACAGCTCAGGAGGCTTGAAGGATTCTTTTTGCAAAACTGGACCGACCCAGAGGGAAGCAGCCCTAACTTTCTCATCTCACTCACAGCACTTATTCCTGAAGAACAATTTAGAGAGAGAACTACTGGAGTTGAATCCCTTGAGTTCTGCTTCTAACATTTACTTATTGACTGAAGGCTTTTGTGTTTGTCGTGGAATTCAATAAGTAGAACCAGATAATCCATATGCCGTCTCATTAGCATAAATAGGTTTATTTCCATCACCCCAACTAGTGGAGAACAGAATTTAGGGGAAAAATTAATGGTTGGAAATGTAATTTGAATGTTTATATTTTTAGTGTTTAGAGTAATATATTTTAGAGGGTTACTTTTTCTCCCCCAGTATATAAAGTATTTCATAGCTATTTGCTATTTATTTTCTTTCAGATTTCTTTTGAGCACTCAATCTTTCTGTCCCTTCTTCTTTAGCTTTATTCTGCATAAATTCAGATGGTCTCTATTTTCCAATGTTATTTCCATATGTTTATTTATTCAGTGACAATCAATTGTAAACTACATAAGTTATAATTTATGAAACATTTTGTATCAGTTTTTGTGTAAAAGGAAGCAATCCTGGTTACTTGAATTATTATTCTTACCTTCTGATTTTTGGTTTCTTTCCCTTAGCATAATATTCTCAAGGCTAATCCATGTTGTATCTGTATTAGCACTTCATTTCCTTATATGGCCTAATAATATGCCATTGTAATGATATACCACGTTTTATATATATCCATTCTTCAGCTGACAAACATTTGGGTTGTTTCCCACTCTGGGGCATTTATGAATAACACTGTTGGGAGCATTTATGTACAAGGTTTTGTGTAGTCATACATTTTCATTTCTCTTGGTTATATACATAATAGTGGGTTTGATGGGATATATAGTAACTCTGTGTTTAACCTTTTGAGGAAATACTACCATTTTTTTATTATTAAATTCAAACCTAATTTAAAACTCAGGCCTCATGCTTGATTTAAATCTCATTTATGTCCCTCTAAGAATCAGCCTGCTAATGCAGGAGAGGTGGGTTTGATCCCTGGGTTAGGAAGATGCCCTGGAGAAAGAAATGGCAACCCACTCCAGTATTCTTAACCTAGGAAATCCCGTGGACAGAGGAGCCCATGAGGTCACAAAAGAGTCAGACATCACTTAGCAACTAAACAGTAACAACGACACACCCTAACCCAGTGCTTGCCGGCCGTGATGGCTTACCTCACATAGAGAGGAAGCAGAGGTAGACTTTTTCTCCCCTCTCTCCAGCACTGGGTGTGTGTGTGTGTGTGTCTACACATGTGTGAGGACCATGAATTGGGTACCCTTTTCTTCTCTTTGACATCTCTGGACCGGCAGGGAGGAAGAATAAAAAAGGACAAATGCATCTCTTCCTAAGAGCCTATGGCTATAAGGAGACTACAGGGCCGTCTTGGTTATTCTTGTTTCTCTGGCTAACTTGTGGCTGTTTATGAGCATCTTGACCACTCAGGATGTTGGACATGGGTCTGCATCTTGTTCTCTTTTTTCACCCTTTGGCTCTCATGAGCAGTGCACTCACAGCTTCTTGCTCCTAAGAACTCATTGCCAGGCCACCCGCCTTCCCTGCTCAAACTTGAGCTCCTGGATATCCAGGCATGATCATCATGATCAAAAAGTTCAAGTTTTTAGAAAAACCCAAACCACCTCTTTGGCCCACCAATAAATTTTAACTGTGTTAAATTATTTCTTTTAAACTCTTTATTCCTGTTTGTGTCATAGTCATAGAAGAGCTTAATGGAATCAATTCAATGTATCAGCAAAACCCTCCGCTCAGCTTTGTGAACCTATTCAGTTCAGTTCAGTCGCTCAGTCATCTCTGACTGTTTGCGACCCCGCAGACTGCAGCACTCCAAGCCTCCCTGTCTATCACCAACTCCTGGAGCTTACTCAAACTCAGGTACATTGAGTCGGTGATGCCATCCAACCACCTCATCCTCTGTCATCCCCTTCTCCTTCCACCTTCAATCTTTTCCAGCATCAGGGTCTTTTCAAATGAGTTAGTTCTTCGCATCAGGTGGCCAAAGTGGCCAAAGAGGCCAAAGAATTTGAGCTTCAGCATCAGTCCTTCCAGTGAACCTGTATTCCTACTTAAATTTGTTTTTTTAAATATGGGATCACACATGCCTAAATAATGTTTCATCCCTCATTGAAATTAAAAAAAATATATATCGGATAAGTAGATGCACATCTTCTGCTTGGCCTACCTTGTGATCAGTTTTGAGAAATTGTCAAGTAGATGACTAGAATGAAGAATCCATAGGTGTGAGCTAACTGACCTAGATATGGGTTGGATATGCAATAGTCCTGACCTTACTTCCCATAGACACTGAGTATTTGAATAAATCAACATAAATTGCCAACATCCACTGGATCATCAAAAAAGCAAGGGAGTTCCAGAAAGACATCTATTTCTGCTTTATTGACTATGCCAAAGCCTTTGACTGTGTGGATCACAATAAACTGTGGAAAATTTTGAAGGAGATGGGAATACCAGACCACCTGATCTGCCTCTTGAGAAACCTGTATGCAGGTCAGGAAGCTACAGTTAGAACTGGACATGGAACAACAGACTGGTTCCAAATAGGAAAAGGAGTACGTCAAGGCTGGATATTGTCACCCTGCTTATTTAACTTATATGCACAGTACATCATGAGAAATGCTGGGCTGGAGAAAGCACAAGCTGGAATCAAGATTGCTGAGAGAAATATCAATAACCTCAGATGTGAAGATGACACCACTCTTCTGGCAGAAAATGAAGAAGAACTAAAGAGCCTCTTGATGAAAGTGAAAGAAGAGAGTGAAAAATTTGGCTTAAAGCTCAACATTCAGAAAACTAAGATCATGACATGCAGTCCCATCACTTCATGGAAAATAGATGAGGAAACAGCGGAAACAGTGGCTGACTTTATTTTTGGGGGCTCCGAGGTCACTTCATATGGTGATTGCAGCCATGAAATTAAAAGACTCCTTGGAAGAAAAGTTATGACCAACCTAGACAGCATATTAAAAAGCAGAGATAATACTTTGTCAACACAGGTCCATCTAGTCAAGACTATAGTTTTTCCAATGGTCATGTATAGATGTGAGAGTTGGACTGTGAAGAAAGCTGAGCACCGAAGAATTGATGCTTTTGAACTGTGGTGTTGGAGAAGACTCTTGAGAGTCCCTTGGACTGCAAGGAGATCCAACCAGTCCATCCTAAAGGAGATCAGTCCTGGGTATTCATTGGAAGGACTGATGTTGAAGCTCAAACTCCAGTACTTTGGCCACCTGATGCGAAGAGCTGACTCATTTGAAAAGACCCTGATGCTAGGAAAGGTTGAGGGCGGGAGGAGAAGGGGACGACAGAGGATGAGATGGTTGGATGGCATCACCGACTCAATGGACATGGGTTTGGGTAGACTCCAGCAGTTGGTGATGGACAGGGAGGCCTGGCGTGCTGCAGTTTGAGGGGTCGCAGAGTCGGACACGACTGAGTGACTGAACTGAACTGAACATAGCCCTAACTTGACTGTTATTTAGCATTCAGAAGCTTCTCCAGGGAAGGCCGGAAACATCAGCTGTAAGACTCTAATACATTTTCAGGCAGTTTTGCAGTGCCAAAATTCCTGTATCTATTTTTGAACTTTTTTTTGCTAGTTGTTTTAATTTTTTTAATGATTAGACTTAAGACTTACATTTTCCTTTAGATTTTAATGAGAAAGTTGACATCCTGTAAAATTCTGTGTTTTATAAAATACATAGTGCTGCAGGAGCCAAAGTTTCCTCCTGTGTTATGGACTTAATTCTTCCATTATGGAGCATATCATCCTGACTTAGTCAGTTTTCTCAGGACTTCCTCTGTTAAATGAGGAGATTAATCTGATGGCTTCAGAGCTGCTCTTTGATTCCAGGTTTCTAGAAGTTTTCTTAGCCCCACAAATGCAGCTGCTTTCTAGAAATTAAACTTTCGTAATTCTTCCACTGAACTAATCCTTTTATTTTTTTTCCCAAATCTTTGCATTTGCCTATTAAATATGCATGGAATATCCACAGATATTTTGGAACTGGGGCACTTTACCTTTTAGCATACTGGGGGAAAATGAGCTGTCCATTTTCCAATCAGGCAAAGATTTCACAAATGTTCCAAGTGTTCTGTGTTAGTTTGCATCTTGAATATTTAAACAAAAATCTTCACTGAAGGCAGTTTTAGTCATTATCACAGGTATAACATAATTCCACATCTAAAATACTGTTTTCAAAATTTCCTCTTTGAGATGTCATCATTTCATATGTAATTGTGATAAAAATACAATGCTTATTTAAAATATTTTTCTCTTTTTAATTGTTTAAAAATAATTGATGATGTTTTAAAGATATAAAGAATTATTTTGCTCCCTCTGAAGCCTTTTCCTTCCAAAATTATGAGATGCAAAACTCATGAAATAGAAAACTTGGCTGGGTTTTTAAACATGCATAAATCATTCATCAGATTGTCGTTTACTGTTTGAGATTCTATCAATGAATTCCTTTTTCAAAGCATAGACTGTGAAATTCTCTGTGTCCTTGTCCGAAACACTTACAGAGGGGATGTCAATTAAATATCAGGTATTCATTTATAAATCTTGTAATGCATCATAATATTACTGGGTAAGGAAACTCAAATACATATCTGTCAAAATACATAATATGAACTGAAAGTTGCAACATATTTTAATTAAGACTTTATGAATCACATAATTTGTTTTGATCATAGAAATAATTATTGGCAGAAACAGTATTTGTTGCCTTTCCAGATTTACACATCTCTGATCAGTTATTTTAATAGAAGTTTCATTTTTATTTCTTTTTTTTTCTCTTTTTTTTTTTCATTTGTTTTTATTCTGGAGCGGAAATGGCAGCCCACTCCAGTATTCTTGCCTGGAAAATCCCATGGACAGCAGAGCCTGGTAGGCTGCCGTCCATGGGGTCGCAAAGAGTCAGACACGACTCTAATTGCTTTTCAGTATTGTAGTGGTTTTTGCCATACTTTGACATGAATCAGCCATGGATTTACATGTGTTCCCCATCCTGAAGCCCCCCTCCCACCTCTCTCCCCATCCCATCCCTCTGGGTCATCCAGTGCACCAGCCCCGAGCACTTGGATAAAACTGGAGCCCATTATACAGAGTGAAGTAAGCCAGAAAGAGAAACACCAATAGAGTATACTAACACATATATATGGAATTTAGAAAGATGGTAATGATAACCCTATATGCAAGACGGAAAAAGAGACACAGATGTACAGAACAGACTTTTGGACTCTATGGGAAAAGGCAAGGGTGGGATGATCTGAGAGAACAGCATCAAAACATGTATATTATCAAGTGTGAAATAGATCGCCAGTCATTTTTATTTCTGACCTGTTCTCCCCCCTTGTAGATTGGGAAATAGGAATATGCTATCTCAAGTAGTTCAGTAATAAAGAATCTGCCTGCCAAATGCAGGAGACGTGGTGGGCTCCATCCTTGGGTCAGGATGGGAATGACAACCCACTTCAGTGTTCTTGCCTGGAAAATCCCATGGATAGAAGAGCCTGGTGGTCTTAAGTCCAGGAAATCACAAAGAGTAGGATATGACTGAGCACAATGCTATCCTTGAGGGCTTGTATTTGGTAGCATTTCATATAATTGATACTTTTCTAACTTTTGTTTTGATGTATCTCTGAAAATCTCAGATTCTCTCTTATGAATTATATTAGTGATTTTACTAAATGCTCAGGAACTAATGTAGTAATTAGCTTTTTTATTTTAAAGTGAAACAAAGTCAAGCCCCAATTCCTCAATTTCAAATATTAAAGAGGCAATTAAAAATAATTTCAGGTAATAAAAATTGAAGATATTTTTAATAGATAATGTGACTCTAGCTTTCCAGGGAGATGAAAGGAGGCAAATTTTTTTTGTGTGTGTATGGTTATGTGTTGTGTCCTTTGTTCACTATCCTATTTATATTATTATCTCATTAATTCTTATAGTACTATTACACTCTATGCAGTTTTTCTGTGTAAGACTGAGCTTCATAAGGGTTAAAATAATCTATGTTACAAAGATAACAAGTGGCAGAACTGGGCAGAACAGTGAAATAAATAATAAAAGAAGGTCAGAAAGAAAAAAAATATGTTCCTAGAAGGCGAACAGGATCTAAACTAGAGTTGAGATGTTTTTGAGCAGATTTATTTATCAAATAAGGGAGAGAAAAAAAAGAAATGGATGTATAGGAATGTAGTTTGCATGGGATCCTGATGAAGAACCCATCATTTTAACTAATGATGACAATTTAGAGGCATCCTTGAGTTCTAGGAATTAGGTTAATAACTTTTAATTTCTGTGGAGAGGTCCTAGGATAGGAGATGTTAGCTTCTGTAGATGATACCTGGCAGCTTAGGACATGTCCTCAGAGTGTGCAGCCAAGATGGGATAAAGACCCTGCTAAAACCCACCTGTATTCAATGTTTACAGTCATTCATGAAAGGAGCCTCTGTTAGCTGTGTAGGCATTTCCGGGTGGTCCCCACTTCTAGTTATTTCATATTATCCTGCTCAGATCCATTAACACCGCCTGACATAAACCTGAGTTTTATTTCTGGCTGTCTTTACAAACTCATACAATGAAGAGACTTCATGGACAACAAGCAGATGTGATGTATTCTGTTTCTGATACAAGACAAACGTGATACCAAGCAGTGGCTGATGACTGTTCACTGAATTACTATCTGTAAAGTGGAAATGCCTAATCAGGAAATGTACCAGGGACTGTCTTCTTAGGCATGTGGCAGGGAGCTGGGGAGAACATGTACTAGCTTGTCAAAACCATTGCCCATTGAGGGCATTTTCACTGGTCATTGCGATTCCCACTCATGGGCTCCCACTAATGGGTTAAAAAGAATAATCTGGAACATTTGCCGACGTTAATCCTCATCCCTCTTTCACTCCCCACCCGCACTTCCCAACATGAGAATCCCTGGAATCAAACACTGAAAAAACAGAATGGAGAATGATAAAACAGCAAGACAGAGATGCAGAGACAAAAAAAAGAAACTCAGAGAAATTCAGGGAGTCATAAACTGTTTCTCCAGTGAGGGATGAGGATCAAGTCTTTTGTATAGTGGGCCAAGAACAAACTAGATGCAAAGAATAAAGAGATAATGGCTCTTTTTCCTTCTAGATATTCCCCATGCTAGAGCATTTAGTACCTAATTCATGTCGACAGTGATAATTAATTAAAAAAATAACATCATCTAGTAGATCACATTAATGTTGATAATTTATACTGACAATTGGTTATGATAAGGAAGACAACCTGTAACACGTAATAGTAACATAGTAAAGAGCTATGAAGGGAATGAATAGATACATAGACAATAATGATGCCGAAATGTGTTGGAGGACTCTGAGGAGCTCTGATTCTTTATGTCTCAGAGTGTGCACAGAAGAGCATATCCTAGGAGTCATTAACTTACTGAAATCATTGGACAAGATGTGGGTCTCACGCTATCATTTATTGTTTGGTGGCATGTCTCCGGCTTCTGTTGCATGGTTTTGTTGCTTGGTTTTGTGGTTAAGCAAACCTGCTTTCTTGAGTGATCCTTAACTTACAGTGGATCTGTAACTCCCATACTTTTTTTCTTTATAATTACTAGAATCTCTTGAGGGATTAACTATTTAACCACCTACTTTGTCTCTTTACTCTGTCCCTATCAGTATCATAAACTTGAGTTCAACATGAATATCTAACTCTTCAAAGTATATGGTTATAAAAGATCGTTATGGAAAAGTACACATTTTTCAAGTGATGACACTCTTACCTGAGATTGTTTTAAATTCGTAATGGGGATTAAATCTCTGTTGTTTTTTTTTTGTCTAAGGTTGAAAAACATTAGTCCTATATTTTATTGTTCATGCAAGTTTCTAACTAATGCTTGAGAGGGAGTTATAAAGGCAGTGATTGCCGAAGTCTTTGTATCCTGAATACTTAGTCTTTCTTTCTGACCCATAAAGTTTCTTTTAATACTGAGCTGGTTTAAAATGGAAAAACATGAGAAGTTGTCTCTTCTCTAAAGGCCATCAGGTGATATTCTTAGAGATAAATCACCTGCAAAATAAAGCTTACAGGTGAAGATAACTTTGTAAACAAAATTGCACTGGGCATATGATGGATAGAGGTTTTGTAAACTCCACCACCTCCTTTTAGCTTCTGTGGGCATTTGTGTGGGGGTGAATTACATTTGATAATAAATGGGATTTGGGTCTAGCAAGGATTAGAGGACCTGAATTTAATCTTAACTCTGCTTACTAAAAACCTAAACAATTAATCTGGAGACTCATTTGCTCATCTTAAAAAGGAAACAAAACAAAAAACAGAAGATTGCACTGGAGAATTTCTAATATATTTTTAGCTTGAAATTTTAATAACTGTTGAAAGGCATCTTTTATTAATGTTCCAAAATTCTTTTACCCAATACAAAAAAAAAAAAAAAAAGCCAGAAGACAGAACATTATAGCATTAGTAAACTTGACTAGGTAAAATACATTTTTATTTTTTATGTTTAATATTGGAGCAAGCTCTTTTTATCATATAATTATGATAATGACCAGTTTGGAGGCATGTCTGAAAACTTACCAAATAACGAATCTGGATCTTATTAAGAACTTCTACACCTCAGGCTAATCCATTAGCAACAGATGTATACACCTTTCATTTTCTTTGGTTCTCAATATCAAGCTGTTCTCATTTCTGATCCTCTTTTGAACCTTATAATTCCTCTTTGGATGTAGCTAGAGCCATATCTTTGCATTGAGTTGGTTAGAGTGGAGACCTGCTGTGCTTCAGAGAAATCAGCTTGACAGATCTTTGTTAAATATATCACAAGGAAACGTTATCCTTTACAACAAAAGTAAAGGATATTGTGTGAATTTTGAGAGAAATTTTACATTTTGTGGTTTTGGTGCCTTTTTTAGTGTGAGATGGCCACCGTCAAAATACTCTGATAGAAATACCCAGTACATACTAATCCTGTATGCTACAGAATGCTTTTAAAGTAGATTCAAGAGTTTAAAATAGAATGTAGATTTTAATTTTTTAGATATTTTCCTTTTAATTATGTCTTTATTTATTTTTTCATTTATTTTTATTAGTTGGAGGCTAATTACTTTACAATATTGTAGTGGGTTTTGTCATACATTGACAAAAATTATAAGTCTAGAAGTTAAATTTAATATTTTTCAAAGCCATTTTGTAAATTTCCATACCATGCCATATTTGTGTACCAGTTACTATATTTTTCGCATGTTCAGTTTGATTATCTCCTTTTCAAGAAGGAAGAAGTCTCTCTGAAAGCAATGCTCAATATGTGAGTGCTAGAGAATGAATTGTTAGCCCAGAGATGCTAATATTTAGAGCATGACTATTTAATGTAGATGAGATTTTAATTCATTTGGAAAGGGAAAGCTTCCTTCTCTCCTCCCTTTCTTTCTTGTTCCTTTCTTCTTTCTCTTGCTTCCTCCTTGTCTTCTGTCTTTAATTAAAATAAACCCTCATTGAGTACCTGCCATCTGGCATATTTGCCCTCCCAAATAATATATATTATAGTAGATCAAGTTTTACTCCCTACAGTCTTTATCAGAATTATCAGTGCACATAGAAGTAGACCTAAGGGTATATTTAAAATTTAACATTAATACTCTTACTTTTTTCAGTACATTTGCCACAGTTCTTATGTATAGAAAAAAGTTAAAGAGTAGTGAAATATAAATAAAAATCCTTGGTCTTAGTTTCCACATTTGTAAAATGAAAGGGTTACTAAAATAGGTTATACTGCCCTTCCCTACAGTTAGCACCACTAACCTGTAGTATTTACAGTTGTAACTGATTTGCTAGCACTTCTGGGGGACTGGTAATCACGCCCCTACCAGTGATCACCTGCTTTCCATTTTATCAAAAACTCACACATTTCCATGACATTCAGTCTGGGATTAGGGAGTGAGTCTGGGAAACCAGAATGGCAAGTGTAGTATCAGAGGGCCCAACTTGCTCCTGTGTCAATAAGCTAGGAGGTGTGTCACAAGTTGTTGATTAAACTATTAAAGCTTGAGAAAATTTCACTTGTTCAAGTATCTCAGTGCATTCAACATTGTCTCTGTACTACGGGCACTCTGACATTCTTCATGGAAAGAGAAAAGGATGAAATTGCAGATAAGGCCCTGAGAATTGACCTTAAGTATAACTTTGTCAAAGGATTGGTGTGAGCATTAAATAGTAGTTGTGAGTTACTACATATAAGGTACTTAGCATAGTATATGGCATGTAGGAAATACTTAGAGTATGTTAGTTAATAGTATTTCTAGACCATGAACAATCAACATCCACAAAGACAACAAGCTTACATTATTATTAGCTTTACTACCAATTACTTAACATCACAGCAGAAGCAAAAATAAGTTTGAAAACCTCTGGCCTAACATACAGTCTAATGTACCAATGATCTTAGGCTTGGTTTGTCAGAAGTGGGTCCTCTTCTTTTCTAACTTCAAGGCAGACTTGTCCACTCCATCCCAGCACTCCTTTCTCACTAGGCTGGTAAGTGCATTGAAATCTTTCTTAATACAGCATTCCAGGCAGTCACAAAAAAGTCATTCAGGTTTTTCATGAGAGATGAAATCTACCTCCCAGCCTTGCCTTAGATTGAATAGCTATTGAATTGGCCCTCTAATCCACATGTAAGGAAAGGAATCTTGTTTTCTGTCTCAGGGTACTTACTAAAATAACTTCCATCTCTTCTGAATACAAGCATAAGAATGTCAAGAACTCATTAGAATTCATCATCAGCATCAATACTCATGGTCAGTCTTGTCTAGCTCTTTGGACAAGAGCTAATCTTAAGGACTGTAGCCTGCCACACTTCTCTGTCGTGGGATTTTCCAGGCAAGAATACTGGAGTGGGTTACCACTTCCTCCTCCAGGGGAACCTTCCTGACCCAGGGATTGAACCCGCATCTCCTGTGTCTCCTGCATTGAAAGCAGATTCTTTATCACTTGAGCCACTGGGGAAGCCAATAGTGGCTTATTCTCTCTAAAATATATGGCAAGCAAGTATTTTGTAACCCCACAAAAGTCACCTATCATTTTCCAATGCATTCACCAATGCCAGTAAGTTAACAAAACAGAATGAAAACATTATTTAAAATTTACTTAACTGTATACAGGTACAAAAAAGAGACTAAGTGGAACACAAAATCCATTCATATGAAAGGTAATCATGTAATCAATGTGGAAAAGTGAGTTTAGGGACTTCCCTGATGGTCCAGTGGCTAAGACTTCACCTTGTAATGCAGGGGGTACAGGTTTGATCCCTGGTTGTGGAGCTAAGACCCCACATCACATATCTCACAGCCAAAAAAAAAAAAAGCTAAAGCAGAGGTAGTAAAAAATTCAATAAAGACTTTAAAAATGGTCAGCATCAAATAAAAATCTTTTAAAAAAGAAGAAAAAAGAGACTCAGCTGACAAACACTGCAATCCTATATACTTTCCTTTTTTTTTTTCATTTATTTTTATTAGTTGGAGGCTAATTACTTTACAATATTGTAGTGGGTTTTGACATACATTGATATGAATCAGCCATGGATTTACATGTATTCCCCATCCCAATCCCCCCTTACACTGTTGGTGGGAATGCAAACTAATACAGCTGCTATGGAGAACAGTGTGGAGATTTCTTAAAAAGCTGGAAATAGAACTGCCATATGACCCAGCAATCCCACTTCTGGGCGTACACACCGAGGAAACCAGATCTGAAAGAGACACGTGCACCCCAATGCTCATCGCAGCACTGTTTATGATAGCCAGGACATGGAAGCAACCTAGATGCCCATCAGCAGATGAATGGATAAGGAAGCTGTGGTACATATACACCATGGAATATTGCTCAGCCATTAAAAAGAATTCATTTGAATTAGTTCTAATGAGATGGATGAAACTGGAGCCCATTATACAGAGTGAAGTAAGCCAGAAAGATAAAGGACATTACAGCATACTAACACATATATATGGAATTTAGAAAGATGGTAATGATAACCCTATATCCTTTTTTTTTTTTTTTTTAAACAACCTCTTGCCGCTTTTGCTCTCTCCTGTGGACCCAAATCTGCCAAATATGTCCATGCTCACTACAACCAACTCTACCTCCTTTTTCACTCAGACTTGGACATTATTTGTCCAAGGGACATTAATGAACCTGAAAGAAAGGGACATTGCAGAACCTGAAACTTTGCTCTACTCCAATAAGTGGTACAAACTGAACTGCTAACCCAAACAAAACAAGGGAATAACCCCTTTCTCAGGTTGATGGAGTACATCAGGCAATGGGAAGCTCCTTTCCTTTCAGACATCCAATATATGAAGATTTCACTAGAAATAAATCTCTCTTGGGCAACCACAGACACATTGTTTATTTTGCCCAGTTCATTTTGTACCTAGAAATTGATAGCATAAGGCACCTAACAGTAAACAAATTAGATGGTATTTATAGTTACCTAGTAGGTGTAGGCAAAACCCCGAAGTTCCTTTAAAGAGCTAAACCATACTTAGGTTGAGATTCATGGTTTAATTTTCTCACTGAATTTTAGTGTGTAGCATTTGCTCATAAATGCAAATAACCCTGCTAAATTAGAAAATTGGTGCCTTCTTTTCCTGTGTGGTTTATGTAAAAAGACTTTGGGGAACCTAATGAAAAGCTGCTGCTAAATAAATGGTTAGGTAGAGAAATACAAACGAGGGCTATGAAAGAAGTGTAAAACAAAAGCGGGAAACGAAAACAAGCCTCACAAAATGGTTTCAGAGACTGAAATAACTGAAAAAGAAACATTACAAAGACAAGTGTAGCTTGTGAATTATATGACTTTTATACAGTGTATTCATTTCCCAAGAGGTCCAATAATGTTAAGTGTAGGCATCACAGTGCATTTGGTCATACTGGAATAATTAATACGATGTTAAGGTTGACTCTAGTAATGTGTGCATGCATGTTCAGTTGCTTCAGCCGTGCTCAACTCTTTGCGACCCTATGGATGTAGCCCGCCAGGCTCCTCTGTCCCTGGGATTCTCCAGGCAAGAATACTGGAGGGGTTGCCATGCCCTCCTCCAGGGGAGCTTCCTGACTCAGGGATCAAACCCATGTCTCCTGCATCTCCTGCAGGTGGGTTCTTTACCACTGAGCCACCTGAGAAGCCTGACTAATGATGATCTGACAAATAGAAGAAAGATGCCTTGCTCTGATTTACCATTAAGAACTAACTGTGTCCCAGTCTCCAACTCCTTTCTGAATGCCGGTGCCTAGCCTATATATAACTACTTCCATCAGGAAACTGATGACAGTATCTTTTTAGTTAAAAATCAGTATTATTTTGGAGGATTCTGGGAAGATAGTGGAACAGGAAGCATCAGAAATTTGCCTCCCCACCTAGATAGCAATTGTGCTGGCAGAATCTGTCTGATGTAACTATTTTGAAACTCTGAGGCTTGAAATTCCAGGGGAAGGCATGGCCAGTATAAATGATCATGAATATAATTTTGATCAGTTTTAGCTCCTAGCAGAGTAGCAGCTGCCCATCACCCACCCCCAGCCACATGGCAGGAAGTTGTGCATATGTTGCAGAAGGAACGTGTATAGAATTTATGGAAGCCAGGATGGGCAAAAAAGGGCCCTGTCCTCCAAATTTGGGGCATCTGTTCTCTGATCACTGACTGCTTCTTCTGATCACAGAATTTCAAAGAAGCAGGTATTCATTGTTGTTTCATCTCCCACCATTGCTGCAAATCTCTCAGCTGAAGTGACTTCCAGGGTATTTAAAGGGCCTGTACCCTTTTGTTCCCACCCCTTCCCCTTAGTTTCTCTTTTTCCTTTTTGAAAGCCAGACATTAAAAGCTAGAATATTGAAAAGCAACTGCATTTAGGAAGAAAATTAGAAAGTGATAACACATGCCAAGGGAAAATCACAGACTCAGAAAAGATATGAGAAGACCTTCAGTTTACAACTCAGGGTGACTCTTGGAACAGAGACAGCCTACAACAATAAAACAGACAGACAATAAACAAAAAGAGCAAGTTCTGGGGAAAGAGGAGGATTTGATTAGCAGTTACTACATGATCAGATTCAAATGTCCAGTTTGCAACAACAACGACAAAAAATTCACAAGACATTTAAAGAAACAGGAAAGTATGGACCATTTAAAGGAAAAAAATAAATCAAGAGAATCTATCACTGAAAAGAACAAATGACAGATCTACTAGAAAAAAGCAGTTTAAAACAACAGTCTTAAAGATGTACAAAGACCTAAGGGAAGACGTGGAGAAAGTAAAGAAAATGATATGGGAACAAAATGGAAATATCAATAAAGAGATAGTTCAATTCAGTCGCTCAGTCATATCCAATGCTTTGTGACCCCATGGATGCAGCACGCCAGGCTTCCCTGTCCTTTGCTGTCTCCCAGAGCTTGCTCAAACTCATGTCCATTGAGTTAGTAATGCCATCTAACCATCTCATCCTCTGTCATCCCCTTCTCCTCCTGCCTTCAATCTTTCCCAACATCAGGGTCTTTTCCAACGAGTCAGTTCTTCGCATCAGGTGGCCAAAGTATTGGAGTTTCAGCTTCAGCATCAGTCCTTCCAATGAATATTCAGGACTGATTTCCTTTAGGATGGACAGGTTGGATCTCCTTGCAGTCCAAGGGACTCTCAAGAGTCTTCTCCAACACCACAGTTCAAAAGCATCAATTCGTCACTGTTCAGCTTTCTTTATGGTCCAACTCTCACATCCCTACATGACTACTGGAAAAACTGTAGCTTTGACCAGACGGACCCTTGTTGGCAAAGTAATGTCTCTGCTTTTTAATATGCTGTCTAGACTGGTCATAGCTTTTCTTCCTAGGATCAAACATTTTTTAATTTCATGGCTGCAGTCACCATCTGCAATGATTTTGGAGTCCCCCCAAAAGAAAGTCTGTCACTGTTTCCATTGTTTCCCCATCTATTTGGCATGAAGTGATGGGACCAGATGCCATGATCTTAGTTTTCTGAATGTTGAGCTTTAAGCCATCTTTTTCACTCTCCCCTTTCACTTTCATCAAAAGGTTCTTTAGTTCTTCTTCGCTTTCTGCCATAAGGGTGGTGTCATCTGCATATCTGAGGTTATTGATATTTCTCCTGGCAATCTTGATTCCAGCTTGTGCTTCATCCAGCCTGGCATTTCACATAATGTACTCTGCATATATAAGTTAAATAATGAGGATGACATTTTGCAGTCTTGACATACTCCTTTCCCGATTTGGAACCTGTCTGTTGTTCCATGTCTAGTTCTAACTGTTGCTTCTTGACCTGCATACAGATTTCTCAGGGGGCAGGTCAGGTGGTCTGGTATTCCCATCTCTTTAAGAATTTTCCACAGTTTGTTGTGATCCACACAGTTAAAGGCTTTGGCATAGTCAGTAAAGCAGAAGTAGATGTTTTTCTGGAACTCTCTTGCTTTTTCTATGATCCACCGGATGTTGGCAATTTGATCTCTGGTTCTTCTGCCTTTTCTAAATCCAGTTTTAATATCTGGAATTTCATGGTTCGTATACTATTGAAGCCTTGCTTGGAGAATTTTGAGCATTACTTTGCTAGCATGTGATAGAAAACCTGCAAAGAAGCCAACAAAAAATTTTGGAACTAAAATAATAAAATGAATAAAAAATTCAGAGTCATTCAGATGTAGTTTTGACCAGACAGAAGAAATAATCAGTGAGCTTAAATATAAGAATGGAAATTACTGAGCCTGAAGAACAAAGGAAATTCATTACAAAAATGTGAACAAAGCTTAAGGGATCTGTGCCATATCAAATGGACCAGCATAAGCATTGAGGGGATCCTGGAAGGAGAGGAGAGAAAGAGGCAGAGAGAATATTTGAAGAAATAATGGCTGAAACCTTACCAACTTCCATGAAAGATGTGAATGTAAAGACCAGAGAAACTCAATGATGAAGTAAGACAAACCCATAGAGAACCATGCCAAGACACATTTTAATCAAACTATCAAAAGTCAAAGACAAAAAGAATTTTGAAAACAGCAAGATTTAAATAACTTGTCCCACACAAGAGATTCATAGTAAGTTTTTCAACAGATTTCTTATGAGAAACTGTAGAGGCCAGAGGCATTGGGCCAAAATATTCAAAGTGCTAAAAGAAAAGAAAAAAAAAAAAACCACCACCTCTTCAGGAATTTTGTATCCAACAAAACTAGCCTTCAGAACAGGGAGAGGAAGTAAGGTGTTCCCTGAAAGAAGAAAGCTGAGGGAGTTTGTTATCACTAGATCTGCCCTCCAAGAAATGATCAAGGGAATCCTGCAAGATGCAGTCGTAGGGCAATAGGCAGTCACTTGAAGTTGCCTAAAGATATAGAAATCTCAATAAAGGAGAAGGATGCACACTGATATACATCTCATCACAACCTTTATCTTGACATTTTTCTTTTGCTAATTACAAAATGACTGCTTCCTGATGCTCTTATTCTTCAGATAATTGTTAGTATCAATGTATGTTGTATTCTCCTCTTTAATTTTCATCTAATTTCCTCTTTTCATCATGTACCACATATTATTTCATGACAGTTCAATGAAAAATCAAACAATAAAGATACTATGAAATATTTCATTAACAACATTTCAGATTTAAATTCAGTGCTCAAAGTATCTTAATTTTTTGTTAATAGTACTGGATGATGACCTAACTCAGTTGGATTCCATTATTGGATGTTTATCAATTATTTAAAAATTAATTATAAAATTATGATTTTTTTTTTAAAAAGAGGATGATTAATGCACTGGAAATGACTCGCTGGTTTAAAATCACTGGTGGTTCAATGAAGGCATTGCTGAAATGTTTAACAAAATGACCAAATTTAATATATTTTATCACATTTTCTATAAATATTTATGAGTACATAATTTTACTTAATTAATATAGATGTAATCTTCTTCATTCTGCCATTGCCAGACATTTGTCTTCACCTAGCAACCCTCTCCATGTTCATTCTCCAACCCTTGGGAGTATGTTGTTGGTTTTTTCAGTGAAACATTTTTTTTTTTACATTTTTCTGTCCCTCTATTCTTTTTCATTTTCTCCCCAAAAAAAGTGTCCCATGTTAACAACCTAGTACTTTTCCCTCTATATTTTTCATATGCATATGATTATAGGAAATATATACATACATGAATATTCATACTTACCATTACTTGCAAAATAGGAGGGTATACTCTTTTAAAAACATTATGTCATACATGAAACTTTTCCCCATCCTGCTTTTCTCACTCAGCAATACCTAGGATGATAGTTTCTCCAAAGGAACTAGTATACTTTATTTATTTTTGGTTTCTTATTTACCAGTATAATAATAAACACCCATATATGCAAAAAATATCATTCTGCACATGAAAACTTACTTTTTTCTACCTAACCAGAATCATAATTGGTGGTTAAAATCTTTTGGTATAGACAGAATGGGATATGACAAACAGAAACCAAATAATTCCTGGAAATGTGCTTTCACTTTCTATGAAGAAAACTGTGATGCATGTTTATGAGTCCAGTTTTATCCTAAGGATTCTACTTGTTACATGCCTGCAGTCTTTTGTGCTTTGGGGAGTAGAGTCAAAATTGTGCCAGCATTGAAAGTCATATATTAGTGGGCAGCCAGAATGATCAGGATTCAAGGTCATAAAACTTATAATAAAGTTGTAATAACAACTTCAGTGTGAGCATTTGCCAGCTTTTCTTTATCTTCCATAGAAAATATTACTTTCCCAGTGACGTTCAGATAAAAGCTGGATGGGTTAAGAGAAGAAAAGGGAGATAGAACCTTTTCAGCGACTCAAGGAATTCTCTTCTGGTTTAACTGGACATGCTTGTGGTTAAGAGGAGGACAGTTAAAACCCTGTGTTACTTTCTTCCTGTAGTCTTACTTGTCTCTCAGTTTTAAGACCAGCTTTCCTAAAATAAAAAAGGTCACATCCAAGGGGATGAAATCGGGAATATTCTACTGAAATACAAATGGAGTGGAATGTACATAAAACAGTTCAACCTAATATCCAGCACTTTCCCTAGGTGTTCAGAGTTCAATTCAGTTCAATTCAGTTGCTCAGTTGTGTCTGAGTCTTTTTGACCCCATGGACTGCAGCATACCAGGCTTTTCTGTCTATCACCAACTCTCAAAACTTGCTCAAACTCATGTCCATCAGGTCAGTGAAGCCATCCCAACCATCTCATCCTCTGTCATCCTCTTCTCCTCCTGCCTTCAATCCTTCCCAGCATCAGGGTCTTTTCAAATGAGTAATTTTTCTCATCGGGTGGCCAAAGTATTGGGGTTTCAGCTTCAGCATCAGTCAGATAAAAGGACTGATGAATATTCAGGACTGATTTCCTTTAGGATTGAGTGGTTGGATCCCCTTGGAGTCCAAGGGAGTCTCAAGAGTCTTCTCCAACACCACAGTTGAAAAGCATCAATTCTTCACTGTTCTGCTTTCTTTATGGTCCAACTCTCACATCCATACATGACTGCTGGAAAAACCATAACTTTGACTAGATGGACCCTTGTTGGCAAAATAATGTCTCTGCTTTTTAATATGCTATCTAGGTTGGTCATAGCTTTTCTTCCAAAGAACAAGTGTCTCTTAATTTCATGGCTGCAGTCATCATCTGCAATGATTTTGGAGCCCAAGAAAATAAGTCTATCATTGTTTTCATTGTTTTCCCATCTATTTGCCATAAGTGATGGGACCGGATGCCATGATCTTTGTTTTTTGAAGGTTGAATTTTAAGCCTTTTTTTCTCTCCCCTTTCACTTTCATCAAGAGGCTCTTTCTTCTTCGCTTTCTGCCATAAGGGTGATGTCATCTGCATATCTGAGGTTATTGATATTTCTCCTGGCAGTTTTGTTTCCAGCTTGTTCTTCCTCCAGCCTGGCATTTCACATGATGTACTATGCATATATAAGATGAATAAGCAGGGTGACAATATACAGCCTTGATGTACTCCCTTCCCAATTTGGAACCAGTCTCTTGTCATGTTTGGTTCTAGCTGTTGCTTCTTGACCTACATACAGATTTCTCAGGTGTTCTAAGAAACAAAAAAGATAAAAGTTGTATGGCTTAATGGATAGAATTGCTTTTACTATAAAGAGGAGCAAGGAGTCCAACTTCAAGTTTACCACTAGTGTTTTTCAGTAGCATTCAAAATATCCATTGCTTACCTCCTCTTTAACTAGAGATAAGATATTTTTAAGTCCAAGTATCATTTGAAATAAAATTTTAAAAATATATAATCATTTGTCAGAGAAAAGATGTTCATGTTAAAGGAACAATGACTAGCAGATTAATGCAAAGCACTCAGCCTGTCATTGAAAAATAGCTTTTTTTTTTTTAAGCAAGGTTTTCACTTTTCAGTGTAACCATCGATATTTAAATATACATTTTATGTAGATTCTACTTTCATGAATGAGGCTTCCCAAGTGGTTCAGTGGTAAAGAATCCACCTAACGGTGCAGGAGACACAGGAGATGTGGATTTGATCCCTGGGTCAGGAAGATCCCCTGAAGAAGAGAATGGCAACCCACTCCAGTATTCTTGCCTGGAGAAGTCCATGGACAGAGAAGCCTGGTGGGCTTCAGGCCATGTGGTCACAAGAGTTGGAGATGACTGAGTGACTGAGCATGCACTTTCATGAATAAATTACATGTTTGAAATAATGTTTAGAAGATATTTTTCACCTGATCTTAATGTGGAAGGCATTATTGGTATAAACTGGTAATTACAAAAATATAGAATTGTTTCCTTTTCTTCATTTAAAGGAAAATGGGCAAATTATTTTTTTAATTAAATACTCAACAACTTTCATTGTGTCTAAAACCTCACAACTCAATACTTACATTTTTGATATGTGAGTTCCTTGCTTTAAATATAGTTATTAATTAGGTATGTACTTTGTGAGGAAAGCTGTAAAGTCTTATTCATATCTTCCCGTTGCCTAGCACATAGTTCAGTCAGTTCAGTCCAGGTGCTCAGTCGTGTCTGACTCTTTGCGACACCCTGGATTGCAGCACGCCAAGCTTCCCTGCCCATCACCAGCTCAGGGAGTTTACTCAAACTCATGTCCATTGAGTCAGTGATGCCATCCAAGCATCTCATCCTCTACCATCTCCTTTTCCTCCTACCTTCAATCTTTCCCAGCATTAGGGTCTTTTCCAATGAGTCAGTTCTTTGCATCAGGTGGCTGAAGTATTGGAGCTTCAGCTTTTGAACTGTTATGTTGAAGACTCTTGAGAGTCCCCAGTGAATCCTAAAGGAAATCAACCCTGAATATTCATTGGAAGGACTGATGCTGATGCTGAAGCTGAAGCACATAGTTAGCACTTAAATAATATTAGTTGAGAGTAACATGAGCTAAATAAAGGAGAAATTACTTCACAAAGCCAAGTTTCTGGAGAAAATCAAGTCCTTGCTGGAGGAGAGAAAAGTGGTTCCTAGCAGGGAGGGTAGGAATTGCTTAAAGGGGTAAGGAGTAAGAAAAACATATGACCTATTCCCTAACTTTATGTATGTGTTGGTTCTTTATCTCTAGTCATATGACTCCCACAAAGATCTTGTAAGTAAGTTTGCATAAAATCCCTTTAAAAATGTAAACTTTATTCTCCTTTTGGGCAGTGCCTGCATCTTTCTCAGTGTAAACACTGATATGTGGGAGGGCCTTAAATAGATGTTTGCTTAATGAGATGTTATATATATATATATATATATATATATACACATACATACACACACACACACACACACACACACATGGAAGTGGACTTTTTATTAAAATAGTTATTATAAATACCTTGGTAATTTCCATCTGGAAAGGCTGCCTCCTTAATAGATTAATAAATAGAGAGTCTTAATATATAAAACTTGACTTTCAGAATATTCTCAATTGTTGTTCAGTGGCTAAGTCATGTCCCACTCTTTGCAACCCCGTGGACTGCAGCACCATCCCTCTATCCTCCACTATCTCCTGGAGTTTGCTGAAATTCATGTCCACTGAGTCAGTGATGCTATCTATCACTTGAGCCTACAGTAAATTGGTTCTAACATGAAATTAAGCAAACAAATTTCCCAATTAAAATATCAGTGAATATATCTGAAGACTTGTTAATTCATAATTATGATGGATGCCAGCATGTGACAACTGAGATGGTACATGGGAGATTATCAAGTGTACCTTTCATCCTTCATTTTAACTTGGAGGATGACGTCAAGCTTATCCTGACGGATGGATATGTTAAAGTTTAATATGTCACAAGAATCCTTATTCTTTATGCAGCACATTGTAAAGCAAAGAAGTAGAAACTTTATGACTTCTCAAAAGATCAATTTGATATCAATTCATCTTGTTAGTTTTGAAATTTATTTTCTTTTTTAAATGAGGTGAGAATTTAGCTCTGTTCTGTCTGATTAATAAGTGAATACAAAATCCAGAGCTACTGAGAGTCTGAATTCACTAGGCACTAACATGGAGCTATTCTCACATTCTACAGCTATATCTAATTCTAACTATTCATATTTAGGCATATCACAATTATGGTAGCTAATTTTCATTCTTCCTAAAAGCCACCCTTCAGTTCATTTATAAGGAACTGAGGCTGAGAAGGGTAAATGTCCTCAACAAAGGCTTGTATTATCTGGACATGCCTATAGCTCCAGATTTTCCTGTCCTCTCCACTTCATGTTTCTGCCTCAGTCACAATGCCTTCTTTTCTGTGTCTATAACACACCCAGCTCTTTTCCACCCCAGGGCCTTAGCACCTGCCATTCCCTTCTACCACTGTAGACCTCTCTAGAGAGGAAATCTGCTACACCATCTCCCAATTCTCTATTTCAGCACACTGGTTTCCTTTTTCTATATACACCATTTATCATGATTTATAACTATATATTCTTTTTTGTGACATATTTATTATTTGTATTCCTAAATAAAACATTAGTTCCATAAAGCCAAAACCATGCCACCTTATCCTCAATTTTAGTCCCAGCATATAACAGGTTGTTGAGTATAAAGTAAGTGTTAAATATATATTAACTGAATGAACAAATAAACAATGTCAAATTAATTCATTTTGTTTAAAAAGAGTATTATCTTTGCAGACTAAAATTTATACAACATCTGTAATTACTACAAGTATGGTGCTGATTTAAGGTCATAGTATAACATGCAAAATATAAATAGAGTCATTTCTACTTATACTTGAATTTTATATGTAGGACTCATGGTAGATTTAATACAAAACTAAAATTTAATACATCCAATTGAATAGTAATTCACATGTATCTCTTAGGGGAAAGTGTTTTCAGAAGAGCAAGAAAGAAACTAGGAAAATAGAATTTTCTGTACTTCAAGTGAGGAGAGAGGAAATGGGGCTTTAATCTATCAGAGAAAGATCTAGAAGGCACAGCACATTCAGATGTGTATTTTGTCAGGTGGCACTAGTGGTAGAGAACCGGCCTGCCAATGCAGGAGACATAAGAGAAGTGGGTTCAATCCCTGGATTGGGAAGATGCCCTGGAGCATGGCAACCCACTCCAGTGTTCTTGCCTGGAGAACCCCATGAACAGAGGAGCCTGGTGGGCTACAGTCCATGGGGCTGCAAAGAGTCAGACCTGACTGAGCATCCGAGCAGATTATTAAGCTTCTCTTACAGTGGCTTAGAGAGATCACTTATCTTCCTTTGGAAGGCTGCAACTCCAAAGCAAAGTTTAGATCAGATATGGTAAAGTATTTTCATGGTTCAGGAACTTCTGGGCTGAGCTACTAGTTGAAGAATTTGTGCTGCTTCTCCTTCCTGATGTGGTTTCCATCAATATGCTTTTCATGCAAGGTGCGTATAATATTGGAGAAGGAAATGGCAACCCACTCCAGTATTCTTGCCTGGAGAAACCCAGGGACGGAGGAGCCTGGTGGGCTGCCATCTATGGGGTAGCATGCATGCATTGGAGAAGGAAATGATAACCCACTCCAGTATTCTTGCCTGGAGAACCCCAGGGACAGAGGAGTCTGGTGGGCTGCTGTCTATGGGGTTGCACAGATTCGGACATTACTGAAGCAACTTAGCAGCAGCATGTAATATTCTATAATTATTCAACTCTGTTAACAGCTCCCACATACACTTTTTTAAAAAAAAATAACATTCCTGGGGCAGTATATTAAAATTCATGCATGCCTTGAAAAGCCTTTTTAGCTTTGCATTCTGGTCATCTCTTACTAAAGAATGTAAGAAGTAAATGCTCAAATAAGACTTTTTTCCCAAGTGATGGATAAAATTTGAATATGCTCTTAGGGTGGTTTTTACAGCACAAAAGATTATATTCATTTTGTCCAAACACTTCAGTAATGTTATGACATGTTATTATTTTATTCATTTTTTAAGAATGTTATGAATTTTCAACACTGTATGAGCCCCTTTTGTTCCTTTCCTTTGTGCCATTCACCACAGTCTTTATTTTTCAAGTTATTGTTTTGTAATCTGTTTCTCAACTAAAATGTCACTGCTGTGGAAGTGAAATTGTATTCTGTTCTATTTAAGGCTGTATCCTTAGGAATTCATATACCATAGTTCTTGGCATACAACAGGTGCTCAATAAATATGTGTTAGATAAGTAAATGGCTGAATGAACACTCAGAAATAAACTGTATTATTTCTACTGTATCAAAACCCATTTGAGAGATAACTTTTTGTCCAGTGTTATATGTATTGATAGCAACCTCTTTATTTGACTCTCTCCTTTAACTCACTTTAAAGTAGGGTTTTTCAGCATCAACTCCATTGATGTTAGAGGCTGACCAATTCCTTGTGTGTATGTCTTGTGAATTACAGGATGTTTGGCAGCATCGCTAGCCTCTACCCACTAGATGCCAATACCACACCCTCCCCAAGTTGTAACAACCCAGAATGCCTGCAGACATTGTCAGATGTCCCCAGCTGAGAACCAATAAAAAGTTCTTTGTACGGTATACAAATACCAGTGGTGGAACTGCTTAGGTTCTGAAGTATTGAATGCCGAATTTTGGTATTTTCTGTGTGGAACATTTTATTTTGAAATTTTATAGAATGCCTTATGAAGAAAGTAAACAGAAATGGATATAATCTTCTCCTTTGGTCCATATAGAAAAGCTACTTGAGGGAGTCAGAAATTCTTAAAACTGTTAATTCATAGAGATCAACAAAGAACACACAGTTCTTAAGAGTTCTTTTTATATTTTGGAAAACCAACCATTAGCAGCTGTGCCTTTCAAAAATGTTTTCTCCCAGTCTATAGCTTGTCCTCTTGTTTTCTTGACATTCTTTCATGGAGCAGAAGATTTAAATTTTAATGAAGTCCAACTTATTAATCTTTTATTTTCTTTTATGGATCATGTTTTGATGGTGTTTATATTTTAAAATGTATAATAAAACCAAAGCCATTTAGGTTTTCTCCAATTATCTTCTGTTTTATAGTTTTTTATTTTAATTACAAGTCTATTATTCATTTTGAATTAATTTTTGTGAAGGATATTAAGGTCTGTTCTAGATTCTCTCTCTCTCTCTTTTTCATATTGGTGTCTGGTTATTCCAAAACCATTTGTTGAAGAGACTCTCTTTTGTCAAAGATCAGCTGAGTATATTTCTGATATGTGGGTCTACTTCTGGACTCCGTGCTCCACTCCACTGAACTCTATTCTTTTGCCAGCCTCACACTGTCTTGATTCTTGTTGCTTTTTAGTAAGTCTTAAAGTTGAGTAGTATCAGTTCTTGACTTTGTTCTTTGCTTTCAATAATGTGTTGGCTTCTGGTTCTTTTGCCTCTCATATAAACTTTAGAATCAGTTTGTAGATACTTGGAAAATAACTTGCTGGGATTCTGAACTGGATAGTATTGAATGTATAAACCCAGTTGGGAAGCAGGGTTTTTACTGAATATGGCAAGATAGCCAGACTTTTTCTGTGTGCTAGAGCATTTAGTGAGATGTCTACATTATTATTCCCAGAATTGTGTCTTTTTTTATTTATCAAACCTAAGCTATGGTACAGATAAAACTCTGCACTGAACATGAAAAAGGAAACAGTATTGAAGAAAAAAATATCATATCTCACATAACTTGCAAGGTAAAATGTAATATTTAAAGCAAATGACCACATAGTTTATAATGAGGTTCTGCTTTTCTGAAGAAACACAAAACATTTGAGGGAAGATTTGGGTGTCAGTAGAAACTTCTTGAGAGCCACAGAGTGATTTTAATCATCCTCCACCAAATGTTTTGTTTTATACAAACGAGTTTGCTAATGTGATAAAGCAAGAAAGCATAATTCTATTTTAGAAGGAAGCAGTAGATATGTCAGGAGTACTAAAATAATCCATTTTATCACAAAAAAATTAATGATATTACTACTTCCCTCCCATCTTGTCACTATGCCATCTTTTAAATTCATGTATTTCTCATATTAGGAGCTTCCTAGGTGATGCATTGGTAAAGAATCTGCCTGCCAGTGCTGGAGACACAGAGACACAGGTTTAATCCCTGGGTCTGGAAGATCTCCTGGGGTAGGAAATGGCAACCCACTCCAGTATTCTTGCCTGGAGAATCCCATGACAGAGGAGCCTGGCAGGGTGCAGTCCAAGGGTTGCAAAGAGTTGGAAGCAACTGAGCATGCACACACACACATTTCACATGATATATACATGAATATTCAAAGTAATTTATTAATAGGATTCCAAAATAAGAGATTATGAATGGAAGCAAATAAAGCAGTGGTGCACAAACAAGTCCAAAGTTATGTAATAGGCTGTCTTATATTAAATTCGCACTGGAGGTTTTAATTCAACTGATTTGGAGAATCAAAAAGTGGCCTCTCCTTTCCTGCCATAGCAAGTTCTGAATGTTTTTCTCTGGGTTTTCCATTCTGAATTCCTCAGTCCTTGGTTAAGGGACTTTCATCTCAGGTCCAACATTATTAACTTTCAGAGCAAAATCTTGCAGTGTATATTTTGTGATGACTCTGAGAAAATTATCTTTGATTAATCATTACCCACTCCTTGCATCAGCTTCTCTGTTTTAATGTCTCCTGTGTTAGGGATTATTTTATATTTCAAGTTCATAAAAACCTACTTCCAGTGACATTTATGAGCAAAGATGCTGCTTTCTTCAATGCACCAGCCCATTTATCTTGTTACACCTCATGGCACCGTGAGGAAATAAACTGCTTAATCATTGTGGGCAAACTAACGTTTTTCACTTTCAGAAGAAACTAAAGTTAAAATTTTACTTAATTAACATGGTTTTTTGTTCTCTACTAATTTGGGGTATCAGAAAATGCACATTAAGTTGTCTTCAGTAAGGTCATTCATTTGAGCATTTAAGACCATGATGAGACTGGCTGCCACTTTGGAAATGCATCTGTGTAGGCACAGTTCTTCCTTTGGGTTCTTGTCTGCTGCTGGCAATGGCAGTTCACGTGCTTCTCATTTATCATCCTTGGCACCTTCCCCCATCCAATAGCTTATTAACCTTAGCCTTTAATAATATTTTAAGGGACTTCCTTGGTGGTCCAGTGGCTAAGACTTTCCCTTCCAACACAAGTTGGGGTGGTGGTGGTGGTGTGGGTTTGATCCCTGGTTGGGGAGTTAAGATCTCACATGCCTCATGGCCAAAAGACCAAAACATAAAACAGAAGCAATTTTGTAACAAAGTCAATAAAAATTTTAAAAAGTAGTTCACATCAAAAATTTTAATTAAAAATAGTATTTTAGTTATAAAAATGTTCCTTGTGTGTTTCAAAGGACTTTTATAAAGATAATTTGAATACTGATTATCTTTATTTTCAATACATAGATATTAAGGATTTTTCTGAATAAGAATGAAGAAATCAGTTAAAGCCTTTAAGATCTTCAGAATATCATTAGTTTCCTCACTTCTCAGCCGATAGTCAAAATCAAAATAGGCACAGTATGAGTTACATATATTAGAAAACTCAGTGTAAGTAAAAGGAGAAGAAGGGATCATTCATTTCACGTTTAAGTTTTGACTTCCTCATGTATTTCTGGCACTGTGCTAGTTGTTGGTGAGACATTTATGGGACAACACTAATGACTCATTAATGCACCTGTTAATTAATGCACTAATTACTAATTAGGTAATTAGTTAGCTTACTGATGGATGATGGACTAGATGCTCTGAATCAGTTAAGCATCCATATAAGTTTTACTTTCAAAGTCAGAGCTTTCATTTGGACAACAGCATCTCTCATTATTACTCAGGTTGCTGCCTGGCAATACTCTGACCAAAAAGAAGCCTCATTAACCTCTCTCAGTACTTTTAGAATTGTTTAAAAAGTGGTACACATCTTTGCAAATGCTTGTAAGACAGCTCAGAAAATGTCACGTCGGCAGTCAGAATCCAGCCTGCAGAACAAGATGTTGCCTTAGACTGTTGCCCAGATGATGTCAAAACTGGACTGGAACTTGAGAGACTTCCTGTTTTCCAGTAACGGGCTTAGATGACTCATTAGGCTTGAATAAGATGCTTTGAACTGGGGTGACTACAGAGATGTTCTTCTCTGCATGCTGAAGTGAGAAGCACTTCCTTGGCTGGTTGCTTATCTTGCCTGCTGTAGAAATCCCCAGCTGTCCAGTGATAGGAAGAAAACTAAGCCTATATCTTTTGAAAAAAAAAAAAAAAAAACTCTGTGAGATAAATTGAAAGAATTACCTATGGTTAATAAATATATGTCTCATTATTCAATAGGCTTGAAGTAATATGATTGGAACTAACTTTTATAACCAAAAATAGGGGACTTGAGATAAATTTTTTTCATATATTGGAGCACTCAGCAACCATTAAAATGTTTTTATAGATGAATAACTAATAAAAAGGAGAAAATCTTCATATTTTTAGTTAAAAATATATGTTTTATTCTACTTTTAAAATTTTTAATTATTTGTAGATGTAATGCTATGGTCATTCATAATACACACCAAGAATCAAAGCTGAAAGTACATGAAAGTGTTGTTTTGCATGTGATAGAATATGGGTGATTTTTCTGTTATTCTGCTTTATGTTTCGATTTTGCATATTTTCTGTAATGAACATATACTATTTTGTCATAAAATAAAATTATATAAAATGAGCAATCTAATTTGTCTATGAAATTTTTAATAATAAAATGTTGACAAAACTTTAGGGAAATATATTGCTAAGAGAGTTTAGTCTAATATAGCCTATCCAGAAAGGAGGTCCACAACACACTTCAAACCACAAAATGTCTATAGTTTGAGGAAACTATACATGAGGAAATCAAGATTTAAACATAAAATGAAAAAGTGAATGCATGTTCTAGACTTAGCAATTCCACAAAAAGGAATGTATTCTAAAAAATAATCATAGAAGTTTACAAATATTCATTTACATGATATTTTCATGGTCTTTGTTTAAAATAGTACATGATTAGGATCAGTTCAGTTCAATTGCTCAGTCTTGTCCGACTCTTTGTGACCCCATGAACTGCAGCACGCCAGCCCTCCCTGTCCATCACCAACTCCCAGACTTTACCCAAACTCATGTCCATTGAGTCAGTGATGCCATCCAACCATCTCATCCTCTGCCATCCCCTTCTCCTCCTGCCTTCAATCTTTCCCAACATCAGGGTCTTTTCCAATGAGTCAGCTCTTCACATCAGGTGGCCAAAATATTGGAGTTTCAGCTTCAACATCAGTCCTTCCAATGAACACCCAGGACTGATCTCCTTTAGGATGGACTGGTTGGATCTCCTTGCAGTCCCAGGGACTCTCAAGAGTCTTCTCCAACACCACAGTTCAAAAGCATCAACTCTTCAGTGCTCAGCTTTCTTTATAGTCCAACTCTCACATCCATACATGACCACTGGAAAAACCATAGCCTTGACTAGACAGACCTTTGTTGGCAAAGTAATGTCTCTGCTTTTTAATATGCTGTCTAGGTTGGTCATAACTTTCCTTCCAAGGAGTAAACAGCTTTTAATTTCAAGGCTGCATCACCATCTTCAGTGATTTTGGAGCCCAGAAAAATAAACTAAGCTACTGTTCCCACTGCTTCCCGATCTATTTGCCGTGAAGCGATGGGCCCAGATGCCATGATCTTAGTTTTCTGAATGTTGAAGCTTTGAGCCAACTCTTTCACTCTTCTCTTTCACTTTGCTTTAGTTCTTCTTCCCTTTCTGCCATAAGGGTGGTGTTATCTGTATATCTGAGGTTATTGATATTTCTCCCAGCAATCTTGATTCCAGCTTGTGCTTCTTCCAGCCCAGTGTTTCTCATGATGTACTCTGCATAGAAGTTAAATAAGCAGGGTGACAATATACAGCTTTGATGTACTCCTTTTCTTATTTGGAACCAGTCTGTTGTTCCATGTCCAGTTCTAACTGTTGCTTCCTGACCTGGATACAGGTTTCTCAAGGGGCAGGTCAGGTGGTCTGGTATTCCCATCTCTTTCAGAATTTCCCACCGTTTATTGTGATCCACACAGTCAAAGGCTTTGGCATAGTCAATAAAGCAGAAATAAATGTTTTTCTGATTAGGATCAAATATCTACAAATAAGGGAATGATTAAACAAATTCTATTGCATCCATAGAAAAAGTCATTTAAACTCATGTTTTAAGAATAGTCAATGAAATGGTAAATGCTTATGGTTCATATTTAAATTTAAAAAGCAAGTATCGAAATAGTATATATATTAGAATCTCGACTATTTACAATATACAATATGCATACATGCATATGTTAGAAATGAAAAGATATACAGAGGCATATTATAATTAGTTTTCTGAACAGTTAAAGTACAGATTTATGTTTTCTTCTTTGTGTTGTTCTGTGCATTTATAAATTTCAACAAAGAGCATGCATTAAGTTCAACACCAAAAAAATACATTTTACTCTGAAGAGATTAGTGGGGAGAATAGACTTGAAGGTGTGTGGAGTCACCAAAGTGTTGATGAGGATTGCAGTGGATTCCTTCAAGAATTAAGTTTATGTATAGTAACTGACCTATTTTGCTTATTCTCCTTGAAATCTCAGGAGCTGTCTTCTTCTCCCTTCCTCCCAGTGGAGTTCTTTCAAAGACTTTTAGGAATGTGGAAAATCATACCATTTATGTGGTGAAGTGAAAAGTGAAAGTGTTAGTTGCTCAGTTGTGTCTGACTCTTTGCAACCCCGTGGACTGTAGCCTTCCAGGCTCCTGTGTCCATGGGATTCTCCAGGCAAGAATACGGGAGTGGGTTGCCATTTCCTTCTCCAAGGGATCTTCCCAACCCAGGGATCGAACCCAGATCACCTGCATAGCAGGCATATTCTTTACTGTCTGAGCTACCAGGGAAGCCTATTGATGTGGTGGGTAGTATATTAAGTTTTTTCAGATTCAGATGCAACAAAACTTATTGAGTACCTACTAAGTGTGCCAAACACCTTGGGAAATATCTTCACTCTTTCAGAT
The DNA here is from genome assembly GCF_023699985.2 of Odocoileus virginianus. Classification (NCBI taxonomy): domain Eukaryota; kingdom Metazoa; phylum Chordata; class Mammalia; order Artiodactyla; family Cervidae; genus Odocoileus; species Odocoileus virginianus. The sequence continues at coordinate 16,117,831 of NC_069702.1, read as the reverse complement.
ATCAGGCCTCAAAGGGACTTTTAAGATTTTTACAGAAAGCACAATAGATATAGATTTGCAAGGTTAAAGTTTAACTCTAGAGACTACCACCAATTAGCTTTATAAATTGAGCAAGTTATATTTTTCTGAGACCTTATGCTTATTTGTTTATTCATTATTTACTCATTCAACAGGTACTGACTACATTGACCAGCACTCTTCCAAGCTACAGGGTAGACAAGTGAACAAAACAAAGTTTTTCATTCTACTAGATTGAAACTGACAATATACAAATATATAATATTCCAGGCAGAGTTAAACGTTTTGGTGAAAACTCAAACTTGCAAGGGGAAAGGAAGGGCTGGAGGGTAAGGTGGGTAATGATCATTGTTTTATAAGGAATCACCCAAGAAAGACAGATAAGGCGTTATTTGAAAATATCTTGAAGAATATGAGAGATACTAATAACAAATGCTTTACTTCCTTCAGTGGGCTGTTAGACCTATGTAAGCAGGCAGATGGATATCTTCAATATCATGCAGCTAGAGTTCTGTGAAGTCCTTTTGTAAGAAGGGGCATGAGTTCACATCCATCTACTTCAGGGCATTCTCCCTTTGGAGCTGGAGTAGACCTTATAAATAAATGGCATGAGAAAAATAGAATCTCTCTCAGGGCTAGAACTGTCAGACGATTTCCATTCTGCTTCAACAGAACTAACGAAATATAGATTACAGCATTCTCTATTAAGAGCTTTGCACTCTGCTTTAAATTCATTTAAGTTCATTTTATTTTAACCACAAAGATTCTCCAAAGAAGTTAAAATTGGCAAAGAAAAAAAATGCCACACAGTCTAAGTTCATTGATGTCAATCAAGTCATTCAGTATCACCAAGAAATGCATGGCTCAGTTGTCTCTTTATCCCTTCCCTAGTATCTTTGATAATTTCAGTCCATTTTAATCTCTCCTAGACTTTTCTCTGTGGATGTGTCTATTTCAACACATAACATAGCCACTCTGGGATGAATCTTAAATTGTAAGGGAGGAAAAGGAAAGTGTCTTTGTTGGTCACACAGTAACTCGGATACCTCCTCATTCAGCCCTGGTGTTGGAGCAGAGACCACCCTGCACCAGCTTTCCCAGGGCTGAGTCCCTGGGTCTCCTGCTTTTCCTCGGGTGTTGATGGGGCTCACGTGTGATGGAATATGAGCACACAGGAGGCCTGGTGCTGGCGGCAGACCAGCTCAAAGCTCTGGGCGTCGGTGGTGATGCAGGTGTGTCTCACCGTCTGTGGGTCTGCAGTCATACAAAGGAAGCTGTAAAAGGTGTCAGTGGGAAACTCAGAATGAAATGAAATTTTCCAAACTCTACTTAAAGATGCCTTCTATACAGGATCCCATTTTGTCTTTAACTGATTCTATTGCAAGAAGTGTCTTGTTCTATTACATGCTCAAAAAAGTGTGAATTGAATTTAAGAAGGAACGAAAAAAGGAAGGAAGAAGAAAGGAAGGGAGAGACAAAACAGAGGAGGAGGGGGAGGAGACTGTTGAAATATGTAACACTTTAAGACATAAGACATATTAATTCTCCAGTGGATCTTCCCGACCCAGGAATGAACTGGGGTCTCCTGCATTGCAGGTGGATTCTTTACCAACTGAGCTATCAAGCCCTAACACACTTAAGGCATAAGACATATTAAAATAAAAATTTTTAAAGGATGTTTATTACTTGATGATTCGCTGTTTTTGTCAATAGAGGCAACAAAAAATGAGTGCTATAGTTAGGACAAATATCAGTGTATAAAATGTTGACCACTCCTTCCTTTATGCCCTGCACTAATGTCATATGTATGTCTCCAAGTCTCCTAGAGACTAGGAGTCTAGTCTCTAGTCTCTTTTGTGTTCATTATTTACATATAAACACGTATGCAATGGTATTTATCTCTGTAAGCCACATGGTCAATATAGCATCTGGTTGACAGCACTGAATAAACATTCTTTCTCATGAGTTTGTTAATGTAATCAAACTTGAGGATTTTCTTTGGAGAGGCAGCACAGTGCAGAGATGAATTCTGGAGTCAGACTGCTTAGTTTGAACCAGGCTCTTCCGCTTACTATCTGTGGGACCTTTGTTACTTGAACTTTCTGTCACAGATTTTCCATCTGTAAACTGTGAATAATAATATTGCCTCTGGCAAAGCTTATGATGATGATTAAATAAATTGTATGTATAAAATGCTTACAAAAGTGCTAAAGTAATAGTAAGTGCTAGAATAATCAGTTCAGTTCAGTCATTCAGTCATGTCCAACTCTTTGAGATCCCATGGACTGCAGCACATCAGGCTTCCCTGCCCAACACACGGAGCTTGCTCAAACTCATGTCCATCGAGTTGGTGATGCCATCCAATCGTCTCGTTCTCTGACATCCCCTTCTCCTCCTGCCTTCAACCTTTCCCAGCATCAGGATCTTTTCCAAGGAGTCAGTTCTTCACATCAGGTGGTCAAAGTATTGGAGTTTCGGCTTCAGCATCAGTCCTTCCAATGAATATTCAGGACTGATTTCCTTTAGGATGGACTGGTTTGATCTCCTTGCAGTCCAAGGGACTCTCAAGAGTCTTCTCCAACACCACAGTTCAAAAGCATCAGTTCTTCGGTGCTTGGCTTTCTTTATAGTACAACTCTCACATCCATACATGACTACTAGAAAAACCATAGATTTGACTAGAGGACCTTTGTTGGCTAGAATAATGCTTGCTATTATTTAATTAGGAATTAAATCCACACTCTGAAATGAAACTCTATACAATCATCTATTTTGTTAAGTGTGTGTTTTGGAGTGGATGGAGGTCCTCAGTCGGGTCCCACTCTCTGCAACCCCATGGACTGTAGCCTGCCAGGCTCCTCTGTCCATGGAATTCTCCAGGCAGGAATACTGGAGTGAGTTGATATTTCCTACTCCATCTGTTAAGTGTAAGCTGAATAATATTAATAGTATATACTGGGTGCTTCTATCAACTGAATTTTCTTGTCATTGAGAAATTGATGAACATTATTAGGCAGCAGACATTATCTCCATTCTCATCTAGGACCTTTTATGGTGTCCTAGTCCAGCTGATCCCACTCTCTGTGCCCCACACTCTTCTGAGATACAAGTGCTAACTTCATTGCAAGACTAGCTTTTTGTCCCTGCTTCTGCGAATGCTCCAGGTTCACTGTCAGTCCAGTGTTTATCCATTTCTAAGGCAAGTTTATTTTCCTTTAACATGTTCTGCAAACTGCATGCCCTTACATTTTAAAACTAATCTGGGAATGCTTTCACTTGTTTTCTATCATGAGTATTTCTTTTACTGTGCCTTCTCTCTTGCTTTCATTACAACAGTGAGGAGGGCAACCCAATGCATTCCCTTTTTAGGGGGTGGGAGTTTTGGTTAGATTGTGAATTGCAAAAGAGATTCTTTATTACTTAGCACTATGGAGGTTTTAAATGTCATCAAACTGCACCATATCTGCAGGAATGTAACTTATATTTGTCCACTTGGCAATGGATAGTTTTAGACTACCTGGTGATTGGGGCATAGGGCAATTTAATGATTATTGTTTATCCAAGTGAGCACCCTGAGAGTGTAGATCAAATCTGAATCAATTCTTTACTCTTCAGGTCTAGCTGAGGGTTTGCACTGGTAAATTGAACTGAAGGAGTGACATAGAATGCTATGCTCTCAGGCATGTTTTCCTTAGAGAGCACTCATGGGTTATGGAGCCAAACTGATTCATTTAATGGATTTGGATCAGTATCATCAACAGAAATTGATCAGATGCAAAGGCTCTGAGACAGGTGAAGGTACATTGGAGTGTATCAGAAATAAGTTTCTCAAATTGGTTTCTGGTCCCTGAGGGAAAATGTGACATGCCCGTTTCTTATGTTCAGAGATTGGCTATCATGGTGAACAGGTGTTCCCAGTTTCAAAGGTCTTGTGTGTTAGAAGCTCCCAAGGTTTCATTCACGTTTAATAAGAATCTTCTACTGTCTCTTTCACTGTTTCTCTATAACTCCTTAAAGTCACACCTCAAATATGGTGGCTCTTATTATTTTCTCTTAGAGAGTTAGACTGCATAATGGGTGAAAGCATGAACTGTGACATAAGATAGACCTGGAATTGTCTAGACTTTTGGGATGGTGTTCTATGGATATGAAAGAAATTGAGAAAGACTTCGTTTTGGCATCAGTATATTCATCTAAAAACTGTGGTCAGAGTAGAACAGAGGATGCTCATTATTAAAGATAACTGAAAATAGAAAAGAAGTGAATCCATTTAAACAGAGCACCTAGTTGTATCATAAGGAATAAAGTTTTATTAGGATTTGTCTTGAAAATACAGTCATGCAAATAATTGTATTTCATCAAATATAAAAAAGTTATCATTGCCAGTATGTGCTATGGTTATGGGATAAACTGGGAAGAATGTTTGCATGGGGACTAATCTTATAGGTTAGTTATAAGCGAAAATTATTATCAAAACCTTTGCTGTTCAGTATGGCCTCATAAATGTAGGGACCTAGACAATAAATTTTCAGATAAAAAAGACTTGCCTAATGTTATTGTGTGAGTAAACTAACAGGTGAGAAACACATCTGTCATTCTGTTAGATAAGTGAAAATCGGTGTGTAATAATAAACATGAATCTCCACTGGATCCCAAGACGATTATCCACCTAAGAAAAAGATGGTTTTCAAGTGTCTGCATTTTTAGGGCTTTACAAGTTGTGTTTAGCTCTTCCTCTTTGAAAAACTGTTGTTTCTGGAAACATTTGGATTTATTCATTAGCACTGCAAGAATCAGTAACTCTTTACCTGAGCTGGTCATTGATGGTCCCACTGTCTCTTCCTCTTTCCATGACCTGATCCCGTCTTTTCACAATGTTCTTTACTAACCAGAGCAGTTCAGACACATGGGTCTCTCTCAGATGATGCAGAGTACAGTTGGAAATTATTATTCTCTGAGTTGATTGCAGAAGCCTGATGAAAATTTGTACTACCTACTTGTTGAAACTTGATGGGGTATGCAGGGAAAAGGTGAGCGTAGCAACTGACTTGTTTTCAAACTCTCACCTGACTTGATGCGGTAGGCACATCATTTTTTTCTTCATCCAGGTATTTAATTATAATCCCTTAACTTGACCTGTACTTTTCTCCAGGTGAGTAACAGTGGGTTTCTCCACAGTTAGTACCAGTGGGTTTATTGTAATTGAGTCCATGCACTGGCAGGGAACCCTTAAAAAATAACTGATGCAAATAATTAAGGTTTTATTTCTCCTTTGGTGGCTAGCCAGGCATATACATGTATAAATTGGGTTCTTTCTCATTAAATTCATATATATACACACACATGCATGATGCAAGTGGTAATATGCCAATTTCTAGACCTTCTTCTCAGGTGTGAAAATTGTATTTTAAGACTAAAATGATCCAAGTAGCAAAATGTGTACTTTAGTATTTAAATATCATCTTATTATTTTCATCTCTGAAGAACTGGCCTAAAGCTGTATACTCAAAGGAGTAATTTCTATTTCTTTTCCATTTAGTATTATTTTTAGCTTTAATTATGAAAAGGAAACTTATTTAAGAGCTAATTGTGTATGCACCACATACACTTAACACAATTAACCTTTTGCCATATTTTTTCAGGCAATATTTTTGGAAAGAAACAAAGTGTTGTAAACATAAGGAAAGCCCTATATTTTCCCCTCACCTCCGTATTAGAGTTAACTACTGAAGTTGGTATGTTTAGTGTTCATGCGTGCTTTTGCACATTTTTATATACATGGATATTTATAAACATTATACACTCAGCGAATGTTTTAAAAGTTTGATAAATCTCATCATAACCTTTAACTTCTTTTCGTAGTTTGCTTTTATCACTCAGCATTTTATTTAAAAAATTTATCCATATCAATATTTAGTATCTAGTTCATTAATTTGAACTGCTCTATAATATTTCACTGCATGAAACCAGTCCTGTTATAAGAGATCTTAAATTTATTGAATGCCTCCAAGTGTCAGGCACTATGATACACACACACACACACACACACACACATATATATATATATATATAAAGGTTTAATCTGGGGGGAAAATCATAAGGTTGATATGTATATATATATGGTGTGTGATTTTTACCCCCAGATTAAACTGTAATTTGATGATGTTTTACTAACTGATAAAGTGAAAAATGAGAAACTTTTATTTTTCTGCCCAACAGAACCTAGCATTTCTGAACTCACTATATGTCCTCTCAGTTCTGTTTGCAAACCAGTCAGTTATTTGCTGAACTTATTTCTTGTAGCACCTTGGCAGATACATCTATTAGAAGCCTGCTCATGCTTCTAATATCCTAGTTGAAAACCCACTTTCCTAAGTTCACAAGTTTGTTAGGTATTTTTTTCCCTCTCCAAGGTAACACAGGCAACAGTTGTACCAAATATTTTACCACTGCGTGAAATGATTCCCTGTTTTTCTGGCCTCTTGTAGTAGTTGATTGTCATTCACTACTTGGTCTGAAAGTCAATGCTATGCATATTGGATTTTGGCACATAGTACCTTAATTCTAGGTACCAATTTCTTTATCATTTATCTTTTGCCATAATAAGGCCTAACAAACCTTTTGATACTAAATGTCATAAAAACCATCAATGTTTTGGTTTTACATTAGATTTTTACAGCTGTAGACAGGTTGATCTAGGCTGAGCTTGACTGAGTTGAATTATAAGCTGAAGATTGAATCCAGATCTGCTCCATATGGCTTTTCTCTTCCTTGGCCCATGGACTACTTGTAGCTTGACCTTTTTCTTGGTAATCACAGAGGCTCAAGAGGGAAAACTCAGTAATACAAGCATACCTCAAGCCTCTGTTTTCATCTTGTCCACTAACATCCCATTGGTTAAAGTCTAAGGTCAACAGGGCAGGGAAGGGTACTGAGAGTCTCATGGCAAAGAATGTGCAGAGAGAAGAGAAAAGAAACAAGAAAAATAATGCAATTTTTAATATAAAAATTAGACTCACACAGCCATAGAATTTTAAATCAATAATATGTCTGACATGTGTCCTTCAGAATCAGTTTAAGTTCACCCCTTTTTTGTAAGAATCAGAGGAGATAAGTATCATTATACATTTGAGACAAAAAGAAAATCAAGATAGAAAAGACAAACAGATCAAGTTTGCAGTTAGAATAAGAAGTGTGGATTTTCATTTTCTTATGTTTTTAAGCCTGCCACTCTTCTTTAAAACTTGGAAAAATATGTAATCCGATTATATCGATGAAAGTTAGGTGAAGTAGTAGATAAAGAATTCTGTCCTGTATGTTCACAAAAAAGTCTTCAGGAAGGAAACAGAAAAAGTCTTCAGCCCCTACGTGTCTTCTTTGATAGGAAAGGCAATGATTAGTGCTCTGTTGTAAACAGGAAGGCACAATGCATGCTTATGGAAATGCAGCATTGAGTATTTACAGACAACTAATCGGGAGAAATATCAGTAACCTCAGATACACAGATGACACCACCCTTATGGCAGAAAGTGAAGAACTAAAGAGCCTCTTGATGAAAGTGAAAGAGGAGAGTCAAAAAGCTGGCTTAAAACTCAACATTCAGAAAACTAAGATCATGGCATCCAGTCCCATCACTTCATGGCAATTAGATGGGGAAACAATAGAAACAGTGAGAGACTTTATTTTGGGGGGCTCCAAAATCACTGCATATGGTAACTGCAGCCATGAAATTAAAAGAAGCTTGCTGCTTGGAAGAAAAGCTATGACCAACCCAGACAGCATGTTAAAAAGCAGAGACATTACTTTACCAACAAAGCTCTGTCTAGTCAAAGCTATGGTTTTTCCAGTAGTTATGTATGAATGTGAGAGTTGGACTCTATAGAAAGGTGACTGCCAAATAATTGATGCTTTTGAACTGAGGTGTTGGAGAAGACTCTTAAGAGTCCCTTGGACTGCAAGGAGATCCATCCAGTCCATCCTAAAAGAAATCAGTCCTGAATGTTCATTGGAAGGACTGATGTTGAAGCTGAAACCCCAATACTTTGGCACCTGATGTGAAGAACTAACTCATTGGAAAAGACCCTGATGCTGGGAAAGATTGAAAGCAGGAGGAGAAGGGGACAACAAAGGATGAGATGGTTGGATGACATCACCAATGCGATGGCCATGATGAGTTTGAATAGGCTGCGGGAGTTGGTGATAGACAGGGAAGCCTGGCATGCTGCAGTCCATGGGGTTGCAAAGAATCAGACACAACTGAGTGACTGAACTGAACTGAGTCAGTGGGATCTAATAGGATTCCCTAAGTACAGTTGACCTTTGAACAAGGCAGGAGTTAGCAATGCCAAGCACCAACCTCCCAAATTCGAAAACTTGCATATAATTTACAATCAGTCCTCCATGTCTGTGGTTCTGTAACCACAGATTCAACCAGCCACAGATCTTGCAATAATATGTTGTTTACCATTTGAAAAAATCTTGAAGTGGACCCAAGCAATTCAAACATGTTGTTCAAAGGTCAACTGTATACCATGTTGGCTGTTGAGGGAGGTATATCAGAATACCTGTAGATCTTTAAGGTTGATTTCTTTTTGTTGTTTTACTATTAAAATTTTATTTTTTAAAACTTAATTTTTACTGGAGTATAGTTGTTTTACAAAACGTTGTGTTAGTTTTGCTACACAGCAAAGTGAATCAGTTACATGTAATGATTTTGTATGCTGAGGAGCTGATGGTATGAATCCTATGTAAACTAGTAGACTATCAAATAGATACTTGTATACTTTTCTTTCCCTTGAAAAAAATGGAATTCAAACTTAGCTGAGTCTGTTATTACCTGACATGTGAAGCAGCTGAGTATACTTTATTCAGTCAAATATGTCTTCTACTGATTGTACTAATTAAATTGTTGTACCTATTTGTGAAAATTCAGCGGTGCTAATGGTAAAGAACCTGCCTGCCAGTGCAAGAGATGCAGGTTCTATCCTGGGTCGGGATGATCCTCTGGAGGAGGGCATGGAAACCCACTCCAGTGTTCTGGCCTGGGAAATCCTATGAACAGAGGAGCCTGGCGGGCTACAGTCCATAGGATAGCAAAGAGTTGAACACACCTGAAGCAAGTTAGCACAACACATCACCAGACTTAAAATGAATGCATTTTACTGCATGTCAACTTGATCTCAATGATGATTAAAATGAACAGTGTATTGTTTAGGTGCACATTAAAAAAAGAAGAACACCGGCTTATGGACTTAGAAAGCAAGCTTATGGTTAACAAAGGGGAAGCAGGGAGGGATAAATTAGGAGTTTGCTACTGACATATATACACACTACCATATGTAAAAATAATCAACAAGGACCTACTATGTAGCACAGGGAACTCTACTCAATACTCTATAATAACCTATATGGGAAAAGAATCTAAAAAAGAAGATATATATGTGCACATCTATCTAAACCACTTTGCTGTACACCTAAAACTAACACAATGCTGTTAATCAACTACACTCTAATATTAAAAAAGTGTTATGCCAAAAAAAAAAAGAACATTATGCTAACTGAAAGAAGCTAGTTACCAAAAAAACACGTATTGTATATTCAATTTACATGGAATACTCAGAACAGGCAAATCTATAAAGACTGAGTTTCTTTTGTGGATGATTTTGAGAATAACACTGTACTATGATAGACAACATCCTTAGGATAAGTGACAAGTTAGTTTGCACAGGCCTTTATCTTATGATACTTCTAGGTGTAGGCATGTGACATCAAGTCAAATTACATTCCAATAAAAACAATGCTGTGATGGGGAAGGAGGGCCATCTATTAGTAAGTGTCTATGTGACTCTTTGGGATTCCCAGCTGGCTCAGTGGTATAGAATCCATAATGTTCTCCTACTCTCAGAAAACCCACCTAGGCATCAACTGGGCATTGGACTTGGCTTGACGACTGTGGGTATGGGGTTTGAAGGAGGGAGCTTCTTTGAGGCATGGTGAAAATGTTCTGAAGTTACAGAGATAGCTGCATGACTCAATACTGCTGCTGCTGCCGCTGCTGCTAAGTCGCTCAGTCGTGTCCGGCTCTGTGCGACCCCATAGACGGCAGCCCACCAGGCTCCGCCGTCCCTGGGATTCTCCAGGCAAGAACACTGGAGTGGGTTGCCATTTCCTTCTCCAATGCATGAAAGCAAAAAGTGAAAGTGAAGTTGCTCAGCTGTGTCCGATGCTTCGAGACCCCATGGACTGCAGCCCACCAGGCTCCTCCGTCCATGGGATTTTCCAGGCAAGAGTACTGGAGTGGGGTGCCATTGCCTTCTCTGTGACTGAATACTAAAAACCACTGAATGGTACACCTTAGATTAATTATATCTTATTAAAGGATGTTGAAAATTTTTAAAAAAGAGGACAAATACCCTTATATAAGAAGAAGACTGGGGCTCACTCTTGGTCCAGTGGTTGAGAAACACTATCCAGTGGAGGGCACATGGGTTCCATCCCTGGCCGGGGGCGGAGGTGGGTAAGATCCCACATGCCATGGTGCAGCTAAGCCAGTGCACTGCATTGAAGAGCCCCTAGGCAACAACTGAGACCAGACACAGCCAAAAAAGAGCAGGCAAATAACCACTGACAAGCTTCTACAGAGGACTTTCCAGGATAAGTAGTGGTCCAAAGTCCAGGCAGTCTTTATCATGTTCCCTAAACCTTGATTCGATGTTGACCAGAATTATGCTCATCTACCCTAGGGGGTTGCTTTGTACTGCTTCCAGCAGAGTTCTCATTTCCTTAGGATGATCCATTCTGGGCCAGCCAGGAGCCAGAACGCAGGTGGACTGATCCTGAGCCTAGGCACCAACCATAGAGCAAATTATACATATTGGAACCATTGCTCTCTACTATATAATGTCCCAGGGTGAAGTTTCCATGGCTTTAAAGCACACAAATGTCACAGTAACTCCTTCTGATAGCATCATATATTAGGAGATTAATCCTGTATAAACTTACCATTATTAAAATTTTCTCATAGATCCCGTGATTAAACTAAACCATCACAGAGTCAGATGCCTGTGTGCGTGCTCAGTTGCTCATGACTATGTCTGACTCTTCTGCGACCACGTGGGCTGTAGCCCATCAGGTCTCTCCGTCCATGGGATTTCCCAGGCGAGAATACTGGAGTGGGTTGCCATTTCCTTCTCCAGGGGATACTCCCAAGGAACAACTGTCAGTTTTTGAAAACATTGATCCGATCGTTCGGGCTGCTTACACAGGATTTAGGGCATGCAATTGCAATGGATATACTAATTTCCTTCCATACTTCATTTTGTTTTCCTTCCACCTCAGTCTTATTGCTTTATCTTACTTTTATTTATTTTACTTTGTGCTAGATTTTTATCTGTAAAACATGTCTCAGTTTAAACCCTTCTTAAAACAAAGATAAAAATTAATTTTATGACTGGTGACTGGAAGAAAAATAGTCACTGAGAGATTAATTTGCTTGAACTTCAGTACTTTAATACACAGTTTACCTGAGTAGGAGTAAATTAAGCTTACCAAGGTACTGTTTTACAAGGGTTGCTCCAAGTGTGGTCTGCATAGCCGGGGTGCCACATTCTTTTCTCCAATTGTTAGATAACTTCAGACGTGAATCATGCTCACATCCATCTTTAAAATTGCTAGATGTTATTTTTGATTAAAAAAATGTTAATCAAGAATAAGCCTATGGTGTAGGATTAAGTATATTAATTATGTTGTGGAAATTTTAAGCAAATATAAACTTGTAGAGAGCAGACCAATGACTGCACAGCTTCTAGTATTCATTGCTCGTTAATAATTAACATGGGGATCCCTCTTACAAGGAACTAGTGAAACACTTAGTTGAAAGGACCTACTTTGTTAGTTAAATAGAGTTTAAACTCGTGTAACCATGATAAAAATGCTGTGACCATTCAGAGTCTTGCATGCATTATTTCTCTTTGAAAAAAAATTTTTTTAGAGTGCCTATCCGCAAATAGTGTCTTCAGCTGGTTATGGACAAAATTTCATGTATTTGTGTTTCTCTGATGCTGGAAGGATGTGTATTTGAATTATGTGCTTTAAAGCCAATCTGACTCAAGGAGATCTAGGGGTTTTAATAACCACAAACTGCTACCTTTAAAGGAAGAGAAACTTTTATGCCTTTTCTGCATCATTGAGTTCTTCATCTCATTTTCCAGCCTGAAAACCAAAGGCACAAAACTATATTAATCCAGCAGCTGAGGGGCATATTTAAAATAAAATATTTGAAGCTATCTTAGTAACAGCCTTCCTGAAATTTCCAAGTAGTTAATATTGCGATTAGAATAGCTGACAGGCAGTTATGGAAATCCTAGTCTGTATGAATTTGTGAATTCTAGCTTTATTGAGATTTCTTGTTTTTATAATGTCTGAGCTTTGAAAAATCATTAATTTTAACAGTTTGTGATGATTTCTTGTTAGACTCTTATTTACAATGTTTTAGATATTTCTGATGTTTGAGGGCTCTAATCATCCGTTCCAGTTCTCTTGTTGGTCATGACTTTGTGTAAATTATAGAGTCTATAAAAACAGATGTTCTAGAAGAGATCAGATTACTTTTTTATATTTTTGTTCTTTACTCTCAGTTTTACAGATGCTTTCTTTTTTGCTTATTTGTACATTTACTCCCTTTTACAAATAGTCTTTTTCTTTAAATTCCAGATTATGAGATGCAAATATTTGCATGTATTTACACACCAATGAGTGGTAGAAAAGCATAACAGTTTTTCATGCATCTAGTATCTGTTAAATATACCATGTTTTTTATATATATATATTATGTTATATATATATACATTTTATATATATATATAAATTGTATAACTATATGTTAAATATATCTAATTGTTGAATGTATCTGTATATCCACAGTAGGGATCTTCACTGTGTATTTGTGCAGCCATGTCCGACTCTTTGTGACTTCACTGAATGTAGCCCACCAGGCTCCTCTGTCCTTGGAATTTCCCAGGCAAGAATACTGGAGTGGGTTGCCATTTCCTCTCCAGGGGATCTTCTCTACCCAGGGATTGAACCTGCATCTCCTTTTTCTCCTGCATTGGCAGGTAGACTCCTTAGCATTGAGTATATATTTACAAATGGCCACTTATGGGAATTTCACCAATTTACATCACTGCTAGCAAGGTATTATGAGTATCTTTTTATTCATACCCTCTCTAACATTGTGTGTTGTCAAACCTTTTATTTTTGGCAATCTGATTGCTGAAAAAAAAATTAAGATATTTCTTTACATTTGATAGTGCTTATACTGATGACTACAAACACACAGGTCTGTATATATACACATGTATATGTGTGTGTGTATATTTATATATGCGTGTCTTGGTCTTGCATCATGCTTAGTTGTGTCCAACTCTTTGCGACCCTGTGGAATGTAGCCCACCAGGCTCCTCTGTCTGTGGGATTTTCTAGGTGAGAGTACTGGAGTGGATTGCCGTTTCCTTCTTAGGGGATCTTCCCAACCCAGAGATCAAACCTGTGTCTCTTTTATTGAAGGCGGATTCTTTACCCACTGAACCATCAGGGAAGCCCATATATGCAAGTGTGTGCATATGTGTGTGTGTGTGTCTCTGTGTGTCTTGTGTGTGTGTGAGTGTATCTGCACATTTTGTATGAGAGAGAGAGATATTGGTGGAATTTATAAACATGAAATTTTTAACATTTTTAAAATAATGGATTCTGGGTGTTGCATCATACTTAGGAAGTTCTTCCACACTCTGAGATTATTAAAATAAATTTCCCTTAATTTCTTCTAGTACTTTTGTGTTTTGTTCTTTCACTTTAATTTCACTGATTCAGCTGTCATTTATTTTAGTGTAAGGTGTGATATATAGATCCTAGTTACTTCTGCGTGTTGCTGTTTATACATAAAGTGTAAAATAAGGTTGTCTAATTGAGGAAATAAATCTCATGGCTCTTTTTGTTGTGAAGAAGATAAAATTCTCTCTCAAGTTGGTGAAAATTGACATCTTTATAATTTGAATATTTCCATCAGGGTGTGATATGTTTCTTTGGTATGTCCAAGTAAGTTTTTAGAGTTTTACTCATAGATTTCCCACATTTCAGGTTAAAATTCAAGTATTTCTTATTTTTCCTACAACTTTATAGCCGAGTCTCTTATTAAATGATTATTGGTGATTGTTTATTTATATAGATACCATTAATTCTTTTAATTAATTTTGAACCCAGCCACCTTTATATACTCTGTTCTCATTATGCACAAATTTTCAGAATTGCTTTCCTTGGACATTACAGGTACTCATCATTCTGCTGCTGCTGCCGCTAAGTCGCTTCAGTCATATCTGACTCTGTGTGACCCCATAGACAGTAGCCCACCAGGCTCCCCCCGTCCCTGGGATTCTCCAGGCAAGAACACTGGAGGGGGTTGCCATTTCCTTCTCCAGTGCATGAAAGTGAAAAGTGAAAGTGAAGTCGCTCAGTCGTGTCCGACTCTTGCTCAGTCGTGTCCGACTCTTGCTCAGTCGTGTCCGAGTCTTAGCGACCCCATGGACTGCAGCCTACCAGGCTCCTCTGTCCATGGGATTTTTCCAGGCAAGAGTACTGGAGTGGGGTGCCATTGCCTTCTCTGTGTACTCATCATATCTGCTCATAATTTTACCTTCCCAATATAGCCAACCCTAGCCAGCTTCTGAAATAAGTACTAAATTTCAAAGGCTTAAAAAAATAAAGATTTATTTTAGGATACTGTTGGATACAGTATAATGCGGTGGGGTGGCTCTACCCAAGGAATAACTCAGAGATATAAGTTTCTTCTATTTTCTATTACCCTGAGTCAAGAAGATCCTCTGGAGGAGGAAATGGCAACCCACTCCAGTGTTCTTGCTTAGAGAATCCCATGGATAGAGGAGCCTAGTAGGGTACAGTCCATAGATTTGAGAAGAGTTGGACATGACTGAGAGACTGATCATGCATCTTCTATATCTATCATCTTAGGGCAAGGATTGTCAAAATAATTTTCTGTACAGGGCCAGACCATGAATATTTTATGATTTCCTGACCATACAGTCTCTCACAATGGCTCAGTTGTTGTGGCTTGAAAATGGTCATCGACAATACGTAAATGAGTAAGTATGACTGCAATAAAACCTAATTTACAACACCAGGTGCTGGGCCAGTGTTGGCCCATGAGCTGGTTTGCCAACCAAGCCCTGTTCTTGGGTTTCAGATTTCTACTTGGGATTCTCTGTATCCAGCTGGCATGAGTGGGAACAGAGAACCAGGATCACCTGGAGTGCTTTTATTAGAGAGACTTGGAATTAGTACACTGTTGGTCCTTTAATGGACTGGAACCTGGTGGTCCGGAGTCAATGATAAGAAAGTAAGAGAGAGAAAGAGGCTGATATCCTCTAGTTTACGCGGAAAACCAATAGAGTCCTATTCTTAGGGCTCGCGCTGCCGCACGTGGGCACCGGGCGCCCTCTCGAGTGGGTGAAGGCACGGTGCGCCTTCTCAAGAGGGGCTTAGAAGCCCGGGCAAGAACGTGAGCTCAGTGGGCCTCCGCACTCCAAGGAATTAGCCAGAAATAGAGAGAGAGAGAGAGAGAGAGAGAGAAAGAAAGACACGGGGACCCAAGCTCTGATGGAGCAAAGGTGTTTTAATCAACATGGCGTGGGCATATATACTATCTTACAAGGTAGTTATTCTCAGCAAAGATAAAGATTAAAATTCCAGATTTACAAAACGTAACTCGATCCCTATCAAAGAGAGACTTGCAAACAATCACCTTTTACCATGTGGTTCGTAAGAAGGAAGAGGGTACTTATCACCGTAATCAGAAATGCCTGGATTCCTCAGCCCCAGGAAAGGCGTGCCTCTCCTCTTGATTCCTGAATATTCAGGAATTAATAAGGGCCAGAGTTCTCCTGACAGATCCAAAACAGCACATAGGAAGCCTCTTGTTAAATGCTTCCTGACAGTACACCTCACTTCTGCTTTTGTTTTACTTGTAGAATTCATATATGGCCTTGCCTGTTGGGAAATTTAGTTTCTACATGTATCCAATCTTTCCTGGTGGCTCAGATGGTAAAGAATCTGTCTGTAATGCAGGAAAACCAGGGTTCAATCCCTGGGTTGGGAAGAACCCCTGGAGAAGGGATGGCTATCCACTCCATGGGGTTGCAAAGAGTCAGACATGACTGAGCAACTAACACTTTCAAACTAAAAAAAAAAAAGTAGACATGGTGATCATATAACTGGTTTCTACTATGCTTCTGCTTGACAACCTTTAGAAGAAAAATTTATTTATTTTGTATAATTATGTTGACTATCAGCACTAAAAGGTGTGAAACAATAGTGGTAATACTGAAAATCCTCTAATTGTCCCTGAAATTAATGGCCTGCTAGAATTTGTCATTAATTTTGATGGTTAGTTTTAGGACTAAGAATGATGTATTTTATCATGTTTGGAAAGAATTTATATTCTTTGTATTTGTACTACTCCACAACAAATATATAATCCTATTATTTATGAAAGGGTCTATTTTGGTAAGGTCTGTGAGCTAAGATGGGCTTCCCTGGTGGCTCCGTGGTAAAAAAAAAAAAAAACCCACTTACCAAGGTAGGAAATGTGGGCTCAGTCTCTGGGTCAGGAAGATCTCTTGGGGATGGAAATGGCAACCCATTCCAGTATTCTTGCTTGGCAAATCCCATGGACAGAGGAGCCTGGTGGGCTACAGTCCATGAGGTCACAAAAGAGTTAGACACGACTTAGCAACTTAACAAAAACAGCAATGAGTCAAGAATAGTTTATATATATAAAGCTCCCAGAGCTTGCTCAAACTCATGCCCATTGAGTAGGTGATACCATCCAACCGTCTCATCCTCTGTCATCCCCTTCTCCTCCCACCTTCAATCTTTCCAGCATCAGGGTCTTTTCCAATGAGTCAGTTCTTCATATCAGGTGACCAAAGTACTGGAGCTTCAGCTTCAGCATCAGTCCTTCCAATGAACATTCAGGACTGATTTCCTTTATGACTGACTGGTTCAATTTCCTTGCAGTCCAAGGGACTCTCAAGATTCCTCCCACATCACAGTTCAAAAGGATTAATTCTTTGGCGTTCAGCTTTCTTTATAGCTTTACATATATATATATATATATATATATATATATATATACACACACATATATATATAAAGTCTCCCAGTCCTGTCTGACTCTTTGCGACACCATGGACTGTAGCCTACCAGGCTCCCCCATTCATGGGCTTTTTCTAGGCAACAGTACTGGAGTGGGTTGCCATTTCCTTCCCCAGGGGATCTTCCTGACCCAGGGATTGAACCTAGGTCTCCCACATTGCAGGCAGATGCTTTACCCTCTGAGCCACCAGGGAAGCCCATATATATATATATATATATGCTGCTACTGCTAAGTCACTTCAGTCGTGTCCGACTCTGTGTGACCCCGTCCCTGGGATTCTCCAGGCAACGACACTGGAGTGGGTTGCCATTTCCTTCTCCAATGCATAAAAGTGAAAAGTGAAAGTGAAGTCGCTCAGCCATGTCCGACTCTTCGCGACCCCATGGACTGCAGCCTACCAGGCTCCTCCATCCATGGGATTTTCCGGGCAAGAGTACTGGAGTGGCGTGCCATTGCCTTCTCTGATATATATATATATATGTTGTATAAATAAACATTGAATGTGCAACAGTGATTGTGTGTGGTCCACAAAGACTAAAAATATGTACTATCTGACTCTTTAGAGAAAAAAACCTATTGACTCTTGCTCTATAACAGTGCTACTCAAAGCAGAGTCTACAAACCAGAATAATTAGCAATACCTGGAACTTCAATACTATTAACATTTCTGGACAGTTATTTTTTTGTTACAACACCGACCTATGCGTCCTTACTGGTACTGAAAACCAGAAAAAGCTATTTAGCAGCATCTCTACCTACCAGATGCCATTAATACCCACTCATACAGTCACTGCAATAAAAAAAAGTCTCCAAACTTGTAAATTGAGTGGTTGAGATGTCCTACATTTTCTGATATTTGATAAATTATATTATCTAGAATATCAAATGCTACATCCATGTTTTAAAATGTATTTTCATAAAAATTGAGCTACATAATTTCTTATGAATCTGTTTTTAAACTTTATTTAGCTAATGGTTTATTATTTTATTACTATTTCTAATGATTTATAATATTTTTATCATTTTTTTCTTATTTTAATTCCTCAAGTGGCCTTCCTTGATCTTTTGTTTTACTCTTTTTCAAAGTTCTTTATGTGTTAACTTTTTATTTAATTTCTTTAGTTTAATATGAATGTTTAAAGTTGAGATATACTTCTAGGCTCCATTTAGTTTCCTCCTTAAGCTTTGCCAGATAGTTATTTTAGTCTATTATTTTCATCCATATGTTAAAATTTTAGCTTTGATTTCATTGTTGACTCATGTTTTTGAAGACAAAGTTAGTTTAATTTTTAAAAGTTGCCAATTTCTTAGCTCTTTTTTCTTATTCTTGTTAATTTCTAATTAAGTGATTATCAGAAGATATTTATGCTTATTCTACTCTTTTGGAATATATTGAAATTTTCATTCAAGTGGTTTAGTTTTTAAGCTTATTTTTTTGTAGTTCATCTCTCACATTCAACAGATAATCAGGTTTCACCACATTTTTCCAATTTGTTAGTTTCTTTTATATATAATAGTTGAGTTTAATCCATGTACAATATGTTGTTATGATTAATATGATAATTCTCTCATGTTATTTTACAATACAGTATGCTTTTACTTTGTATAATATATTAATTTTCCTCAGCATTTGGTTTTTGGGACTTCTGTTTCTTTTGATTTGCATGTATTTCTTCTATAATATGGAAAAAATTACTTTTACATAAGGACGTATGTCTAAACTTAGCCAATTTATATAAAATTCTTAATTCTCTATATTTTACACAAATATCTGTTTACTCCCTAGAAAGAGCAATGATTATGTTGGCATATTTCTGCCATTAGCTTTTTTTCTTCATACCCAGTTTGACAATGTTGTGTCTTAATGCATACCTATATGCTGTTAAGTAAACTGAAACTTCTCCAAGTTACCAGTTTTAAGTAATAGTTTTTCAGCTAGGTATAAGCAAAAAAGTAACTCAAAAGTACATTATAGAATTTCCAATCTTTTTCTTCTCCTGCCCATTTTGTTAGATTATCACAACATCAGGATGTATAACACATATAGAAGTTCGATAACCCTGCTCCCCAAATGTTTTAGTTAAATAGATTCAATGTTCACATCATCTCATTTTGCTATAGTTTTTCCCATTCTGTCATCTTTGGCAAAAATTATTTATTACACAAGTCACTTCAAGATGAGCTCATAGCAATAGGAGTTTAGTTTTGCATGTTCAAAAATATGAATGGAAAAGTATAAGATCACATTTTATGTCTTTGAGGACTTTGTCACCTTTTTATTTTTTACTTTTCTTTTTTAAAGTTGAATATTGTGGTGGAGAAAACTGAGATCAGACTGAGTTTTAACTGCTTAAAAGTGATTTAATCATGCCTGGCCACCCAAAGAATTTTTTCATTGGCTAACAAATACAATAATGTAACTGGGATACATCTTATTGTGAAACGGTCCTACTGTAGGGTGTGTCTTCTTTATCCTTAGATCTGATTATCCCTTAGTTTGGAAAATGTCCTTGTAATTTATACTTTAATATTTTACATGTTCCTTTGTCTGATTTCCAAATCTATCATTTTATTAAACTCATTTAACTCTTCAAATTTTTTTTCTTTCATGTTTTCTGTTGTACCTGTCTCTTATCATTTAGTCTGCTCTAATCTTGTCTTATCTTGTCTTTATTTCTCTGATGTTTGCATTTTTTTCCCACTACTTTCCTGAACTTTATCAGCCTTAATCAGATTCATCTGTTTATGTTCTCTCATATAGTCATGTGCCCATATAAATATTTGGCTTATATTCCTATTTAAAACAATTAGAAAATACATATATTGGGAGACAATTAGCAGTTTCTGCCACAAGTGAAGGTTGACCTTCCATAGAGAATTTTTTCTCGTTCTAAGCTATGTGTCACATAACTGGGGAGGAGGGAACATATATTGCCTAAAGAACTACCATTCTTCTATTTGTAAAAGAAGAGATCTGTTTGAATCAGGAGATATTTTCTTGCATTCTCCTTGTGTAAGTCCTCAGAATTCCATTGCACTAGATTTTACATAACAAAACCTAAGGTAGGCTATATACGTTGTTAAAGAAAATAGAAAATGAAACATTTTTGTGATCTCACTGTGTTTTATGCCTTTTATATCACATGTATACAGTGAGAATTTAAAATTCCATTTTCTGTTAATAGGTAGGAAGTTCAGCTGCTAAATCTGCTTTAATTAATAGCAAATTCATGTCTAATAGCAATGTCCGATAAAATGCTTGCCTCTCCAAGCTCCATTTAGCTTTGCAATTGCCTTTACCCTGTGCTGTATGTTTCTTCATGGCATGAGGGTGTCATTTGCAGGTTTCTAAGTGTTTAAGAGTATCAGGAGTTAAAATTAGATTTTGTTTTCTCTGGCGAGATAAAAGATGCTCTAGGACACTAATTACCCTGAGAACAGTATCATTTACTTAGAATATATTAGGCTCATTAAAAAATTTTTCTTTTGGATTTGTTCCAATGGATAGCATCTTTTTTTCTTTTATATGTATGTTTGGCCCAAAGGAAAAATAATAATGAGCAAACAGTTGTCTAACACGTACTGTTTTCAGCTCCTAGTGAAACCTGCTTATTAAAATGCTTGGTATGTCTACATATAGTGTTACCACACTGCCCATATGGAAATCTTGGCTCCTCTCTTACGAACAGTTCATCTGAATGGCTGTCTGTGTTTTTCTTTGCTTTTCTCACTGTCTGGCATTTCTTTGGCTGTCTAAGTCTCTTTTCCTCGTGATGTCTATTTTTTTGGTTACCTGTCAATCTTATTATAAATTACACACATAGGGGAAGGCATTTGCTTTTTTATGATAGCTCACCCTTCCTTGGATTATGTAGGAAAGCTTAGAAAGTTACCCACTGTAAATGATTTTGACAAGTGAGCATGTAGTCTAGCCTTGCCTCATGCTCAGTCGCTCAGTCGTGTCGGGCTCTTTGTGACTCCATGGACTGTAGCCTCCAGGCTCCTCTGTTCATAGGATTTTCCAGGCAAGAATACTGGAGGGGGTAGAAGTATTTATTCAGTATCTTCTATGAGTGTAGAACTGTGTTGCCATGGTTTAAATTGGGCAATTTCTTATACCTCTATGCATCTGCAAAGTCCTAAGAATTTAATGTAAATTGCTCTTTAGAGTGACCTCTGAATTTATTTTGCCTTATATAAAATAGTACAGTTTCTTGCCAAGAAGTTCTTCTAGTGGAGTGATATTTACAACCATTGTCTAACTTACCTGTTTACCATGCATCAAGATTTAGGAAACTAGAGAGCGATTTTAGATTAAGACTTCAGTTTTTATTCCCTTTTAATGAACAGTTGTACATCAATAGTTCCTAAGATACATTTTTAGAATAGGTGTGATCGTTGTGTACTTCCTAAAATATTTTGGGAGCCTGTTTCTTTCTCTCTGAAGCTAAGCTCTGCATTTTAGATTGGCTTGGTAAGCAGATGCTTCTGGTTCTGCTGCTGGCAATCAACATGATTTTCTTTCCCCCAGTAAATGTTGCTTTGGTATTTGTCATAGGTTTGGTCCTTAATTGTTTTTCCAGCTACATTCTGCAGGAACACTCCTTCCTCTGGAGATAATGATTACTGTTTTCATTTAAATAACTTGACATGAGCCTTGAATGTAATTGCATGCTAAGTTGCTTCAGTCGTGTCCGACTCTGTGAGACCCCATGGACAGCAGCCCACCAGGCTCCTCTGTCCACGGGATTCTTCAGGCAAGAATACTGGAGTGGGTTGCCATTTCCTTTTTATGCAACTGGTATTTTGCATGTTGTAATTATCTGCCCTATTTAACTAAGGGAATGAAAAAAAAATTCACAAATGGTTTGGCCATCTTTTAATCAGTGAGTTAATATTATATACTGATGTATTTAATAAGCAATGAAAAAATGAATAGATACCTTGTCTCAGTATGAGCAGTTTTGTTTCAAGAATTTATGAGTTCAGTATTCTAAATATTCTCAAGAGTTAGTCTAATAAATTTGTTCTGCCTCTGCTTATCACTAATACTCAATTTCTCTATTTTTAATTTCTGGCTGGAGGCAAATTGAGATCATGATAATGGTCAAATATAGCACTTGTCTGGTTCAGTTTTTTCTTACTGTTCAGGGACTTAAGCATCTTTAAGTGCATCTCCAGACTAGTGTCTATTATCAGATGATGTCTACTATGTGCTCACTGAGTTATTACCTTTGGCTTCCAAATCAGTCATCGGTTTCTTCCCCTCACATTTATCATTGCTTCATCTTCTACATCTAATTTTTATAGACGTCCACAGAAGGCCCTTCTGTTCATACTTGCTTAAGCATCAGTACCACTATCAATGTCCAGTGGTGGCTGACTTGACATGTGTCCCTAAGATACTCCCATCCTCATGGAAACCACCAATGCCAATACCCGCAAGTTTTATTTTTTTTCTTGACTGTCTTTGTCCCATATCTCAGGTTTGAGTGCACTGGGCCAAAATACCTTTTCAGTGACAGACCCTTCAGATTCTCATAATTATTACAACTCTTTGGCTCTTGTCTATTTTCCTCGAAGAAGAAAATCTCTTCTCCTATGATTCAAATAAATATGATCCACTCCTTATTCAATCCTTAAAGTCTAATCATGGTTCAGATCCACTGACAAAGAAACTGAAGTGAGTCCAGGTTTCAGACTAAAGATCTTTCACATAAATTTCCTGGTCACTCACTTCAGTTCACTTCAGTTGCTCAGTCATGTATGACTCCTTGTGACCCCATGGACTGCATGCAACACACCAGGCTTCCCTGTCCATCACCAACTCCCAGAGCTTGCTCAAACTCATGTCCATCGAGTTGGTGGTGCCATCCAACCATCTCATTCTCTGATGCCCCCTTCTCCTCCTGCCTTCAATCTTTCCCAGCTTCAGGATCTTTTCTAGTGAGTCAGTTCTTCGCATCAGGTGGCCAAAGTATTGGAGTTTCAGCTTCAACATCAGTCCTTCCAATGAATATCAGGACTGATTTCCTTTAGGATTGACCTGTTTGATCTCCTTGCATTCCATGGGACTCTCAAGATCTTCTCCAATACCACAGCTCAAAAGCATTAATTCTTTGGTGTTCAGCTTTCTTTATGGTCTAACTCTCACATCTGTCATGACTACTGGAAAAACCATAGCTTTGACTATATGGACCTTTGTCAGCAAAGTAATGTTTCTGATTTTTAATGTGCTGTCTAGATTAGCCATAGCTTTTCTTCTAAGAAGCAAATGTCTTTTAATTTTATGGCTGCAGTTACCACCTGCAGTGATTTTTGGAGCCTAAGAAAATAAAGTCTGTCACCATTGCCATTGATTTCCCATCTATTTGCCATGAAGTAATGGGACCAGATGCCATGATCTTTGTTTTTTGAATGTTGAGTTTTAAGTCAGATTTTTCACTCTCCTCTCTCACTTTCATCAAGAGGCTTTTAAATTTCTCCTCACTTTCTGCCATAAGAGTAGTGTCATCTGCATATCTGAGGTTATTGATATTTCTCCTGGCAATCTTGATTCCGGCTTGTGCTTCATCCAGCCTGGCATTTCTCATGATGTACTCTGTGTATAAGTTAAATAACCAGGGTGACAATATATAACCTTGACATACTCCTTACCCGATTTGGAACCAGTCTGTTGTTCCATGTCCAGTTCTAACTGTTGCTTCTTGACCTGCATACAGATTTCTCAGGAGTCAGGTAAGGTGGTCTGGTATTCCCATCTCTTGAAGAATTTTCC
Organism: Odocoileus virginianus; assembly: GCF_023699985.2. NCBI lineage: Eukaryota > Metazoa > Chordata > Mammalia > Artiodactyla > Cervidae > Odocoileus > Odocoileus virginianus. The sequence continues at coordinate 16,093,811 of NC_069702.1, read as the reverse complement.
AGTTTGTTATGATCCACACAGTCAAAGGCTTTAGCATAGTCGATGAAGCAGAAGTAGACGTTTTTCTGGAACGCTCTTGCTTTTTCTATAATCCAATGAATGTCAGCAATTTGATCTCTGATTCCTCTGCCTTTTCTAAATCCAGCTTCAACATCTGGAAGTTCTCAGTTCACATATTGTTGAAACCTAGGTTGGAGAATTTTGAGCATTACTTTGTTAGCATGTGAGATGAGTGCAATTGCGTGGTAGTTTGAACATTCTTTGCCATTGTCTTTCTTTGGGATTGGAATGAAAACTGACCTTTTCTAGTCTGTGGCCATTGTTGAGTTTTCCAAATTTGCTGACATATTGAGTGCAGGACTTTAACTGCATCATCCTTTAGGATTTGAAATAGCTCAGCTGGAATTCCATCACCTCCACTAACTTTGTTCATAGTGATGCATCCCAAAGTCCACTTGACATCACGCTCCAGTATGTCTGGCTCTAGGTGAGTGATCACACCATCATGGTTATCTGGGTCATGAAGATCTTTTTTGTATAGTTCTTCTGTTTATTCTTGCCACCTCTTCTTAATATCTTCTGCTTCTGTTAGGTCCATAACGTTTCTGTCCTTTATTGTGCCCATCTTTACATGAAATGTAAAATTCATTTATACTCTATACAACCCCAAAATTTGGCAACAAGCAACTGACAGGATCAGGAAACATGGACACTTTAGGTTAATTGAAATACTAATAGGCATTCATTGAGCTTCACTTTTTTTTTTTCTTTTTAAGCATGCCTTCACCTTCTAGGTATTCCTCAGAAATAGAGTCCAACATCTATTGTCAATAGCCACGCATAGTAACCACTAAATACATGTGGCTGTTGAACACATAGCTGCTCAGTCTTGTCCAACTCTTTGCAGCCCCACAGACTGTAGCCTGCAAGTCTCCTCTGTCCATGGAATTTTCCAAGCAAAAATACCGGAGTGGGTTGCCACTTCCTCCTGCAGGGGATCTGCCTGACCCAGGGACTGAATCTGCATCTCTTATGTCTCCTGCATTGGCAGGTGGATTCTTTACCACTAGCATTTGAACCCAACATAACTAATCTGAATTGATACATACTGTAAGTGTAAAAGACACTAGATTTCAAAATTTTTGTATTGAAAGAAATAAGAATGTAAAATATCTGATTAATATTTTCAATATATAATCATATTGAAATGAGGATGTTGGGGACATATTAAATTAAATGTATAATTAACATTAATTTCACCTGTTTCTTTTTACCTTAGCTGATGTAGTTGCTTGATGATGTTAAGTATTTGGTTCATGTATGTCTATTACACAGCATTGATCTATATCAAAGGGATAGTTGAGGTTGTTCTTTAAAATAGGAGCAGGTATTAACACGGAAGACTGTTGCCAAGAACTAGGACTGTGGTGTGCAATCCTATGAGGCTCTATCCAAAATCTACACTCCCTTTGCTGCAGCTCCTGAGCAGAAGCTACGTCTATATCACACACCACCCCAGTCACAGGATACTCTGTATCCTTAGTAACCAGTACCACGGAGGCCAGGAATGTGGCATAGCTTTTTAATAACCTGTCTTATCTTCACCTCCTTCTCACCAATCGGCACAATCCTGCATGTTCAAAACTCTAGCTTAGCCCTGATTTAAGAAGAACTATAGCAATGATTTAGTGAGAGAAATAATTTTATACTAGTCTTCTGGTATTTTATTTTGGAACCAAATACCACATTTAATGATATTTAGTAGGCTTCCACGTGTAATAAGATATACCTTCTGCTGAGTAAGATTCTGCTTGACTTAGTGGTTTTAATTCAGCTGTTCCAACGAATTTAGAAAAGAGCCTGGTGTAATTTAATATTCTTCTCTCTTAACACCTTTTGGCAACACTTGAAAAACTGAAAGGATGCATTCATCAACTGGCATGTGACTTCTTCAGACCCTCTAACAGTTATGGAAAGAGAAATTCTATAGTGATATCAACTTATCTTAAACCTGGACAAGTCAGTCCATGACTGTCAACTTAACAATACAAAATGTGGTTTTCCTTTTTCTTCTCCTCTACTATTAACATAGATTTTAATTTTCTGTATGTGTGTGTGTACACACGTGTGCTCACATGAGCCTGTATATGTGCACTCCCACAATGTGTGGGGCACCTTTTCAAACTGGATCAGTGATAGCAAGAAATCTCCTGAAGCTTTTTTAAAACTTTAATTACAATTTGCATTTAATTACTAGAGTATGGGTTTTGCTGGTGGCTCAGCAATGAAGAATCTGCCTGCAATGCAGGGACTGAAGGAGATGCTGGTTCAATTCCTGGGTAGAGAAGATCCCTTGGAGGAAGTCATGGCAACCCACTCCAGTATTCTTGCCTGGAGAACCCCATGGACAAGAGGAGCCTGGTGGGTTACAGTCCATAGAGTTGCAAAGAGTCAGACATGACTGAAGCGACTTAGCACATAGCATTGGCATAAATATAGTCAAGATTTGATTATCTACTACAGACAGAGCTATAGAGTTGTATAGATCAATTGAGGGATTATTAAAATATAGTATAATGTTATTTATATTGATTGAATTATAGAAGCAATGTTCACTTCTATAGTTGGATATGGAGTCAATTCAGATTACAGCACTAAAGCATATAGACATCACTGCAAACTCAGAAGAAATGTCATAGCTTCTTAGTTTACCTTTCATGCTCTTGGGGAATCTTCCTTTCCTTTTGCAGATGGAGTGTAAAGGATGAGCCATTTTAACTTTATATTCTGTATTAGTTTTCTGGGGCTGCTGTAACAAGGTACCACAGATTGTTCAGCTTAAACTATAGACATTAGTTTTCTTACTGTTCTGAAACCTAGAAGTATAAGATCAAAGGGCTAGCAGGGTTATTTCCTTCTGAAGCCTGTGAGGGAGAATCTATTCCATGCCTCTCTCTGGCTTATTCATGACCATCTTTTCCCTCTTTTCACATGCTCTTCCCTCTGTATGTGTGTGTGTCCAAAAGTCCTCTTCTTATAAGGATACCCGTCGTACGGGGTTAGTACGACCTTGTTTTAATGCAGTACTCCTTTTGAAGATCCTATCTTCAATTGCAGTGAAATTCTGAGTTATCAAGTTTTAGGACTACAACATGAATTTTTTTTTTGGGGGGGCAACACAATTCAACTCCTCCTCCTTCTTCTTTTAAGAGAGGTGTCATCGCCATCAAACAAAGTGACAGTGCAGACAGTCTTTCAGAGTAACAGTGCTTGTGTGCACATTGACGCACTTCTCCAAAGTCCATCTGAAATCGCCCTATTTTTGTGATTGGTCACCCAGTCCTTAAAGTGTACTCCTTCCTCTGAACAGCTTCAAAAGTTTGGGTCTTAACCAGACTTTTGTTTCTCCAGCTATATAGTTAAGTTACCATAAAGATAAAATTTTGTCATATATATAATTTTTTTTTCATTCCTTGAACAGGAAAAAGTACTTGAACACTTGATATTGATCAGAAACTATCAAGCCTGAAGTCTATCAAGATAAATAACTATGACCTCTTCCTCCATAAGCCCCCAAACTGATAAGGAGAAATGAAAAAGAAATTAATAATGAGAATAGCTAGAATAAAATATTTAATACTCGAATCCAGCTTTTTTTTTTTCACTTCTACCTATTGCCATTCCTCTAATGGTCAAAGTGACCTGTGCTTCAATGATGCTAAGTCCAGTGGTCAGTTTTTATTCCTTCTCTTACTAGAGCTTTGAACAGAATTTGACACAATTGATTAATTTTCTTCACTTGATATTCAGGTCACACAGCCTCTTGATTTCTCACTGTTTACTTCCTTATCACTTTTTACATCTTTACTGCTATCACCAAGGTCTGAGCCACTGTTATTTCATAGCTAATTTACTCCCAAATCCTTTGGCTTGTCTTCCTGTTTCTATTTTTGTCTCACTACAGTTCATTTTCAATGTAACTGCCAGAGTGATTCTTCTTAGGTGTCACTCCTTTGCTTAGAACCCAGCATTGTTCCCCATGGTACTTAGAACAAAGGCCAGGGCACATGTACTCATCTTCAAGACCCTTCCCCATCCGGTTCCTTGGTGTCTCTCTGAATCTTCTACTTCTCTCTTTGTTCACCACTTCCCCTAACGTTGGATCAAAACCCCAGTGATAGTCTCATTTGTGGCCTTTGCAAGATCTCTTCCCTTGTCTTCAAATGCCTTTCTTCCAAACAGTTCCATGGTTAAGTCTTCATTAAGTCTTTATTCAAATGTCATTTTCTCTAGGAGACTTATCTGGATCACACCAATTAAAATTGCAAACTGCCTTCCCTTCTACACTTCAAATAAGACCAAACCTGCTTCTTTGTTATTATTATTGTTCAGTCACTAAGTTATGTCTGACTCTTTGCAATTTCATGGACTGCAGCATGCCAGGCAGCCCTGTCCTTCACCATCTCCCAAAGTTTGCCCAAGTTCATGTGCATTGAGTCAATGATGACATCCAACCATCTCATCCTCTGTCAACCCCTTCTCCTCCTACCCTCAGTCTTTACTGGCATCAGGGTGTTTTCCAATGAGTCGGCTGTTCTCATCAGGTGGCCAAAGTATTGGAGCTTCAGTTCCAGCTTCAGTCTTTTCCAGTGAATATTCAGGGTTGATTTCCTTTAGGATTGACTGGTTTGATCTACTTGCTGTCCAAGGGACTCTGAAGAGTCTTCTGTTTTTCTTCTGCTTATACTTTCTTTTATTTATTTACTATTGTTGTCCATAGTCTTTATTAACTTCTAATATACTATAAAATGTATGTTCATTATGCTTGTTCTTTATTGTCTTTTTCTGTACAGTAGTGTGAGTTTATGAGAGCAGAGATTTTTCTTTTATTCTCTGGAAGAGTGTCTAGTGATAGTAGGCTCTTGCTAAATATTTGTTGATGGAATGGACAAATGAATGAAGTAATGAATGTGAACTGGCGTTATCATTTGTAGTGCATGCATGCTAAGTCCATGCATGCTATGTCCAACTCTTTGTGACCCTATGGACTGCAGTCTGCCAGGTCCCTCTGTTCATGGGATTCTCCAGGCATGAATATTGGAGTGGGTTGTCATACCCTCCTCCAGGGAATCTTCACAATGCAAGGATCAGACCTGTGTCTCTTGCATCTCCTGCATTGGCAGGTGGATTCTTTACCACTGCGCCATCTGGGAAGCCCAGATTGGAGGTTAGTCTAAGTAAAAGATGAAAGCTATTCACTTCACTTTTGGTACAGTTCTTAGGAGAAAGTTGTCTACCTGCAAAGTATTTACAATCATATGTAACAGCATGGTTTAGAGCAAGGGCTCGGCAGCGACAATAGCTCAATATCTTACTAAGTTACATTAAGGGCAATGACTTAAACTGTGCTGTCTGAGTTTCTTCATCTGTAAAATAGCAAAACTCAGAGTACTTACCTGATAAGTTATTGTGAAGTTTAAATGAGTAAATAGCTTAGAATAGGACTTGGAATATAGGAATTGCTTGATAATCATCAGATGTTAGTATAATTGTTACCATGGGAAGGTAGTTTTGTTTAATTGAAAGATATCATCTTCGGTTAAGATATCTAAGTTTGACTTCATCAGTAACTATTTGCATAAGTCAGGCAAGTCATTTAATCACTCTGTCTGTATTTGAAAACAGAAAATAGTACCAGATTGCATCTAAGACCTATTCTGGTTCTAACAGCCTGTAATTCTCTGATGATAATGGCATAGTTCCTTAGAGTCATTTATCAAATGAGTAATTTATTTCTGTAGGAAATTTATTCTCTAAATAAATTAGAGATGAATCAACCATTAGAATTTATTATTTAAATTTTTGTTTGCTATTGAAATAACTTTTGGCCTTACAAAGGCACTATGAGTCTTCAAAAATACTAATTAATGATGATGACACATGCATGTGGCATTTCACAGATAAACAATATAAGCTTTTGAATGATGTAGACAAGCACCTTCTCTTGCTCTTTTGTAGTTAACTTTTCTTTGAAGGAATATTGCAGGCCTGTGTGTAGCATTTATTGTACTGCATATGACAATTATATATGGATTTTGCAAGATGTGGCAAAATCTCATTAAATTGTCAGAGTTTCGTTTGATAAATAGGAACTCATGATCCACCAAACTAGATGATGGCAAGAGGAATGGGAAACTCATTTCCTACAGTTTTTGGAAAGATCAGATCTTAAAATGATATTCCCGAAAATGATCTGTTACTTTAAAAATATTACCAGTAGAAGTAAAAGTAACCTAGATAATAAAATTATATTTAAGCAGTTTTCTCTTGGATAAAACATCTGCTTATTTTTATACTTTAGACTTTGTTTTCCTTGTAGCTCAAGATTAAAATTCCAGGTAGTTTAAGAGTAAGTCTATCATTGAAAACAAATGCCTTAATCAAAATTTCCATATAACAAAATTATTTTCATGCTCTGGTCATTGGCACGTTTAATTTAAACATTATTTCATAAGATAAATTTGCAGAATAAACAGGACAGAGTCGTGGTGGTTTTAGTAGTAGAGTTTGGTCCTTGAACACTTTCTTTAGGCTCTGATTTTTTTAAAAGTCTTGATTGCATGCAATATTAATATCATTGCTCTATAGTTAAGAATGAGAGAGTCTGTATGATAATCAAGAGGAACACTGAAGTGCAGATTTGGTTATAAAGAAACTATATATAGATAGAAGTATATGAAGATTTACCTTAATACTAGAAAATGCTTTCTGAGTATGAAAGTAGTCTTTGTACAAAGTAGACTGACTTGTACAAAGCAAGTGTCTTTGCTGTTGGCACTGGTAAATGGACATCAAAACTGTGTGCTTTCTTGTGCTAAATGTCCTAGCTTAGTAAATTTCATTTTAACTCTGAAAAAAAGCACATATTGAGGAAAACATGTTGATTCTCAGTAAATATTTTTCAAAGAAGCCTTTTTTATAGCAGAATTTTGAAGCTGACAAGAAGAAACTGACAATCTCACTAAGAGCTTTTTGAAGAATCTATATGAGACAGATTTTAAATGGCTTTGAAATGGTCAGCCTAGTTCTATGAAGATTTCAGAATATATCATGAAGCTGTATTACTGAGGAATGTGTTAATGTTTGGTTGTCCATATATTAAACCATAGATGTGAGTTATATCTCACTGAGCACATATTTTCAAAGGTTTCATTTAATTGTAACAGTCTTTAAGGTGTGGAAAAAAGATAAGCCACAGATTTCTACCTTTTGTTCAGTTTTCCACTCTTTTTATGAATTTTTTTAAATTTTTAATTGAGGGATACTTGCTTTACAATGTTGTGTTAATTTATGCCATATAGCTTTTGATTATATGAATTTGGAATAAGTCTATTATTGGAATAAGTCCATTATTTCTTATACTATTTCAAGTTAAAGCTATATTTCTTTTTATTTCGAAATTCATTTTTCAAAGATGCATCATTTTAGGATTAAACAATTATAAACTCATAGACCTTCATTGTATAAACTATGTGCAAATGTCACTATTTAATTAGTTTATGATTTTAAATATCATGAACTTTTTGGTAATTTTATTTTATTTGTCTTCTATGTATGCTTGTTAGTTGCTGCAAAAATATATGGTAAACAAGTAGACAGTGATATGGTCATATTGCTATGCATTTTAGAGTCTAGTTGGGGGAAATGAGGTTGTTTGCAATTGGATTTCAATTCAACCAACTTCATTCAGATCTATGTAGCATGAAAAGATGAAAAAAAATTGAACCTGGGACTTATCTGGTTGTCCAGTGGTTCACACTCCCTGCTTTCCATGTGGGAGTGTGGGTTTGATCCCTGCTTAGGCAACTAAGATCCCACATGCTGTGTGGCATGGCCAAAAAAATTAAGAATAAGAATAAGAAAATAATGTTTAAAAATCCAATAGCTTATCAGATCACCAGCCCAGGTTGGATGCATGAGACAAGTGCTCAGGCTTGGTGCACTGGGAAGACCCAGAGGGATGGGGTGGAGAGGGAGGTAGGAGGGGGGACCGGGATGGGGAATACATGTAAATCCATGGCTAATTCATTTCAATGTATGACAAAAACCACTGCAATGTTGTAAAGTAATTAGCCTCCAACTAATAAAAACAAATGAAAAAAAAATCCAATAGCTTATAAAACAAAGCAAAACAAACAAAAAACATTGAACCTGCCATATAAATATTCTTAGCTCAGCAGAAGAGACAGACGTACATTAAAATCTCGTAAGTTAAGCAATTAGGTTGAGAGTATAAGGGTGAGAGAAATGAATTCTAAGGGAAACTGAGGGATTGGGAAGAAATTACATGATTACAGGATTAGCGCTAGATGTCTACATTTGAAAGACATTTCTCTAATAAATGAAGTGGGGGCAGGGTGGGAGGAGATAGGCAATCTGGTTAGGTCCACGGTTCCCAGGTTGGGCGAACAGTGCAAGAAACAACTGTGAAATTGGATTTAATACTATAATTTACATTTTATAAGTATATTTTGCATAATCTGTACTGAATTATTGAGACACTCATAAAACACAGTACAACCAAATCACAGCAAAACAGCAAATTGAGCACTGACTTTGGCACTTAATACTCACATTAGGCTGAAGTGACCCACCTCCATATTCACCATGTGTGTGTGTGTGCTCAGTCGTGTCTGACTCTTTGCGATCCTATGGACTGTAGCCCACCAGGCTCCTCTGTCCGTGGAATTTCCAAGCAAGAACACTGGAGTGAGTTGCCATTTCCTCCTCCAGGGGATCTTCCCAACCCAGGGATCTAACCCACATCTCTTGCATCTCCTGCATTGGCAGGTGGATTCTTTACCACTAGAGTGGCCTGGGAAGCCCAATTCACAAGTAGTCTAGTAATTGTACAAGTGAAAGGGTCAAACAATTTGGGGTTGAGGTCCAATCCTAGTTAACCTGTCAAAAGAGAGTGACTTTGAACAGGTTATTTATACATTTGTCACTTCATTATTTCCACATATAAAATTAAGAGGAAAGAGTATTTACCTCAAAGAATAAATCCAGTATTGGTTGTAAAGATGTGTTTTAATTGTAATGACTTTATAAAAGTTGATAATAAAGATGTTGCCCTTATTGGCAGGGGTTGGTACAATGATGATACACTGAATATTCAAATGTCAGTGATCTCTGCTCAAATGTCATCTTCTCAGTCAACTGGATTGGACCAAATGTTTAGAAATTGTAGTCCCCTTCCTGCAACTAAACTCCACTCATTTCTGCTTTATTTTTGTCCATAGAATTTATCACCATCTATTATACCATACATTTTACTTATTTATTTAATATGTTTTCCACAACTAGAATGTATGGGGGATGAGTGGGGGATATAATTCTACTCTGTTCACTGCTGTATCACTAATGCATAGAAAAGTGACTGTCATTGTTTGAATATTTTTTTTGATAGAATGAATGCCCAAATGCCACTAGGGGGGTCAGCTAATGTAGTCAGCTATATATGCTTCACACTGACTTGTTAATACCTATCCGAGGCAATAAGTAAGCATTTCTAGATTCTCTCCAGAAACCTAGTTATCCTGAATATTTATTGGAAGTTCTGACGCTGAAGGTGAAACTAATACTTTGGCCACCTGATGCGAAGAACTAACTCTTTGAAAAATACCCTGATGCTGGGAAAGATTGAAGGCAGGAGGAGAAGGAGATGACAGAGGATGAGATGGTTGAACGGTATCACCAACTCAATGGACATGAGTTTGAGCAAGCTCCGGGAGATGGTGATGGACAGGGAAGCCTGGCGTGCTGTAGTCCATGGAGTCACAAAGAGTCGGACCCGACTGAGTGACTGAACTGAACTGAACTGAATCTAAAGAAAGTCCTGATCCCATGCCATATAGATTAAGGATAGGTAACATTTTGTCAGTTGTGTCTCGCAGAGGTCCCCAAAAAGCCTTGAACAAGGTACCTTTCTCTCTGACACTCTGACGTTTTATTGCAATAGTGCATACTAGTCTCAGATATTCAGTTATAGTTTAAATGTAGTTTCATAAATTTTGTACTGAGCTTTAGGTACATGGTCACATTAGTTGCTTAAAACTAACTTTGGAACAAATGAAAAGATTCACACAGGTAAAACGAATTGTGCTGTGTGTTCTTCGAGAGTGCAAATGATAAGAACATTTAAATATGTGTTTTACTCTGGGGTTTTGCAAATAGATACATTCAATTCACAACCGATGGCAGAATGGACATCCTTAAATCAATCAAGGCCAAAAATGTAACATTGCCATATACTGCCATACATCCTAAAACCAAGTATGTTATGGAAGTGAAAACTGTTGTTGTATCCTCTAAAATTTTAATAGGAAGGATATAGCTTGTGATTTATGAACTAGAGAAGTAATTATGTCTCAGCTTGTGAAATTCATGCTGGTTTGATATATTTTAACTATTTTAAAAATTAGTTTTATTTCTGGAAATTGTAGTCACCCTTGGCTCCTAGAACTTAATTATTGTGTCCGTGGGGGAGCTTTCCAGTATCTGCCACTTGATCTCCTTCCATAAAGCCATTTTTTTTTAAACAGTACACCCAGTTGCAATGTTCTAAAGTAGAACATATAGAAATTTTGTGTTCTTAAAAAATTGCTAATAGAAATTATCCTTCCTAAAAAAGAATTCACAGCCATGTCACATATGTGCATTCATAACTCTGTATTATGAAAAATATTATATCTTTATTCTGTTTTCTGCTTTATTGACTATGCCAAAGCCTTTGACTGTGTGGATCACAATAAACTGTGGAAAATTCTGAAAGAGATGGGAATATCAGATCATCTGACCAATCTCTTGAGAAACCTGTATACAGGTCAGGAAGCAACAGTTAAAACTGGACATGGAACAACAGACTGGTTCCAAATAGGAAAAGGAGTACATCAAGGCTGTATATTGTCACCCTGCTTATTTAACTTATATACAGAGTCCATCATGAGAAACGCTGCACTGGAGGAAGCACAAGCTGGAATCAAGATTGCTGGGGGAAATTTCAATAACCTGAGATATGCAGACGACACCACTCTTATGGCAGAAAGTGAAGAGGAACTAAAAAGCCTCTTGATGAAAGTGAAAGAGGAGAGTGAAAAATTTGGCTTAAAGCTCAACATTCAGAAACTAAGATCATGGCATCTGGTCCCATCACTTCATGGGAAATAGATGGGGAGACAGTGGAAACAATGTCAGACTCTATTTTGGGGGGCTCCAAAATCACTGCAGATGGTGGTTGCAGCCATGAAATTAAAAGATGCTTACTCCTTGGAAGGAAAGTTATGACCAACCTAGATAGCATATTTAAAAGCAAAGACATTACTTTGCCAACAAAGGTCCATCTGGTCGAGGCTATGGTTTTTCCAGTGGTCATGTATGGATGTGAGAGTTGGACGGTGAAGAAAGTTGAGTGCTGAAGAATTGATGCTTTTGAACTGTTCTCCAACTGTGTTGGAGAAGACTCTTGAGAGTCCCTTGGGCTGCAAGAAGATCCAACCAGTCCATCCTAAAGGAAATCAGTCCTGAGTTTTCATTGGAAGGACTGATGTTGAAGCTGAAACTCCAATACTTTGGCCACCTCATGCGAAGAGTTGACTCATTGGAAAAGACTCTAATGCTGGGAAGGATTGGGGGCAGGATGAAAAAGGGACGACAGAGGATGAGATGGCTGGATGGCATCACCGACTTGATGGACATGAATTTGGGTAAACTCCGGGAGTTGGTGATGGACAGGGAGGCCTGGCATGCTGCGATTCATGGGGTTGCAAAGAGTCCGACATGACTGAGTGACTGAACTGAACTGAATATTCTGTTTCTGAAATTAAGGTGCTAAAAATGGCTACAAATGAACTAGATAATTGGCAAATATTGTGGAAGGAACTTTCAGTGTGGTGGGCTTCAATTCTATGGTATTAACTAAACACCTAAACCATGACTAGAGCTCTGCATTTTATGAGACCAATGCAATTCCTTAGTTATGGAATGGCTTCAGTTTAGTAGACAGTTTCCCTAATCTTGGCTGACTCATTTAGCATATTAACCAGGCATTGTGTTTTAAAATTCACTATCGTATTTAGTAGCCATAATAATCCTGTGGGTAAATATGTTAGAGCTAAGGAAATAGTTTCAGAGGTGTTCAATTTTTAGATGAAATTCTCACAGCTATTAATCGGACAACCTGAATTCAAACCTAGGCATTCTGATTCTAAGTCTAGGGCTTATTGTACTAAACACAGGTCCCTTCCTTTATGATGTGGTATTCTTTAATATAATGTAAAGTATTCTTTTGTTATTGGTATCCAGATTGCTTTAATACATGGTTAAGAAATCAATGACTCTCATGATGGTCTGTCATAGACATTCCTGGTCCATAGAAATTGAGACTTAGTCTCAAAATTTGATATACTCTAATTGTGAAACAAGACTCAACCAACAGAACAACTTTCTGACAATCTATTCATCTTTCCTCCTCTGTCATTCATTGGGTAGAAATAAAGTACATGTGCACTGTCTTTCAGCATCATGTAATATCTTGCATATATTCAGTAGCTTCAACAAAGAAAATGCTTTCTTTGTATTTCTTGGATATTCTTTACCTTTTATAATGCCTTAAATGTCAGACATTGTTTTCCTCTTTTTATATGTGAGTAAATTGAGCTCAAAGATATCAAAGCAGACACTGAAAGTCATGTGACTAGCAATGGAGAAAAAACGTACAAAAATACCCAGACTTTTTGGCTCCAAATCATATAGTCTTTCCACTACATTACCTCCCATGTTTCTTACTTACACAATCAGAGACATTATACTCAGCTATACAGTATAAATAAAAGAAGTGTATAGTCTTTGCATAATGCTATGCAGCAGTGATTTGAGGTAAAATAATCCACATTTTTCTTTGAAAGGTTGTATCATGAGAGAAATTGTTACCCACAAAGCAAAAGAGGATGGATTTTAGAAATGAACCATTTAGCAAAATAGCCAACACAATTTAGTGGTTATTTCAGTTCAGTTCAGTTCAGTCGCTCAGTTGTGTCTGACTCTTTGTGACCTCATGGACTGCAGCACGCCAGGCCTCCCTGTCCATCACCAACTCCCAGAGTTTACCCAAACTCATGTCCATTGAGTTGGTGATGCCATCTAACCATCTCATCCTCTGTTGTCCCCTTCTCCTCCTGCCCCCAATCCCTCCCAGCATCAGGGTCTTTTCAAATGAGTCAGCTCTTCGCATGAAGTGGCCAAAGTTGGAGTTTCAGCTTCAACATCAGTCCTTCCAATGAACACCCAGGACTGATCTCCTTTAGGATGGACTGGTTGGATCTCCTTGCAGCCCAAGGGACTCTCAAGAGTCTTCTTCAACACCACAGTTCAAAAGCATCAATTCTTCAGCACTCAGCTTTCTTTACAGTCCAACTCTCACATCCATACATGACTACTGGAAAAACCATAGCCTTGACTAGACAACGGTTATATAGTGTCCCCCAAAGAAGCCAGGGCACACTTAGGCAATGCCTTTGAAAAATCAGTTCAAAAAATTTTCATGCAAAATCATCTAAAGACAAGAGAATTACCTCAAAGAAATGATCACTTATTTCATTCTGTTGTTCTTTCAATATTGAGTGTGTATTTAGCATACTGCTAGCAGCAGATTCCTTGAGTGTGAGACACATCTTCATCAATAGCTGAATTAAAACTTAGTCACCAGTCTTTGAACTTCCAGCTTTCTCATCTGTGCCGTGGGGATAGTAAGAGTGCCCATCTTCCTAGGTTGTTGTGCCCAGTCTTCACATCAGTCAATGGATTAATATACATCAATTACTTAGAGTAGTTGCCTGGCTCTGGCAGTAAACCTTATATAAACACTGTTGTTGTTTGGTTTCTAAATTGTGTCTGACTCTTTGCAATCCCATAAACTGTGGCCTGCTGGTCTCCTCTGTCCATGGGATTTCCCAGGCAAGAATACTAGAGTGGGTTGCCATTTTTGTGTCTCTTGCGTCGGCAGACATTCTTTACTACTGATCTACCAGAGAAGCCCATTAAAGCACTAGCTATGATATGTTATTGTAACAGAATAATTCATTATTGTTAATGCTATCTACAGTGAATTATGGAAGCATAACAATGAAAAAAGTATACATTATAATAAGGTGACAGAAGTCCATCCTGTGTCAGAGAAGACTGCATGAAAGAGGTAGGGTTCCAGTTAAGAAGATGAATACCTTGAAAGGGTTGATCCTTAAGAAGGTCTTTTCTGCTAGTAATACGTATCCCAGGTCAAGATCCTTAGTCAAGTGGAAACTGAGAATTAACTATTAGCCATGAGATCAAGAATTCCCTCAGAGAATCTAAATAAAAATTCTAAATTTTCCAGATAACATTTTTTTTTGGATTGTCTTTAGGTAAGGTGATCATTAACCACTTGAAGTTTAAGCAGAAGTTACTCTTGAAGGAACATCTCTTGATGTGTGCAGAGAATTTTCTAGGTGGAGGAAATAGCACATGGAAAGATATTGAGGTTAGAAAAAAAAAATCAGTGACCTTGGAGCTTAGTGAGCAAGAGGGGAAATGACAGAAGAGGAAGATGGAGGGATAGACAGACCTGGGAACACATAGATTCTTGGACGTTTCTGGATAAAAAGTTTGAGCTTTCTCTAAAAGTAATGGGAAATATATTAAAAGGTTTTAAGTAAAAGAATAGGCTGCTGTTGAGTAGAGAAGACTTGGGGGACAGGGAAAGCTTAGGGTATAGGTACAGTATAAGAGTTTTCCCCCCTCAGTAACCATACTGTCATTTGAACTGCTATTTGACCACAGAGGAGTGACAGTTATAAAACCTTGCTGATCCTGTTTGAACTTTATCCTGGGAGAATGGTCATTGAAACTGTATGTTGTTGTTCCTTTTCAGTTGATTAGTCAGGTCCACCTCTTTGCGACCCCATGGACTGCAGCATGCCAGGCTTCCCTGTCCTTCCCTATCTCCCAGAGTTTGCTCAAAGTCATGTCCTTTGAGTCGGTGATGCCATCCAACCATCTCATCCTCTGTCATCCCCTTTTCCTCTTGCCCTCAACCTTTCCCAGCATCAGCGTCTTTCCAATAAGTTGGCTCTTTGCACCACGTGGCCAGAGTATTGAAGCTTCAGCTTCAGCATCAGGCCTTCCAATGAATATTCAGGATTGATTTCCTTTAGGGTTGACTGGTTTGATCTCTTGCTGTCCAAGGGACTCTCAAAAGTCTTCTCCAGGACCACAGTTCAAAAACATCAATTCTTTGGTGGTCAGCCTTCTTTACGGTGCAACTCTCATATCCATATGTGACGACTGGAGAGGCATTTTCAAAATGGACCCTGGATCACCAAGAAAGCAAGCCTTTTTAGAGCTGTATGAGAAATTGCACTGGGTTTTGCCTTCTCTCAGTGACAGATCAAGCTGATGCCCCTAGCAGACTGGGTTAAAGCAATAGAAAGGGGTGGAAGCACATGGGTACTCCCCTCCCTGTCATGAACCCAGAGAGAAAAATGAGTGAGGAAACCCTCTTTTATCCACAAATTTATAGGCCACATACAAGCTAAATTATATTATAAGACAGTACAAATGCAAATACTGTTCCATTGTGTCAATTCCATGCAGCATGCCTACAAAGAAAGAATAGTAATTCTTCACTCTCAGGCAAGACATGTGGCAATGCACGATTCCGAATGCTTTATAGGGACTTCCTTGGTGGTTCAGTGGTTTAGGACTCTGTGCTTCCACTCCTGGGGATATGGGTTCAGTCCCTGGTTGAGGAACTAAAATCCAAGTAGCCACACAGTGTGGCCAAAAAAAGAAATTTTTTAATGTTTTATAATCCTAATTTTTGTTTCTGGTGTGGACATATTATGAAAGGAACTGCTTTTGAAACTTATTAAAGCCTTCCAGGAAAAAAAAATAGTTTACTTTGTTCAGAACTTGTAATTTTGAGCCATTCATCATCCTCTGAGCAAGGACTGGTCAGGATTCCTCACTGGTGTTGGTCACAGTGTGAGGGTTTTTCCTTGGAGGATCTGAACCTCCTCCTCTGAGTTACTCAGTATCACCCTAGGAGAAGACCAGTAGGAGACATTCATCAGGGGTGAAAACGTGGATGGATTTGTGAAGGTTTAGCAGCAGAAATGACAGGGCTTGCTGGTGGTTTGAATTGGACAGAAGATGCATGGGCCACAGAGGAATCAGGAAAACTGAATTGATGCTTTTGAACTGTGGTGTTGGAAAAGACTCTTAAGAGTCCCTTGAACAGCAAGGAGATCCAACCAGTCCATCCTAAAGGAAATCAGTCCTGGGTGTTCATTGGAAGGACTGATGCTGAAGCTGAAGCTCCAGGATTTGGCCACCTGATGTTAAGAACTGACTCATTGTAAAAGACCCTGATGCTGGGAAAGATTGAAGGCAGGAGAAGAAGGAGACAACAGAGGATGAGATGGTGAGATGGCATCACCGACTCAATGGACATGAGTTTGAGTAAACCGCTGGAGTTGGTGATGGACACAGAGTCTGGCATGCTTCAATCCATCAGGTCGCAGAGTCAGACATGACGAGCAACTGAATTGAACTGAATAGTTTTAATAACAGCAAACATAGTAGACATGTAATTGAATTTTTTGTTTTCACTTAAGAATAGCTCATAAGTGTTCTTATATTATTATGCATCTTTATATAATTTAATGATTTTGATGACTGCCTGCATATATATATATCCTCAAGGTCAGATTTTTAATTATATTAACCATCTTCCATTATTAGTCATTTCATTAAGATTAATGAAAAATATTGAATAAACTAGATCTGATTTTTAAAAGGATGTTTTTGCTCTTTCAGAATTAGACATAATTATTAACATGTGGACTTAGAGATGTGAATATTGTTCAGAAAACTCTGATAGTTAACAATTTAATGTCTTCCTCAGAAAATTCATTTCTTGGCACAGTTTATAGTCTGAGAATCTTAAAATGCTGGTGAAACTACTCCATCATTTTGCTTGCTCATTTCAGTAGGTATTTTTCAGTGTTAGAGCAAAACATGGCTCTATGCTTCATGATATATTACAATGAAAAATTAATGATTCATGTTCATATTAGAGATTCAAAGGTGTTCTACGTTTATTTCTTATTTCATATTGAAATAAGAAGTCATCCTGTGATTTCAACTTGATTAATCAAAAATGATAAAGAGAATACTCCATATAAGGAAATAGGGTTACTAATTAGTAATACCTGTCCTATTTTATTGTCTCACAATAATCCTTTACTGATTCACTCTATGATATGGGATATAATTCAGAACATAAAATTCTATGTATTGAAGAAATCCTTGAGAAGTTGATCCTTATTACAAGTTAGGTTTTCAAGGACATTATTGTTAGCATTCCCATTAATACTAGCATGTGTGTTTCTTGTGCCTAAAATTCTTATCAAGGCAGTTTTTTAAAAGCATAGCAAAAGTTCTCATTTTTAATGATGGTGAAGATGAAGAAGGAAAATTTTCAAGAACTTCCTGAGTCATTCTAGCACCGATTCTTGTAGATATGAGGCATAATTCACCTTTCCTTCAATCAGTAATGTACAAGTTAAAGAGAAGATATACTGCTGTTTGAAGGATATAAAAACTATAGATTTTAGGGAAGTCAATGAAGGTGGTGTTAGGTGCCCTTCCATTACATATGCAATTGTTGTGCAGTTGATCTGTCTTGATTGGTTGGTAGAGTAACTTTGAAAGAAATCATGTATTTATATGATGATTGTAATCAGTGATTTTCTTTGTTTACTTTTTGAGTTGGACATAGATTTGTTTTCCTTGTTACTTTTTCTTTTTGTGTTTGTTTTCCTTGAATTTTAATCTTGCCTCAAGATGTTAAGAGCTCTTGAGATGTATTATAAACTTATGATAGTTTCAACTGCTTTTTTCCCCTAAAATGATATTCAAAATGATGAACCCATGACTTAAAGGCAAGACTAAGTTATGTCCAAAAGGCAAAGGGAGAGGCTGGTAAAATTTCCAACCCCAAAGTAATAATATGCAGTGAAACATTACTGTGTTTAAATATGTGACCTTTGATTACACAGAACCAGATTAAACAGGAACACATTACTGTTGTAGACAGAAAAGTCATTTTATTCTGCATATGAATAATTACAGTCACTGGAGGATTTTCTCCTAATTATATAGTTTAGCAAAGGGATCTTGAGAAATCTGTGTAATATGTGGTAGAAAAACTTAGAAAATCTAAACAAGATGAAATTCACTTGTGTAGATGTAGGCACTTTAGATTTGTGCTTTTCAATACAGTAACCATCAGCCACATGTGTTTGTTTAAACATAAGTTAATTTAAAATAAGAACTCAGTTCTCCAGTTGTACTATCCACATTTCAAATGCTCAGTAGTCATGTCTGCCTAGCAACTACCATATTAGACAACATGGATTATAGAATATTTTCATCATGGCGGAACATTCTGTTGGACATTGCTGCTCTAGGTGCAACTTACATGTTCTCTCATTTTTATTATTAATAAAGATTATAATGAGAAGTGGGCTTCCTAAGTGGCCCAGTGGCAAAGAATCTGTCTCCCAATGCAGGGACTGCAAGAATTGCAGGTTTGATCCCTGAGTCAGGAAGATCCCTTGGAGTAGGAAATAGCAACTCCGTCCAGTATTTTTGCCTGGAAAATCTCATGAACAGAGGAGTCTCACTGGGTATAGTCCATGGGGTCACAAGGAGTCAGACTTGACTGAGCAATTGAGCGCATAACTAGAAATAGAAGTAACATTTTGGTACCAGAGTATATATCAGAACATGTTCATTTTAATATATATATTTTCCTTGATTACAACAACCTTACAATATCAGTCTTATTCTACACAGGAGGAAACTATCACAATGATAGTTAGTGGTTGATAGAGATAGGATTCAAATCCAGGCCTCTCATGCTATATTGTTACTTAGTAGCTAACTTGTGTCTGACTTTTGTGACCCAATGGCCAGCCAAGCTCCTCTGTCCATGGGATTTCCCAGGCAAGAATACTAGAGTGGATTGCCCTTTCTTTCTCCAGGGGATCCTCCTGACCCAGGGATCAAACCCATGTCTTCTGCATTGTAAAAGGATTCTTTAGCACTGAGCCACCAGGGGAGGCCCTCATTTTGATGCCGTGATCTTTAGATGCATATACTTTTAGTGTAAATGAATTCATGAATAAAAGTAAATTCATTCATCTGCATTTTGCAAATGGAAAATCTGAGGCTTTTTATGTAGCTTATGGAAATCTATATTCTACAGAACAAGAGCAGGATTGGGAGGAACTTGGTCATAGATTTAAATCTAGCTATTGACACTTTAAAAATATATTTATATTTTGTCAGATTCATGACAATTGTCACGAATTGACAATATCATGACATGTCATGCATGGCAATGTTATATAAATTGTCACTCATGGCAGTTGATATAACATTACATAAACACATGCATGTATACATGTGTACTTTGTATGTTAGCTTAGAATTAGTAACTGAACACCAGAAGACATAGTTTTGAATATAAGGAAAATTTGCATATATTATATTTCATACAGAGTTGGTAATAAATTGAATATATAGAAAATTACCTGTAGATTTATAAGATGCTCTGTTTTAATTTTCTTTCTCTCATTTATTCACACAAAAATTTATTGCTCAATTAAAAATGGTTATTTTAAAAATATTTCTTGTATTTTAGATACTTTTCATTAATAGAATATGTTTTTTGGTGAATGTTTTTAGGCCTAAATGGAGATGTGAATGTTCTTTGCTAGAACACAGTATTCTGTCTAGGTTTACTTGTGGTTCGACTGTGAGAACTATCTATGTTCAAAGGTGGTAGGGTGAAAATAGCCTCACAATTAGGTAACTGTTTTCCGTGAATACTCTTGTGGACTTTTTACCAGGTTTATTACACAGTTGTATTATTTCAGTATTGTTATTGAGTAATGTCCTTTAGAGACATGCTCCTGCAAAATAACTTTCATATCAAGTGAGCTGAATATAAAATTTTAATTCATATTCATTTTAATAACTTATTCAGTCTAATAACTGCCAGAGGAAATTTTTAGGCATAACTCTTGATCATAGACATAGAAGCTTTAAAATGAAGTTTCGTTAGACTGTGCCTTGAAAGAATAAGTGTACTGTATGCTTGAAGAAAGTATTCAAAATTTTTATCAGAATAAAATAAAACAATTTCACTCAGTAGCTGATGAGAAGTCTCCTTTTATTGGGTTGTTTCCTAATAGAATAAATATGCTGTTTCCTTGACTGCTGGATAAATTCAAATTGCACACTGCAGTTTTAGAATTTGCCTGCAGCTATTGCATCTTGCATGGACACTTATAATCCTATATTCTTGGGTCAAAGTATGTTTGTGAATTATTTACTATTAGTAAGACAAGGTGGTAATCATAAACCTAAGACTACTTAATACTCTTATCCTTCAGAGGCAATTCTGAAATGTGTTTCAAAGCACTGTCTAATATGAGAACGAGAAACAATCTGTGCAACCACTGAATTTGAAATTATAGTTAAAAATTTAATGACACTTGAAGAAAGAGAGGATTTTTACTTTTGCCTAAAATGTTTAAGCATTAAAAATGCTGCACCAGGTATAACAGCAGAAAGATGTACAGTATTTTAGAATCAATTAGTTTCTTTCATATGAATGATTTACTAATCTTAAGTTATCAGCTTTTAAAAAATGCAGACATCATGATCATGGCCTGTGGCCATATTTAACCACAGCTGTCACATGAGTTTCATACAAGTGGACTATCTAATAGTCATAGTATTGACTAAACCTTGCTGCTTTCATAGTTCATTTAGATTTATTCTTGACCAGAGTATAGGTTGATGAAAAAGTTTACAGCAATATATGTTCAGTTCAGTCCCTCACTCATGTCCGACTCTTTGCGACCCCATGGACTGCAGCACGCCAGGCCAACCTGTCCATCACCAACACCCGGACTTTACCCAAACTCATGTCCATTGAGTTGGTGATGCCATCTAACCGTCTCACCCTCTGTTGTCCCCTTCTCCTACCTTCAATATTTCCCAGCATCAGGGTCTTTTCAAATGAGTCACTTCTTCACATCAGGTGGCCAAAGTATTGGAGTTTCAGTGTCAACATCAGTCCTCCCAATGAACAGCCAAGGCTGATCTCCTTAGGGATGGACTGGTTGGATCTCCTTGCAGTCCAACAGACTCTCAAGAGTCTTTTCAACACCACATTCAAAAGCATCAATTCTTCAGCTTTCAACTTTCTTTATAGTCCAACTCTTACATCCATATATGACTACTGGAAAAACTACAGCCTCAACTAGATGGACCTTTGTTGGCAAAGTAATGTCTCTGCTTTTTAATATACTGTCTAGGTTGGTGATAGCTTTTCTTCCAAGGAGTAAGCATATTTTAATTTCATGGCTGCAGTAGCCATCTGCAGTGATTTTGGATCCCCCCAAAATAAAGTCTGTCACATCTATTTGCCATGAAGTTATGGGACCGAATGCCATGATCTTAGTTTTCTGAATGTTGAGCTTTAAGCCAACTTTTCCACTCTCCTCTTTCACTTTATTTTTTTTCCTCTTTCACTTTCATCAAGAGTCTCTTTAGTTCTTCTTCATTTTCTGCCATAATTGTGGTGTCATCTGCATAATTGAGGTTATTGATATTTCTCCCGGCAATCTTGATTCCAGCTTGTGCTTCTTCCAGCCCAGTGTCTCTTTTTTTTTTTTTTTAATTTTTATTAGTTGGAGACTAATTACTTTACATCATTACAGTAGTTTTTGTTATACATTGATATGAATTAGCCATGGATTTACATGTATTCCCCATCCCACTCCCCCCTCCCACCTCCCTCTCCACCCGATCCCTCTGGGTCTTCCCAGTGCACCAGGCCCGAGCACTTGTCTCATGTACCCAACCTGAGCTGGTTATCCGTTTCACCCTAGATAATATACATGTTTCAATGCTGTTCTCCTGAAACATCCCACCCTCTCCTTCTCCCAGAGTCCACAAGTCTGTTCCATACATCTGAGTCTCTTTTTCTGTTTTGCATATAGGGTTATCGTTACCATCTTTCTAAAGTCCATATATATGTGTTAGTATACTGTAATGGTCTTTATCTTTCTGGCTTACTTCGCTCTGTATAATGGGCTCCAGTTTCATCCATCTCATTAGAACTGATTCAAATGAATTCTTTTTAATCAGCCCAGTGTTTCTCATGATGGACTCTGCATATAAATTAAATAAGCAGGGTGACCATATACAGCCTTGACATACTCCTTTCTCTATTTGGAACCAGTCTGTTGTTCCATGTCCAGTTCTAACTGTTGCTTCCTGACCTGCATACAGGTTTCTCAAGAGGCAGGTCAGGTGATCTGGTATTCCCATCTCGTTCAGAATTTTCCACAGTTTATTGTGATCCATACAGTCAAAGGCTTTGGCATAGTCAATAAAGCAGAAGTAGATGTTTTTCTGGAACTCTCTTGCTTTTTCAATGATCCAGCAGATGTTAACTATTTGATCTCTTGTTCCTCTGCCTTTTCTAAAACCAGCTTTAACATCTGGAAGTTCACAGTTCACATACTATTGAAGCCTGGCTTGCAGAATTTTGAGCATTACTTTACGAGCATGTGAGATGAGTGCAATTGTGCGTTAGTTTGAGCATTCTTTGTCATTGCCTTTCTTTGGGATTGGAATGAAATTCGACCTTTTCCAGTCCTGTGGCCACTGCTGAGTTTTCCAAATTCGCTGGCCTATTGAGTGCGTCACTTTCACAGCATCATCTTTTAGGATTTGAAATAGCTCAATTGGAATTCCATCACATCCACTAGCTTTGTTCATCATGATGCTTCCTAAGGCCCACTTGACTCCACATTCCAGGATTTCTGGCTCTAAGTGAGTGATCACACCATCGTGATTATCTGGGTCATGAAGATCTTTTTTGTAAAGTTCTTCTGTGTATTCTTGCCACCTCTTCTTAATATCTTCTGCTTCTGTTAGGTCCATACCATTTCTGTCCTTTATTGAGCCCATCTTTGCATGAAATATTCCCTTGGTATCTCTAATTTTCTTAGAATAGTGAAAAATAAGGTCAAAATAAGGATATAAGCAATACAGATCTCACATTTCAATGATGTTTTGAAACACTTTTCTATTGAATAAAACAAGAAAGAATTTTTGTCCTGTTTTTACTTTATCCTCATTTTTTTGATGTAAGTATTGCTGTATTTTGTTTCCTCCTTAACCTTTTAATTTTTTGAGGGAGGGGGAGTATATGGCTAAATTTCTCCATCTTTCCAAGCCTCAACTTATGTAAGCTGTATAATTGGAAAAATAATTTCTTGGAACCTACTCATGATTGTGTTTTAATGAAGTGCTGTCAGGCACACTAAAACCTTTGGAGAAAAGGTAATGCATTCTGAATGGCCTACTTTTGTTCTTCCTTTAGAGTTCAGCAAAATGTAAGAAGGAATTCTGCAAGGAAAGGAGAAATACCTTCTCTTTTAACCCTTCCTTCTCAGAACTTGTGTACTGAAATTAGCAATGAATCTTTAATATCTAGCAAGTGATGAAACTTTCCATTGGCACTAAAAAATCTGGGGCACTTCACTGGTGATCCAGTGGTTAGGACCTCACCTTCCAATGCAGGGTACACGGGTTCGATCCCTGATTGGGGAACTAAGACCCCACATGCCATGCAGCCAAAAAGTTAAAAAATAAATAAAACTGGGTCTTAAAAAATAAACTGAAATAATGAAATCTGGGAGGTAAAACAGTCAAAACAGGAACCTTTCGAACACTTCATGCTTGCCTGCTCTCCCACAGGGATGGGGTATTAGAGAAATTAATGACTTTATCCTCTAGGCACTTTCACAAGGAAAAAATACTCTCATTTGGTTGGCAAAGTACAGATACGTCAGGGGTAGCTAATGACTACAAAATGCAAGTTTTACCAATGTCACAGCTCTAATTATTCTTCACTTACAATACATTCTCACTGACCAATTTGTCAAGAATTTCTTTTTGCCCCTGACAATAGAAGGAACAATTTTTTTTCCTTTACACTGCTCTTGTATAAATGTCTATAAAATTTATTTTAAATAAATTAAAAAAATCAAGCTCTCAATATTGGGACTCTTGGATCTACTCTCCCCTTTTCATCAGTAAACAAAGCAAGATTATTAAATTTGAAGGAATATGTAATTGATCATTCTGTGGAATTCATTATCTGAGACTCTGAGACAAAGTTCAGTACTCATTGGTTTTCTTGTCATGAAAACCAATGAAAAGAACTACTGTTGTCAACCTGTTGTTTGTTGGACCAAATAGAAATATTTTGATAAATATTATTGGAACTCTAAGTTATTGCAATGAAATGGTACTGTATACAGAATTAAGTATACAATAAGCACTCAAAAAATACTTGCTTTGCATTGGCTTTCTGAATTTTAAAGTATTTAATTACATGAGACTAAATTTGATTCTGAATTTGGTTCAGCATCATAACATTTACGTTCATTTTCCCAGGACCATCTTCATAGCGATGTTGGCATGTTCTCACACAGATTAGTCGCAAATGTGGGCCATGGGAATCTTTGAAGCCATTTGTTTCCTCTGTGGTTGGCCAAGTCTTAGAGCTCCTTTTAACTGGCTCTGTGAGTATGATGTTGGCAAAGACACATGGGAAAGGCAGGCTTACCCAGCCAGGGAGGTAAGCAGAGAAATTCAAGCCCTTCAGCCTCTTGTATGTGATACTCACAAAAGAAAATTAAGAGTAAAGGTAATCAAGAGTAAATACAGGCCCTCATAAACAAACCACCCCAAAAATTAAACTGTTCCCAAGTGTTTTCAACATTCAAGCAATTGAGGATATTTTCTGAGTGGTTATTTTGATTCATAAAAAGAATTAACAGAGAATGGTCCCAAGGTAGACAGTGGCATTGCTATGAGCTGAGGTCATCCAAAGCAAGGGAAAAAGCTTCCTAGTCAAAAAGAGAGTTGAGTTTTTTTATTTCTTTCTTTTTTTATTGAAGTATAGTTAATTAACAATGTTGTATTAGTTTCAAGTGTATAGAAAAATTATTCAGTTATACATACATATATATATATATATATGTATGTGTGTATGCATATATATATATACTTTTTCAGATTCTTTTCCATTATAGGCTATTACAAGATATTGAGTAAATTTTCTTTAATTGTAAGATGAATTATTTGGCAAAATCAAGCTTTATAATTTTATGCATAGTTGAGATTTAGAAATTGATGTAGGTTGAATGAAGTACTGAAGAAATTTATGACTCTAGGTTGTGTTAAAAAATATTATGATTCAATTTTGACTAAATGAGTTTTGCTAAAGATTTGTTTAGCTTGAACTAACAAGCACTGGAGAAGGAAATGGCAACCCACTCCAGTGTTCTTGCCTGGAGAATCCCAGGGACAGAGGAGCCTGGTGGGCTGCTCTCTGTGGGGTCGCACAGAGTCGGACACGACTGAAGTGACTTAGCAGCAACAAGCATAAGAAAATCTAAAAATATTTCCTTGAAGTCCTATTAGCATCAAAGGCAACAATTTATATCACCTTGCTCTTCAAATTCAAGGGCACTGTAAGAAAAGTTATTCTGAGACTTCAGAATAGTTTCAAAAGTTTGGAAATATCACAAATAAAATATTTACATTTTCATTCTCTAAACTGAATAACCAAGTCTAAAGAAATGGTTTTGAAAATCCTAAAAAGTCCCTTTGAGAGTCTCCAGTAGTAATCAATCCCTCAGAGACCATTCATTCCATTCATTTTGATTCAGAGCCTCTCAATAATGTGCCAGGAACTATTTTTGGCCCTGAAGATAAATTAGTAAAATAAAATAAAATAAGTAGAAAATGCTATCATCATAGAACATACAACCTAGTGAGAAGAACCAGATAATGAACAAAATAAGTAAAGGTATGATACAGGAAGCTGGTAAGTACTTTGGAGAAAAATAACAAGGAAAGGAACAGAGAGCTGGGGCAGAGAGAAGTGCCCTTTCAAATCTAGTAGTCAGGGATGGCTTCACTGAGCGGGGAGGGTGACATTTAAGCAAAGACTTGAGGGAATGAGCCTGCCAGGCAGAGGAATCAGTGGGTACCCGAGGCAGCATCCTGCCTGAAGCATACTAGAAAGAGCGAGGAGGCCAGTGTGATTGGCATAGAATGAGATAACATCAGAAAAGCCATTTTAAGAACTTTGGCTTTACTCTTCCTAAGAGGGAAAATTATTAGAAGATTTCGTGTAGAGAAGTTTGTAATAGTTTAGTAGTATCTGTCTGACTGATGTGTTGGGAATAAAACTGGCCAAGGGTGGAAGCAAAGAGACAGGCTAGGAGGCCCTTGGAGTCATCTAGGATTTGGATGATGACAGCTTGGATCAAGGAAGAAGCAGTGGAGGTGTGAGGAGTCCTTGTGTTTCCAGTATGTTTTGAAGCAGAGCCAATAGGATTTCCTAGGAGATTTATATGGGGTGTGAGAGACATCCAACTCAATCATGACTCTCGGGCAGTGGTCTTCAGCTGGGGACAGGGAACACCGAGCAATGTCTGGTCATATGTTGGGTATCCTAGCTGGGGAAAAGGCTATGTGTCTAGCAGACAGAGGCCAGAGATACTACTAAACATCGTATGATGCACAGACCAGCTCTCTCCAAAGGAGAACATTCCAGCCCCAAGTGTCAATGATGTTGAGATTGAGAAATGAAACTTTGGACTGAAGTTTTTGGCTGGAACAACTGAATGGATGGAATTGCCAGTAACAGAACAAGGAGGCCACTAATGGAGTGGTTTGGGGAAGTGAAACCAGGAATTCTGCCTCTTAGATTTTCAAAAGGCTGATTTCAAACATTACAATGTCATAAAATAAAAATGAAGAAATTTATCTGATTTTAAATGGGTTTTTTAAAAATTAAATTCCTATAGAATAGCGGTAGTATCTCAAACTATGCCTGTGTTTGAGACAAGGTGGGACATAGGTTCGAGTATTTCAGATGTATAGAGCAGCCATGTTAATTATCTCCCTGCCGATTCTATTTTGTTACTTGAAATGATATGTCAGATATAATATATTACATATTAGATATACTAGAGAATTCTGTCTCATTTTGATAAACATGTTTATAGCTAAAGTACAGCAAGGTTATTAATATGTTTCCTAATATGTTATAGTTCTTTCATCCCCTTACTCATTCTGATTTTTATGAAAAGGAAGTCTTCATGATAGAAGGACTTTGCAAAAAAGAGAGATTATATTAGGGATCTTTCCTATTTGCATTTTTTCCCTTATTTTGGATCCCTAGTACCATTCAGTTCTCTAAGCAGCATTTCTGATAGCTTAGAAGATATTCTTTTGAGGCCATCCCTAAAAATAATTGGTTTCTTTTCACCTGTTAGTTCTTCAAAATAGCTTTCTTTTTCCTAAAGTTCAGAATGCTTGGCAGCTGCACGAACAGCTACAAGGGCAGCCTGACTTGTTGCTAGGGGAAATTGGCCTTATTACTTCTTAGTCAACCTTGGTGGGTTATGTGGAAAAAATGAAATCTGCTTAGCCTAAGATTTTCAAGTCTTTTAACTTTGTAGTAGAGTACCTAAAATTTAATTTTATAATTAACTTAGTTGTGACTCCCCTTCTCATTCTCTCCTTATGTGCATTATTTTCTCTAGAGAAAGAAGCTAATCAGTAAATACCTTAGACCTACCCACCAGCCACAAAGCAGGGAAAATGCAGATGCTAGTGATTGAATTAACACTCACACTTTAATGTTGCTCAATATTTCTCATTTCTTTGTTTCCAAAATGTCAATTTTTCTTTTCAAATAGTGTGTTAAAGTAACTTTAAAATGCATCTTCCATGTAAATATAACAGAGCAGCCAGATCATTCATTCACAACTACTGGTTTTATAACTCAGATGTCCAGGATGGCAAGGAATGAAATGGTGAGA
The DNA here is from genome assembly GCF_023699985.2 of Odocoileus virginianus. Classification (NCBI taxonomy): domain Eukaryota; kingdom Metazoa; phylum Chordata; class Mammalia; order Artiodactyla; family Cervidae; genus Odocoileus; species Odocoileus virginianus. The sequence goes on along the minus strand of NC_069702.1, from coordinate 16,065,720 downwards.
AACACAGCAAGGGGAGGGGACTTGGCTGAATTAATTTAAAAGAGAAACTGTACTTCGGGATTCTTTAGAAAGCTATTGCTAGGCAAAGTTTTCTCTGTTATTTTTAGAGTTTCAATTTCTAGTCCATTTGGTATTTTGAGAGTTTCAATTCATCTTACACCACCTTTATTAAGACTTCAGAAATAGAAAGTCATAGACAAATACCCTGATGCATGTGGCTTCCATTTTCTTACTAACATGTTTAAATCCAGACATTTGATCAGGAATATTACAAGGATGACTGATACATATTATAAACGTAGAAAAGTCATTAAGAACACTGCACGGATTTTGCTGTAAATATGTTTTGTAGCAAAGTTGATGTGTAGGGGCATCTTCCTCAAATTAAATGTAATGAATAGGTAATGTCAGAAATACAAAATACAGATTGGGACTGGTTCATAATCAGCAAGGAAGAAAAGTAGTACAGTTAACTACAATTGAATGATTGGGGAGTAAATGTTTCTAAAGTACCAGGGAAGGAGCAGGGCAACTCCATTTCCAAACTCTTCTGGTTTAACTATTTTTTTGGTGGTCAAAAGGAAATAGCCTACAAGCTTGATCTATTACAGCTTGATAATCAGATCATCACAAGGTCTTTCTTTACTTTCTCTAATCTTGTAAACTTTCAGAAACTATAAGTCACACAAAAAGCTCAATTTAATTTACCAAATATGTAGGTTCTGTTTAACTTTGTCATTCATTTTATGCTCTTCTCCTAAGACCCATAAATTATATTACTGAATTCTATAGTAGTAAGTTAATATTTGTGTTTTTCTGTATTCAGTGTCCTAAAGAATCAAAGGTTACCATGAAATATGAATAGAAATCAACCAGAAAGGCAGAAGAGAATTTCTTAAATCACTTATTGGTTTGCTGTCGATTCTCTTGGGGTTTACAGTTGTTTAACTACTGTTTTTTCCCACCTGTTTCTAGAAACAAAGAGTAAGAAACACTTAAATTGAAGTTAAAGAGTTTGGTAGCATCTAGAAGCATTTGTAGTAAGGCTAAATAAACAAATACAAAGTCTTCCTTAAGTGGTAGAGTGAAATATTCTAAAGATATTTTAAATGTGAAAATTGTAGGCATCTGAAGGCTTATTTAGATGCTAGTTGGCACAATATCTTGAGATGCCTTCTTTATAGTACTCTTGATTTTTTGTTGTTTTTTAGTTGCTAAATCATGTCAGACTCTTTTGTGACCCCATGGGCCATAGACTCAAGACTCTTCTGTGTCCATGGAATTTCCCAGGCAAGAATACTGGAGTGGCTTGCCATTTCCTTCTTTGGGGGATCTTCCTGGCCCAGGAATTCAACACACATCTCCTGCATTGGCAGGCAGATTCTTTACCACTGAGCCATCAGGGAAGCCCCAGTACTCTTAATAGACTGACAGTAAAAAAATAACAGGATTCAAAGTATAATGAGTGTCTTACTAAAGTGCTTGGCCCATTTTCTCCTCAGTGTTTTGATTGGCTTACCCTCATCCTTTGTTCATAGACTTTCACCAGACTTGTAGTTTGTAATTTCTCTGTCATCAAGTCAAAGACCATTACAACAAAGCAGAAATAGTGTTCAGTTTTATTCCACTTATTCATCTATGCTACAGCTGGTAACTGAGAACTTATTATGTGCAGGCATGGAGCAAGCCACAGGGGCCTCTAGGAAAATAAGCCCTGATGGAGAAAATGCTGGAGCTGATGGAGAAAATGAAAGAGCAGGAAAGTTGATAGACAATTACAGTGCACTTGTAAAATGTTAACTAAATACAGACAAGTACAGGTTAGAATAGTAGCCCATAAAAGAGACTAAAGGCATTTTCCTGGAAGAAATAACCTCTAATCTGAGATCAAAAGAAGAGTGAGAGTTAACTAGAATGAGAAAAGAAGAGATTGTCCTTGCAAAGACCATGGGGTTTTGCATATCGTGTTTTGTCTGGGTTTCAGAGATGAGAGCCTCAGGAAATAACACTTACGGATATAGGGAAAACAGGGCTTCCCAGATGGAGCTATTGGTAAAGGACCCACCTGCCAATGCAGGAGACAATAATAGACGTGGGTTTGATCCCTGGATTGGGAAGATCCCCTGGAGTAGGAAATGGCAACCCACTTCAGTATTTTTGCCTGGAGAATCCCATGGATGGAGGAGCCTGGTGGCCTACAGTCCATGGGGCCACAAAGAGTTGGACATGACTGAGTGCACGCGCATACATAGGGAAAACAATCCTTCATGATGGGCCTTGGGATCCAGTCCACAATAAAGAACTGGAAGTTGACCCAGGAAACAATGTAGGGTTTTAAGCTTGTAAACTAAAGTGTTGGATGTTCACTGCAGAAGGATGGCTATGCCTCTGGTTTTGGAGAAGAGAAGGGAGGAGGGAAGACCAAAGTTAAGACCATCAGTTAGGAGTCTGTGAAAAAACCAAGGAGAGAGATGTCATGGTCTGAGCCAACATGCATTCTTAGATTGGATGCATCTAGATTTTACATTGTGTTAGAATTTCTAACATTGCCATTTGTATCATGCCTTTCCTGTGGTTCTCTTAGCAGCCATTTCATCACCAAGTGACAGGATTTGCTCTGGAAAGCTTGGTGGTTGCAGCTTCTGACTCAGTGACCATGTTCCCAGTTCACTGTTGAGTGCAAAAAAATGAAGAATGTTGAGCCTTCAAAATCCACCTATTATACTGACACCCAGGGAGAAGTGCCTCAAAATTCAATTTTCGCTTCCAAAGCAAATTGCCTAGAGAAACAGCATGTTGTTATTTAATTGAGGAAGTCTGACCCTAATCTGACGTTTCACTGAATTCAGATGTCAGGGCCATACTGTCAACATATTGTGGCAACACATATAATGAAAAATTCATCATATATTATTTGGAAAATGGGTATGATAGCAGGTAAACAGGCCCATCTTAATCTCTCCACTACAGTCACACTTTACATTTTGCTAGACTTCATATGACAAGGGGAAATTAGAAAAAGAAGTGAGAGATAATGTTTGATAGCAAGAAGTGCCATTCAAAATAACCACCAATAAAAAAATGTATATGTATATATATGTGTGTGTGTATATACATATATACTTGGGCTTCCCAGGTGGCTCAGTGGGTAAATAATTCACCTGCAATTTAGGAGATGCAGGAGATGTGGGTTTGATCCCTGGGTTGGGAAGTTCCCCTGGAGGAGGGCATGGCAACCCACTTTAATATTCTTGCCTGGAGAATCCCATGGACAGAGGAGCCTGGCAGGCTACAGTCCATAGTGTCTCAAAGAGTCAGACATGACTAAAGTGACTTAGCATGCATGCAAATACATATGTACTACATATAATGTGTTTAATTTGCATATTTTAATATACACATATGTTTAATTTACTTCACATAACTTGTTAGAATTGCAACTTGCCCATGGTGTGTGGAATTAGGAAATCTTAACAAGTTCTATTTAGCCAAATCACTGACACTACACTATATATATATATTTGACACTGAATATATATATATGTTTGAAAGTACAGGGTCAACGCAGTTCACCTTTTAATATGTGGCTCAGCTGGTAAAGAATCCGCCTGCAATGAGGGAGACCTGGGTTCAGTCCCTGATTTAGGAAGATTTCCTGGAGAAGGGAAAGGCTACCCACTCCAGTATTCTGGCCTGGAGAATTCCACAGACCGTATAGTCCATGGGGTTGCAAAGAGTCAGACACGACTGAGCAACTTTCACTTCACTTCTTAGAGAGAGAGAGAGAGATACATATAATATATATATGTAATATATATATATAAATAATATATTATATATAATATATGAATATATATGTATATATATTAGATATAGATATACCTAATAGATAGAGATGTAGATTAATATAGGTAGATCTATATATATATTAAAAGGTAGACTGCATTGACCCTGTACTTTCAAACATACAGAACATAGGTTTCTATGTGATATATCAGACATTTCAGTCTAATCATATATATTTTCATGGACTGAACTTTCCACAGAAGATAGTGGTAGAAAAATCTTTTAATGCGTCTACTCCTGCACACAGAATTGTAACAAAAAACACAATCAAATATGTAGATCTTTTCAGTAATTCAGGAAAAACAAACCCAGGATTTTGGCAAGCTAAGTTCTTCATTTGTATAGGAAAGTATGTCAACACCCTTTAGTGGGGCTGCAGAACAGATCCCCAGAGCACTGACTCTTGGAAGGGAGCCAGGAAAAGGAGAAGGAGGAAAGACGGAATGTGAAGCTGTGAAAAGTAATTTTTGTCTGAGTTGGGATGAGATGATTGCAAACCTGATTCGATCCCAAGAATAATTTCTCTTACTTGAATATTACATAACTCACCCGCCTCTTTTTAATCCAATAAGCTGTTAAGCTTGTTTGGATGAGTAAAGAAGCTGAACACAGACCAGTACCCAGTTGCTCCAGCAGAGGAAGAGGATTGGAAGGTGGGGGACATTCTCAGGTTGCCTATTTAGTGTCCTCCCAAACTTTACAGGAAGGTAGGGTGATTCTGTATGACATTTACTTGACATAAATTGTTAGAATTGCAACTTGCCCATGGTGTTTGGCATTGTGAAACCTTAATAAGTGCTGTGTTAGCCAACTCAAATAAAACCACTCCCAAATCACCAGTACTGCAAACAGACGAGAAAGTGCCAGGGAATAGTACATTAATATCTTCTCAGTCTCCTATATAATTTACATCCTGAACCCAGTCAACTAAACAGATGAGAACTTGAATTCACTTCCTCATCCTCCTCTCTTCCACCCCATGTCTCCCTTCTTAGAGAATGGTGTCACCAAGGCATAAAGAAGACAGCAAATGTCATTTTAGGTCATCAATTCTTACTGATCTGATTCCCATCATTCCTTTCAGATGCACTTGCCTTGCTGCCTGCCACATTCTAACACAGCATTCTTACCTGAAAGTTTACATTTCCTCTCAAACCATTCCTTGCCTGGTATGTCTTTTTATCACTCGCAAAATTTCCACCCCATTCCCCACAATGAGACTTGCGAACACTCAAGCAGAATGGCTTTCCCATGCCTACAGTCCTTTTAGTGGTTCCTAAAACCTAGAGCAGGGACATGAGGCATGAGTTGTGAATAGTTAAGAAAATACACGTGAAAGGCTTCACTCAAGACCTATAAAAATGGAATCTCTTGAGTTCAGGGCATGTGTTTGGAATAGGACATACCCAGTTAAGAACAACTGTCCTGCAAAATACAATCTAAAGTTCTTTGCATGGCATACAGAGCCCTTCATTATCTGTCCCCTGACTTAGACATTCTCAAATGTCACCAATATTTTTGCTTCATCAGTACTGAACTCCCTTTCGTTTGAGGAATACATTTTTTCTTTTCTACCTCAGCGCCTTTGCACTGACATTCCCTCTGACTAGACCTCCTTTTCCTTGAACTGTCCTATCTGTCTAGCTGTGCCTACTCTAAACCTTTCTGCCGTTCCCAGCAGAATTAAATGTTAAGTTTTCTTTATATTCCCTCTGTGTTTTGTTCATGCATGCTGAGTATCTTCAGTCATGTCTAACTCTTTACGGCCTTCTCTGTGCATGAGATTCTCTAGGCAAGAGGACTGGAATGGGTTTCCATTCCTTCCTCTAGGGGATCTTCTTGACCCAGGGATTGAACCCACCTTTCATATGTCGCCTGCATTGGCAGGTGAGTTCTTTACCACTAATACCAGCTGGGAAGCCCGTTTTTTCCATAGGCCAACTATAAAACTTATTATATTTGCTTTCATCTTTCCTTCCAAGAAATTCAAAAAATTTGCATTTCCATATTCCAAATACTTGGCTTCAAGTGGGCAGTGAAATAAGTATTTGTCAAATAAAAATGTGAATAATCTGATAAATATAAGAATGAATAGAAATGACCCCACAAAGCTTGTTCATGAGGAAGCTGGGAGCTATATATTGGATTGACCAAAAATTATGTTTGAGTTTTTCTGTAACATCGTGTGGAAAACCTGGATGAGCATTTTGACCAACCCAATATAAACAGAGGTTGTGCTCCAACCTTTCATGATGGATCTGTGAATACGGGCATCTATTTCTGTTAAGGAGACATTTCTTTTTCTTCTGGAAACCACTGTTTCCATGCTCCAGTACATTTATGTGTTTGAAAGCAGATATTGTGCTTAATCGCTCAGTTGTGTCCGACTCTGTGTGACCCCATGGACTGTAGCCCGCCAGGCTCCTCTGTTCATGGACTTCTCCAGGCAAGAATGCTGGAGTGGGTTGCCATGCCCTTCTCCAGGAGATCTTCCCCACCCAGAGATCGAACCCGGGTCTCCCACATTGCAGGCAGATTCTTTACCGTCTGAGCCACCAGGCAAGCTATTTGAAAGCAGAGCTCTCTGTAAAAGTTTTCTTATTCTGACTTCTGAGGTTGGGACATTATCACTGATGACTAGGGTGGCCTGTAAAAATGAATACCTGCTGAAGCCTGTACTGAATGGCAGACTACGTTGCATATATCACTGAGCACAGGCAGGGAAATCTGTAAGATTTTTCTTAGAGAATGCTCAAAAGACCCGGGGTCTGAGGTCAGTGCTTTTCCCCTATTTATGGAGCAGAGTTACCAACTTTCCACTTACTCCTTCCTTTTGGGACCCAAGCTTTTTAGTGAAACTTTAACCCATGAAAAGATGAATGGGTTTAATATGAACACAGCATAGTTTTCCATCCCTAATGAGGAAGCAGACTCAGGAAAGTTTTGCACATCAGGAACCCTTCTGTTGCCATTCTGATGTGTTTTATGTGTATAAATGAATCAAAAACCATGCAAATTGAATTTCTCTTAAAATTACTTAGCCTTGTGCATAAAGAGAAAAGCACTGGGAGAGAATCTGAGTGGAGTAGGAATGAAGTAGGGAGAGAAGTCCAGTTAAGCCATGTGGTGGCAAGATGAGAGTTGTCCATTTCTGGCTACAAAACTCCCTTGCTTTTATATTTCCTTTCATCCTTTTAGTCCAGCCTCCCTTTAAAAATGGACGTGTAAAAAAAATAAATAAATAAAAGTGGACATGTAAGTGGTGCAGTGGTAAAGAACCCACCTGCCAATGTAGGAGACTAGGGTTTGATCCCTGGGTTGGGAAGATCCCCTGGAGAAGGAAATGTCACCCCACTCCAGTATTCTTGCTTGGGAAATCCCATGGACAGAAGGAGCCTGGCAGGTTACAGTCCATGGGGTCACAGAGAGTCAGACATGACTGAGCTTGCACACAGGGGAATGGTTGCCCTTTAGAAGTGCATGGATGGTTTCTCAACTCTCTGGGACCTCATAACTTTGTCCCAGTCATGGCATAGGATAGACGGAGATGTCAACGTGGATACTCCAAGTGGGAGAGACTGTACTTGAGTATCTTCTCCCAACCTACCCTACCAGCCCACCCTCAGCTGGAGTTGCAGAGACTGGTCTTGGCAGTGAGTTAGGTAGACTCTTGTTCATCATCAGCTTCATTATTGCTCTCTATCAGCAGCAGCGCTGGCTACCCAGTCAGCTCTGAGTTTTGGTGCCAAGAAAAAGGAGAGGCAGGCTTCTGGTTCCAGCCTGGGCTCCTGTGGTCAGAAAGAAGCTGGCTGTGTGGATTTATCATGGCAAGGAAGCATCTGCTGCTGAGTCTCAATCAGGAAGGGGGTCCAGGGAAAACTTTATTTAAAGACATTTGAAAAGTGGAAATGGAAAACACTAAATTCTAGTATTCGGAGGCCAGATGTTTCTCTTTGTATAATTATCTCCCCTACTGAATACTTATTTTCTTCATGTCTGATAATTTGATATTCTGTAACCATAATGGTATAATACCATGCTATCTTGAATAATACATTGAATCTATGTCACCCTTTCTCTAAGAGCAGTGGCGTTTTGTTTTGTTTTGGTAGGCATTAAGTTCTGTACTCAGAGGAGTGTGAGTTTCACCTTTGCTAAGCTTGATGGTGGCTGTGGCATGTTTTTGATAGAAGATACTTGTAGAAGAGATTTTCCCTCAATAAGACAAAGATGAGCTTTGACAGGAAACATGCTCAGTCTGTAGCAGTTGTGTTGACCTCTGCCCTTCTTTTTGCTTAAGTTGTCCCTCCCCTTCAGTTCAGTTCAGTTCAACCACTCAGTTGTGTCTGACTCTTTGCAACCCCATGGACTGCAGCACGCCAGGCTTCCCTGTCCATCACCAGCTCCCAGAGCTTGCTCAAACTCCTGTCCATGGAGTCAGTGACGCCATCCAACCATCTCATCCTCTCTCGTCCCCTTCTCCTCCTGCCTTCAGTCCTTCCCAAGATCAGGGTCTCAGTGTCCTAGATTTGAAGATTCCATGCTATATACCTGCATTTGTACTGCTCTTATTTGGGACAATTCCTCATCCCACTTTATAATGATACAAAAAGTCCTCAAGGCATTCTCATTCACCTATATGCAGGCTCCTTTTAAAGGACAGACATAATTGATTGTGTAATTCTTAAAACTTGGCACTGTTTCATATTCATTTCACAGCTGAATTTTTTAGGAAGATGTATTTATTTTTATATCATTTATATTTTTATATGTGTGTGTACATATATAGATATATATGACTGGAAAAAAATATTTGAAAAGTATCCAAGGCAAAGGCCAACAGACAATACATCAAAGAATTAGAATGGCCACTCATATAAAATAAAACCTTAATAACAATGAAAAATGAAAAGGTGATCCATCTCATTATAAAGGCTCAGAAGCAGACAAATGAAAATATAGTACTTCATACACATGAGATTGATAAAATTAAGACAGACTCTATCAAATGAGGGTGTGGGAATAAGATAACTCTCCTGTATTATTGTTAAAATGTAAATTGACAAAACTGTGAAATGTACCAAACTACATAGCAGTTCTACCACCAGTCTTATTCTAAAGAGCTCTTGGACATGTGCTCATGGAGAGAAATACCTGAGTATTGATTCAGTTCTGTTTGTAATTAGGAATACTCAGAAACACATCCATTAATAAGACAAAGGGTAAATAAATTGAGGGATATTAAGTCAATGTACCATACTGGAGTTAAAATGAGTTTTAAATAAGTGCCAAACTGCTGTCATTTATATAAAATAAAAAACAGCTGATAATGCTGTGTATCATTTATGAATGTGCAAGTATATGGCATAAACTCATATATGAGAGTAATGATATAAATTATGAAAATTCCTATCTCTAATGGGGGAGGTGAAGAACTTACTTAAAAAGTATTCCCTAGGTGGCCTTACATATATAACAGCTGAATTTTAATTACTTCTTATGACTTTATTTCAATTACTTCATGGTATGGCAAATGAAACTTCTCAGGGTTTCTCTCTCTGGACTTTCCTTCGTGGCTTCTCTTCTAAGAATGCAATTTTCAGAATGTAAGTGAAAGAAAAAGAAAAAAAGGAAGAAGCCTCCAGTTTAGAACTGGGAGAGCTGAAAGAGTTCTTAAAGAATGTTTCAGTACAACCGTTTCACTTTACAAGCAGGATCATCTCAGCACTGCCTTGCGTTACTCTAAAGCTGATGGCTAACCTTGGTCTCATGCACTTAGTCACCTAATGTCAGAGACTTCTCTCTTGCAACTTCAGAAGCTGTATTTTTAGAACCCTCAACTCTGGTTCCCTGATCTGGCCATGCTCTTTAAATATATATATATATATGAATTTATTATTTAAAGAAAAAAAGACTTATCAAGGCTTACAAAGTCCCATTTTGTTGTCTAGCTTATATTCCATGAAAATAATAATATCATAAGAAATCCACATTGATTGAAAATCAGAAAAAATATGTTGATGTTCATACACAGACTCTCATAATGTCTTCTTATCCTAACTTGGCCTCCAAGCTTACCAGACAAGTTAGTGGTATCTGAACTAACAGCCTACAAATTGGGACAGTGGTTCTCAGTGTTTGGCATTCATCAGCTGGAATGCAGTTTCAGCTGGTCTGGGGTGAAGCCCCATAATTTGCATTTCTAATACTATTTCCAGATGCTGTTGTTGCTGCAAGACCAGTGACCATGCTCTAAGAACCACTGCTCTAGGGGAAGTAGCAGGGTTTATTTCTGTTATCACTAGACTAATTAAAAGGGATTAAGCAGACAAATTCAACTAGTCTTGCTGAACGACCCATCTCAATATTAAATTATTTATCATCTACTGTCAAAGGTATACTCATCTTTTCAAGACTGTTATATCAATTGTGCTGTTTTATCACTTATCCCAAAATAATAAAAAAATCTCTTTAATATGTGGTTATAACAATAATACTATATCTTTCTTTTTGGTTTCCTAAATAAGTGCATATATGCCTCAACTAAGTCAACCTCCCTTTAAAAATTTCCAGAGCAGTGTTATTTTGCACATTCTATAGACTAAAAAGCTGAGCCTAGTCTGAGAATATTATGTGACTTGAAATCACAAAGCTAGTAAGTGCAGAGACAGCAGGGATTAGAATTTAGTATTTCTGAGAGTAATCCTACATTCTTCGGACAGCCTCATAGTGAAAACCTATGAGCTAATGGCACCCTTCCTTGCCATAAAAGACATGTCCGCCTGCATAATATTGGCTGGGCAGGATATATGCAGATTAACCCTGTACACCTTGAACTAATTGTTCACATTTTAGGACTCTTGAACTGACCTGAAGGATCTGCCTTGAGGTAGCCTTCTTCTAGTGTTTGAGAGTTCCTAATAGATGATGGGGATGAAAATATAAACCAAAAATGGCCATGAGTAAATATACATCTAGCCAATTAGAGTTGTACAGACCTATTCACAGGTGCTAAGAGAGAAGCTGCAACAATGTGAAATCAGAGAGTTAAGGCTGAAAAAAATCTTCATAGAGGTTATTCTTGAGAAGTGTTTTGAAAAGAAGATACATGATGTGGTTTGCAATAGAGAGGAGAGCACTTCTAGTGAGAAAAAAAAGGAAGTAAAGACTGGTAAGCCTTCTTGGCAGGAGTGAAGATGGAAAGATACAATTATGTGTTAGAAGCCAGTTGAAAAACTAAGGTGCAAGTGTCCCTGAGATGCTCAGCTAAGACAGCAGAGAGTATAATCAGGGTTTCCCAACAAGAACCTGCTGTTTAGCTCAGGGAATTCTGCTCAGTGTTATGTGGCAGCCTGGATGGAAGGGGAGTACTGGGGAGAGTGGATACATGTATATGTGTGGCTGAGTTCCTTAGCTTTCCACCTGAAACTGTCACAATACTGTTAATTGGCTGTACCCCATTACGGAGCTTCCCCAGTGGTTCAGCAGTAAAGATTCCACCTGCAAAGCAGGAGATGAAGGAAATGCGGGTTCAATCTCTGGGTCAGGAAAATCCCCTGGAGGAGAGCATGACAACCCACTCCAGTATTCTTGCCAGGAGAATCCTACAGACAAAAGAGTCTGGTAGGCTGCAGTCCTTGGAGTCGCAAAGAGCTGGACACGACTGAAGCAGCTGAGCACATACAGAATCCAATACAAAATAAAAAGCTCAAAAAAAAAAAAAAATCAGAGTTTCCCTAATGGAAGAACAAATGGAAGCTCAATGGAAGAACAAATGGAAACTGTATTGTCGCCCTTACTAGTCCTCTCCGAATGTTTCTATAGGAATGTGTGTTTATAAGGCGACTGGGCATGTATCCCGCAATTGTGAAATGTGACATTAGTACATCAAGATGACAAGAAAGTAGCTGGCAGTGTGTTGCATTGGTCAACATCTGTGAAATTTCAGACACTGCATGATCAAAAGAATCTGGAAAGTTCTGTGAGAGTGGATTGAGGGGATTCATTTCTGGATATCCTAGCAGAAAATTTCCTGTAGGGTTTAAAGCTGATGAAACCAACCTTCTGCAAATGGCAGATGCCACTAGTAGAAACTATCAGCTCCTGGAAAAGTGATCACAGTGAGGCTAGGGGATTATTGCAGTTATTTAAGGAGTCATCACTCTGCTGACAAAGGTCCATCTAGTCAAATCTGTGGTTTTTCCAGTAGTCATGTATGGATGTGAGACCTGGACCATAAAGAAGGCTAGGCACCAAAGAATTGATACTTTCGAACTGTGGTGCTGGAGAAGACTTTTGAGAGTCCCTTGGATTGCAAAGAGATCAAACCAGACAATGCTAAAGGAAATCAAGCCTGAGCATTCACTGGAAGGACTGATGCTGAAGCTGAAGCTCCATTATTTTGGCCACCTGATGCAAACAGCTGACTCATTGGAAAAGACCTTGATGCTGGAAAGGTTGAAGGCAGGAGGAGAAGAGGGATGCAGAGGATAAGATGGTTAGATGGCATCACTGACTCAATGGACACGCATGTGAACAAACTCCAGGAGAGAGTGAAGGATAGGGAAGCCTGGCGTGCTGTAGTTCACGTGGTTTCAAAGAGTCAGACACTGCTTAGCGACTGAACAACAACAATAAGGACTAAATAGTGACTCTGAAGTGTGTACTTTGCTTTGCTTGACATTATGTTGAGCTTCAACAGTCATGTGGAACAACTCATTTCATGAAATAGAGCTGCCTCCATGTTTGAACCTGCCCCTAATATTTACATGTTCTTTTCTACCTGCAGTCATTACACAGGATCCTTGAGCCAATGCTCTTCAGACAGAATTATGTTTGCTTTGAAATGCATGTCAGATGCACACTCTGAACCTCGGCATATGGGGCGATACCTGCAGATAGTTCCCATTTTGTGGCCCTGTCTCCCACTGTTAGGTAAAAACTGGAAGGTTGCAAAACTAAAGTGGAAAAGTAATGAAAAGAGTTTCCTAAGTTACAAATAATTGATGATGATTGTAAAATCGATGGTAAGTTTTCATTGCATAATTTGATTGATATGGCAGTTATCATAGCAGCCTTGAACAGAATGCTCTTGTGAACGTGATCATTTATCTCATGGAGTCTGTTTTTGCATAAATATTTGAAAATGAAAGGCATAATAAATCTGTCCAGAGCATGCACACAGTGGGCTGCCAAACCTGCCACCTGTTTTAAGGTTTTAATGAGCCACTCTGCATTCAACCAAAAGCCACAGCAAATTAGCTCTGACATTTTTCTCGGCTGCTGCCTTTCATATTCCAGGAACTCTGAGAGATCATCTTGCAAGATTCTCTAAACAGACATCACTGAGTTTTTCATTGGAATTCAGCAAGGAGTGTTAAACCAGCTCCCCCAGATTCGTGTTTACATCTGCACATCAATTGGGACTGGGTGCTGGGGGGCTAGGGGCAGAGTTAATGAGTGATGGGTGAGTGGTCAGAATTTCAGGGAAATGGAAAAAGAGCACTGGACCATGAGCCAAGAAACATTAGTATTTGGTTTTCCTGCTGTTACCTGGTGGTCTTTCGGCTCCTGCGGATCCACTTTTGGAAAGGACAGTGTGTTGTAGGTCTGGAGTGGAGAAGAGTGAGGGGCAGTATTATGGGAATGAACAGACAGTGTATGCGGCAGGGGCCAAGTTCCCCTTGTTCATCTGGGAAAGTCTTACCAAAGCGAACAGAGCAGTATTATCTCGTTCCCTAAACGTGCATGCATGTATGTGTGCTAAATTGCTTACCCTATGAACTGTAGCCCGCCAGGCTTCTCTGTCCATGGAGTTCTCTAGGCAGGAATCCTGAAGTGGGTTGCAAGCCCTTCTTCAGGGGATCTTCCCCACCCAGGGATTGGACCCTCATCTCCTGCATTGCAGGCAGATAAGACTCTTTACCGCTGAGCCACCGGGGAAGCTCTCCCTAAATGTACTGCTTCAGTCAGATGAAGTCGTTGTTTTGAAGTATAACAGCCTGTTAAGGAAAGGATTCCTGTATTTCCTATCCCCAGGTCCTTAAATGACACAGGTGCCAGCACCCCAAAAAAGGGCGGAGCTGGAAAGAAGCAAACAGATCTTGTGCCTCCTGGAGACTCAAAGAAAGGAGGCTCAGTCACATAGGGCGGAGGGACCCTTCGGGGGCAGAGCGGAGGGACCCTCCCTGGGGCAGAGCGGAGGGACCCTCCCTGGGGCGGAGCAGAGCATTCGTGCTGCAGGGAACTGGTGATTTCGTGCGTGCGTTTTACACTCTGCAGTTGTGCTCCTGAGCAGCTTGGATAACCTCTGAGTTCTGAGCTTTGATTAAATAAAGGGCATTAGCAAAAGACACACGTGTGGGTCATTGCTTTTCCTTCTGCTGCAGTCTTTTCTCTTTACCCTCCTCACAACATCTTAATGAGCTTTTAATCCTCCATTTTTATGTTAGCGTGTTTGTACACAGAGATCTAGCTTGTACTCCTGACCTCGGCAGGCGGTCCGTGTTTTATATGCGTGTTTGGGAGGTGGAGGGGGTTCAAGTTTGCCACTCAACCTGGTTAGTCACACAGCTTTCACCTTCCTGCCGTCCTTTATGGGGACAGCCAGGGAACAGTGGGCTTAATTAGCCAATTTCACATTCAGAATATATTTTTTATCTAGCCTTTGGACCTGGCAAGCTATTAAGGACGCATCCATTCCTGCTGCTGTTCTTGATGGTGAAGTGAGTTTTTAAACCATGAACTGTTGTGTGTCCTCTGATAACATTTCAAGGCTAAAATCCCTTTGATCTTCTCATTTCTTTTAATAATGATCCCTCAAAAGGAATAAAGCCTAGGTTTGCTAGTCAACAAGTGATGCCATGGGTACACGTAATCTGTTTAAGTCAGGGAGACACGTTTCATCAACTGTCAGGAAAACAAACTTGAACCAACTATGTGTTGGTATTATGTATTATTTTTCAGTTTTTTAGGCTATTTTTTGTTACATTATTTTGAAGGGATTATTTTCATGTGAAAAGCAGTATCGGAGTTCAGCATAATCAGCAAGAGATCTGAGTCCAGTGCCCAAATTTGTTTTTACTTATAATGCTTTCAGAAAGAATTTAGAAGAGGCATTTAATAAGAGGCACAAGCAGAACATTAAAACAAGAGCCAAATCATAAAGGTAGTTGGAGGAGTACAATTAATACCAGAAAGCTTAGTCTTATTTAGACTATAATTTTAGATACTCAGAGTTGCAAAGGACTGTGAAATTGGGTAGTATCAATCTCTCAGACTACAAACCCATTGTTAAATAAAATGTAACTACAATTGATATGTGGGTGTGTATATGCATACTGAGTTGTGTCTGACTCTTTGTGACCCCACGGACTGTAGCCCGCCAGACTTCTCAGTCCATAGGATTTTCTAGGCAAGACTGCTGGAGTGGGTTGCCATTTCCTACCCCAGGGATCTTCCCGACCCAGGGATTGAACCTGCATTTCTCCTGTCTCCTGCATTGGCAGGAAGATTCTTTACCACTAGCCCCACCTGGGAAGTCATATACTTCATGCTAATCTGAATTTTAAATTTCTATTCTGAATTATAGTCAAGGCATGATTCACACAATTCAGATTTACAGTCAGTTGAAACAGGATTTCATTTCTCCTTGTGTCCAGAAAAAGCACTATGTTCTGGAAAGTATTGGGTTGGTCAAGAAGTCTAGTCAGGTTTTCTGTAACATCTAACAAAAGATCCAGACAAACTTTTTGGCCAACCCAATACATGGCACCAGAGCATATAAAGAGGTGTGGGCACCCACTGCAGTGGAAACCATTCCTTCAGAGAAGTCACCTTCACATATTTGTATCTGGACATGAGTTTGAGCAAACTCCAGGAGATAGTGAAGGACAGGGAAACCTGGCATGCTGCAGTCCATAGGGACACAGAGTTGGACACCGCTTAGTGACTGGACAACAATAATACTTGTATCTGCTGTGATAATGTCCTGTGTCTTCCTGGTCTCTGATCCTCAGTTCATACATTTTCTTTCTTCCTCACCCACATATTGGACCCTCTTCATTCTCAGCTAACTCCAGTGCCTTCCTTGAAGATGCAGGAAGATTAAACTCTTCCTCCTTGCTCCCTGAATCCACACTCTGCAGACACTGCCCCATGAAATGGGGTGGGGTGAAAAAGCGTATCACCTGTTTTCCAGACAGATTGACCTTGAGGTCAGCTCAAGGATGTCAGGACACAGGGTCCTTTCTATGAGAGTCTGACTGGTATCTCTCTCTCTTGTTTCTCCTTCAATTCTTTTCTCCCATTACAGGTCCAGGTTCGTATTCTTTTTAACCTAGTGGAAATAGGGAGTAGATACAAGGAAATATATTGGTTCTGCCTAATTGAAGCTTTCTGTCGTGTTTTCGACCTGAAGCTTTGAATCTTTACTACTCATTTGAAGTTCTCTCTCTCTGACTCTACTCCCCTCCAAGGAGGTGAAAGAGTCCTTCTAGTGGCCCAAATGAGGGAGCTCAGGAAAAGTGTATCATCAAGGCACAGTGGTCATCCAGGCACAGTGATCTCCAATATTATGAATCTGGTTGACATGCACATCACCATATGGCTGTCTGGCCTCTGTGAAAGCAGTCTCATGGACGAGAAACTACTGACACCCCATGGTTTCCCTTTCTGTCTTTGAACAGCCCTCATTAACATTTAAAATTTTTCTTTCTTGCATTACTGAAATATATTTCCCTGTGGATGTTCCTTCCTCCATGCCTATCCATGGCTCAGCATCTAATTAACTGAAACTGAAAGTCAGCTTAGAAAGGTTTTGAAAAAGCCCTACCTACTACCTGATGCATAATTAACATTTCATCAAATACCATAGTACTGAAGTAAATACAGATTTGGAATTTTATTACTAAACTGAAACCAATTAATACTAAGAGCTAAAAATGCACCACAGTAGTTTCATGTGTCTCCTCTCATTCAACTTTTGATGGTCTGGGGATAAGGGCTATGGCTTCTTCATCCCAACAAATAGCATCATACTCCCTGTATGTACTTGTACAGTACTTGAAATTTGTGAGATAAGTGTTGTTTTGACATGTTTCAGAGTAAGCTGAGATTCAGAGGGGTTAAGTAACCAACTTAGAGCGTCATGAAGTGATGTGGAAGAGGTGAAATAAAATTGAAGTATCCTGAAGCCCTGTGCATGGATAACTGTCTGCTCCTTGTTGTTTAGATGGATATAACACTGCACATATCATGAGTTAGGAAGTATAACCTTACTTCGAGTTTCACAAGCTCCCCAAAGTTTAACAGTCCCCTCTAATGAGCCTGGAAAAAATCTCAGTGATGAGCGTTTCTGTTTATATTTCTCTAAGACTTTCCTTAAGATAAAGGGAAGAATACTATAGAGAGGAATCCTAGAGCTTGACTTGTGGCAAGGTTGACCCTGACATCCAGGAGTGTGTCTTGCATGAATACACCAGAGCTTTTATTTAAGAATTACCACAGAATTTTCTCTCAACTCTTTTAAGACTTGAAACTAAAACGATGTCCTAATTCTTTCCAAATCTTGTTTTCCGAGAATCTTTCTTTCTTTCTATTTTTTAGACAATGAGATTTAATAAGAATATGTGTATTGTGCTCTAAGAAGTCAGTTACCCTAGCTGACTCCAGCCTGAACAACTTGACAATCCTATGACTCAAGTCTAATTTGAGGTTCCCAATGAACAGAGATTTCTGGTGTTGTTTCAGATGCCAGTAATTTTTTTCCATGTTCCTTCCTTCAAGAAGCACCACAAACCTAACCACATAATGAAACAGCATTTGATACAATTAAACATGATGTAAGCTCAAGAAAGCCCTTGCTAACTCACATGACTTTCAGCTGTCCACTTCCTCCCAGGACTTTTTCCTGTTTGGAACGTTGGAGCCAGGCATGGCTGGTCAGTGAGAGATAACAGTTTCATTGAGTTCTCTGAATAAATCTGGAAATCACAAGCTCAGCCCAGAGAGTGCCCACTTTTCCTGGGAAGGAGGCCAAAGAAGTATATGTATGAAACTTAAATGTAGTAATTCAGAAAAATCTATGTGTTCAGATCCCATATGCAACATATGCAACAGGTAATAGCTTTTCATGGTCTTCATGGAGGAAATGGAACTTTCCAAGTTGGGAAGAAGTTATAGATCAACCTTATTAGTATGTGTTTATTATTCATACCTTCATTTACATCTTAGTGGTATTTTAAATTCAATAACAAAAAGCTTTCTTGTAGAAGAGAAAGATAAATGAAAAGTTGTAGCTTAAGATTTATTGAGCACTTACTATGTGTTGGCTGTCGTTCAAAAGAATTTATATGGAGTATATATTTCAATTCTTAAAATATCTGTAGGATGTAGGTAGCACTGTGATTCTCCTTTTATAGATGAACACTAGGGCAAAGTTAAGAGGCTTAGGGTCAGAAACTACTATGGAGCCTAATTCAAATCAGTCTGTCTGACTCAAGTTTGGGCTCTTAACCACAGTATCTCACTCTGCCCAGAAAGAGGATCTGTTTCAGGAAGCGTTCACCAAGCTGAGTAAGGCAGTGTCCTCTAAGTACTCATAGCAGTGGTCCACTGTCACATTAAAATTTAAAGTGTACAGAAATGTAACAGTCACAGATAGACAAATATCCCTGATTACTTAACATTGTGTGACTTTACAGTTAACTCAACATAGTGCTGTACTTTGAAAATATATGCTCATTTATCATAAGACCAGAAAGCCCTAGTATCTTGCTTGTATGGGAAGAACAGTGGTTTGCATTGCTTCAGAGTTAACACATTTTTACAAAGCAAAGGCAATAAGGCTTCATCTTGTGAACCCTGCAGAATAAGCTGAGGGAATTTGCAGGCATCCATTTTGACTTTTCAGCTCTAGTGGACTTCTCACACGGCCACCATGTAGACCAAACTGCGTTGTTTTGGGAACCAGCAAGTAGACAGATGCTAGGGGTACTATGGAAATGCACAATCATCAGTTTAGCCTCCAGGAACAAAACTCAAGAAGTTACCGTCAAGGACTGCAGAAGCTCAGGGCGGGGGTTGGATAGTTGAGAGAAAAATATTCCTGCCACTTTACGTGGTTCTTTGAACCTTGCTTGCATAACACATTACCTCCTCTTGGTCTTCCCTCGTGGCTTAGTGGTAACGTCCACCTGCAGTGCAGGAGATGGAGTTCGATCCCTGGATCCGGATGCTCCCCTGGAGGACAGGGCAACCCTCTCCAGTGTTCTTGCCTGGAGAATCCCATGGAAAGAGGAGGCTATAGGGTTACAGTCCATAGGGTTGCATAAAGTCAGACATGACTGAAGTGACTGAGCACACACACCTGCAATAATAGACCGTCAGAAGCAGGCACCATGGGAACTACACTGATTACCTTAACAGTAGTGGACTTGGGCGAAGGGGACAAGGTAGAAAGAAGCTTTTCCTTCAAGAGCTACTCCTTCAAGAAGTAGCATTGCATATCTGTGTCTCTTTTTCTGTTTTGCATATAGGGTTATCATTACCATCTTTCTAAATTCCATATATATGTGTTAGTATACTGTAATGGTCTTTATCTTTCTGGCTTACTTCACTCTGTATAATGGGCTCCCAGTAGGGATCGGGTAGAGAGGGAGGTGGGAGGGGGGATCGGGATGGGGAATACATGTAAACCCATGGCTGATTCATGTCAATGTATGACAAAAACTACTACAATATTGTAAAGTAATTAGCCTCCAACTAATAAAAATAAATGAAAAAAAAAAAAAAGAAGTAGCATTGCTTGTGTTTCTGACCGATGTAACCAATGGATCTCATGCTTATCTAATAGTTAAACACTCTAAAGATATGTAATATGTATTAATTTTGCTCATGAATGTCCCACTGCCAGAAAGACCTCTCTCCCTTTTCTGCCTGCTGTGTTCCAAGAAATGAGGGAAATTATAGGCCTCTCTACCTATGCTGGTCCATAGGTTTGGGTTCAGAACTTGGATGAACCAAACCCTCCACCCTTCACTTTCCTTGACTTCATTACCAATTCTCACCTCCCTCAATTTTGCATGTGTTTGTATGTGGAGAACAAACTGAGAGACTGAGACAGAGATTGGATAAACAGGAAACAATGACTCTTGATAATAATAAAAAAAATGGCAGTTCCTATAACTCGAGATATGCAAAGGAGAATGACAGGATGGAACCTGTCCATTAGAAACTTCCCATCTGTCAGCACGTGCTTGCATAAACTCTCCCACACATTGTAATGAAGTGGAATTGTGAAATTCTATCCTTGTCCATGATGATAAAAAAAAACAAACAAAACTGCTTTTAAAAACCTCATTTTATAGACAGGTCTATGCAAAGACCTGAGCCATAATCTTCTAATTGTTGGATTGATCATTTAACTTTTAACTCATCTACTCATCCAAAAAATATTTGAGCTAATTATTAGAACTATTTTTTAAATTAAATCCTGACCTCTGTGATAATAGGTGCCCTGGATTATTATAAAGTATTTTGAAGTTGTCACACTTTGTAATGTTCAAACATATTACCTTTTTATTTTTTAAAATTAATTAACTAATTTTAATTGGAGGGTAATTACTTTACAATATTGTGATGGTTTTTGCCACGCATCAACATGAATTAGCCATGGGTGCATCTGTGTCCCCTCATCCTGAACCCCCCTCCCACCTCCCTTCCCACCCCATCCCTCTGGGTTGTCCCAAAGCACTGGCTTTGAGTTCCTGCTGCATGCATGAATTTGCGCTGGTCATCTGTTGTACATATGATAATATACATGTTTCAATGCTATTCTCTCAAATCATCCCACCCTCGCCTTCTCCCACAGAGTCCAAAAGTCTGTTCTTTACATCTGTGTCTCTTTTGCTGCCTTGCATATAGGATCATTGTTACCATCTTTCTAAATTCTATATATATGCATTAATATACAGCATTGGTGTTTTTCTTCCTGACTTACTTCACTCTGTATAATAGGCTTCAGTTTCATCCACCTCATTAGAACTGACTCAAATGTGTTCCTTTTTATAGCTCAGTAATATTCCATTTGTGTATATGTACCACAGCTTCCTTATCCATTTGTCTGCCAATGGACATCTAGGTTGCTTCCATGTCCTGGCTATTGTAAACAGTGTCTCTTTCAATTCTAATTTCCTCCATGTGTAGGCCCAGCAGTGGGATTTCTGGGTCATATGGCAGTTTTATTTACAGATTTTTAAGGAATCTCCACGCTGTTCCATAGTGGCTGCACCAGTTTGCATTCCCACTGACAGTGTAAGAGGGTTCCCTTTTCTCCACACCCTCTCCAGCATTTATTGCTTGTAGACTTTTTGATAGTGGCCATTCTGACCAGTATGAGATGATACCTCATTGTGGGTTTGATTTGCATTTCTCTAATAATGAGTGATGTTGAGCATCTTTTCATGTGTTTATTAGCCATCTGTATGTATTCTTTGGAGAAATGTCTGTTTAGGTCTTTTGCCTACTTTTTGATTGGGTTGTTTGTTTTTGTGCTATTGAGCTGCATGAGCTGCTTGTATATTTTGGAGATTAATTCTGTCAGTTGTTTCATTTTCTATTATTTTCTCCCATTCTGAGGGCTGTCTTTTCATCTTGCTTATAATTTCCTTCATCGTGGAAAAGGTTTCAAGTTTAATAAGGTCCCATTTGCTTATTTTTGTTTTTATTTCCATTTCTCTGGGAGGTAGATCATGGAGGATCTTGCTGTGATTTATGTCAGAGAGTGTTCTGCCTATGTTTTCCTCTAAGAGTTGTATAGTTTCTGGTCTTATATTTAGATCTTTAATCCATTTCAAGATTTTTGTGTGTATGGTGTTAGAAAGTGTTCTAGTTGCAAACAGAGAAAACACATACCTTTTAGAATAGCTTTTTATTGTGATAAAAATGCATAAGATGAGATCTACTCTCAACAAATTTTGAACTGTACAGGACAGTGTTATTAACTCTATGCACAATATGATGCAGCACAAAGTTATCTCTACAACTTTCTCACCTGGTATAACTGAAACACTATACCTGGTAAATGGCAACTCCCCAATTGATTTTTCCTAGCCCCTGGCAACCACCGTTTTACTTTCTGCTTCTAAGGCTTTGACTACTTTGTGTTGCTGTTTACTTGCTAAGTCATGTCCAACTCTCTTTTGACCCCCTGGACTTCAGCCTGCCAGGCTTCTCTTTCCATGGGATTTCCCAGGAAAGACTTGAGTGGGTTCCTATTTCCTTCTCCAGGGGCTCTTCCTGACCCAGAGATCAAGTCCATGTCTCCTGCATTTGCAGAGTTTCTTTACCACTGAGCCACCTGGGAAGCCCTTAATTACTTTAGATACCTCATATAAGTGGAATCATGAGGTATTTGTCTTTCTGTGATTGACTTATTTCACTTAACATAATGTCCTCAAAGTTCATGCATGTTGAAGCATATGTCAAGATTTCCAAGGCTGGATAATAAACCATTGTACATATCTATCACATTTTCTTTACCCATTTTGCCATTGATGGACACTTAGTTTATTTCCACCTCTTAGCTATTGTGAATAATGAGTACAAGCATCTCTTTGAGATACTGTTTTCAGTTGTTTTGGACAAATACACAGAAGTGGAGTTGTTGGATCATACAGTGTTTTAAATTTTTGAGGAATCTTTGAACTCTTTTCCACAGTGACTGTACCATTTTCCACTTTACCAACAGTGCAACTGCACAAGGATTCCATTTTTTTTCCATTTTTTCACCGCTCGTTTTCATTTTTTTTTTTAAATAAGGGCTATTCTAACAAGGGTTATTTAATAAGGTTATTCTAACCTATCTGTGAGGTGATAGCTCATGTGATTCTGATTGGCATTTCCCTGATGATTACTGATAAAACATTATGTTTAAATTTTTTAAAATTATAATTATATCCAGAGAACAAATCCTATATCTACATGTCTCTGTTCTCCAAAGTCATTCGTTCTTTGACATAAGAAATGCGCTGTGTGCTCCTGGAAATGGCCTGTGCCACAGCAGGTTGACAGTAACAGGTCTCATTGCATTCTGTGCTGCGGCGCATCCTTGTCCATCCAAGCTGCTGTGCTGTGCTATGCTAGTCACTCAGTCACGTCAGACTCTTTGCAACCCCGTGGACTGTAGCCCGCCAGGCTCCTCTGTCCATGGGAAATCCTCCAGGCAAGGATACTGGAGTGGGTTGCCATGCCCTCCTCCAGGGGATCTTCCCGGCCCGGGATTGAACCCTGGTCTCCCACATTGCAGGCAGATTCTCTACCATCTGAGCCACCAGGGAAGCCTGTGAATACTGGAGTTGGGTAGCCTATCCCTTCTCCAGGGGATCTTCCCGACCCAGGAATCGAACTGGGGTCTCCTGCGTTGCAGGCAGATTCTTTACCAGCTGAGCTACCAGGGAAGCCCCCAAGCTTCTGTGATTTCTTCTAAAACGTTGTAGCCCTTCAGTGTGAGTGCAGGCTAAGTCGCTTCAGTCGTTTTCAACCCCTTGTGACCCACTGGACTGCGTGGGCCTGCAGTGTATCATGTTATAATGCATTTAATTAGACAAAAGTTACACCGCATTTTTTTTTCTGAACTAGGCCTTTCTATATCTGGGATGGAGAGTCAGAGTGCTGGTGAACAATGCCCTAAGCTTCTAAGAAGACTTTTTGTTTAGTTAGTGGTCTACAAGGTAGACCACTTACGATTTTTAGAGGCTCTTTTAACAACCAAAAAAGGGTCTGAGTGTCGTGTCCCTGAGATTTTCAGAGGCTCTACTGCACACCCTAAGAAGCTATCTGACCCCTCAGCAAGGGGTCTCACAGCTATACTTGTGAAATGATTACCACTTGACTGGTGGTGGTCTGGATTTGTTGTTTGCTCTTATGCTGTGATCTTAGGTTGCCTAGAGAAACTGGACATTATAAAAACAGTTTGATGAGTAAGTTTTGTCTTCTTTATATTTTCTCTAAAGGCCTTTTTATAGTAGCTTTTTTTTAAAGCTTGTCTTTTCTAATCATACATTGTCATATATAGATAAAAGAAAGCAGTTGGCACTTTCAACATTCCACCTGAATATCTTAGTGAAATTGACCAGTTCATGAGGTATATATATTTTTATACCTTATCAATGGTACAGTGTTGCCAAACACTCTGCCACTGCATACCTATGGTTATCTTTTCTCCAGCTTCTAATTGCCTCACTGTCTTTTATGTCCCCAACCCCTAACAGAAATCTTTCTGGAGCCCTTCTGCCTTCAGCCAAAGGCCATACTACATGTTGAATGTTTTTGTTAACA
Source organism: Odocoileus virginianus (assembly GCF_023699985.2). Taxonomy (NCBI): domain Eukaryota; kingdom Metazoa; phylum Chordata; class Mammalia; order Artiodactyla; family Cervidae; genus Odocoileus; species Odocoileus virginianus. Next base: position 16,041,537 of record NC_069702.1, on the reverse strand, counting down.
ATAACCACTGAATTCTCCATACCACGTTATGCTTCTATCATGTATCACTGCAAACTATTGCAAAATTCAGAGGCTTAGGATAATAATCATTTTACTATATCTTATGGTTTCCTGGATCAGAAATTTGGACAGTTTGACTGAACAATTCTTTTGCCCTGGTTGACAGCAACCAAAGTCACTGGTGGTACTCATCAGTGGATAGGCTGGTCTAGAGGGTTCAAGACAGCTTCACGCACATGTCTGGCACTAGGTTCAGACAGCTGGGCTCAATCACAGCTATTGATTGACACACCTATATGTGAGCTGTCTAGTAGAGGTATCACTAGATGCCTGGTAGGTTTTTGTAGAGAATAAGGACTCCCAATGAATGTCCCAGTAGGCAGTGTTCTCACAAATTCAAAGCAGTCATAGAGTCCACCTATATTTAAGGGGAAGACCAAACATTTCATCTCTTGATGCAAAGAGTGCCATAAAAGTGGTACCCATATTTACCACACCAAATGATAGTATAAGAAATAATAATGAGTCAGTAGGAATAAAGGAAATGGAGCACATATTTGCTGGAGAAAAAGGCACCATTAATTTATAATCTAAAAATGTATTAAATTCAGGGCATGAAGTTAATATGCTCTATTATCAAACATCTTTAAGGTAACAAATATATATGAGCTTAGGAACTTTACTTGTATTTTTCCAGAGCAAGTTGTGATAAAGAAGTATTCCCCAAGAAAACTGAGCCACTGGTGATGGCTTGTATTGATGTGACTTTTAATGAAAGCTTCCAAATTAACTTTTAGAGAGATATGTAATATTGGAAAGGTTACTCAGAATATCTTGCAACGTTACTGACAGGCTAGAGAGCTGTGTGTGTGTGTGTGTGTGTGTGTGTGTGTGTGTGTGTGTGAGCTGCCCTCATGCTTCTCTTTGTGAAGAATCCTCTTCAGACATTAAATGCATCTTTAAGCCTGATTGCTTATTGAAAAAGAGTGCCTACCTTTGAAATCCAAATGTACTTGCAAAATTGGAACACACTTCTACTGTCTAGTATCTTAAATTATAAGGTTACACACAGCTGGGAGAGCAAGAAGCACTTTGAAAGAAGAGGATAAATTTTTAACAAAGTTATTGTATCAGTCAATTAGTCTTCTTTGCTTTAGACATTTGGCCACCAAACATGGGCATTACAAGTATTTTCAGAAGATATTTTACTATAAAGTAGGTGAAAAAACCCTTGCCACTAACCTTTTTGCATCCTTACTAAGTGTTCTTTCATGTCAGTGTAGAGATGGGACAAGAGGAAATGACCATACATTTATCAACTTCTAGAACGCTTTTCCTGGAGAAGGAAATGGCAACCCACTCCAGTACTCTTGCCTGGAAAATCCCATGGACAGAGGGGCCTGGTAGGCTACAGTCTATGGGGTCTCAAAGAGTCTGACACGACTGAGCAACTTCACAGTTCAGTGCAGTTCATTCATGTCCGACTCTTTGCAGCCCCATGAACTGAAGCACACCAGGCCTCCCTCTCCATCACCAGCCCCCAGAGTTTCTCAAACTCATGTCCATTCAGTCAGTGATGCCATCCAACCATCTCATCCTCTGTTGTCCCCTTCCCCTCCCACCTTCAATCTTTCTCAGCATCAGGGTCTTTTCCAATGAGTCCATCAGGTGGCCAAAGTATTGGAGTTTCAGCTTCAGCATCAGTATTTCCAATGAATATTCAGGACTGATTTCCTTTAGGATGGCCTGGTTGGATCTCCTTGCAGTCCAAGGGACTCTCAAGAGTCTTCTCCAAGACTACAGTTCAAAAGCATCAGTTCTTTGGCACTCAGCTTTCTTTATAGACCAACTCTCACAACCATACATGACTACTGAAAAACCATAGCCTGACTAGATAGACCATTGTTGGCAAAGTAATGTCTCTGCTTTTTAATATGCTGTCTAGGTTGGTCATAACTTCTCTTCCAAAGAACAAGCATCTTTTCATTTCCTGGCTGCAGTCACCATCTGCAGAAATTTCGGAGCCCAGAAAATAAAGTCTACTATTGCTTCCACTGTTTGCCCATCTATTTGCCATGAAGTGATGGGTCCAGATGCCATGATCTTAGTTTTCTGAATGTTGAGTTTTAAGTCAGATTTTTCACTCTCCTCTTTCACTTTCATGAAGAGACTCTTTAGTTCTTCTTCACTTTCTTCCATAAGTGTGGTGCCATCTGCATATCTGAGGTTATTGATATTTCTCCCGGCTATCTTGATTCCAGCTTGTGCTTCATCCAGCCCAGCATTTCTCCTGATGTACTCTGCATAATTTAAATAAGTAGGGTGACAATATACAGCCTTAACATACTCCTTTCCCATTTTGGAACTAGTCTGTTGTTCCATGTCCGGTTCTAACTATTGCTTCCTGACCTGTATATAGATTTCTCAAGAGGCAGGTCAGGTGGTTAGCCTACAAAAAAAGAAAATATTAGACAACTATATGTAAATATTAGAGAATTTTCTTTCCTAATTATATAGATGTATTTTCATCTCAGTGTAGTTTTTCAGTTATGAGTCTTGTCATAGATAAATCTCCTCAAGGAATGAAATAGCCCCGTACATCATGCACTGAGTGGTCAGGTTTTACATAAGATATTAAAGGTAAGTAACTAAATACAAAGCCATGTTTAGTTCAGTTAAGAAAACAACAATTGATGTGAAAGTAAAATTATACTCTTAGGACTCCAAGGTCTATTTTAAGCATTTTTATTTAGAGTTTTAGCAGAAGGATCCAAACCCCAGATGTCATCTCCACTGTAAGCTTTTAATATATGCATATTTTCACTTATTTTGTACTTCCCACAGTGAAAAGTAAAACAGTATTTTGATTACATATGTATCCATCTCTCCAAAAATAAATGAAATTATGCTGATACAGGACTCTGCTATTTTTCTGCTCCCTCAAAAAACCTTGGCTCATATTCTCCTAGGTCATGGGGAACAACATAGTGAAGACAGGGTTTTCATTCCCCTAGGATGTTTGTCCATAACGTGGGCATGGGGAGAGAGTTTAGCTACTTCTGCTTCATTTATCCATTTGAAAGAGGCTAAAAATAAAAACTGAAACGTACCTTCTTAGTGTAATCAGAATGCCCAATCATCCCATAGATGAAAAAGAATGAAATTCTTGTCTGAAGTACCTCTTTTTAAACTGGCAACCTTCTATTTTGAACTAAAGCCCCATTGCTATAGCAAGTGTGATTGTTAATGAAGGATTTGTAGTCTCTTTGTTTATTTCTGAGTCTGAAATATTCACATTAATATGTTAAAATTCTGAAGCTGAGTAAATCACACCTAAGTCATTTGATGGTCTATAACAGCAGGAAGTCAAATAAATTAGAGATGAATGTTTTCAAATTAACCGATATAGCTAATATTCATTAGAATAAATCCAGTTAATTTCTTCTTAGTCATTTTTATTTGAAAGAGACCAAATTAATTGGTAAAATATATTGCACAGTGTTTGCTAGTCCCTAGTTCCTGTCTCTGACACATGTTTACTCAAAAGCATATCAGTTCCATGGAGGAAATATACTGATAGAGTGTAACTTGAATTTATCTTCCTGAAGGAAATATGTTGACACAGTTACCAATAGTTTAATTCAACCAGAGGTATAGGCCGTTTCCTTTTCATTTGTGTTTAGTCATGTACAGATAAAAGATGATGAAGATGATGTAGCATTTTTAGAGAAAGACTAACATTGCTAGAAGCTTAGGATGATTTTAATTTTTCTGAACATATGAATTAAGTTGAGAGTGATGGGTCTCATTTGGGACCCAACAGTTGTTTGTTTGTTTGTTTGTTTTAATTGAACTTGAGTGCTATGTATTAACAGTAGGTTTTTTATGTTTGTTTGTTTTTCTGTTCCATCATCAGTTTTTACTAGGGTCTAGAATTCAGATTGATAACTTAGCAAGGAAATAATAGGAAGAAATACATTTACACCATATTTCTACCAATTAAAGAAGAAAAAGGCAGGTGTATATTCAAGAAATATCAACACTGTCTAGAACCCAATTAGGCTGAATGATTTATCTGAATTATTTCAGGTTCATGGTTTGTTTCCTTTCCTTTGCTAATCTTTCTGATTTCACTTTTAATGCCTGTAGTGGTTTAGTTTTACTTTAAGTTAGGTATCCTTTTATATGTTTTAAAGTCTGCATTAAATGACAGCTTAGTTTGTTGAAAAGTATTCACTGACATCACCTTAGCAAGTGTTTTATTTCTGAAGCAAGTTCTTTCAACTGAACTCACAACTGGATTGTGCTCATTGTAAATAAAAGTGCCCAGCCGGTCATCCTCATGGTTAAGGCAGGGGAGGGGCTGTTCTGTCAGCTAGGCAGAAGCAGGAGTTGCCTGACTCCGTTGTTGACTTATGTAAAAGGACACCATGCAGAAATGATGACACAAACACAGCATTTATCAAGTTGCTGAGGACCTCCTCTTCCTGCCAGTGGAAAAAGAAGCAGTGAGAAGAGGACTGGGTAATGACAGAAGAATTTTTCCTAGTTGGATGTATTTGGAGTGCAGTTCAGATGTAGGCTAGGATGATAATATCAATGGATAATGATTGTGCTACAGTTGGAAGCATAAGAAATGTTCCCTTTGAGCCACAGAAGATCATTGGAAGATAAATCAAGGTCAGCTAGTGAGAAAAGGATCTTATAGTTTTATGTTGTTTTCCAACTTGATTAATCAACCACCATGCATTTGTCATACTAACAAATTTGTATTGATTATTATACAGAGTGAACTACTTTGTCCTTAGCATTGGGATATGCTCCAAAGAAGTTTTGAACAATAATGTCCCCTGCTTCTATACTCAAGGAGCTTAAATATCTAGTTGTGTAGGGACTTCCCTAGTGGTTCAGTGGTTAAAACTTTGCCTTCCAATGCAGAGGGTGAAGATTCAGTCCCTGGTCTGGGAGCTAAGATCCCTCATAACTCAGGAACAAAAAAACCTAAACATAAAAGAGAAGCAATATTGTAACAAGTTCAATAAATAATTTAAAAAATTTAAAATGGCCAACATAAAACACAATCTAGTTGTGTGCAATTTAAAAAAAAAAAGGCATAAAACCAGTGAACATTACTTGGACAACATAACACACTGCTATGACAATAAGCTCAATTGTGCAATAGGTTCCTCTGTTTATGGAATTCTCCAAGCAACAATACTGGAGTGTGTTGCCATTTCCTACTATAGGGGATCTCCCCGACCCAGGGATTGAACCTGTGTCTCCTGCAGTGGCAAGCAGGCTCTTTACCACCAACCCACCTGGGAAGCTCGTTGTATAATAGATAGCAGATAGGATAATATAAATATGTTCCTATTTTCTAAAAGAGAGGCTCACAAATTAGGTAAAATGGGAATCAGTGGGGCTTAGTATCTGAGGAAAGGAATGGTGAAGGCGATTGAGTTTGAGCTTTAAGATGGGTCAAATGTTTTGAAAATAGAAAATGAGAGGAAGCGCATCCCAGGTTGAGTGAAGAGCGTGAGTAAAGCCCAGAAGGTAGACGTGAAAATCCTCAGGGGTGGCGGGGGACGGAGCAGGTGGAGGCAAGCTGAAAAAGGACGGGTGCCCTGACCGGAGGTGATAGTAGATGCTGGAGAGAAATTAAAATAAAAATCGACAGAGCCCTGAGCACTTCCCTGGCAGTCCAGTAGTGAAGAATTTATTTTCCCTTGCAAGAGGTATGGGTTCAATCCCTGGTCAGGGAGCTAATATTCCATGTGCCTCATGGTCAGAAGAGAAAAGAAAAGAAATATAGGAATAATGTTATAACAGATAAATAAAGACTTTAAAAATGGTCTTCAAATTAAAAAAAAAAAATCTTAAAAAATGTTGGAAGAGCCCAAGTTGAAAAGCTACAAAACTTGATAGAAATGTTGAGTCCTTTAAAAAAAAAAATTTAAGTTTCTATTTAATTTCTTACAATCTCATTTCTGTTTAATGTTTTGGTTTTTTTGTTCGCAGGCATGTGGAATCTTAGCTCCCCAACCAGGGATCTAACCCAGACCCCCTGTATTGAAAGGCTAAATTTTAACCACCTGAACCCAGGGAAGTCCCTGTTTTATTTTTAAAGTTTACATATTAATGTAACATATATGTTTACATATGTAAACATTGAACATTTATATATAATGTAATGTCACATTATAGTGTTATTTGGGGCTTCCCAGCAGGCTCAGCTGGTGAAGGACCCATCTGCCAATGCAGGAGACACAAGAGCTGAGGGTTCAGTCCCTGGGTTGGGAAGATCCCCTGGAGAAGGGCGTGGCAACCCACTGCAGTATTCGTGCCTGGAGAATTCCAAGGACAGAGGAGCCTGGCGGTCAGTCTACAGGCCATGTGGCTGCAGAGAGACCGATACAACTGAAGCAAATTAGCACGTGCATGATTGTGTCATTTATAAAGCATGATTAAGCAAGTGGTATGTTTGATGGGAGTGTGAGTGTAGAGCAGAAAAGTGGGAGGGGCGGCCAGCCAGCAGTGTCTATATAACAAAGCTCTCACTCAAATCTCCTAATGGTTCTACCCACTGTGACAGTTTTAAATAAAACTCAGTCAGTTCAGGTGTACAAATGTTTCAAAACCTTTGTCAGTCTGAAACTAGGACTCTTAACAGGAAATCTTTGTATTTAATCATTTGATGAACTGATGGATGCATAGAGGGTTAATAAGGTTTCTGTGACCATAGCTGCCTGAGGAGGTTGGAAGGGGGTGGTGGCTGGCAGATCATGTCGGAGGCTATTATAGGGGCATAGCTGTAGAAAATGGAAAAGTAAGCAGATTCCAGAAATTTTTCTGAGAGAGAATTAGCAAGATTTCATGGGATTAATTGAATGTTAAATGTCTGAACATGTGTGAGGTGCTATGCACTGTACTGGAACATGACACGTCTCTATGTAATAATATCCTTTGTGGTGTCATCAGTTCAAAGTTTCCACATTTAACACCGTGGAGTTGTCTTCGTCTGCTGGGGCTCCCATCAGACTAACCATCAGTTGATGGTTAACAAAAACCAACTAGGTACAGACATTTCTTCTCTCACAGCTCTGGAGGCTGGAAGTCTGAGATCAGGGTGCCTCCACCAATTCCATCAGACCAGGGCCCCACCCTCATGACTTAATTATCCCTCAAAGGTGGTGGTGGTGGTTTGTCTGACTCTTGGCAACGACATGGACTATAGTACGGGCTTCCCAGTTGGTGCTAGTGGTAAAGACCCACCTGCCAATGCAGGAGATGAAAGAGATTCAGGTTAGATCCCTGGTTTGGGAAGATCCCCTGGAGAAGGGCATGACAACACCCTCCAGTATTCTTGCCTGGAGAATCCTATGGACAGAGGAACCTTGTGGGCTACAGTCCAAAGGGTCTCAAAGAGTTGGACATAACTGAAGCAACTTAGCTTGCATGCATGGAGTGTAGTACAACAGGCTCCTCTGTCCCCCACTGTCTCCTGGAGTTTGCTCAAATTCATGTCTATTGAGTCGGCAATGCTATCTAACTGTCTCATCCTTCCATCTCCTTCTCCTTTTAACTTTAATCTTTCCCAGCATTAATGTCTTTTCCAAAGACTTGGCTCTTCGCATCAGGTGCCAAAGTATTTTAACTTTAGCATCAGTATCAGTCCTTCCAGTGAATATTCAAGATTGATTTCCTTTAGGATTGACTGGTTTGATCTCCTTTGTCTAATAACCATTAGCTACCTTTTTGTTGTGTTTGTTGCATTTTTCAAAAAAATTGTACTTTCTGCATGACTGCACCCTACTATAAAATAAATAACATCAATAAATCAAGAATTTAAAACAGCTGTCACAAAAGGAAACGTCTGTCCTCGTAGTTCCTACCTTATCTGGTCAGATTTGGGTTGACTGCAGTTTTCCCTTTTTAAAATTGAGAATTTCTTGGGTGGTCCTGACAGATGTTCAGGAAACTTGTAAACCCTCATATTAGCACAAACTATAGTGTTAGTGACATCAAGATCCATATAAAGACATGTACTCACAGATGCATACTGTATGTATGTGTATACTATAATGAGGGCTCCAGCTGACTGGAAACATGTGGCGAGTGGATTTAATAAAATTCTTTTTTGAAAGTTGATCATTCAAACCATCTGTACTGTGGTAAGATCACACTTCCTTCATGTCTCGTCTGAGAGAACAAAATAACCAGAGGTTTGGACCTAGTTCCTCAGTCGAAAGAAAGCCATTCAAAAATCCACCAGTCCCATGGTGCTTTTTTCTCCCTCTGAAAGGTTATTTCATCTCTACTAAACTTCAATTGGCCTGTGAGTGTATGTCTCTTTCTCTTTTTGTTTTTCTCTCTCTCACTGGCTATAACATATATGTGTATAAAATATACATCATGCGTAAGAGAGTTTCTCTCTTCAAGACTCTTTTATACATGAGGATAAAGAAGATGAACCTTGAGGAGGAAGTTAAAAAGGGAAGTATACTTTTATATTTTGGTGAAAAGACAGAATGAAATAGAGAACTGAAACAAGTTTTTAACATGGACTTCCCTTTTTATGGCCAGGAGAAACAAATATACATTATATTTGCACAAATACAGTTTTCATAAAATTAGAATAATGCATATATTAAAATGCTTATTTCAGGTTGCTTTATAGCACCATATTAAATAGATGTCAACCTTATGAATAACTTATTAATATCTGTTTTAATGATATATATTTCTTCAGTTATTTTAACTGAAATACTTCAATATTCATTTATATATTAGTGTTTTATAGATTTTAAATTATTATAGAAAAAGATACATCTTTAAGATACAATAAAAATAATTAGTCCTTTTTAATTTTGTAATATTTTTCTTACTCAAGTTGTCAATGAGTTATTCAGTGTAATACTAAAAGCAAAAAGACAAATGTTTACTGTTTATTTTGTTTGCCTCAGGGGGTTTGTGAGTTTTGATGTACTCTAACTGAGATTGTTTTTAGAGTCCATAACCAGGTTATAACGATAAATTTCATTCACAGCATTATTTGTATACAGTTTTGAACAATTAAACTTGACTTTCATTATTGTGGAAATGTAGATAATGCTTACTTTGATGTGACTTTGGTCTGTGTATTTGTGTATTGAAGTCCAAGTATCTCCAGTCCCCCAGCCACCCAGCTTCATTAACAGCCTGTGAATAAGCATGAGTCAAATATTAACTTCATTTAGGTCACCCTTGACGGCTACAGTCTGGGTCTAAAAAATGTTAAGATGTGCTCAGTGTGATGATGAAGAAGATCTCTGCTCTGCACAAGACCAGTTTGTTTGTGAGTGGAGAGAAACATGGGTCAGGAACTACCAGTAAGAGAATCACAGGGACCCATGTGAAAGGAAAGGTCACATGTGGGGGAAAAAGAGAAATCTTCATAGTGACAGGATGAGGGGAAAAAATGAATAAAACAAATAAAGATCCCACCAAGATAATGACTTAGGCAATCAGGTCATTTTTGACAAAAATGTAGGAAATTTAATCTTTTGTTTACATTAAAAACAGACCCTCTCATGGCTTATTCTATTTGACTAATTCAAATGAAAGTTGCCTGGTCACCAAAGCCTTTGCTATATAGGGAATTCATTCACATGCTTACTTATTTATTTATCCATTTACTCATTCTGCAAATATTTTTGAGTACTTACCATTTCAAAGACATTAACATTTCTCTGCGTGGAGTGGGATATTGTGGAAAGGTTTGCAAAAAATGCATCATGCCATTAACTCCTGTCTTTGAGTATGTTACTAACATGAGGATAAAGGGTGAAAGAGGAATTGGGCATTCTTGTTGGGAGAAATTCACAGGATTATTGCATGGGGCATGGGATCTATCAATCTGCCTGGAGTAGTGTGTGGAGAGGATGCCACAGGATGAGGAGTTCAGGGTCAGTGGGGTGAGACTGTAGGTGGGATAAAGATTGTCAACTTAAAGAAAATGTGCTAAGTGAGAGTTTTGAGTTAAGTTTTAGTTGGGGAAAAAATAAGGACTAAAGCCCAGGAGACAACACCTCAGATAGCTCATCAGAAACTGCTGCGAAAAGGTAGTGGGAAGAAAGTGAGTGTACATGTGATTTTGGTGAAGGGGAAGTACATGCAATCAAGCACATATTTCTTAAAGATTTGTGCTAGTCATGAGGAGTAGTCTTCACCGTGTAGGATTTTTGGTTCAGTTCAGTCACTCCGTCATGTCTGACTCTGCAACCCCATGGACTGCACCATACCAGGCATCCTGTCCATCACCACCTCCTGGAGCCTGCACAAACTCAGATCCATCGAGTTGGTGATGCTATCCAACCATTTAATCCTCTGTCGTCCCCTTCTCCTGCCCTCAATCTTTCCCAGCATCAGGGTCTTTTCCAGTGAGTCAGTTCTTCGCATCAGGTGACCAAAGTACTGGAGCTTCAGCTTCAGCATCAGTCCTTCCAATGAATATTCAGGACTGATTTCCTTTAGGATTGACTGGCTTGATCTCCTTGTAGGCCAAGGGACTCTCAAGAGTCTTCTCCAACACCACACTTCAAAAGCATCAATTTTTCGGTGCTCAGCTTTTTTTATGGTCCAGCTCTCACATTCATACATGACTACTGGAAAAACCATAGCTTTGACTAGATGGACCTTTGTCAGTGAATTAATGTCTCTGATTTTTAATATGCCGTCTAGGTTGGTCATAGCATTTCTTCCAAGGAGGAAGCTTTTAATTTCATGGCTACAGTCATTATCTGCAGTGATTTTTGGAGCCCAAGAAAAGAAAGTCTCTCACTGTTTCCATTGCTTCCCCATCTATTTGCCTTGAAGTGGTGGAACTGGATTCTTTGATCTTCATTTATTGAATGTTGAGTTTTAAGCCAGCTTTTTTGCTCTCCTCTTTTACCTTCATCCAGAGACTCTTTAGTTCTTCTTGGCTTTCTGCTATAAGGGTGGTGTCATCTGCATATGTGAGGTTATTGATATTTCTCCCTGCAATCTTGATTCCAGCTTGTGCTTCATCCAGTCCAGTGTTTCTCATGATGTACTCTGCATATAAGTTAAATAAGCAGGGTGACAGTGTACAGTGTTGATGTACTCCTTTCCCAATTTAGAACCAGTCTATTGTTCCATGTTTGGTTCTATCTGTTGCTTCTTGACTTGCATACAGATTTCTCAGAAGGCAGGTAAGATGGTCTTGTATTCCCATGTCTTGGAGAATTTTCCAAAGTTTGTTGTGATCCACACAGTTAAAGGCTTTAATGGAGTCAGTGAAGCAGAGTACATGTTCTTCTGGAATTATCTTGCTTTTTCTATGATTAATGCTTTTTCTAGATATGAGGGGAGATAAGAATTAGACTCATAAAATTGGCTCCTGACAATATCCAACTATCTGAAGACTGGTTCTGCCAGTTTTTTTCAGAGCGCAGAATAGCTCATTTCTGCTCTCTAGCCTGTACTCCTTTCAGTGGGGTGTGGAAAATCAGCAGCTGCAGCAGCACGTGATTTAGTCCTTGTAGAGGCAGATGCCAAGTGCCAATTTGTAGTGGACAGGATAAAGTACTGTTTTTGGTTGACTGGCTGGCAGCACTGTGAATCCCTCCAACTCCCTAGGGCATCAATGACACTGACTTGCTATGTCACAACACAAAAATTCTCTCATGCCCCTTCACAGGTTTCCCCTCCCTTACCCTCAGCCCCTGGTAACAAATGATATTTTTTTCTGTCCCTATAGTTTTAGCTATTCTAAGTATAAGTGCAATCTATGGCATATAGCCATTGATCCTTGTTTCATTCATTAAATATAATGCACTGGGAATTCAACCATGCTGTTCTGTGGTTTCAGTAGCTCCTTCCTTTTTATTGCTGAGTAGTATTCAGTTGTGGGCTTCCCAGTTGGTACTAGTGGGTAAGAACTCACTGCCAAATGCAGGTGACATTAGACATGCAGTTTTGACCCCTGGGTCAGGAAGATCCCCTTGAGAATGGCATGAAAACCCACCCCAGTATTCTTGCCTGGAGAATCCCATGGACAGAGGAGCCTGGTGGGCTACAGTCCCTGGGGTCCCAAAGAGTCAGACATGACTGAGTGACTAACACTTTCAGTTATCACACACACACACACACTTTTAGGATAAATCATTACTCTAATGCATGTAAAATTAGTAGTTATGTGTATGAAGAAGTTCACATGAAAAGTGATCATATACTCTCTGGAAGCAACAATAATGTCATTAGAACACCTGAAGTATTAGCAAAATTTTGAACACTTTTGAATTAATTGCATTGTCTAGGTATAGAAGGTTATTAGTTTATAGTCCTGTGTTTTTAAAAGTGAGCATTTTTTTGTCTACTTACCATGTGAAAGCATTGTGGTAGGCTGCTAACAGTTCTGTAAGTCAACTGCTGGTTTTATAGATGGAAAAGAGGTACAGATGGGGTCGGGAACTTGCCCTAGATTTATCTAACAAGTCACAGAGCTTACATGTAAGCAAAAACAGTCTGACTCCAGAAAGTATGCTCTTAGCTCCTAGTCACTGGCTCTTCATTTGGAGCACTGGATTCAGGGCACCATGCTCAAGCGGTTAATGACAAACAAGCTGTAATACAGAGCAGTTTGTGTGGATGATGAGGTGCTTTGATGTTAATTTTTCTGAATGAATGAACAAAATATAAGACTTAGTACGGACATAAGTCATTAAAGACGTCAAGGATCAGAGGATATTATCAGTCAAATATTTGGTGGCGGCAGAGATTCTCAAGTGTCAGATTGTAGTTGGCTATGAAGCTAATCTTGGGAAGGACCAGAGGCTACCAGAGGAAGGAAAGAACTTCCTCAAGGGATAGTAAGTGGAGTGTTTCACTGGAGTGTTCATGGAAAAATGGATGAAGACAGAATCAAGGTATTTTTTAGGACAATGAACTGAATAACTTCCCAACTCTAAGACTATATGATATGTAGATATAAAATCAGTTTATAGGGCAGATTACCTCTCAGATTCCCATTAGAAAAATTATTTCCCTGATAGATTCCAAATCTGTCAAATTCTACATGTGTTGAATCACTAAGTATATTTTAAAGACAATTTAACAAAATGTATTTTCTTGACTATTAAATAGAAATATTTGAATATTCTGTGAAGTTTACTAGTTAACAATAAATGCTAATATAAAATTTCACCTTGCTTACTAAAATTCACCTGTTATAGTGAAGAACTCTAATATAGAGTCTACTTTTAATTCAGTATTTTTCTGTAATTAACAATCGTTAATTTTTTAAAGTTGAGATATTAGGAATATCTTTTTTTATTTTTTAAAAATTCAAATTTCTTGCTTAATACCATTGCTATACATCCATACAAGGAAATATTTTTACCAGAATGTATGGTTAAGGAAAATGCAGAAATACAAATGATTTTTTTGGACTTTTAAAATTTTCCTTACAAGAGACATTTGGAATCCCTCTGTATGCTTCCTGAATTAGTATTTTATTTTGACTGTCTAGGAGGTAACTGTAATCTCTTTAACTTTTATTTTTACTCTGTCTAGAAAAATATTTCCAATAAGGTTCTTAATACATCAGTGGTTATAATAATCATAAAATACTAGTACTGGATGAACATACAGGTAATCACAAACAGTGATCCCCTACAGATTTTTATTTTGTATTAAAAATAGAAATAGTTGAAAAATAGTTTCTTTGAACATATGTAAAGGACACAAGCTATATTTACTTAAAAAAAAAAGAAAGAAAGAAAATCTAAAGATCCTTAGTAAAGTTGGACTGTTTTTTGCCTTATCCAGAAACTAGGTCAGCAGTACCTCTTGGTACAAGATTGAAAATTGATTAACTCAACCTGGAATGAAAAGGAGACCAGCATGACTATTGCACCCTGAGTTCTGCCTATCTGATTTATGCCTAAATTAATTGTTAATTTTATAGTTACTTTTAGGAAAAAAAGGAAATAGTCTTTTTTTTTTTCCCTAATCCCCACCTGCTTGTAGTCAATAGTTGGCATAATGTTCCAAGTGAGCTGAGAAATTATTGTTTAGGACTGAGACTAATTCCAAGTCAGAGGCTTGCTGGTTTTCATTTCCTAATTTGCTAAATTAAAACTCCTGGGAAAATGAACCCGGAAACTCACAGATGTATCGAGCAGTATCTTTCTCAGGCCTCATTTATTCTTTAATATATGTTATTTTGAGTAACATCTGTGTATATGCGTGAGCACTTTTCAATATGTATTTTTCTATTGTACTATACATGTAAATAATAATAGAGAACATTTATTGAACTAAAACTTTTTTCTGTACCCAATGAATTGCCCAATTAGACTTAGATGAAAAGCTATCTTAATAATGGCTTCTATTTACTGATGCCTAACCATATATCATAGCATATTAAAAGGCAGAGATGTTACTTTGCCAACAAAAGTCTACTGGCTTGGTTTTTCCAGTGGTCATGTATGGATGTGACAGTTGTACTGTGAAGAAAGCTGAGCGCCAAAGAACTGATGTTTTTGAACTGTGGTGTTGGAGAAGACTCTTGAGAGTCCCTTGGACTGCAAGGAGATCCAACCAGTCCATCCTAAAGGAAATCAGTCCTGGGTGTTCATTGGAAGGACTGATGTTGAAGTTGAAACTCCAATACTTTGGCCACCTCATGTGAAGAGTTGACTCATTGGAAAAGACCCTGATGCTTGAGGGATTGGGGGCAGGAGGAGAAGGGGATAACAGACGATGAGATGGCTGGCTGGCATCACCGACTTGATGGACATGTGTTTGAGTAAACTCCGGGAGTCGGTGATGGACAGGGAGGCCTGGCGTGCTGCGATTCATGGGGTCGCAAAGAGTTGGACACAACTGAGCGACTGAACTGAACTGAACTGAACTGAGCCATATATCATAGAGAAGGCAATGGCAACCCAGTCCAGTATTCTTGCCTGGAAAATCCCATGGACGGAGGAGCCTGGTAGGCTGCAGTCCATGGGGTCGCGAAGCATTGGACACAACTGAGTGATTTACTTTCACTTTTCACTTTCATGCATTGGAGAAGGAAGTGGCAAGCCACTCCAGTGTTCTTGCTTGGAGAATCCCAGGGATGGGGGGAGGCTGATGGGCTGATGTCTATGGGGTCGCACAGAGTCAGACACGACTGAAGTGACTTAGCAGCAGCAACCATATGTCAGGTACTATGCTAAACTCTTCATATGCATGATTTTATTTAAACCTATAAACAAACCACTATAGAAAGCTCCTTTTTAAGATCCATTTTCCTAGTGAGGAAACAAATACAAATATTTATAATAATTTTCTCTAGCTATATCTCTTTCTGGAAATTAAGGCTTATATAACCAACTTCCTACTTCTCATTTTCCTGTATGTATAATGGGCATTTCAAACTGAATACAGCCTAAGCTGAACTCTTGATGTCTCCCCAAATCTTGTTTGTCCCCTCTTCTATCTTCTCCATGTGAAACCATCCAGTGCTCCAGTGGTTGTTTCTTCTCTTCCCTTAAGCCCCACACCAAACATGTTACCAACTGCTACTGCTGTTTACCTCTAAGACATAATCTAAATACAATCAGTTTTCTTCTTCTTAATGGGTACTGGTCTTCACTATCTTGATAGTCTGGGTGTCTGCTTCATCCTTATCCCTCTGTGATCCATTTTCTAGCCAATAGCCAGTGTATTCTTTTGAAAATACAAATCAAATGTTGTTGTTTAGTCGCTAAGTCATGTCTCTTTTGTGACCCCATGGACTGTAACCCATCAGGCTCCTCTGTCCATGTGATTTCGCAGGCAAGAATACAGGAGAGTGGGTTGCCATTTCATTCTCCAGTGTAAGCTTCCTGACCCAGGGATTGAACCTGTAACTTCTCCATTGGCAGGCAGATTCTTTACCACTGAGCCATGAGGGAAACCCTAAAGCAAATGATCAGTTCAGTTCAGTTCACTCAGTCGTGTCTGACTCTCTGTGACCCCATGGACTGCAGCACACCAGGCTTCCCTGTCCATCACCAACTCCCGGGGCCATATCTACTCCATATGTTGCTGTATTTTTGGCATGCAAAGCATCCTCTGATGAAAGAAATGCAATAACAATTCATGTAGTGTTATGAGAGTATCATTGTCTTGATATCTGGCCATTCTACCTACTTGTGTTTTGTTACAGTGCTTTCTTTGTGTAGGAAAACCAATGCCTCTTAAAACAGTTATCAAGGAAACAACTTCAACAGTTTCTCCCTAATGTGTTTTAGAAGTGAAAAGACTGTTATAGTAATTTTAGCTGTTGCAAATTAAACTAGATTTTAACTGGATAACTACATTGTCTCTAGTCAATGTGACAGAGGCATGGTGAAAATGAATATTTAGAATTGAAGCATATTGCCTCTTAATTATAGAAGCCAAGTCAATATTTTTAAGATAGAGAAATAAATCAGTGCCATTTGAGTAATATGGGGGCAGGGGCCAGGAACAAACAAATTGTGTGATATTGTGTGAGAACAACTATTAAATCAATGGAACTTTAGAGATAAAAAATATTAGACTATTAAGTCCAAAACTTTAGTCACTAACATTTTCCCCTGAGATTATTTTACTAAACAAGAAGAGTAGTTGTTTGCCAAGCAAGGACAGAATTAAATAAAAATAAAATAAAAAACATTCACATCATCACCAAAGAAACTTGGATATGAAACAAGTTTTTTAGATAATCACACCTGGACTCATACTTCCTGAAGTTTCTAAATTCCAAGTTGTCCTATCTCATCTAGAATGACACATATAGAAGCCATCAACTTCATCTTTAACACTGAGTGAATTAACTCAAATGTAAAAATGTTTATTTTTATAGCCAAAAAACCATAATATTCTTGCAATGTAGAAAATTCTGGAAAACATGTATAAAGACTATTTAAAATTTTAGCCATAGAAGGTGTTAGTATTTTGTGCAACATTTTTCTCTTCATGTTATTTTCATTATAAATTTAATTTCTGAGTAGATACAAACATTCAAATAATTTCACAATCAAAACTGTATTAAATGTTTACATTGAAACATCCTGTGTATTCTTATTCTCCCTTCCGCAAACACACTCTTGCTGTAAATAAAATTTTTTTTTTTTAATTTTGGGGTCGTTCTGTGTGGCATATGGGATCTTATTTCCCTGACCAGGAATCAAACCTGTGCTCCCTGCATTGGATGCATGGAGTCTTAACCACTGGACCTCCAAGGAATTCCCTAGATAACACTTTTTGTAACTGAAATATAGCTTATTTACAATATTAGCTTCAAGTGTAAAGCATGACAATTCAATATTTTTATGGATTATACTCCATTTAAAGTTAGCCATATTCTGCATAAGAATTCGTTCCTCTTAGTCTCCTATCCCTAGCCAATCCCTCTCCTCTGCCATATCTCCGCTGGTAACCACTAGTTTCTTTCTTATATGTGTGGGTCTGTTTCTGTTTTGTTATGTTCTTTTTATATTTTCTGGATTCCACATATAAGTGATAACATACAGTATTTGTCTTACTCTGGCTCTTTTATTTCACTAAGTATAATATTCTCCAGGTCCATGCATATTGTTGCAAATGGCAAAATTTCATTCTTTTCTATGGCTGAGTAGGTCTCCACTGTGTGTGTGTGTGTATATATATCCCATGATTTTTATGTGAATAAGGGCAAATACAAATCTATGTTCTTGTTATTGTTTTTTCCTTATTTAAAATATTTATTACATTTTTTAAGTGCTGCATTCAAAAGATAACAGTTACTCAGAATTCTCGAGCTTGAATAAATTCTTGCAAAATATCCCTACTGTAATTTGTGGTACTGTGTCATGCCCTAAAGTGGTTTTTTTTTTTTTTTTTTTAACTAATGGACAACTTATTATGGCACATAGGCAGGATTTCTGTTTAGAGAATACTGGAGTGGGAGCCATGCCCTCCTCCAGGGGATTTTCCCAACCCAGGGATCAAACACAGGTCTCTGGCATTGCAGGCGGATTCTTTACTATCTGAGCCACCAGAGAAGCCCAATACACCACCATCACATTCTGTTAATAAATCATTAGGTGTGACTGAATTTTTTTGCAGTAATTTAAAAATCTCAAATTTCTAAATCTGAATAAAACTTTTTTAAATAAGTTAATGCTTATTTCTAAATCAAGTTACCCTTTATCTTGATAATATATCTCATAGAGAACTACTAACATATGTATTCTCGTATGTATTCTTTAATAGACATGGCTTATTTTATTTTTATGGCCACATAATACACAGATATTTCATTGTTTATTTAGCCAATTTTTAACTGATGGACACTTGATTTGTTTCTAATTCTGCTATTACCAGTAATGCTGTTTGGAAAGCAAAGGACCATGCACATAAGCCATTTCTTGTGCATGTGGGTCTGATAAATAGTACCAACGTGCCCTTTGTATAAATGTTGCCATTTTGCCACCATAGATGAGAGTAATGTTTTCCTTAGCAACAGAATATGTTGTTAAGCCTCTCTAATTTTGCAAAAGCATATTACCTTTATAGAAGTAAATATTACACTGTACTTGCAAGTTCAGGACCATATTTTAAGGATTACATAGAACGTGGTTAATTGTAGGTCAAAGAAGTAGAGGCATGCCAAGAAAAATAGGTGTACAGTAAGCCCAAGGTGATTTATTTTTTTCCTAAAGTTCAGAATGTCAAAAGCAGCTGTGTGATTAAGTCCTGCATTGACATTTTCCTGCTGATGACTTTTTTCCTCTCAGTTAAAATTTTCAGTTTTGAGATTCAAATATATGGAAAGTTATTATGTGTGCATGCGTTCTCAGTCATGTCTGACCCTTTGTGACCACATGGACTGTAGCCTGCCAGGCTCCTCTGTCCATGGAATTATCTAGGCAAGAATACTGGAGTGGGTTGCCATTTCCTATTCCAGGGAATCTTCCTGACCAAGGGATTGAACCACATCTCTTAAGTCCCCTGCATAATCAGGCAATTCTTTACCACTAGCACCACCTGGGAAGCCCAGAAAGTTATTCTACCAACTCTAAAATAATTTCACTCTGTTGTCAAAAAATTAGCAAAACTTATTCCACATCCCTTCAGTTCAGTCACTCAGTCATGTCCAACTCTTTGCGACCCCATAAATCGCAGCACGTCAGGCCTCCCTGTCCATCAACTCCCAGAGTTTACTCAAACTCATGTCCATCAAGTCAGTGATGCCATCCAGCCATCTCATCTTCTGTCGTCCCCTTCTCCTCCTTCCCCCAGTTCGTCAAACACCAGGGTCTTTTCCAACGAGTCAACTCTTCGCGTGAGATAGCCAAAGTATTGGAGTTTCAGCTTCAGCATCAGTCCTTCCAATGAACACCCAGGACTCATCTCCTTTAGGATGGACTGGTTGGATCTCTTTGCAGTCCAAGGGACTCTCAAGAGTCTTCTCCAACACCACAGTTCAAAAGCATCAATTCTTCGGCACTCAGCCTTCCTCACAGCCCGACTCTCACATCCATACATGACCACTGGAAAAACCATAGCCTTGACTCGACAGACCTTTGTTGGCAAAGTAATGTCTCTGCTCTTTAATATGCTACCTAGGTTGGTCATAACTTTCCTTCCAAGGAGTTAGTGTCTTTTAATTTCATGGCTGCAATCACCATCTGCAGTGATTTTGGAGCCCCCAAAAATAAAGTCAGCCACTGTTTCCACTGTTTCCCCATCTATTTTCCATGAAGTGATGGGACCAGATTCCATGATCTTAGTTTTCTGAATGTTGAGCTTTAAGCCAACTTTTTCACTCTCCTCTTTCACTTTCATCAAGAGGCTTTTTAGTTCCTCTTCACTTTCTGCCATAAGGGTAGTGTCATCTGCATATCTGAGGTTATTGATATTTCTCCCCACATCCCTTAATACAACATTTATTTTGGTATTATGGATTTAGCTATTATATAGTTCCTTCCAAGGTTAAACATAGGTCTTTTCTACTTTATTTTTAAACATACAAAGAGTTGATTAGTTAAAGGGTTAAATAGAAATTTTAATTATTAACAACTTTCTGATCCATTGATAGTGGCTTATTGGACCCCTCTTTTTAGGGTTCCAGATTTTCCCATAAGCATTATGTAGCTAAGTCTGTTTTTGCTCTTTTTATTTCTCTTTCACAGTGAAATACAAACTTTAAAATCAGTTCTTTCCTTTTTATTCTCCTGCTGTAGGCTTTACCTCTAACCTCTGGCATTTAGCACCCCTTAAGCAGCTTACATTTCTTTTTCTAATTGAGAAGTAATAAATGTCATAAAGTAGCATATACTCTTGGACATGAAATAAAAGGTCAAAGTCCCAGTAACTAACTGAGAAGGGTTAGCAGTTGAACTCAGTCATTTCTGAATAAGAAGTCTTCATCTTGCCACAGATATTCTGCCCTGGGATCCCAAGAATGTGGAGCCACACTAGTGTCATCACTTCCTCCTACTGAGAGTTGAGGGTTGGATGAGGAAGGATTTTCTTTAGCCAGCACCTGTTTGAGTGCCTTACACACTGTGGATTCTCCCCCCAAACCAGAGCTTATTAAAATTTAGGCACCACTTACGAGCACTTGAGAATTAGCAGAGGACTCCTTTCAAAATGTCGGCCATTTATAAGCTCCACCCCACTGGGCTTCCCAGCTGGCTCTAGTGGTAAAGAACCTGCCTGCCAATGCAGCAGACATGAGACGCAGGTTCAATCCCTGAGTCAGGAAGATCCCCAGGAGGAGGGCATGGCAACCCACTCGTGTTTTTGCCTAGAGAATCCCATGGATGGAGGAGCCTGGTGGGCTACAGTCCCTAGGGTTGCAAAGAATCAGACGAGACTGAAGCAACTTAGCACATTCACAGGGATCCTCAGAAAGTTTGTTTCAATTTCTTTATTCATATTCGTTTCCTTTGACTGACATAACAAATCACCACAGGCTTAGTGGATTAAAGCAACAGAGGCTTATTGCACCACAGTTTTGGAGTCAGAAGTTGAAACTCAAGATGTTGGCAAGGCCAGACTCCCTTCAGAGGCTCTAGGACTAAATTCCTCCAGCTTATGATGCTGGTGGTGGTGGTTTAGTTGCTAAATCGTGTCTGACTCTTTGCCAGCCCATGGACTGTAACCCACCAGGCTCCTCTGTCCATGGAATTTTCCAGGCAAGAATACTGGAGTGGGTTGCCATTTCCTTCTCCAAGGGATCTTCCCGACCCAGGGATCGAACCCAGTCTTCTGCATTACAGGCAGTCTCCTGCATTGCAAGTAGATTCTTTGCCACTGAGCCACCATGGAAGCGTTTCTTGGTTCCAATCTTTGTCTCCCTTTTCTCATCACCTTCTCCTATGTGGGTGCACTGAATCTCTCTCTCTTGGTTCTTATAAAGACACTTCTGATTGAATTTAAGGTCCACACATGTAATTCAGAACAACTCTGTCTCTTAAGATCCTTAACCACATAAGATCATATCTACAAAGATCTTTTTTCTGACAGGATAATATTCCCAGGTGCCAGGAATTAGGACCTGATATCTTTGGATGGCCAATATTTAGGGTATTGTACTGTATTTTGATTTGTAAAAAGAACTACTTCTATAGTCCTTATTTCAAGACAGAAGCCTAACTTTGAGACTCCAAAATGCTCCTATTCAACCCTACCTTGTACTGTCACTTTTTTTGCTTTAAAAATATATTTGTATATTTTTCTTAGTACACAGTAATATGTGCTCATCATTTTAAATTTTTTTTAAAAAGAATAACTTAGTAAAATAAAAATTATCTATGTCCTGCCTATCTGAAGATAGCTCATATTAACATTCCATTTTTATAAGCATTTTGGCATACACATAGTACAAAGTAAATATGTGTTTGATGAATATACAGGGAAGTGAATGGCCTTGTAAATCACACTACAGCTTTCTATCATAGAAAGAAAACTGGTTGAGGAAGTGGAGTTTGGGTTTATAGAAGGTCAGATTGCATCTCTGCACCTCACCAGCTGCTCACCTCAGCTTGTTTATGCTTTGGCCTTCCTTCCGTGAAATGGACAATGGTAATTGTACCTCCACATTCAGTGTTTTATAAGATTAAAATGTGCAGCTGTGTATACAGTAAGTCTCAGTGGATGGTTAGCTGTAAAGATGCAAGATGGAAAAAGAAGATTCACTCTGAAGGGAAGAATTTAGAGTAGAAATTTGGGGGGGATAGATTTTGTGTCAACAGTTGGAGTTTTTTCTTCCAATTGAAGTCTTTCTAGGGGATTCCCAGCTGGCACATTGGTAAAAAAATCCACCTGCCAAGGTAGGAGACACACGAGACTGGTTTGATCCCCTAAAGTAGGAAACGGCAACGCACTCCAGTATTCGTGCCTGGAAAATCCCATGGACAGAGGACCCTAGTGGGCTACAGTTCGTAGGGCTGCAAAGAGTCAGACACGACTGAGCACATCACAGCAGCACAATCTTTTAAAAATGGCATGGGGCACCTTAAGAAATGTTAGATGTTGTGGGAAAATTCTAGATGCCTGTGATTATCACAAAGGGATTCATCTATTAGATAAGTATGAGAAAAATGACAATGAATATTGAGAGTGTAACTGTAGGATTTTAGGTTTAAAATGATGACGTCTTCCTTTTTCCACATTTCCAATCTGTTTTCCCCTCTGTAGCCAAGGAATGTCTCCGATTTCCAATGAATTAAAAGCACGTAGACAGATGCGTGCGTACTCAGTCGCTTCTGTCATGTCCCACTCTTTCCAACTCTATGGACTGTAGCCCGCATGTCTCCTCTGTCCATGGGATTCTCCAGGCAAGAATATTGGAGTGGGTTGCCATGCCCTCCTCCAGGGGATTTTCCCAACCCAGGGATAGAACCCACGTCTCTTGCATCTCCTGCACTGAAGGCAGATTCTTTACCCCTGAGCCACCAGGGAAGCCCATGTGGAGAGATACGAGTGACCTAAATGGAGCCTGAATGATAATGGTGGTGTTTCCAGGGAGAATGTTCATCTAGAAGGATGCTATCAGGGAAGAAATTCATCAACTTCCTCTGTTATGTCCAGAGGGGAAGTTCACATGGGGCAGGGATCCTTGTGTCTGAAAAAAAAAAAAAAAAGATTTAAAAGCTTTTATTCAAAAACTACATATATTTGTTTATTTATTTCCCTTCCCTGGGTCTTAGTTGGGGCATTCAGACAACAATCATTATGACAACAATACTAGCAGCTAATATTTATAGTTTATTGTATGTCATACTCTAATGCCTTCAAATGTGTGTGTGCACACACACACACACACACACACACACACAATGTGTGTGTATCTATATTTAACTATGTCTTAGTTATGGCACTCGGTATCTTTAGTTGTGGCATTTGGGATCTAGTTTCCTGACCAGAGATTGAACCCAGGCCCCCTGTATTGGGAGCGCAGAGTTTTAACCATTGGACCACTTGAGAAGATCTTAAAAACTTTTAAATAAATCGCATCAAAACTGCACAGTTTTTTTCTGTCACAATTAATGCTCTTAGTTAGTAGCCTTCTAGGATTTGAACATATGTAATAATGTTTTGCAAATGCTGAGCACAATTAATGCTCTTAGTTAGTAGCCTTCTAGGATTTGAACATATGTAATAATGCTTTACAAATGCTGTGCTAAAGTGAACCCAGAATGACAGTGCTTCTCAAGTGCTAAATCTACAGTTTAGAATATAAAGCATCATGGTGAGAATTCTGTATAGAGAACTTCTTTCCATTTATTCTATAATCATAAAATAGTCTCATGCTATCGTGTTTATCATTGTTAAGTTAAGTAATGGTTTGGAAACATTACATGTCTTACTTGCTTTGATGAGTTTTGTTAGCTACAAAAAAATGGTACATTCTAGAGTGTATAGCTTTTTTAATATTATGCTATTTTTTTCTATTAGATAATTCATAGCAATGCTTGAGTCAGTGTTCCCCAAACAGTTTGTACGTTGGAATTACTTTGGTAGATCCTAAATTTGAACCAACTGGAAAATCTCCCATCTCTTATCTCCCTGACTGTACCCTAGAAAGCAGTGTAACTAATTTCAGAGGTGATGGAGAAACTTGATAGTTATTGATAAAAATTCTTCAGACTGCTTTAAGTAAAGGTGATTGATTAGAGCTAAGAACATAAATTGGGTTAATAATTAATGCAAATAAGTATTTGGAATCTACTCTGCCAGCCTCTTCCCTTGGTGCCTCCTGAGCTTTATTTGCCTCATGTATAAAATGAGAGACACTTATGACTCTGAGTCACTAGGCAAATTAATGATATAAGTAGCATACACATTTGCTGAGCAAAGTAATAAATGGTCAAGAAACATTAGCAGTCATTATCAATGTCTTTTCTGCTGTGCTCTTTGTTCTGCCATTGCTAATTAGAGGTTTGTTGGTTTTAATCTAGTCTTACAGACATGATAGTAAAAAACTAACTTCAAATTTTCTAATTAGTTCACCTCCCTGTTCATTCAACTAGATGATACTAATAGATGCATTGTGAACCTTTATTAGAATCATCTTATTATTTGAGGATTAGCAAAATGTGGACCCAAAATATCTTTGAGACTTCTGGGATATGAGAAAGACTTTTAAAAAAAATATTAAAAACAGCTAAAAATACTGTGTACCAGCCATTTTTCTCCAAACCACACATATGTTAGTTCACAATTATGAAGAAGGTTCTATTTTTATCCCATTTTAAGGATGAAGAACATGAGGAATAGAGAGGATAAGTGTCTTGCCTGAAGTCACTTGGCTGATGTGTGGGTATCTGAACCGAGGCAGCTTGACTCCAGAATAGATTTACTTAACCACTGACTTCATTGTCATTGGTAGATTGGGATATGGTTGGAGCACTTGTGGATACAATTTATGTCTTTTATAAGTATACAGTATGGGAAGCCTGGCACGCTGCACTCCATGGGGTGCAAAGAGTCAGACACAACTGAGCGACTGAACTGAACTGAGTATACTATTTCCTTTTCATGACAGGGGCTTGTCTGTAATTATTTTTTCGTTTTTTGTTTTTATTTTCTGTCTTCCGTGAGTGATTTTCAGATCCAGGAGCATAAAGATATTATAGGACTTTCTAGCATTACATTTCTTTGAGCTTAAGACAGGGCCCAGCACATGCTATGTGCTATTTAATAACTGTTGAATGAATTAATGAAGTTACTTTCTACAAAGAAGCAAATTATACCAATCTACTCTACTCAGACATTCTATATTATAGTCTAATAAAAATTGTTGAGTAACATTTATTTCACCTTGATATAATTTTCTTTTTTTTTTCACTTGGAGGATAATTGCTTTACAATGTTGTGATGGTTTCTGCCATACATCAACTCAAATCAGTCATACTCATATATATATATCCCCTCCTTCTGGAGCCTCCCTCCCTTGATATTATTTTCAAACCTCTGTCTGGTCATATTAAAAATTCATATGTATTATCAAGCTGAGACTTCACCTTGTTTCTAGTGATGCTAATGATCGTTGTTCATACTGGGGGAAAAAAGGATTTGCTATAGTACTTATGAAACTAACAAAGATACAGCACATGCATATATTTTTCTAGTCCAAATCCCAGAGAATAAGAAATATCATGTTTATTTTCAACAGCATCTAGCCTTACCTCCAATATCTTGTGGTTTGGGCTCAGTGATCTGATATTCGGAGAAGGAAATGGCAACCCACTCCAGTATTCTTGCCTGGAAAAATCACATGGACAGAAGAGCCTGGTGGGCTACAGTCCATGAGGTTGCAAAGATCAGAGTGAGCACTTGTCAGGGGATCTGATATTAACTAGAGATGAGCTGCTTTTCTAATAGAAATTTTAGCTGAAAGCAAAATACTAGTGTGGTTCTGAATTATGTTTCTTTTGCCAACTCTTAGCTGTCAAATATATACAAAAAAAATATATTATCCCGTTTTGAAAAGTTAAAGATTCCTTATAAAAGGGATAGTCCCTAGAGGGGAGAAAGCTAAGTATAATTCCATTCTGAATATGCTGATTATTGCCATATGTAGTGAACTCCTGTCAAAAAGATTACATTCCCTTTTTTGTTCTTGAGCCTCTTCCCTCTGATCATCCAAAATTTGCAATGAGGCATATTGAACACCATGGTTTAGGTTAATATACTCTTTCTTAAAAAAAAAAAATCAAGAATATTTGTACCCTGGTTATTTTATTTCTCAGGATCCCCAGCAAGAAGTTGATAGCTCTGCTTAAAAAGGTGTAATTGAAGGGTATGTGATAAAGAAATCATTTACAAAGGGTTGGAAAGGCTAAAGGAAACCAACAGATAGTGAAAAAGCCCTGGGGCTAAAAACAGGAACCTATTACCTCTCTAGTCTACTAGGCTTCCCTGCTTAGCTCAGTAGGTAAAGAATCCACCTGCAATGCAGGAGACCCAGGTTCAATCCCTGGGCTGGGAAGATCCCCTGGAGAAGGAAATGGCAACCCACTGCAGTATTCTTGCCTGGGAAATCCCATGGACAGAGGTACCAAGTGGGCTATATAGTCCATGGGGTCCCAAGAGTCAGACATGACTTAGCAACTAAACCACCACCTGTCTACTGGAAGCCAGAGAACCTGCAGGTTTAGAACTTGTAGACTAAGGTAATCAGTGCAACAGGTGTCAAATGCTGCCTAACATGGAGTGAAATAGATCAATAGTTATCTTGATTTGACTCTGGTGGCCTTCTGCCCACCTGCTATGGCCTCTCAAACCCAGTCTGAAGTCAGACATCAAGAGAGCCTGTTTTATGCAATTTATAGAGGTTAGTCCCCTGGGATACAGAACAAAGTGATGGATAGATCTGGAGGGCAAATAGAGAATACCCAACATAGCTACTAAAAGAGAATGAAAGAATATCACGTAATTTGGGCTCAAGAGCATAGGCTTCATGGAGCTTGACTCTTCCTTAGTCTTCATTTCTAACAAGAGGTAACACCTTTCTTTCAGATATACAGAAGAGAAAAACTGAAGTCATCTTTGACTCTTCCTTCTTCATCCCCTGAGTTAAAATTATAACCAGTTTCTTTCATGATTATTCAAAATAGATCTCTAATAATTCATCTCTAATGCAAATTTCTACTCCTGACACATTTATTGCTTGACTTTGCAATTTTATGTTAAATTAATTGCTTCATGGTAGCAAACTATTAAGAGCCTGGTATTTTTAAATCTCTTATGCTTTGCTCAAGAACCTTCTGTGGTTCTTAGCTGTCATGGACATAAACTGCAACATCCTCTGCTAAGGCTTATACTTCCTACAGCATGTCCTCAATGCCATGAACAATCCTTACTTCCTAATTATTCCTCCACATGAATCTTTTCCTTAGTCTAATGTGCTCTGAACATATGGTGTTAATTACTGTTTTGCTGCTGCTATTTCCTCCATTTGGAAAAACTATCCCTCACCTAGAACCAGACATCCTGGACTGTGAAGTCAAGTGGGCCTTAGGAAGCATCACTACAAACAAAGCTAGTGAAGGTGATGGAATTCCAGTTGAGCTATTTCAAATCCTAAAAGATGATGCTGTGAAAGTGCTGCAAGTCAATATGCCAGCAAATCTGGAAAACTCAGCAGTGGCCACAGGACTGGAAAAGGTCAGTTTTCATTCCAGTCCCAAAGAAAGGCAATGCCAAAGAATGTTCAAACTACCACATAATTGCACTCATCTCACATGCTAGCAAAATAATGCTCAAAATTCTCCAAGCCAGAATTCAACAGTACTATTGAACCATGAACTTCCAGATGTTCAATCTGGATTTAGAAGAGGCAGAGGAACCAGAAATCAAATTGACAACATCCATTGGATTATTGAAAAAGCAAGAGAGTTCCAGAAAAACATCTACTTCTACTTTACTAACTACGCCAAAGCCTTTGACTGTGTGGATCACAACAAACTGTGGGAAATTCTTCAAGAGATGGGAATACCATAACACCTTACCTGCCTCCTGAGAAGTCTGTATGCAGGTCAAGAAGCAACAGTTAGAACCGAACATGGAACAATAGATTGGTTCCAAATTGGGTAAGAAATACGTCAAGGCTGTATACTGTCACTTTGCTTATTTAACTTATATGCAGAGTACATCATGTGAAATGCCAGGCTGGATGAAGCACAAGCTGGAATCAAGATTGTCCAGAGGAATGTCAATAACCTTAGATATGCAGATGACACCACCCTTATGGCAGAAAATGAAGAGGAATTAAAGAGCCCCTGATGAAGGTGATAGAGGAGAGTGAAAAAGCTGGCTTAAAACTCAAGTTTCAAAAAGTGAAGATCATAGCATGCAGTCCCATCACTTCATGGCAAATAGATGGGGAAACAATAAAAACAGTGACAGATTTTCTTTTCTTGGGCTCCAAATCACTGCAGATGGTGACTGCAGCCATGAAATTAAAAGACGTTTGCTCCTTTGAAGGAAAGCTATGACCAACCTCAGTTCAGTTCAGTCGCTCAGTCATGTCCGACTCTTTGCAACCCCATGAACCACAGCACGCCGGACCAACCTGTCCATCCCCCAAGTGATGGACATCCAGAGTCCACCCAAATCCATGTTCATTGAGTCAGTGATATCATCCAACCATCTCATCCGTTGTTGTCCCCTTCTACTGCCCTCAATCTTTCCCAGCATCAGGGTCTTTTCCAATGAGTCAGCTCTTTGCATCAGGTGGCCAAAGTATTGGAGTTTCAGCTTCAGCATCAGTCCTTCCAATGAACACCCAGGACTGATCTCCTTTAGAATGGACTGGTTGGATCTCCTTGCAGTCCAAGGGACTCTCAAGTGTCTTTTCCAACACCACAGTTCAAAAGCATCAATTCTTCGGCTCTCAGCTTTCTTTATAGTCCAACTCTCACATGCATACATGACCACTGGAAAAACCATAGCCTTGACCAACCTAGATAGCATATTAAAAAACAGAGACATTACTTAGCCAACAAAGTCCATCTAATGTCAAATCTATGATTTTTCCAGTAGTCATGTATGGACGTGAGAGTTGGACTACAAAGAAAGCTGAGCACCAAAGAATTGGTGCTTTTGAACTGTGGTTTGGAGAAGACTCTTGAGAGTCCCTTGGACTGCAAGGAGATCCAACCAGTCCATCCTAAAGGAAATAAGTCCTAAATATTCATTGGAAGGACTGATGCTGAAGCTGAAACTCCAATACTGTGGCACCTGATGCAAAGAACTGACTCATTGGAGTAGACTCTGATGTCGGGAAAGATTGCAGGCAAGAGGAAAAGGGGATGACAGAGAATGAGATGGTTGGATGGCATCATTGACTCAATGGACATAAGTTTGAGCAAGCTCAGGAGTTGGTGGTGAACAGGGAAGCCTAGTGTGCTGCAATCCATGGAGTTGCTAAGAGTTGGACATGACTGAGCGACTAAACTATACTGAACTGAACTGATCCCGTCCTCATTAAATCTTAAAGCCTTAACTTCTTAAAAAACAAAACAAAACAAAACATCTCTTCCCTATTATCTTTCCTAACTAATCAGCTTGCTCTTATGGCACTCTCTTCTTAAACTTTTATTATGCTTCTTTTTGTTTTTCAGCATACTTTTTCACTTACTAGTTCTGCAGTTATATGCTGTGTCAATCTTCTATTGAAAGTAGAGTTTCTTTCACATATCTGACATCACCTGAGATAATTCTAGAAATAGTGTCTGCCATCTGGTTGTATCTCAGTACATTGTGTTTTAATAATATGTGCTGTGCTGCGCTGTGCTTAGTCGCTCAGTCTTGTCTGACTCTGTGACCCTATGGTCTATAGCCTGCCACACTCCTCCGTCCATGAGACTCTCCAGGCAAGAATACTGGAGTGGGCAGCCACATCCTCCCCCCGGGGATCCTCCCAACCCAGGGCTTGAACCCAGGTCTCCTGCATTGCAGGCAGGTTCTTTACCATGTGAGCCACCAGGGAAGCCCTTAATCACATGAGGCACTTGAATTATATTTACTTATTAGTTGTTCATTTGGGTAGCTAGTTTATAGCAACTCTGGAAGGATTAACCAATCCCATATGAGCAGTGCATATGTTTGAGTACTATTAATAATTTCTCTATTTGTCCTAAAGAACAAGTTAAGGAAAAGGTTAGAGATTTAGCTTCATGGATGTTCATGAAGATGTTATATATAACACAAAAAAATTGCAAACACTTTATAAGAATAGAGGTTGTGAAAGTATGTATATTGAGTAAGTACTATACTGTGCTAGTTTTTAAAAGTGATGTAGATTATTAAATTAGCATGATAACAACATATGATCTAAGTTTTGAAGCACATGATAAGTATTTTGACTGTTTTTTTTTTTAATATTTGAGAGAATAGCACTGAAACATGTATATTATCATATGTGAAACAGATCACCAGCCCAGGTTGGATGCATGAGACAAGTGCTCGTGGCTGGTGCACTAGGATGACCCAGAGGGATGGGATGGGGAGGGAGGTGGGAGGGGGATTCAGGATGGGGAACACATGTAAATCCATGGCTGATTCATATCAGTGTATGGCAAAAACCACTACAATATTGTAAAGTAATTAGCCTCCAACTAATATAAGTAAATTAAAAAAAAATAAAAAAGGGAAAAGATACTGTGTATTTAATACACACATCTATATTTATATACATATAAATATGGAGAGATGTGTATTGTGTTAATATTGGTTGTCTATGGTGATGGGTAAATTATAGATTTTTTTTTGTTTGGTTATGTTTCTTTTCTGACAATCTATACTTTGCAAAATATTTAGAAGATAAGTATCACAACTAATACCTTTCCCTTAGTTATAGATTTTAACTACTTGGTTTCTATACAAGGTGATCAAATTAGGCATTTTAATTAAATGACTTTATTTTACTTATTGAATGACTTAAGGAAGTAACCACAGTAAGTGTTTGTCAATTACAGTATACCTTGTCCTAAACATTGCCTACTGGTAAATAAACTATTATTTTTACATCACAATTTGTTTGGAAAACTGTCAAAATATAAAACCTGTGTAATATCAAATTTGAACATGAAAATGAAAATTTCAGCCAGAAGTAGTTATTTCTCATCTACGAAAGAGACAACGAAGGATTGCATTACTCTGTCTTCTAATTACCAAGCGAGGTGGATTGGGATTTCATGGAGGGGAATAATTTATGCAGAAGAGTGGTTTGAATTCAACTTATAGGGCACACATACTGTTTAAGATTCTGTATAGAACCTAAAAACATATAATTAAATGAGTCATATATACATGTATACAAATGTATATGCAATCAGAAATGAATGCTGTATCTATGTTGAAAGTTAGATAGTATATTCTAAAGTTGGGCTAAATCACACATTTAATTATTTCACAAAATCATTTCAGTAAGTAAAATCCACTAGTAATCGAAATAACTGATTTTAGTCCTCTATATTAACCTCTCTATAATGATTACCATGAATATTTCAAAGTCTTAAATTGTTAAAAAAAATATTAGAAAGTACAATGGAATCCATAGGCAAAGGAACATTAGATGTGATGAGAAGTAAGACATTTTACTTCCTGGAGGAGGAAAACAAAGGCACTGCCTCCAATACCTCACTGTGTAGAGTACCAACAGGGAGGGACCCTTCTAACCTCTAATACCCTAGGTTTTAGTTAGACAGTGCTATCCATTATCACTCTAAGCCCAGGTGGTGGGACCAATAAGATGTCTATAATTTTCTGTGCTAAGCAAGGTAGAAGAAAGTTGTGTAAAGTATTTGAGTTAAATATTTCTTCAAGCTGGGAAAATGGACAATATAATACGGTGGACAGAGCATAGGCTTTTGAATTCCAGGGTGCTTTATTTTGAATACTGGTTTTATTGCACTAACAGTCCTCATTCACTCAAACATAACCTTTTTTAAAGCGTTAACCTTTTGCCATGTGAAGTGCTAGGCTTTGACAGTAGCTTAAGGTACAAAACATACATTGTTGGGACTTCCCTAGTGGTCCAGTGGTTAAAATTCCACAATGCCAGTGTAGGGAGTATGGGTTCGATCCCTGGTTGGGGAGCCAAGATCCCACATACTTTGAGGATAAAAATAAATATAAGATAAAAATAAGTAAATAAATTTTAAAAATTTAAAAAACAGTATATTTGCTCTTTTATAGTTTAATGATGAAGATAGACATTAATCAAGCAATTTTACAAATAACATAATTACATAGGGTGGTAAATTAGTCTAAGGAACATTCAGGAAGTTATGCAAGTATATTTTATAATGTAGTCAGTCTGAAAGATGGGTATAAAACAACAAAGAGAGAATGAAGTCCTAAGGTAAGTGAGAACATGGTGCCATTTGTGGAAGGGCAGTTGGCTGGATTATAGAAAGTACTGAAAGTGTAAGTGTGGAAAAAGTAGTTTGGAGGGGTAGGTGGAGCCAGGCCACCCGGAGCTTCATTGCTGTTTTCGTTCAGCCACTAAGTCCTGTCCAACTCTTTGTGACCTCGTGGATAGCAGTGCTGTGGGCGCCTCTGTCCTCCACCCTCTCCTGAACTTGCTCAAATTCTTGTCCATTGGGTCAATGATGCTATTTAACCATCTCATCCTGCACTGCCCCGTTCTCCTTTTGTCTTCAATCTTTCTAGCATCAGGGTCTTTTCCAACCCATGTCTCTTGTGTCTTCTATATTGACTGGTAGATTCTTTACCACTGCACCACCTGGAAAGCCCACCCAGAGCTTTATTTTAAGACAAAGGAAAGCCTTTGGACATTTTTAAGCAAGAAAGTTGCAAGATCAAATTTATGTTTCTAAAGATCACTCTGACCATGTTAAGGGGAAAAAAAATAATTAAAAGATGTTTGGGTAGTGTGAGAAATTCAGTGAGGGGGTATTTGACACATTCCAGATAAGAGATAAAGTCTCTTGGACTAGGGCGTGGTGATAGTAGAGATACCATAGAGATAATGACTCCTATGTTTCTCCCTTTTGCAACTGATTGGAAGGTGGTGCTAAGTTGTTGTTCAGTCACTAAGTCATGTCCTATTCTTTGCAACCCCTGATCTGCAGCATGCCAGTTTCCATTGTTCTTCACTATCTCCTGGAGTTTGCTCAAATACATGTCCATTGAGTCCATGATGCCATTCAACCATGTCATCCTCTGCTGCCCCTTTCTCCTTTTGCCTTCAGTCTTTCCCAGTCCTTCCAATTAATATTCAGGGTTGATTTCCTTTAGGATTGACTGGTTTAATCTCCTTAAAGTCCAAGGGACTCTCAAGAGTCTTCTCCAGCACCACAGTTCAAAAGCATCAATTCTTCAGTGCTCAGCCTTCTTTATGGTCCAGCTCTCACATCTGTACGTGACTACAGGAAAAACCATAGCTTTGTCTATATGGACCTTTTAGGGAATATATAAACAGGACCGGAATTAACTGCATTTGAATTTTACTAAGTTTAGCTGGAAATGCATTTTAAATATCCAAATGGAAATGTCAAATAAGCTCTTAGATACAAGAGTCTAGAGGTCATATAGTCCTTGATAGAAATATTAATTTGATATTCTTTGGATTCTCGTTGGTTTTTCAAGTCAGAGGCATGGATGAGATAGCTTAGAGAAAGAGTGTATAAAGTCAGAGGAGAAGGAAGCATTGGATAAATCTCTGGAAAACTCTAACATTTAAAGACCAGTTATAACCAGCAAAAGAGACTCAGTCAACAGAAAAAATGAAAGGAAAACCTGGAGAAACTAAGACAGCAAGGAAAGAAAGACATCAAGAAAGAGTAGTTAATAGTGCTGAATGCTCCTGAGGAGTCAAGTTCACGGAGGATTGAAAATTTTTAGGGAAGCAGCTTGTAGGAATCATGTAACTGGAATTATGGGTACACAAACCAAGCTGCAGTGGATCCATATGAATAAATGGGTTCAGTGTAGACAATTCATTGCTAGGCAAGGGGAAAAAAGTGAAATGAGAACTGCAGGGGAAGGTAGAGTCAAAAAAGTAATTTTTAAAATATGTCTCAGTACTGATAGAAGAAAAGAAAATTTAACAGAAAAAAGAGAAGATAATGAAGAGAAGGCTATGGGAGCATCGGCTATATTATGGAATGTCTCTGCCTTGGTTTCTGCAGCTATAAATGGGGATATATATAATACCTACCTTATAAGATTTTTCTAACAATAATATTATGCTGATTGAATGCTCAGTAAAAGGTTTTGGCACATAGAATACATTTACTAAATTGATGCTTAAAAGAACTCAGCACCACAGCTCTCTTATCCATTCATCTTCCCATGGACATCTAGGTTGCTTCCATGTCCTAGCTGTTGTAAACAGTGCTGCAATGAACATTGGGGTGCACGTGTCTTTCAATTCTGGTTTCCTCGGTGTGTGTGCCCAGCAGTGGGATTGCTGGGTCGTATGAAAGTTCTATTTCCAGTTTTTTAAGGAATCTCCACTGTGGTACATATGCACAAGGGAATATTACTCAGCCATTAAAAATAATGCATTTGAATCAGTTCTAATGAGGTGGATGAGGAGGAGCCTATTATACAGAGTGAAGTAAGTCAGAAGGCAAAACACCAATACAATAACACATATATATGAAATTTAGAAAGATGGTAATATTGATCCTATATGCAAGACAGCAAAAGAGACAGATATAAAGAACAGACTTTTAGACTCTGTGGGAGAAGATGAGGGTGGGATAATTTGAGAGAATAGCATTGAAACATATGTGTTATCATATGTGAAATAGATCGCCAGTCCAGGTTTGATGCATGAGGCAGGGCGCTCAGGGCCGGTGCACTGGGACAACCCTGAAGGATGGGATGGAGAGGGAAGAGGGTGGGGGGTTCAGGATGGGGGACACATGTGCATCCATGGCTGATTCATGTGAATGTATGGCAAAAACCACTACAATATTGTAAAGTAATTAGCTTCCAATTAAAATAAATAATTTACAAAAAAAAGTACTCAGCAGTGTTTTATATCTATGAGGTGCTCAACAAATATTTGTTAAATGTTGAATGTATATGATGCTGTTACGTGATTTTTGATTAGCTGGGAATATAAATGAGTCAGATGTATATTACTAAATACTGGGTTACAAACACATCTTCGATGTTCACTAGTGATGATGATATTTGCTATCTGATGATGTTGATATTTAGGGCATTTGTGTTCACAGGGTACAATTTTCCTGCCTGGAAATAAAGTGCTTGAACATCCCTGCAATGAAGAGAGCCCAGGGAAGTTTCTTTTTGAAGTAGTTCCAGGTAAGATATTTTTCTTCTTTGATTTAAGAATTGCTGTTACATGTTGGTAAAGACAGGTCAGACAGCCTTTATTCTTCTCGAGTCATGGCTAAGAACATTCATTTGAAGAAGCAAGTGGCAAATTTGGTTGGTATTCATGCAGAGGCTAATGATTCCAGGTTTGTACACTGGTACAAATGAACACACCAACACACATGCATTTACCCACATGACTACTGGATTTCCATTTGTCCATGAGACTCCAGAGTGGACCAGAGTCATGACACAGCCTTCATATGGGGACTACTAGGGACAAAGGTGATTCTGCAGTCCTCTTTCAATGTTAGATTTGACCAGGTGTTCCAGGTGGAATGCCTTGTCCAGCTGATTCACTGCCATGTCTCCTCACAAAATTGCATCTTTAAGGAGCCTCGGCTATAAAAACAAAACAGAACAAAAGACCTCCTTCATTGACTGACAAAGGATCAGTCACATCCATTTTGCTCACAACCAACCACTTTCACATGTTTGGCTTAGAGTATTTGAGGACATCTCTGCCAAGTGATCAGATCTTGGATTTCCATGTCTTCAGTCTTCAACATCTGTTCACTTTTTTTTTTCTTTTAGTCATTTGCATGCACCCCTCTCAGAATACCTCATCTGCACTTAAGTCTTTGAGTCACCCAGAAACACCTTGGTTCATGACCTTTCTTCAAGGTCATGATCTACTTCCTTGGTCAGCTCCTTAGCCCTTCTTTAACTCTTGCTGTAAGAAAAAGGGAGTTAGGAATGTGGTTTTTATATCTTTGCTTCTGACTGACCCCGTTGATGTGATATTAACATGGATTTCATCACAGCCTAGGGTGAGTGTGAATTTATTTGTGT
This sequence comes from Odocoileus virginianus, assembly GCF_023699985.2. Classification (NCBI taxonomy): domain Eukaryota; kingdom Metazoa; phylum Chordata; class Mammalia; order Artiodactyla; family Cervidae; genus Odocoileus; species Odocoileus virginianus. The sequence continues at coordinate 16,005,354 of NC_069702.1, read as the reverse complement.
GACCAATATGTAATGCATATCAATAATGCTGGTGCAGAGGCAGTCAGTAAAACATTTTCCCCAGATTTATAAATGCTGAGAGTCTAAAATGCAAAAACATATTTTCCTCCCTCAGTGAAAACAGCTGTAGCTCTGAGTTCATCTGGCTCACAGTGGAATCCATGACTAAATGTTAATTAATGCAACTCAAGTGCAGAAAGGTTAGTCAGATGCATTGTGTTATTTGTTTCCCCCCAGGGAAAACATATTGTAAGAAACCTGAATCTTGTTTGCTCTATTAAAATCTTGTTATACTTACTTCTTAGTGGAATACCCTATATGGAACCAAATTCCAGATGTTGCAAAGTCTTTGAAGTATCAGTAGAGGAAATTTCTTTCACTATTTAGTCTCAAACATTAGGTCTCTTAGCTTTGAAATGAGCATGGTATTAAACTGGCAGCTTTGATGCTTCATCTCCAATAATACTAAAGGTCTACTTTCTCATGCGGTCTCCCATTTGTGTAGAGATTGCACTTTTTGGTGAAGATGTTCTTGCATACACTGTTGTAGAAAGAGCTGTGTCTTCAAACCCAGAAAGTCACAAAACCTCCTTTCCAAGGTTGAAATTCTAGGGTATGTGTTTCATGTGCAACATGCAAGACAGAATGGCTTTTAATGAGCAAAGCTTAAGGAGTTTAAAACTGTGTGGTGTGGATTTCCTCAAGGAAGTTCAGGGTGGCTGCAGTAGTTATGGAAATACACATACTATGCCCATAGCTCATTTGAAAAGATGCTTCCTGAATAATTAATGCAATATGTAGTAGCTTCTAAGTTAGGTTTAATAATTCTGAATCATCTTTGGCAGTAACAAGAGACTTGTGCCAAATGCTTCTTTAAAGAAAGAGTTGAAAAAATACTATGGCTGCATTGGGAATCCAGTGTTTGTGCCATTAATCTTGGTCATCAGAACTTTTGAGTATGTCCCTACATTAGGATAGAATTTCCAGGCAAATGCGTCTGTACATGTATTGGAATGGAGGGATCAGTATCACATGATTTTAGCCAGTTTTTGCAAAAATCAAGATTGCCTAAAGATAGCAGGCCATTTGATTTATCTTTGTAAGTTAGAATGACAAGATACTATTTTTTAATATTCCAATTGTGTGACAGTTTGATGTGGGAAATCTGGAAAGTTGCAAGAGTGTTTTCATTTGTCAGAAAATGCAGGAGACAGGAAGGAGTGGAGAAATGTGATCAATGTCTTATATAGAATCTTCTGCAGGACTGCCTATCTGCAGATCCTCATAACACATACTTATTCTACACTGGCTTTTACAGATCCAGCACAATTCTGTCTTTATGGACAAATATCTTAAACCCAACTACCCAAGGTACAGTCAATGAATAGGATTAAATGCTTTAATCATACCTGCTTGTAATGATTTTCAGTAAAAATGGCAAATGCCTCCAGAAGGCTCTGCCAAATATTCTAGCACTATGTATATACACACACATTTGTGTATGAGTGTGTGTGTAAAATTGTGTGTACACACATACATATATATACATATAAAACAAAACATGCATATTTATATTATTTATATACCATCAGCACCTATAAAGTTGTACCTTTATAATTTATTGATATATATTATGTAGGTCAGAGTTTTTGTTTCGTTTCAGTTCTGTTTTTGCATTACTCTGAAGTGTCCTGTGGAATTAAATAATAATCATGTGTAACTTTGAGAGAAAACCAAGATTTTTCAACAGAATTAAGAGTTTCAGGTCTTTGTGTAGTATTTAACTACACTTATTTTGTATTGCATTTCTATGCAGACTTTAGACTTCTGTAAAAAACTATGTGAAAAAAAAAACTACTATAATTTAGGGTTAATTTCTTATAGACTACTATCCCATGAAATGAATTGTCTCTCTGAATTATGTCATGATTTATAACATTTCACTCCAATTGTTTCCTATTTATCTGCTTGCTACTCAAAAAGGAGAAGTTAGCCAAATTGGCAAATTTGAAGACTTTGCTGTCAGACATGCCAAATTGTAGGCTGGAGTGAACTTTTATAGCCAAGTGCTAAGCTTTGGGGAAATGTGGTTGAGAAAGGAATGTTGGCAGACTTTTGTGTATAGTACTTGAAGAAAGAAAATGCAGTTGGTTTTGTTACTTCTCCAAATGTGTTCTGTGCATGTTTCCCTTGTGTTGTTAAAATAAAATAAATAGAGTAATTAATGGAATGATGATGTCTTTGCTTAGAAGAATATTTTGCCAGAGGGAGAAAAAGAAGAAGTAATTCAGAGACAGGGAAAAAGAGGCAAGGAAGTAGGCACTTTATCTAGTTAAAGAACCACAGCTTTCTTCTCATTACTGTATCCCTAACACCTGGAAGTGTAACACAGGGTGCTGAGTACTTACTGAAGTGTATATATTTACCAGGTTTATGGAGGAAACAAAGTGTATGTATTTACCAGATTTATGGAGGAAACTCAAGCATATGAAATGGGTTTATTGTTGGCAGTAACTACTTGCCTTGGCTGTGTTGAAGGCTTACGTCCTGCTGTGTGGGACCGTTGCCCATCCTGGTGCAGCAAAGATCTCTTTGTGGCTCTAGTGGCTGAAGTGGGGGGGAAGCTCCTCAGATCCTGTTTCTTACTCCTCTGCCTTCCTCTCTCGTCATGATACCAGGAGAAAGATGGAAGAAGATAGAGATCTTCCTCCAGAGAATCTACCCCCTGTGGTATAGCCTCTTAACACTGACTGGCTATTACTGGCATGCTAAGTTGCTTCAGTCACTTCCGACTCTGCAACCCTGTGGGCTGTAGCCCACCAGGCTCCTCTGTCCATGAGACCCTCCAGGCAAGAATACTGGAGTGGGTTGCCATTTCCTTCTCCTGGGGATCTTCCTGACCCAGGGATGGAAGCTGCGTCTCTTAGGTCTCCTGCATTGGCAGGGGGGTTCTTTACCACTAGTATCACCTGGGAAACCCTAATAACTGTTGCATCCCGCTTCAAATGCTGCCTCTCTCATCTGATGCATGTGTAGATTATGTAATGTCCCTAGAACTGGAAAGGCATGTCATGTGGTAGGAGCCTCCACCTTGAGCATGGTCCTGGTGGGATAGCAACAAAATGGCTTAAGGGCCAGCTGCTTTCTTTGAGCTTATTCAGTGACCCGGAAACTCATGTATCCTGATCTGCCAAGTAAGGGTAAAGAAAACTGTTTCCCTCAGTACCGCCCTATTCCCCATGAATCATGAGCTTCATACCCAGCAGTTCAGTGGTTTCATACCTCAGGAGAGTCTTAAACTTGGAGAAGGGCTGGGTGACAGTTCTAGCTTCAAAATCGATGACCTACTCACTTGTGCTTCCCTGACTTGTTCTGATGGTTTGAGAGAAATTCTTTCCTTTCTCCTCAAAAAAATCGTGTATGTCTTGAAAACTGTTGTAATCAAGTGGCGCGTCCTCTTTTCTAGTCTTTCTCTGGTAACAGTCTGGGGCAGGGAGATGGTGTTTGGGTTTCTTCTCTGAAATGCATTTTCTCCTGCAGGGAAGCCCTACAGGGAAGTGGCCAGGCATAACTTCCACTGATTTTTCTTTTAACTTAAGTAAGGTTTTAGCACTTTTTTCTTCAGATTTAGATCTTAGCAATTTCAGGATAATGAAAAGATAACTTTTTGTTAATGTATATCTATCATCTTACATTGAATTCCAAGTAAACACACGGATGAAGAGTTATGTTAGGACGTTTACTGGGGGTTCTCTCTGGATATACTCCATCTCCAAGGAAGTGAGGAAGGCAGGATCAGGCAGAAGAAGAAGCTGGCCTGCTGCACCATGGCACCTGAGGTCTCAGCTGATGCTGTGGGGAGCTCTGGAGCTTGGACACTTCTTAGAGTCACTCTAACCTTAACCTGAGTTCCAAGCCTTTGTTTCCTGGCATCAGCTAATGAAGTCATTCACTGGGGGGAGGTGAGACAAATAAACCCAGTTTATAAAAAAAAAAACAGACAAATAAAACCAGTTCTGCATTTCAATAGAGAAAAGTTTCCATGAGGACCTGTGAGCCACAGCAGCCAATATGACAACGCTAGTATCTAGACTGAGCATCACAGTATCCATTAGAGTATCTATAGCTTTACTTGTATCCAGCTTTCTGTATCCCAGACAATGTTACAGACTTTTTTATTTTGGTTTGTTTTGTCCTTCTTTTTTTATTGCATGCTTTTTAAATGTATCAGTTAACCCTCACTACATTATTGTTTAATCCTCAACTCTATTATTATATCAATTTCCAGATCAAGAAACAGGAACAGAGAAGTAGTTTAATCAAGGTCAAATAACTAACGCTAGCTAGTAAATGTGTGTGTGTATGTGTATATATACATATATATATATATATATATATTCATTACTGATTTTATGTATCTATGTACTCTGGCTTAATATATGAGACAGAATATTAGAGGCTGGGGCCTAGTTTTTGAAATAATGAACTTGTGAACTCTTTTTATTAGTAGTCAATGAAGTGGATAGACTTGTATCTCTTAGCTTAAGGATGAGAATTTGGGCACTTGAAGTAAAAATAGGTTTTTTCATTTACAGGCAACAATTTATATGTATAAGCCAGAAAAGTATTTTTGTTGTTCTTCAGTCGCTAAGTCATATCTGACTCTTTGCGACCCTATGAACTGCGGCATACCAGGCTTCCCTGTCCTTCACTATCTCCATGAGTTTGCTCAAACTTAAGTGCATTGAGTCAGTGATGCTATCCAACCATCTCATCCTCTGTCGCCCCCTTTTCCTCTTGCCCTCAGTCTTTCCCAGCATCAGGGTCTTTTCCAATGAGCTGACTCTTCACATCAGGTAGTCAAAGTTTCGGAGCTTCAGTTTCAGCATCAAACATTCCAGTGAATATTCAGGGTTAATGTCCTTTAGGATTGACTGGCTTGATCTTCTTGCTGTTCAAGGGACTCTCAAGAGCCTTCTCCAGCACCACAGTTCGAAAGCATCCATTCTTCGGTGCTCAGCCTTCTTTATAATCCAGCTCTCATAGCCATACATGATACTGGAAAGACCATAGCTTTAACTCTACGGACCTTTGTTGGCAAAGTGATGTCTCTGCTTTTTAATACACTGTCTAGGTTGGTCATAGCTTTTCTTCCAAGGAGCACTTTGGGTAAAGGTCTTGGCTTAAAGTTAGAAGGCTACAATTGTACTCTCATGAAAAAGAGGGAAGAAAACCACACTTATCTGCAGTGCCCTTTCATGTATATGAATAACTTTATCAAAGGAAGTATTTGAACCTGTAATTTTTTCCTTCAGAAAATTGTTACACACTGGGATTCAATACTGTTCGTGACAGAATTCACACTGCTAAAATTGTTCTCACTTCTTCACTAGACCCCTCCACACCCTGGGCAGGTTATCATTCACTGTCTAGTCACTGGTCAGCACACCTAATACTGTTCCTTTAGTGGGAATCAGTCCAGTGACCTGCACAGTGTCGTCCAAGCAGAGACTCATTACAAGTTTTAAGGGCGGTTACCAGTATTGCAGATTTCCCAAGCCCAGTCTCAGCCCAGTGCTCCAAATCAACAAGGACTAAAACTTGGAGGTTTTCCTCTCTTCGTCCTTCCCCCAGAAAGAGGAAAGAAGAGGTGAACACAGGAGAAGGTGGGGTGAAAGATGAAGAGGCAACTATGGGAACAAAGAAAAAAAGAGAAAATTTGAAGGGTAATTTGAAATGATTTTTGTCTGCCCAGAAATGAAATTAACCCTTCCACAAAGGAGGAAGTGTCATTTAATCTCACCTTTAGCCAGGAATATACTAATTGTTAAATGTCCTTAGATAATTACATGCTACTTATGTAAATTTTAAGGAAAAATATTTCCATTGTAACTCTTTTCCAAAAAGATTTTCAGGGGTTAACTGAAAAGTTAGAAAACATGGGTGCCTAGAGAGTCCAATAAATGAATTATGGATCTTCTTGCTAAAAAAAAAAAAAAAAAAATGTGTTTACCTACCACAATTGCAAACACTTTAGGGGGCTTCAGCCTGGAATGTGGATTCCAGCTTTAGAACTGTACCTTAAATTTAGGGACCTGAGATGCTGTTAATCTTTATCTCTGTCTCTGTATTTAGGTATTTGTCTCTATGTTCCTATAGATCGTTTGTTTCATCTAAACACATATTGCATAAACATGACAATTTTTTCCTATTATGTGTAACCATGTAGGGTACAAACGTGGGTTAGTATCAGTTTTTTACTTTTACCACCCTGATTCACTTGTGAGTTTTTCCCACCCTGGTTCTATGATTCTATAGCTCTGCAGACCTATTTTATGTATTTACAAAAGCAAAAAAACTTTCTAGATAGAACGTTTCATGGCTCTGGAGGCTATAAAAATTTGAATTTACCAGAACTTGAACTATTTAGGTGGTCAGTGCGGCTGTGCTGTATAGCTGTGCTATGACCATCTGAGAAATAGACAATTCTGAGAGATATCCACGGGTGTCTGTGAGAAAGAAAAAAGTGTAGCCGGTTTTTTGAGTTTTTGAGATAATTATGTGACATCAGTGAGGAAAGTTTTTCATCCATGTCGGTTTTGCAACTCCTTCTAGGGTGATCAAATAATGCTATTGAATAAGTTAATTCGCTGTCGTTCTAAATGTAAACCAGTATTTGGCATCTACTTTATATGAAAATGTGGAGATATTTTAATAGCATTTTAGTATAGAAGTTGGTCATTTTCTTGATTACTGGTTAAATATGCTGCTAAGGCATTTAACATACAACACTCCCTTTATTTTATCCCTTTTGTGTTAGTACTGTAAGTTGAAATCCATGTAATTAAATTTGTTACCCAAAGGCAAATATGACAATCTCTTTTTTTGTCTGCCTAAGTCTGTAGGCAGCCCTGAAGCTTGTATTTTTTTTTCCTTTGCTTGGTTAATGTTTGCAAATCATTTTAAGAATGTGAGTAGGAACTGTTTATGGTATGAAAACATATTTCTATATACACAAGTAGTTCTGAACATGACTTAAATAAATGCATTGAAAATCAGCATGTTTTAAGTACTGTCTATTCTTCTATTAAAAAAAAAATGTATTGAGATGTTTGCTTCAAAATTCCCTTCCTGCTTAGAATGCTTTAAAATATACATTTAAAAGAGGCCATGAAAATGACACAAGGGGCATTTTTAAATGTTTGTAATTTCTTGAAATTCCAGCTACTCCCCTGTCAACCAAAAGACATTTGGAGCACTTTATAAACCGATCTTAAGATCCACTTACGAGAAGTGTCCATATGAGGAGGATTGTCTGACAGTGTTTGTAGACGTGTTGACCTACTCACATTTAATTCTATCATTCATTTTATATCCTACTTCAAGGGTCAGAAAACATTTTCCAGAAAGAAGAAGAAAGCAAGTATTTTAGGCTTTGCTGGCCACAAAATCTCTGTTACAACCATTCAACTCTCCTGTTGTAGCATAAGCAAGTGGTATGGCTATGTTCCAGCAAACTTTTATTGGGCTTCCCTGGTGGTCCAGTGGTTAAGAATTTGCCTTGCAATGGAAAGGACACCAGTTCAGTCCCTGGTCCAGGAAGATTTCCCCATGCTGTGAGGCAGCTGAGCCCACGTACCTAAAGCACGTGCTCTACAAGAGACGCCCCTCGACGAGAAGGCCTGGCACTGCACCTAGAGAGTAGCCCCCTGCTCGCCAAAACCAGAGAGGCCTTTGCACAGCAGTGATGATCCAGTGCAGCCAAAAAGAAAACCTTTAGCAGTGAGCACCAAAATTTGGATTTTATATAATTTTCAAATATCAAGAAATGTTATCTTCTTTGGATTTTTTTCCTCTAATCAGTTAAAAATGTAGACAGTGAGCCAGATTTGGCCCATGGGCCATAACTAGCCAACTCTTGTGCTAGATTAAAAACAGCAGACTTATGAAAAGGAGTGGGAAGATACTATTATAAATCACTAATCCCCACTGGTGCCACCCAGAGCCAAAATTAGAACTCTGAGACAGCCTGTCTCCCCAGGCCATGGCATTACCCACTGCTTTGACATCATGATTCAGGACCTTTTTGCCAATATTTTTATTTAGAAGCTCCATCTAGGAATAATATCTTTTTTCTCCTCCCCCGCCCCCAATCATGATGAATCTAAAAGATTTTAGTGACCAAACTGAAATTTTCACTTTAAATTCTCTCTTAGGTCCTTCAGAACTCTAGGATCTGACCAGAGCTGAAACTGTGATGTGCTTTTGAAGCAGTGAATACCGTTAATAGGGGATTGGGTGTGCCTGGCATGAAAAACATTCCTCATACTTTATTCAGTTCACACACATTCAAGGTGATATATTCATTAGTATTCTGAGATGGAAGCATCCCTTGAAAGATGAAATAAACTTGATGTTTCTCCTAAACCCTCCTTTTCACAATGTACATGAGCATCTTAAAGCTCTAAGTGTGTGTACTGTGCTTAGTCGCTCAGCTGTGTCCGACTCTTTGTGACCCATGGACTGTATGTAGCCTGCCAGGCTTCTTTGTCCTCGGGGATTCTCCAGGCAAGAATACTGGAGTAGGTAGCCTATCCCTTCTCCAGAGGGTCTTCCTGACCCAGGAATTGAACCAATGTGTCCTGCATTGCACATAGATTCTTTACCAACTGAGTTATCAGGGAAGCCCTTGTCAATCCTAGAAGAAATCAATCCTGAATATTTGTTAGAATGACTGATGCTGAAATGGAAACTCCAAAACTTTGGCCACTTGATGTAAAGAGCTGACTCATTGTAAAGGACCCTGATGCCGGGAAAGATTGAAGGCAGGAGGACAACAGAGGACGAGATGGTTGGATGGCATCATTGACTCAATTGACATGGGTGTGAGCAAGTTCTGGGGAATGGTGAAGGGCAGGGAAGCCTGGCCTGGCATGCTGCAGTCCATGGGGTAGCAAAGAGTCAGACATGACTGAGTAACTAAACAACAAACTCCAGGAGATGGTGAAGGACAGGCATACTGCAGTCCACAGGGCTGCAAAGAGTTTGGTCATATTTCAGGGCTGTGAACAAGGGTCTCCTAATCTTGATGAGCCTCTCCGGTTTGTTCAGTCTTGCCTTAGGTGGTTTCTTGGCTGTTCCTTCCTTGATTAGCAAGGGCTTGTTTGTTTTAATTTGCCCTTTGGAATTCAAGGAAGGTCATGGAGGCTAGAATTTTGCCTATAAGAAATGAAGGACAAAAAAGACCTCTGTGCCTGGAAGCCCCACAGGGCCCTGTTTGTTTTCACACCTACCTCTCATTTATGAGCATATCTCTACTACTATCCCACCAGTTTCCCTTTAATGTCAGTATGAGAAACACTCCCATAATTTTTAGAACTCGTGCTTACTGAATTATGAATCAGTCCCTGTACTCATGTATGTCAGGTTTTAAATACAACAGTTCATTTAATATAAATACAATTGTGGTAGATGTCATTCCCCTCACTGGTCAACAGTGGTGCAAATTCACATTCCTAATACATGCTAGAACTGGGTTTCATACTCATCTGAGCCCACACAACCACCACATGCTGCAGCTTTCTTGTACTAATGAGAATATGAATAGATTTATTTTAGGGCTTCCCAGGTGGCTCAGTGGTAAAGAACCTGTCTGCCAATGCAGGAGCTACAAAGATACATGGATTTGATCCCTGCACCAGGAAAATCCCCTGAAGAAGGAAATAGCAACCCCCTCCACTATTCTTGCCTGGGAAATCCCAAGGACAGAGGAGCCTGGCAGGCTGTAGTCCATGGGGTCACAAAAAGTCGGACATGACTGAACACCTGAGCACACACACATACTAGCTCCCACAGAAACAGATATCTTAGAGTTAGGAAAAATAAGGATGACAAATGGAGAAATGAGGTTAGGGATTTCTGAGTTCGTATACTCTGCATTTCCTTCTCTCCCTGTGACTCATGTTTCTTGTGTTATCTGTAGTCTCTTCCTTCTCCATCAGATGGGACACTTTTTAAAAAATATATAACTATTTTTAATTTTTTTTAAGTGGAGTATAATTGCTTTACAATGTTGCTTTAGTTTCAGCCGTGCAACAAAGTGAATCAGCTATATGCGTACATATATCCTCTCCTCTTGGACCTCCCCAGCCCCATCCCACTGCTCTAGGTCATCACAGAGCACCGAGTTGAGCTCCCTGTATTACACGCCAGGTTCCCACTAGCTAGCTATTTTATACATGGTGGTGTATATATGTCACTCCCCTAGTTTTCCCCACCCTCCCCTCCTCCTCCTGTGTCCACATGTCCACTCTCTATTTCAGCCCTGAAACATAGGTTCATCTGTACCATTTTTCTAGATTCTGTATATATGCGCTAAAAAAACAAACAATATTTGTTTTTTTCTTTAGGACTTACTTCATGGTAATATATGCTCAATGCATGTTTGCTGAATTATTGAATAGACTAGACCTCAGTTTTATCATTCAGAGAATGATTTCATTGGATTAGCTAAAATGAAAAGAGCCTTGCAGCTCTGAGGTATTTAATTTCATCACTGTTCTTTGTCTCTATGCCTTAGGAGACTGGAGACTGAAGAAGTGCATTAACTCCACCGACTCTCTGCTCTTTATTTTTTTTTTTTTTTTTTTTTTTTTTAAATTTTTATTAGTTGGAGGCTAATTACTTTACATCATTACAGTAGTTTTTGTTATACATTGATATGAATTAGCCATGGATTTACATGTATTCCCCTTCCCAGTCCCCCCTCCCACCTCCCTCTCCACCCGATCCCTCTGGGTCTTCCCAGTGCACCAGGCCCGAGCACTTGTCTCATGTACCCAACCTGAGCTGGTTATCCGTTTTACCCTAGATAATACACATGTTTCAATGCTGTTCTCCTGAAACATCCCACCCTTGCCTTCTCCCAGAGTCCACAAGTCTGTTCCATACATCTGAGTCTCTTTTTCTGTTTTGCATATAGGGTTATCGTTACCATCTTTCTAAAGTCCATATATATGTGTTAGTATACTGTAATGGTCTTTATCTTTCTGGCTTACTTCGCTCTGTATAATGGGCTCCAGTTTCATCCATCTCATTAGAAGTGATTCAAATGAATTCTTTTTAATGGCTGAGTAATATTCCATGGTGTATATGTACCACAGCTTCCTCATCCATTCGTCTGCTGATGGGCATCTGGGTTGCTTCCATGTCCTGGCTATTATAAACAGTGCTGCGATGAACATTGGGGTGCATGTGGCTCTTTCACATCTGGTTTCCTTGGTGTGTATGCCCAGAAGTGGGATTGCTGGGTCATATGGAAGTTCTATTTCCAGCTTTTTAAGAAATCTCCACACTGTTTTCCATAGTGGCTGTACTAATTTGCATTCCCACCAACAGTGTAAGAGGGTTCCCTTTTCTCCACACCCTCTCCAGCATTTATTGCTTGTAGACTTTTGGATAGCAGCCATCCTGACTGGCGTATAATGGTACCTCAGTCAAATAAATAACCTAACTCTACACCTAAAGCAACTAGAGGAAGAAGAAATGAAGAACCCCAGGGTTAGTAGAAGGAAAGAAATCTTAAAAATTAGGGCAGAAATAAATGCAAAAGAAACTAAAGAGACCATAGCAAAAATTAACAAAGCTAAAAGCTGGTTTTTTGAAAAAATTAACAAAATTGACAAACCATTAGCAAGACTCATTAAGAAACAAAGGGAGAAGAACCAAATTAACAAAATTATAAATGAAAATGGAGAGATCACAACAGACAACACTGAAATACAAAGGATCATAAGAGACTACTACCAGCAGCTCTATGCCAATAAAATGGACAACTTGGAAGAAATGGACAAGTTCTTAGAGAAGTATAACTTTCCAAAACTGAACCAGGAAGAAATAGAAGATCTTAACAAAACCATCACAAGCAAGGAAATCGAAACTGTAATCAGAAATCTTCCAGCAAACAAAAGCCCAGGACCAGATGGCTTCACAGCTGAATTCTACCAAAAATTTAGAGAAGAGCTAACACCTATCTTACTCAAACTCTTCCAGAAAATTGCAGAAGAAGGTAGACTTCCAAACTCATTCTATGAGGCCACCATCACCCTAATTCCAAAACCAGACAAAGATGCCACAAAAAAAGAAAACTACAGGCCAATATCGCTGATGAACATAGATGCAAAAATCCTTAACAAAATTCTAGCAAACAGAATCCAACAACATATTAAAAAAATCATTCATTATGACCAAGTGGGCTTTATCCCAGGAATGCAAGGATTCTTTAATATCCGCAAATCAATCAATGTAATACACCACATTAACAAATTGAAAGATAAAAACCATATGATTATCTCAATAGATGCAGAAAAAGTCTCTGCTCTTTAAAAGCAATCTGCATTGCCTCTCCCTTCAGTCCTTCGTAACTACTCACCACCAATCATGTCATTTAGTACCTCCGTGATAGAAGCTGTTTAAGAACAAGTTATCTGCTATGATCCCTTCCCCCTCATTGTTCTCTGTGGCCTATTTTTGATTATATCCTCACAGGCTGTTTGTGTTCATCTTTTTTTAAATCCAGTAATCATAAAGGCCTTTGCAATCCAATCAAGCTCAGGAAACAGTACAGGGCTAAACGAATGTCAGTGGCTGTTACTAGGAAAAGAGGATTTGTCCTCTTTTTCTGTGGCAGAGCTTCCTTGAGCTGTGTCGTAGGGAAGGAGTGTGTCTGAATGAGGCAGTGGTCAGTGAGGAGAACAACTGTAGGTTAGAAGTGATGTGGGAGTGAGAAAGAAACATCTCACAGAAAATGCAACATGTCAGGAGGATGAGCGTGCTACAGAGCAGCTGCTGATAATTAGAGTGGGAAATAAGCTGGCAGCAAGGATGGAACCGGCATATCTCCACGTCCTGTGCCAACTCTCACGGAACCACAGTAGCCTTTTTTTCATTTTTCTTCTTCTTTTTTTTTTTCCTTTTGATTTTCAGATAAAACTGAGCTGAACTGGTCTTGAATGTTTCCAAAAGTGAAACCTCAAGGACCGTGTGCATCCTGGGGCCCGGGTGGCATCCTGACTTTAAAAAAGATTGTTATCTTTGTCTATTGACTTGTGGGTTCATTGGCCCTGTCTGTTTTTCAAATGCCTCCTTTCTTGAGAACTATCCGTCTTCACAGCCCCATGACCTGAGGACAAGAAAGGCCCAGATGGAAGTCCAGAGAGATCCTGATTCAGCAGAAATGTATGATCCTACCTAAACAAGATCCACCCTAAACAAGAAAGCTAGTAATTTGAAATAAAGCCAGCTAGTGGTTATAAAACCCCTATTTATTCCAAGTGATTTGCTAAATACTTTGTTAACTACAAAGCTCTTTGCTTTTGGTATATGAGAGTAGAATAAACCTAGGACCTAGGAGAAGAGATGCATAGGGAGAGAAGACAAGGTGAGCAAAGAAAGCTGTGAAGGCCTCCCTGAAGGCCAGGGTAGGAAGACAAGGTATCAGACCTCCCTGCAGACAGGCATGCATGCATGCTTGTGCCTGCTAAGTCACTTAGTCGTGCATGACTCTTTGCGACCCTATGGACTGTAGCCCACCAGGCTCCTCTGTCCATGGGATTCTCCAGGCAAGGATACTGGAGTGGGTCGCCATATCCTACACCAGGGGATCTTCCTAACCCAGGGATCAAACCCACATCTCCTGTGTCTCCTGCATTGCAGGCAGATTCTTTACCACTGAGCCACCTGGGAAGCCCAGCAGTAGTTTTAAACTACACGTTTGTGTGTCTGTGACAAGAAATACGGAGAAGCAGAAAGAGTGCTTATTATTCTGCTTAGGGCTGCCATTACAAAGGACCACAGATTGGGAGGCTTAAACAGCAGAAATTTATTTTCTCACAGTCTGGAGGCTAAAAGTCCAAGATCAAGGTGTCAGTAAGATTGATTTCTTCTGAGAGCTCTCTGTTTGCCTCGTCTGCCTTTTCCCTGTCTTCACACAATTCCCTCCATGTGTGACTGTGCCCTGATTTTTCTTTCTGTAAGGATACCAGTAATATTGGATTGGGCTTTCCTGGTGGCTCAGATGGTAAGAAATCTGCCTGCAATTCAGGAGACCTGGGTTCAGTCCCTGGGTTGGGAAGATCCCCTGGAGTACATGGCAGTCCAGTCCAGTACTCTTGCTTGGAGAATTCCATGGACAGAGGAGCCTCATGCGCTACAGCCCGTGAGATCTCAAAGAGCCTGACATGACTGAGCAACTAAGCACAGCAGAATACTGGATTAGAGCCTACCCTAATGATCTGATTCTAACTTAAACACCTCCTTAAAACCCTCTTTTCAAATAGGGTCAGATTCTGAGGTGCTAGGGGTTAGATCTTCAACATCTGTATTTTGGAAGAACACAACTCACACCATGACAGAGTAAAAAAGGTGAGATACTACTGTTCTTCTTCCAGATGCCTCTCTTTTTATTGGGCACACTCTTTCTCACATTTACTGCTTACTATTCGAGTCCTATTCTTTAAGGAAATAAGCACAAATTCAAACCTTGCTGTTTGTACACCAAGCCACAGTTCAGAATTCCACTCATCTCTTTCATAAAGGTTGAAAAACCTGAGTGATTTACCAACCCGAGTATTAACAAAACTACATGTGAAATAGAGATGGAGGCTGCCCAGAGAAAGACCTGATATTTTACATCTAGCTAGTCTTTCCTGCAAATTGTCCTTGGGTTTAAACTTCTCCTTCATTTTGTTCCAGAGTTTGTTTTTGTTGTTGTCTGTTGCTTTTATCACTTTGCCAAAGGAAATCGACCAGGCATGTAGCCTTGTGTCATTGTTAGTAAGTAGTCAGTGTCTTTGGGCTTCTCTTTAAAGTCCAGGCTCAATTTTATTTGGGAGCAAACTCCTTTCCAAAAGTGGTTCACTAATGCATTAAGTACGACTGTGATGTGTCTAGTCAGGGGAGAAAGCCAAAGAAACCCTTGATGGATTTCATCCAGTTGCTCAAGCCTTGCACAGTGAATTACTAACTTGTCACTCAGGGCGTAGAGGAGCAGAGTATCAAGGCAGGCAATTAAGGCTTCTGGAAAATGATTAGTGCAGGGGCGTGCCATGAGGTAGGGTTCACTTCTCCAGCACCAATCACGTTGTCTTTCTCATGACTCACTGTTTCTGATGTGTCACTGGCTTACAGGAATCACAGGGGAGATAATGACAGATCTGTGCTTCAGGGCTGTTTGGCTCTAATGCAGGGGGCTCTGATTTGTCATAATGGGTTCTTTGATTGAAAGATAACTCATTCCCATATGGCTATAACTGGTGCAAATCAAATCTCATTTGAAGAGATGATTTATTTTATTTTATTTTTCTTTGTTTAGCCTCTCCCTCCCACAGAGAACCTTATTGCCAACTTAATTTTATGGAAATTACCTCAATTTCCTGGTATCAAATATACAAAACTGCTTACATCTGCCATTTGATCTTCTTCCCCTCTGTTACAAGAGAACACTGGTCTGTCTCTTTTCTTCCCTAAATCCAATCTAGCATCTGTCATTGAATTCCATCCATTTCCACCTTTTCAGGAGCCTCTCTTAATCTACTGATTGTACTGTTTGCATCTTGTTATGTAACTTTGTCTTCTAAATTGAGTTATTCCTTTGGGCTCACAAGGGTAGCCTGGGAACTGGCATTTTTATTAAAAAAAAACAAATTAATCTTATGCATACTAAATTTTTAAAAATATGATCATGAAATCATGTTATTAGTCCTCTGATTTAAAAAAAAAAATTACCTCTTGGCCACTCTCCTCCCACTACATCATATATTTTGTTTCTTTTTGCAATAAAACTCCTCTATATTCTTTACGACACTCTCTCCAGTTCCTGTCTTTGGCCCAATCCATTTGTCCCCCAACCCACTGCACTTGACTTTTTCTTATTATTGTCGTTAACAGGGCTCTAATTTTCTTAAATGCTACAATTACATTTCAGGTCTCATAATAATAATTGCTGATAAGACCACTTGATGTAATCAATCACCACCTCTTTCTTGACACACGTTCTTCACTTGGCTTCAGGGACACCACACTTTCCTGGTTTTCTTCCTACTTCACCGCCCTTGTCTTCTCGGTCACCACTCTTGTTCCTCCTTGACTGCCTAACCTCTTCATGGAAGAGGGACCTTGAGCTCTGTGTCTGGCCGTCTTTCTCAGAGATCTCTAATTTTCTTCTAGCTCACTCAGAGGAGCTCTTCCTGTCATTCTGTTTTATCCCATACAGCGTAGCCAGAGTGATATTTTTAAATAAAGTTTATTCTTTAGAGAAGTTTTAGATTTACTAAAAACAAAAACTGTGCAGAAAGTACAGAGCTCCCTTATACAGAGTAGTGATTTTAATATTCAAATCCAAGGAAGTCATATCACAGCCCATCAGTTCAGTTCCGTTCAGTTCAGTCATTCAGTCGTGTCTGACTCTTTGCAACCCCATGGACTGCAGCACACTAGGCCTCCCTGTCCATCACCAACTCCTGGAGTTGACTCAAACTCATGTCCATTGAGTCGGTGATGCCATTCAACCATCTCATCCTCTGCCATCCCCTTCTCCTCCTGCCTTCAATCTTTCCCAACATCAGGGTCTTTTCCAATGAGTCAGTTCTTCACATCAGGTGGCCAAAGTATTGGAGTTTCAGCTTCAACATCAGTCCTTCCAATGAACACCCAGGACTGATCTCCTTTAGGATGGACAGGTTGGATCTCCTTGCAGTCCAAGGGACTCTCAAGAGTCTTCTCCAACACCACAGTTCAGAAGCATCATTTAGGCCCCCACGTAGACTATCCAGTGTGTTTCGTCTCCTTCTTGCTCTCTGGACTATAACCACATTGGCTTTCTTTCACTTTCTCAAATGTGTCATGCTTCACTCTAGCCAGAGAGTCTTTCTATATGCTGTTCTATTTTTAAATATTAGTCCTTCCCATCATTCCAAGATTCCTGAGATAACTCCTACTCATTTCTCAGATAGTGCCTAATCAGTTAGCTTCTTCAGCTATCCCTGAGCTTGATTCTCCCTCCCAGTCTTTCTTAACCCATGATTGAAGACCCATGACCCATTTTTCTTATACAAATAATGTGTTATTTATTAGCTTACAAAAAATGTCAGTTTCATGAGAGCTATGTCTTTGGTTTTTTTGCTCATTAAAATGTAAGTTTCCTCACAAAAATGTAAGTTGCAGGAAACTAGATCTCTGTATTTTGGCTTGTTATCTAATCTCTAGCACATAGCAAGCTACCCAACATGTCATGGCCATTAAATAAATATTTGTGGAAGAAAAGAAGGGAGGGAGGGAGAGAGGAACTCAGACGGAAGGGTGAAAAAGAAGGGGGAAGGGAAATATAGGAAGTCGGTGTAATCTAGAAATGGGTAGCTTCTGGGGTTGATGATCAGGAGCCTTGCTGCTGCTGCTGCTAAGTCACTTCAGTCGTGTCCTACTCTGTACAACCTCATAGACGGTAGCCCACCAGGCTCCGCCATCCTCAATTCACACTCAAGGTTTGGTTAGTTCAACAAACATTAGTAAAAATCAACTATGAGCCAGATATTATGTAGCAAGTCCCTATTCTCAAGCAGTCATGGTCATCCCAGAGAACATCCCTTAGAGATGGAGTTCCACCAAACCCTCTGGAAAACACTGATTAAATACACTTGTGAAGCAGTCCAGAGCTCACAGAACTAACAGGTGGATGAAATGAGACTTCGGCTGTATCTCTTAGACAAGTCCTCTAATTGCTGTGGATCCATTTCCTCATCAGTGAAACAGACGTTGCACCGTGGAATTACCAGATGATACTGTGTATGTCGGGGTCTGCAAACTGTTGTCACCAACAGTTCATCACAACATTTCATCCCATTAGTCTCCCATCATATGCATGTCTGACTTGTCCTCAGCCGTCTTCTCTTTAGGGGAAGACGGCTTATTTCTAATGCGTTTGTAATCCAGCGGTAAGTCTTAATAACACCATCCTCTAACAATTTCTCCTCTGGTTGACATGATGTGTAAAACTCAAATTGTGCAAAAGAACTCAGTGAAAAAAGAATGGGATGATCTGGGTGCCTGTGTAAACAGTGGATTTCTTTTATGCAGTTGTGTTCCATTCCCTCGAAAAATGCTGAAAATCTATATCTGTCATAAATGACTCCTGTCCTTGGTCAATATGACCTAACAATCAAACGCTAAACCCACCCATTCTGTTCCCGCTTTGCTGTTAATCCCTGGACCCCAGTGGATTTAACTGCTGCTTCTTTTTGAGATGAATGTCTCCTTCACTTCCTGGAAGATAGCAGTGCCTATTCATTAGTTTTCTGGAGCACAAAGCCTCAAGGGCGTAAATGATACTACTGATGGTACTTCTAGTAATGGGACTGACCGTGCATGGGAACTGCATTATATTATTTGCTCAGCTTATTGGTAACTGACTGAATTAGGCAAAAAGATCAGGTGCCATGGCTCAGTGTGTTAACAGTGGCTGAAAACACTATCCAATTCAAAGTGCAGTATTACTGTCTCCTTGCTCTTCAAACTAATTGGAGATCTCATTTTTAAATATTTAAATTTGAAGCTTTTACATGCTCTCACTTTCACAGCATTTGCAAATTCATGTTCACCTTTAAGTTGTCTATTTAAACATATGAAAGAGCATATCATCTCGACAACCACCAACAATGTAAAATAAATTATACTGAAAGGGTCAGAGCAAAGAGTTCACAGTAAAAGGAAAGAAAACAGCTCTCACATAGCAGCAGCTTGGCTTGCTTTACATAAGACGCCAAGCCCTGTGTGAATAAACCCCCACATTGGGCTCAAGTTCTGGAAAATACCATCTTTGAATCAGTTAATGATCAGAGTCCCACCTTTCCAGCCAATCTTGAATCTTTAGGATTTCTTGGCCAAATTAATATCAAAGATTACTTCTAGATGAGACCTAATGTTCACCTAATAACATTAGATCTTATCTTTCAGTTCAGTTCAGTTCAGTCACTCAGTCATGTCCGACTCTTTGCGACCCCATGAACCGCAGCATGCCAGGTCTCCCTGTTTATCACCAACTCCCAGAGTTTACCCAAACTCATGTCCACTGAGTCTGATGCCATCCAACCATATCATCATCTGTCATCCCCTTCTCCTGCCTTCAATCTTTCCCAACATCAGGGTCTTTTCAAATGAATCAGCTCTTCGCATCAGTGGCCAAAATATTGGAGTTTCAGCTTCAACATCAGTCTTTCCAATGAACACTCAGGACTGATCTCCTTTAGAATGGACTGGTTGGATCTCCTTTCAGTCCAAGGGACTCTCAAGAGTATTCTCCAACACCTCTGCCAAAAAAAAAAAAATCAAATGGGGGAATATAGTTTTCATTTAGAATCTCAACATTTAAGATAAATGTCTTCTTACAATATGCATCATAGATGTTACTTTTAAAAGGATTGTTTGAACTAAAAATGTGTTCCAAATTAGAGTTAAGACTTTTCCATTAAAAAAGAAAATAACAATAAAGAAGTAGTTTCTTGGCATTTCTCAATACTGGTCACGTACATCAGATAGAAACTATCTCCCATAACAGAAATGGTAAAGATCAACCTCTTAAGTGAGGGACAAGTAATTCTTTACTTAGATGTGATTAGAACAGCAATAGGAATACTAGCATGTTATTCCCATTTTTGAGAAATCTGGAATCTGGATCATGTGAGATCCCTTGCTTTTTAGGGCTTTACAAGTTTGTTCACTCATGTAAACTCCAGACAGTTAAAGTGTTTTTTCTAATGAAGGGATAGGTGAGTGTGGCTTTTTTTTATGTATTCCCAAGATTATAGATTTAAATGCACTAAAAGTTTATATTGACTAGTTTTTATGTGATTTTCTATTATGTTTTCCATCCTTTGATTCCAAATATGAATTGTCTTTAAAAGAAATTAGTTTGAGTCTGAAATTAAGACAAAAACAATATTGTAAAGAACATTTTAAGGAAAATGAAATTCAATGAATCCTTTTCTCTTATTTTATAGAAGCTATAAGGAACCTCAAAGATTGTTATGTTCATTTCATGGTGAGGATTATGGTTTTCAGAGAGGTTTTGTGAACAACCTTTTATAAATACCCATATTCCCAGTTAAGTAGTCTTTCTGCTCTTCCATATCTGTTGATTGTATTGGTATTAAAGTTCCTTGATTTCTTAAGTTTAAGTAGGAAGACTACTTCTAGTCTGCTTGATTCTAGTAGTACAGAGATGACAATTTAGTAATCATCGTAATAGCTACTGTTTGATGTACTTTAAGTGATAAGTATAGTATTAGGTTCTCTTTATACATTATTTTATTTAATTTTTGCCATCATTATGAGTTAAATATTGTTTTCTCATGTGGTGATGTTAGATTCAGACGGTTTCCAAGATCACAGAACTAAATTTGTGGTACAGAGTTCAGATCCAAGTTGATTTACCTAGAATGAGAAATAGAAAACGATCAGAGAAATTAAAATTTTGTCCTCTAGTAAAAATACTGAGTTTTCTCATTAGATGTCTAGAACACAGTATCTGTAGTTAACTCTCAATATATCTTATTGATGAAAATTTCTGTTATTTTCATATATCTGATTAGGAAACTGCTTCCATATTTGACAGCAATTCCCCCCACGCCCCAGCTAAATCACCGTTCAACATCTGGGTTAGGTTTTAAAGGGATGCTTCCTCTAAACAGCAAGATTGAGTTTGTCTTGAACCCTGGGTCAGGAAGATCCCTTGGAGAAGGAAATGGCAACCCACTCTAGTATTCTTGACTGGGAAATCCCATGGAGAGAGGAACCTGTTGGGCTACAGTCCATGGAGTTGCAAAAAGTCGGGCAGGACTTAGTGACTAAACCACCAACCATTGCTCTCAACTGTTATACATCTTCTGTAGAGGGTGGGGGGCAGGTTTTCAATCCTGCATGCTTGTTGAGGGACAGACACTGAAGTAACTATATCTGTGTCCTAAGGCAGATGGAGAATTAGGAAGCCTTCCACCTCCTATCCTGCCCTGTATACATTTGAGGACAGAGTGTTGTCCAGCATCAAAATGGAGGCAGGATATGGAGTGATAGGAAAACTTTTTGGTCTTCTCAGTAGTTTGTTAAGGATGTATGCATAAATGTATTAAAAATAAGATGGTAAATAACATCATGGAAAACTGAGAAACTGACTAAAAGTCATTAAAATGCCATATGGAAGGGGAAAAGGTTTATCCAACAGTTTATCCAATGGTGTGACATGATGTTGAACCATCTTGTTATGCCAGCTGTTTATCATCTGAAAAATTTCAGTGCATTAGGTGGTGTTTCTTGAATATTTACCTTCAATTCAGTCACTCGGTCATGTCCTACTCTTTGTAACCCCATGGACTGCAACACACCAGGCTTCCCTGTTCATCACCAACTCCCAGAGCTTGCGCAAACTCCTGCCCATTGAGTCAGTGATGCCATCCAACCATCTCATCCTTTGCAGTCCCCTTCTCCTCCTACCTTCAATCTTTCCCAGCATCAGGGTCTTTTCCAGTGAGTCAGTTCTTCACATCAGGTGGCCAAAGTATTAGAGTTTCAGTTTCAGCATCCAATGAATATTCAGGACTAATTTCCTTTAGGATTGACTGGTTTGATCTCCTTGCAGTCCAAGTAAGCAAATCAACATTAATTGACAAAATTTGAGGGCTTATGAAAAGGCATTATATTGTTTGATAACTTTTGTATGGGAAAGTGAAGTGAGTGTTAGTCACTCAATCGTGTCTGACTCTTTGCGACCACATGGACTGTAGCCTGCCTGGCTCCTCTGTCTGTGGGATTTTTCCAGGCAAGAATACTGAAGTGGGTTGCCATTCCTTTCTCCAGGGGACCTTCCCGACCAAGGGAAGGAACAAGGGTCTCCTGCAATGCAGGTGGATTCTTTACCTTCTGAGCCATCAGGGCAAACGTGTTAATTAACTTGTAGTTTTGTAACTATTCTATCAGAAAGATTGATCTTGACAGTTTGATTCAGATAGAATTCCTGTACCAAGCAATTCACCCCTTTAAAGTATACAATTCAATAGTTTTTATTATATCCACAGAGAGGTTCAGTCATCACCATAATCAAATTTAGAATATGTTCATTACCCCAAGAAAGAAACCTCATGATTATTACCTCATTTCTTCTCCACCCAACCTTTAAATATCAGGCAACCATTAATCTACTTTCTAGCCATATAGATTTGCCTGTTCTGGACATTTCATATGAATGGAGCTATACAATATGTGATCTTCATAACTTATTTCTTTCACTTAACACATGTTCAAGGCTTATCCATGTTGTAGCTTGAAATCCTTTTCATTGATTAGTAATATTTCATTATATTGACATACCACACTTTTGTTTATTGTTTAATCTGTTGATGAATATTTTGTTTTTCTTCCACATTTTGGCTATTTTGAATATTCATGTATATGTCTTTGTGTGGACATATATTTTCAATTCTTTTGGGTATATACCTAGGAGTGGAATTGCCAAGTCATATTGTAACTCCATGTTTAACATTTTGAGGGATTGCCAAACTGTTGCCCAAAGTGACTGCATTTTTTTTTACATTCTTATCACTTTGTATCCTATCAAAGACGACTTTGCCTAAATCAAGGTCATGAAGTTTTATTCTTCAAGCTTTTATTATAGTTTACTCTTACGTTTAAGCCTATGATTCATTTTGAGTTCATTTTTTTGTTTATGGTGTAAGGAAGAGGTCCAGCTTTTTTTTTTTTTTTTTTGCACACGGATATCTCGTTTTTCTAATACCATGTGTTGAAGGGGGCATTTTCCCTGTAGGATTGTCTTGGCACTATTTTTGATTCATTCAGCTATGAGATTTTCTCCCTCTGGTTGATTCGGCTGCAGATAGCACGAGACCAGGCATGTTTTTTAAAGAGTCTCATTCTTTAATTTTCAATCATTCTCTTGTCTGCTGCCTGCCATCTGCTTTAGCCCCAGGGAAGATGCTCGAGCTCTTATGTGGGATCACCATAGGTTGCCTTGTGATGTTATTAAAACCTTGAAAATAAAAGGAGCCTTTAAAGACGGTGCCTCATCTGGCTTGCTCTGTTGACTGCTTTTCTCCATGTGACCACCAGCTCTTCTCTATCTTCAGGCTGGAGGAACTGCCTGAGCTCTCCATGTGGCTCCCCTCTCACGTGCCTCCTTCCCTCCTGCCATCCCACAGCCCTAGGTCTGGATAATTGGAATCTGCCTGGACTTCTCCTCTCGTGTCCATCCCCAGGTTGCCAATATGCATTTCATTGAATGAAAAACTCCAGACTTTCAGATCACTCAAGGCATGATCCTTAAATCTTATGTCTTTCTCATCCTTGACATCCCAACCATCAGAGGTGCTGACTATACTTCTAAAATTTATCTCCACTTTGTCCTCTTTCCTTCATCACCTTTTTCTCATTCCTGTCTAGTCCATATCATCTCTCTCCTAGACTTCTGAACTCTATTTTCCTCCCAGATTCCAGAAGGATCATTTTAACCTAAGTTGAACCAAGTCCCCGGCTGTGTGAAGGCTTCAACAGCTTCCCATGGCACTTAGCATATCATCCAGACTCCAGGTCCTGCTCACAGCCCTGCAGGATCAGCCCCTACCTCTTGCTCACCATGCTCCAGCCACCTTACCTTAGAGTTCATGGGAAATCCCAGGCTTTTCAAATATGAAGCCTTTATGCATGTTGGACTTCCCTGGTAGCTCAGCTGGTGAAGAATCCACATGCAGTGCAAGAGACCCCAGTTCAATTCCTGGGTTGGGAAGATCCCCTGGAGAAGGGATAGGCTACCCACTGCAGTGTTACTGGGCTTCCCTGATGGTTCAGCTGCTAAAGAACCCACCTGCAATGTGGGAGACCTGGATTCAATCCCTGGGTTGGGAAGATCCCCTGGAGAAGGGAACTGCTACTCACTCCGGTATTCTGGTCTGAAGAATTGGGATTGCAAAGAGTAGGACACGACTCAGCGACTTTCACTTCACTTCACTTTATGCCTGTTGAACTCCCTCCTTGTAATGCTCTTGCCCCAGGTTTTTGTTTGCCTTGTTTGTTTCTGGTTATTTCTCATCATTCAAGTCTCAAGTTAAAAGTCTTCTCAGGGGAGATTTCTAATGAAGATAACTACCTCCAACCTAATATTCTTTTTTTATATTGAAGTATAATTGATGTATAATATTATCTGTTACAGGTTATAATATAGTGAGTCATAAGATGATACTCCATTTATAGTTATTAGAAAATATCAACTATATTCCCCAGGCTGTATTAAATACAGTACATCCTTGTAGGCTATTTTATACCTAGTAGTTTCTACTTCTTAGTTCATTACCCCTATCCTGCCCCTCCTCCTTCTCTCTGTTGAAACCACCAGTTTGTTCTCTGTATCTGCGAGTCTGCTTCTTTTTTATTCTGTTTTCTAGGTTGTTCTAATTTTTAGATTCTACATATGAGTGACACTGGGGCTTCTGAGGTGGTGCTAGTGGTAAAGAACCTGCCTGCCATTACAGGGGACACGGGAGATTCAGGCTCCATCCTTGGGTCTGGAAGGTCCCCTAGAGTAGACAATGGCAACCCACTCCAGTATGCTTGCCTGGAGAATCCCAGGGACAGAGGAGCCTGGCAGACTACAGTCCATAAGGTCACAAAGAGTCAGACACAACTAAAATAACTTTAGCACACACACATAAGTGACATCACGCAGCATTTGTCTTTCTATGTCTGACTTATTTCACTTAGCATAATGACCTCCAAGTCCATCTATGTTGCTGTGAATGGTAAAATTTTGTTTTTTTTGCCATACATAAAAAAAGTTTGGCTGAATAGTATTCCATTGTGTATGTGTGTGTATATGTATATGCATATACCGTATCTTTTTTATCCATTCATCTGTTGGTGGACACTTAGCTTGCTTCTGTACCTTGATACTTGTAATAATGCTGCTATGAATAGTGGGGTGCATGCATGTTTTCAAATTCATGTTTTTGTTTTTTTGTTTTTATTTTTATTGGGCTCTAGGGGATGGAATGGGGAATACCTCTGTAAGTTATGCCCCACTCGGAAGATGTCCATTCTAACTTTCCTGGGATAGCTTTCAGAGCTTTTTCTTTTTCTTGGAGCCACTGCTCTTGCTGGCAGCAGCCTCTTCAGGTCCACTGCTGAGTGGCTCCTCCTTGGAAGACAATTTCTGCTTTTTCTTGGGGACCCTCTTGTTTTTTGACTCATCAGGGTCAGTAACTGGTTCCTCTTTGGGAATAGATTTCTTCCTCTTGGGAAGACTTCCAGTGCCAGCTATCTCTTCAAGATCACTACTAACTAGCTCTTCCCTGGAAAAAGATTTCTTTTTCTTGGGTTTGGAAAAAGAGACAGATGGGTCTTCCATTCCATTCTCTGAAGAGCCTCCTGGGGCTTCTGCTTTTTCTTCTTTTGGAGTCTTTCCCTTGCCTCCTCACAGCCCTCCAGGCACTACTATTTTCTGAAGAAGCCAGGGCAATTGCAGCCAGCCTTTTCTTTTCCTTCTTCAAGTGTTTCTTCTCCTGTTTCTCGAGCGTTCTAGTAATCTCGGCAGCTGCTTCCTCTGCCTGAACCATTGCCCCCTTCATGACATCCAGATTCTTTCGGGGAATCTCTCCAGTCTCATAGAAGGACAGCGGCTCCTCAACGTGTTCGCAAAGCTTCTCCCCAAAGACACTGGTGGACACCTCAGAGAAGCAATCGATTCGTGAGGCAATACTGCATTTGTTTGCCAGGTATCAGGAGATGCAACCTTTGTTCTTGGCAGCTGCTCGGCCAAGGAAGGTAGAGTGGAAAATGAGTTCATATTTTGGGGTTTACCCCTTGTCTTCAAGGCTCTGGAAACTTGGTCCCTTCATTGGGCCCAGGGAATATATACCTAGGAGTGGAATTACTGGGTCATGTGGTGATTCTATTTTTAGAACCGCCATACGGTTTTCCACAGTGGCTACCAGTGGCTGCACCATTTACATCCCCACCAGCAGTAGGAGGGCTCCTTTTCCCCACACCCTCATCAACATTTGTTACTTGTGTTCTTTTTGATGATAGCTGTTCTGACAGGTGTGAGATGATATCTAATTGTGCTTCTGATTTGCATTTCCCCAGGGATTAGAGATGTTGAACATCTTTTTATGTGCCTGTTATTCTGCATTTCCTCTTTGAAAAAATGTCTGTTCAGTTCTTCTGCCCATGTTTTAATTGAGTTGTGTGGTTTGTTTTGGTTCAATGTTGAGTTGTATGAGCTATTTATGCATGCTTTTATTTATTAACCCCTTATCAGTTGTATCATTTGCAAATATTTTCTCCCTTAATAGTATTCTTTACTAGTCATCTTGTTCATATCTGTCACAGTCTTTACTTTCTGAATTTAATGACTTATTTAATTTTTAATGTTTTATTCATCATTGTGTTCTGTGTGCTCAGGTCATGTTTGGCAGACTTAAACAATCAATCAAATACAAGGACACTCTCTCCTCATTCTCTTTCTTCCCTCTTCTTGCTTCTGGTTCCTTCATATCCAGTGAGTGAAAGGAGATGTCATTCTTTGCATATTTTAGGCGATGGCTTAGCTTATCACCAGCCAAGCCCCCACCTCACCCACCATGTCCTCTGTTCAGGGATATTTTCAAATTTAACACCACTTGTAGCTGCTCCTCACTAACCCCACACTCCTAAAACATAGATCCCTAGGGCACAAAAGAACAAGAGTAACACACTAACTTTTATGAGCATTTATTCCATTCATTACATTTGAATTCCTTTTTAGCTTAACCATACTGTAAAGTAGCTGCTATTTTTATCATCATTTTACAAAGAAGAGGAAGCTCAAGGTGAAGTCACTTGTCCAAGGTCTGCAGGTAAAATGGCAGAACCAGGGTCCCTTTCATGTAACCGTTTTGTGCTTCTTTCAGAAACAGCTGGGGAGACTAAATGCTAACAGGAGGGTTTTTTTTCCCCTTCAGCATCAGACAGGTGGACATGTATGTCCCTCTAGGCAAGAAAGAAGAGACACTGTAGAAACGACACTGGATCAAGAGGGATGTTGGTACCTGAATGGCCTTTGTTATCAGGGAGGAAAATGGAGACTTCTTGTAAATGTCAATGGTGATATCTTATTAAAGGACTCAGAAGTACAGGAAAAAAGGTTTTTTTTAGGACAAAAAGGGTTTTTGTTTTCATTTTCAGAACATCTCTGGATGCAATAGTCTGAGAGTGGTGCCATTAAATATGTGAAACTTCTTGCTGTCTGAGTGTCACTTATTTATTGTTTCAGATTCAGCTTGATCCAACTGAGCATGCACATGGTTCAGAGATAGGCAGGGAAGCCCAATGCCTGGGGAATAGTTGCAAGGACGGTGGCCAGTGTTGCCTCCCCTTACCTGGATGTGGACTGTTTTCCTCCCTTGAGACTGGAAGAAGGGCAGTGATAGTGAAACTGACTGAAAGTTGAGAGGGAAATTAGACTTAGTGACATTTTGGTGCATGGTTTTACAAACTCGCAGCTCTGTTCCATGAGTGTAGGAGAGGCAAGAAGTGTCCCCAGGAGGTAACTTCTTTTGCAGGCCTTGGTGCTTTGCCTTCATCTTTTATGTGACAGCAGACACCCCTCCACCAGCTAAAACGATTTGCTTTTTAAAAACTCTTGTTTCCACTGAGAGGATTATGGAAAACACAACAGTGTTTTCAAAGTCTGTGTTCTGTTTGCCAAAGTGGGGGAGGGAATGGAAAAGTTGGGTGGAGTGAACAAGCCAATTGCCATGTGACTCTTAGACGGGGAAGACGCCATCTGCCACCAGTTGGCAGGATTTGATCACCAGGGCACAGAGTGGGCAATTGTCCTCGGCTTTGGAGGCAGAAGCTGGCAGCTGACCCAACAGTCTGCTTTCTCCTCGAGAGATAGACAGTCATTGACCTGAGATAGTGATGGTGTCTCTCTTGTATCCTGCAACATAGAAATGGAGAAAATGAGGGAGGGCACAAGAGAGTGGAGGGAGGGACATGAAAAAAAAAAAGAATACTGATTAACTCTGCACATCTAGTCAGCTGAGATCGAGACTGATTTTGCTCACTGAATGGAATAGGAAACCTGCATTTCTGAATCAGTAAATAAAAGAATGACCAAAGTGCGAAAAGTATAGGAGGAAAGATTGGCTTCCCTAGTGTCTCAGCAATAAAGAATCCGCTTGCCAATGTAGAAGACTCAGGTTCGATCCCTGGGTCGGAAAGATCCCCTGAAGGAGGAAATGGCAACCCACTCCAGTATTTTGTCTGGGAAATCTCATGGGCAGAGGAACCTGGTGTGCTACAGCCCACGGGGTCACAAAGAGTTGGATATGACTTAGCAACTAAACAAAAACAAGGAGAAAAGATGAGAATGATAAGTGTGTGTGTAGATATGCAGATATCTATATGTAGATATAGATAGATTTAGATATAAATGCAAGTTGAAATAATTCATTGATTCTTATTCTATACCAGGCAAAGAAGTATGATGTAAATTTCATAATGTTATCATTAAGGTAGGTTCTTTTATTGAGTCTAGTTTATAGATGTAGAAACTGAGGTTTGTGACAAATTTTAGTCTTTGGTTTGTATAACTCCAAAGCATGTGCTGTTTCTGATGTTTGTATATTTTCATTATTGATGGTTTCAAGTTTCATTTTTGATTTTTAAAATATCACTAGCTAGCTTATACTTCTCTTAGGGGGCCAAAACATTGCCCTAACTTTGTTATATCCCAATGCCATCTTGCACATAGTTAATAAGCAATGAATAATCATTTTATGGCCTTTGGCATACTGTTTAAACTTGTTAGAACATAGATATTTTTACAGTAAAGTGTGTCTGAAATTTCACATGGAGTCCCTAATTTTGTTAAAATGTTGTAAACCTCGTAGCTTACATGAGACTCAGGTACTGAAGTTTTAGATAATTACAGCATATGTGAAATTTCCATGCATTATCAGAACCCTTGGAGCACAGTTAAAGCAAGAGAATTTGGATCTCTGAGCAGTCACGAATGATTTTGAAATTCAGATTCTCCAGGAAGAAATTGAAAATAAAGGAAGACCATGCTGTTGGGTTACTGTATATGGTTACTTGGCTGGAAAAGAGGGGGGAAAAAATCAGAATTTAAATGGAAGCTAGACTACATCACTGTCATTACGATATTTAGGAGACTGTAAGATATCTGTGACCTTGGAGGAGAAATAGGGAAAAAGACTAAGGAAAGTCAGTTGAGTGTTTGAAAGAGTGAAAGAAACGAAAGACACAAAGAATAGAAGAATTGGTGCTTCCCTGGAGGGACAGTTCCAGCCTTTCTTCCTGTTTCCTCTGAGACCTCCCCTGCCCCCAGGCCAGCTGAGACTCACCACAAGTTAGCATGAGAGATCAGTGACTGTAATTCTACCTCTCGCTTTCCCACTCAAGGAAGCACCCCGAAACTCAAGTGAAAGCAATGTTAAATAACTTTAATCATAAATAAGCAAATCAGTAGATTTGCCAATGTCACTATTTTCATCATTAGCTACTCCTAAATTGCAAACGTAGCTCATAACACAGCAGCATGCACTGAAGCTGAAAACTACTCGAGTATTTAACTTCTTGGGACTTTCCAAATCTCAAATCCTATGATTTACTGATGGTTTTATTAAGAGCTACTGAATTATTGTTCAGTTGGTGATTTTCATTTTCAGGAACTTTTTTTTTTTTAAGCATTTCTTTTAAGGAATCCATCTATTTGTGAATAAATCTTTTTTTCCAGTGGTTCTGCTGTGTTTGTTTTGATTACCATACATGCGTTCAGTGTTTTCCAAATATTCATAGAAAAAAAAAATGGAAGTCATTTTCCATTTGAAAAATGCTTTTCATTATGTAAGACCCCAGAGCCCTTCACTGGTAACACAACAATTCAAACATATTTGGCATTAAGCTTACACCCTGGAGAGGCAGGGTACCTGGCTTCTGTTCCCTGGAATGATTATTTGCTTGATTTCAAACCCCATGGCCTCTGAATCTATGCATTTTTAGAATTCTGTTTTAAATCTCAGTTGTATCCTTATGCTGTATGTGTGAGAAAGATATGAGGCCTGAGTCACTGAAATTTCCTTCATGAGCGTGAAAATGAGTCCTCTGAGTAAGAATTTAATGAGAATATACCTTTGGCATCTCGGTTATTAAAGGCTACGCCACATGTTGAGAAAGATAGGGTGAGAGGGAGAGCGAATACTTTGGACTGAGATTGACCAAGGCTTCTAGTAAGCCCTCCCCTCCCCCCGACACATGTAGTTAGAGACACACCAGGCAGTTGCTTGTAGCATCAACATTTCTGGGGCTTTGCAGGTGGCGCTAGTGGTAAAGAACCTGCCTGCCAATGCAGGAGACATTAGAGATGCGGATTCAATCCCTGGATCAGGAAGATCCCCTGGAGGGGGAAATGGCAACCCACCCCAATATTCTTGCCTGGAAAAGTTCTGTGAACAGAGGAACCTGGCAGGCTACAGTCCGTGGGGTCACCAAGAGTCAGACATGACTGAGCACGCAGGTAGTTATGACATTCCTGACTGACAGAACTCCAGAGCAACTCATAACACAAGGGGCTGCTTGTGTTGAATCATCTTTTGTATTAGTTCAGGGATATTTTCCAGTATGTAGTGCTGCTTTAATTTGAATGGTTCTTGAGTGATTTAAAAATATATCTGTCCCCATAAATATCCTTCAGTAAGCCCATATTTCAGAGAATTCTTAATAGGTACTGCAGTCGTGAGAGGGAATTAGCCAGGTGGTACAGAGGATCATATACAAGGCTCCATCCACAGCCAGACAAGTCGAAATATGCCCTCCATTTTCAGAAACCTCTTGGACCTTAATCTAGTCTCAATACTCTCCATTATTCATTCTAAACAATGTTTAAATATGGATGTGAGGTTAAAGCGAGGTGCTTTTATCTTCAAAGAGGTCGTCGTTGTCAGATATGGGTGATTTGGAGCCAGAAAAAGGTGAAAAGAAGAAAATCTTATAAATTCAACAAGTGTTTATCATGTATCTACTCGCACACTATACAGTTTGGAAGACATGAAAAATGGATAAAATAGTTGATGACATAAACTCAAGACACATTTAATCTGATTGACTGAGTGCTTGTGTGCTGTCACTTCAGTTGTGTCTGACTCTTGCTGACCCTACGGACCATAGCTTGCCCGGCTTCTCTGTCCATGAGATTCTCCAGGCGAGAATACTGGAGTGGGTTGCCATTTCCTCCTCCACGGGATCCTCCCAACCTGAGGATCGAACCCCTGTCTCTTATGTCTCCTATATTGGCTGGCAGATTTTTTACTATCACCCGGGAAGCCAGAGAGTACCAAAAAAAAAAAAAAAATTATGTATAACTTGTAAGAAAGCTCTCTGTGCAGAAGAAAGTACTGGAGGAGTTCACTGAAGGGAGAATTCCCATCAGTTGGAGTAGACGGGAGGCTAGAATTTGTATGTTTTCAAATTCAACGTGTTTTTCCAGCTCCTCTTCCAGTAAACCTCACAATAACCAGTTCCAGAACCACTAAACCACTAAGTCATGAAAGATACATTTTTTTCTTATGATATTTCTTATATTTGTTATTTTTTCCTCAATATAATTTCAAGTTTTCAAGCATTTATTTCATACCCTGACCTTTAAAATAAAGTGTGAATTACTTTGGGCAGGAGCTAAATATTTCATCTCTGTGTATCCCTTAGCAACGTGCCTGGATAGGAGAGGCATTCCGCTTGCTTGCATGGCTGGCCCTTATTTGTGTGACCAAGCCATGCTTCCCAGGTGGCACAAGTGATAAAGAATCCGCCTGCCAATGCAGGAGACACGAGACACGGGTTCGATCCCTGGGTCAGAAAGATCCCCTGGAGTGGGAAATGGCAACCTGCTCCAGTATTCTTGCCTGAAAAGTTCCATGGACAGGGGAGCCCAGCAGGCTACAGTCCATGGGGTCAAAAAGAGTCAGACATGACTGAGCGCGCGCACACGCACACACACACACACACACACACACACACACCATGGCTTGGATCACACACACACACACACACACACACACACACACCCATGGCTTGGATCACACACACACACACACACACACACACACACCATGGCTTGGATCACACACACACACACACACACACACACACACACCCCATGGCTTGGATCACACACACACACACACACACCCCCCCCATGGCTTGGATCACACACACAAACACACACACACACCATGGCTTGGATCACACACACACACACACACACACACACACACCATGGCTTGGATCACACACACACACACACCATGGCTTGGATCACACACACACACACACACACACACCCCATGGCTTGGATCACACACACACACACACACACACACCCCCATGGCTTGGATCACACACACACACACACACACACACCCCATGGCTTGGATCACACACACACACACACACACACCCCCCATGGCTTGGATCACACACACACACACACACACACACCCCATGGCTTGGATCACACACACAAACACACACACACACCATGGCTTGGATCACACACACACACACACACACACCCCATGGCTTGGATCACACACATCTGTTCACAACACACACACCTCATGGCTTGGTCAACAACACACACCACACAAACCCCATGGCTGGAAACACGACCACAACAACACACACCCCATTGGCTTGGTATAAAGCCCACACACAAAAAACTAGTGCACATGGGCAGGAATACTGACTGACACATACCAAGGCTCTAGTAACCCCGTGCCCACCGACACATGTATCAGACGACACACCACCGGCAGCTTGGTAGCACTCAACCACTTACTCGGACTTTGACAGTGCGCTAGTGGTAAAAACCTCCAAGCAAGACATACAGACCTCCAATCCTGGATCAACATCCACACACAACAACCCACCCCAAATCTTGGCTGGAAAAATCTGTGAACAAGAACACTAGCAGCTCCATGGTGGATCACACACAACATCACTGACACACGACAGTCACATGTCTTGACTGACAAACTCCAAGCAACTCATAACACCAAGGGGCTGTTGTGTTGAACATCTAATATTCAAGAATTTTCCAGTACTGAAGCGCTTAATTACGAATGGTCTTGGATTAACAACAACCCACATACACATACCTTCCATAAGCCTTATTCAGAGAATCTTACAAGCACTCACCCAGTCTTGGAACATTAGCCAGGTGTACACAGGATCATATACAACGCTCACATCCACACCAACAATCAACATGGCCTCCATTTCAAAACCTCTTGACACTAATCACTCAAACTCTTATTCATCTAACCAACAATGTTTACAATAGATATAGTAAACAGTGCTATCTTCAAAGGCTCATTGTCACGATATGGTGATACACAGAAGACACACGACACCAGGCTTGATCACACACAAACAATCTATCAATCACCAAGTGTTTATCTTATCACTCACACATACAGATGGAAACATAAAAGATAAAATGGTTGAGACATAACACACACACACAATCATGTTTGACAACTTAGACGTCACATTCACTGGTCTGACTCAGCTGACCCTACAACAACAACAGCACCCTGGCTTCTTGTCCATGAAATCTCCAGGCGACAACAACTCGAGTGGGATCCCCATTGCTTCCACGAATCCCACAACCACACGATCGAACCCCTGCTCCTATGTTCCTATACTGGCAATTTACTACACACCTGAACCAGTGGCTTCGAAATCAACACACAAAACATATGTATAACTTGAACACATGGCTTGGTCAAACAAACGTACTAGGACACTAAGCAGATCCCATAGTTGGATAACGAGCTACGAATATGTTTCACAATCAACTGCTTTGTCACCTCTCAAACACATCACAATACAGTCCAAACCACACCATCTAGGTCATGAAAATACATTTTTTTCTTAGACATTTGCTTATATTTCATTTCACCACAATATAATTCAAGTTCAACATTTTGATACCTACCTAAAACACAGTTAACTAACACACACCATGCTTGGAGCAGACTCAAATATCATCACTGTATGCCTTAGCACACCCGACAATAGGAGCCATTGCCAGTTAGTACCAATATATATTGAGAATAGCTGATTCTTTCTATCATGTAAAATCATTATGAACAGCATTAGAAAAAAATATTTCCCCCTCACTTTTAAGTAAATGCCTGGAACAACATGAGCAAAGCTTTCTTTAAACATAAGCTCTTCCATTTTTTGCTTTTATATCAGCTTGGATTTTGGTTACATTTTTAAAATGTAACTATTAAAATACTTCCAAAGTACAAAAGGTCTAGTATGACTTAAAAAAAATCTTGAGAGGTAACCTTGGAGGATATGATTTGAACTTCTACTGTGCAAAAAGAAATGCCA
Organism: Odocoileus virginianus; assembly: GCF_023699985.2. Lineage (NCBI taxonomy): Eukaryota > Metazoa > Chordata > Mammalia > Artiodactyla > Cervidae > Odocoileus > Odocoileus virginianus. The sequence continues at coordinate 15,970,842 of NC_069702.1, read as the reverse complement.
AGTATGAAACAAAAGGAAAAAACCAACGACAACATGACATTAAAACAGTCAAAAAGTGATCATCTCTCTTTTATATTTAGAACCCAAAACAAAATAATTTTTTATGTTTTAAAAATATAATCATTAGGACAGAACAGTCAATAAAAATTGTAAATAAATTGAGAGAATTCTGGTGTGGGTACAAGGGTAGACTTCTAATGTTTTAAAATTTTGTGAGTGATTTTCAAATAAAAGAGAAAAGCTATGTATTATTAAGAAAAAAAAAAAGCTGATTAGACTCTTAACCTTGCACACCTGTTTTTGTTGGTGCCTGGGTTGTTTGGCTCGGGAGTAATAGCTTCTGAATCATTATGTGCAAAATACACAGCAATGCTGCCATCTGCAGTTCCTCTGTAAGATGGTCACTTGTCTTCAAGCGTGTACAGGCTAGAATGAACCTTGAACCTAACTTACACTGGTGACTTTGTGTATGTTTAGCTCTGATGTCAGTCTTAACAGTAAGCAACCTGGGCCATCCCCCTACCTCTGTGCATGATGAACACGTATAAACGTCAAATCCTCTAAAACAGCTGCATGGTCTGTGTTGTTTATTAAAATGCACACTATCCACAGTTCTTAAAAGATTTTCACTCTGTGATAAGGTTGGCAATACACACCCTCTTTTCTCACACACATGACATATCATACCAGAATTAAGAAAGTAGTCTGACATACCAGAAAGACAGTGAGCTATATAAAATCCAGAAACAGTGTTTAACAATAAAAATAATGATTCTGCTTTATAGTCACATTTTTTTTGTAGCAGAGGAAAGTTAGTAGATTAAACTCAGTTGTCCTCAATAATTAAAAATAAAAAGTAGAAAGAATATACAATTCAAACTAGCTTGTGACAAAAATTTTGTTGTTTAAATGAGATGTGGATATATTTTTAGTTATAGATGCAAATGAGAGTGTAAGAAACTAATAGTTACATGATGTAATATACAAAAACTTTGCAAAACGACATGAAAATAAAAATGTCTGAGGGAAGAAATATGTTTTATTCCCCCAAATAATGATGTGGAAAAGTAGTATTTCCTGATGCATAATTGGGAAATCAGAATGAGTTCAAATCTCAGTGTTCTTGCTGCTATGCTAAGTCACTTCAGTCGTGTCCGACTCTGTGTGACCCCATAGACGGCAGCCCACCAGGCTCCTCCATCCCTGGGATTCTCCAGGCAAGAACACTGGAGTGGGTTGCCATTTCCTTCTCCAATGCATCAATGCATGAAAATGTTCTTCTTCTTTTTTTTTTTTGAAAGTATTCTTACATACTGTATAAACTCCATGTCTCTTAGTTCTCCTGCATGGACAGATGGATTCTTTACCTCTAGCACCACCAGGGAAACCCAAGTGCTATGATATTCAAGAAAAATAAAACAAATTAAGGAATTGTGATATGGAGTGACTGGGAAGTCTCTTTAACTGGACAATGAGATCAGAGATTCCTAAATTTAGTCTAGCAGCTGTGGTTCTAGAACCAGGACAGAGGATTCTAGCCGGAAAGGGAGGGATTCAGGAGACTGAGAGGGTCATCTTGCCCCCTTGTCCCAGCAGATCCACTTAATCCTTAAGTGGCTCTTGCTCGCCCTCTATCTAGAGCGCAGGAATTAACTTGGCTCCTTCCTGAAATCCAAAGTTGGTTAGTTGCTCACTCCTGTCCAACTTTGTGATCCCATGTACTGTGGCCCGCCAGGCTCCTCTTTTCATGAACTTCTCCAGGCAAGAATACTGAGTGGGTTGCCATGCCCTTCTCCAGGAGATCTTCCCTACCAAGGGATCGAGCCCAGGTCTCCCATATTGTAGGCAGATTCTTTACCATCTGATCCGCCGGGGAAGACTCCTTCCTATCTCCTCCCCGTTTCTTCCACTCAGCGATTTCCCCCTTCCCCATTCTACTGCAGGGCCAAAATCCCAGAGATCTCTCCTCCCTTCTACACAGCTCTTGTTTTAATTTGCAGAATATGTTTTCTTTGCCTTTTTATAATCATTCTTAAAGCACTGCATGAACTTATGTTTTCGTGAATTACACATTTCAAATCTTCAATCTCCCTGCCTGTATTTATATACATGAATGTGTGTGCAAATAATAGATGTATGTGTTTATTTGTAAATAAGATAATTTAGCCATTCACTTGTGAATTTATTGGAGATAGTGTTCATTCTTGTTCTGTATATTTTTTAAACTTAGAATTTATTTTAGATACCTTTTTCTATCAGCACACATAGATATGCCTTGCTCTTTTTAATAGCTGCATAGTATTACATTGTACAGATGCAAAATAAATAAAAGTTTTATCGAGATTTTAATAGACATTTAGGCTGCTACAGTATTTACTATTACAAACAAAACTGTAACCTCATAAATTTATCTTGGCATTTTTTTTTTTATTGAAGTATAGTTGACTTATAATGTTGTGTTAGTTTCTGGTATACAACAAAACCATTCAGTTATATATATATGTATATATATTCTTTTTCATAGTCTTTTCCATTATAGGTCAATAAAAGCTATTGAATAGAGTTCCCTGTGTTATACAATAGGACCATGTTGTTTATTTTTTATATAGTGGTTTGTATTAATCTCTGCTAATACCAGATTTCTAATTTCTCTCTCCCACACTCCCATTTTCCTCTTTGGTAACCATAAATTTGTTCTCTATGTCTGTGAGTCTGTTTCTGCTTTGTCATTAAGTTCATTTGTATCATACTTTAGATTCCACATCTAAGTGATATCATGATATTTGTATTTCTCTGACTTACTTTACTTACCATGATAATCTCCAGGTCCATCCATATTTCTACAAATGGCATTATTTCATTCTTTTTTATGACTGAGTAATATTCAGTTGTATATTTGTACCACATCTTCTTTATCCATGGACACTTAACACTTTTTTATTAATGAACATTTAGGTTTTTGTTTCTAGATTTGGGCTATTGTGAATAGTACCACTGTGAACATTGGAGCCCATGTATCTTTTCGAATTAGAGTTTTCATCTTTTCCAGATGTATGCCCAAGAGTGAGATTGCTGGATCATATGGCAACTCTCTTTGGGCTCCCCTGATAGCTCAGCGGGTAAAGAATGCACCTGCAAAGCTAGAGACCTCAGTTCAATTCCTGGGTCAGGAAGATCCCTTGGAGAAGGGAACAGCTGCCCACTCCAGTATTCACGGGCTTCCCTGGTGGCTTAGCTGGTAAAGAATCTGCCTGCAATACTGGAGACCCCGGCTTGACCCCTGGGCTGCAGAGATCCCCTGCAGAAGGGAATGGCTACCCACTGCGGTATTCTGGTCTGGAGAATTCCATGGACTGTATAGTCCATGGTTACCAAGAGTCCAACACAGCTGAGCAACTTTCACCTTCATGCAATTCTCTTTAGTTTTCAAAGGAATTTCCTTACTGTTCATAGTGGCTTCATCAATTTACAGTTCCACCAACAGTGTAGGAAGGGTCCTTTATTCCTACACCCTCTCCAGCATTTATTATTTGTAGACTTTTTGATGATGGCCATCCTGACTGGTGTGAAGTAATACCTCACTGTACTTTTGATTTGCATTTCTCTGAGGATTAGCAATGTTGAACAATCTTTTCATGTATGTATTGGCAAATATTATATGATATCACTTATATGTGAAATCTAAAGGGTAATGCAAGTAAATGCCAGTAAACTTACTTACAAAGCAGAAACAGACTCACAGACATAAAAAAAAACCTTATGGTTACCAAAGAGGGAAGGCAGTGCAGGAGGTATAATTAGGAGTATGGGATTAACAGATACAAACTACTATACATAATATAGAAAAGCAGCAGGATTTACTGCACAGCACAGGGAAATATATCCAATATCTTACAATAATCTATAAGAAAAAATAATCTGAAAATCACTTATATATAAATATACACTCACATGCCTGAATCACTGCTGTACCCTGAAACTTACACCATATCACAAATCAACTGTACTTATATACACACACACACACACACACACACACACACACATCTTGGCATACTAGCTGTCTCAAATGCTGTGTGTGTATTAAATTTATATATTCAGTTCAGTTCAGTTGCTCAGTCGTGTCCAACTCTTTGCAACCCCATGAATTGCATCACACCAGGCCTCCCTGTCCATCACCAACTCCCGGAGTTTACTCAAACTCAGGTCCATCGAGTCGGTGATGCCATCCAGCCATCTGGTCCTCTGTCATCCCCTTCTCTTCCTGCCCCCAATCCCTCCCAGCCTCAGGGTCTTTTCCAATGAGTCAACTCTTCTCATTAGGTTAACCAAATAAATTCTGGAGTCTGTAAGGAAAAGATGGTCAAATATTGGCAATTTTATCTGGATTGACCCAATGGTAAAATTCCTCTCAAGGCTTTTGGCCCCAACTTTGTTTATTTTTAATTTCTAGCAGCTGTCAAAACAGAGAGGAATTGTCTTGGATGCTAAGCTCTATTAGATCAAGTGAGAAAACTATATGGATTGTTATCATTACAAAATCATAGTTTCCTGTTAACTAGACCCACATTTCCATTCCCAGGTGACTGCCTTCCTATTCCCTCTAGTGCCAGAGGCAGAGTTATTTATTGTAGGAATTAGGTAGCTGAATAGAGAATTAGGTAGCTGAAAAGAGAAAATATGGACCAGGCTGGCTCTGGAATGAAATTTGTGAATGGTTAACGTTTCTAGCTTGATTCCAGTAATAAATACAGATATACCTGCCTGAAAAATAAATGAAATAATTCTTCCTGCAAGCACTGCTCAACACAATATTTGACTCTAAATTCTTAAGCGAGTATTTATTTATTCATAAACCATATCTTTCTTCCTCCTTTCCTTCCCCCATCTCTCCTTCCCTTTCTCTCTCCTTCACTTTGAATCTCCAAACTACAAGGCAATGTATATGAGAGTGCGTCTCTGGATCACCAAGTGCAGTTACCAGGGAGCTCAGTGATAAACACAGCTTTCCCAGCATTGCTTTGCACCCCTTGCAAAATGCTCTGTGCACCGGGAAGCATCACTGCCCCGTTCACAGGCTTCTCTCAGTGCAAATCACTGCAAAGCCACCCTCAACTTCAACTCTGGGAAGTACAGATTTCTGCCTCAGAGTCACTGGCATCTGCTGAAGTGCCTTTTTGTTTATTCTCTTCGTTAACTCAAGAAACCCAGATACAGCTCCGGACTCTGGCTGGGTTCTCATTCACTGTTGATCACTTGGCATTGAATATCAGGGCCTGTCACTTCATTACAGACGAGCAAAGGGAGACCCCGTGCTTACAGTTTGGTGTCCTGGAGGGACTTGCATGGGAGTTGGCAAGGGGCAGCCCGAGTTTCAAATCTGACACAGGTGCTCAGTATCTTCATCCTGTGAGCCAACTGCTCTATGTTTCTGAGCATCAGTTTTCTGTAAAATGGGTAAGTGAGTTAAAAACTCTCATTAAAATAGCTGGGTTGTGTTTTATATGTATTACTTGAAAAAATATATGCAAAGTCCCAGATACCTTGCATGGCACAAGGAAGCCTTAATATTTGAATATTCAATAAATGTTCACCCTGATTTATGATTCTCTATACTGATCTGTGACTAGAGATACTACCTCTAATCACTGCCAGAATTTCAACACCATAGAGGTTCTGTCTTGCCAGGAATAAAGCAATGTACATTTTGGCAGCATTGGTTAAAATATTCTTTTCATAAATAGGACTATACTTTTTTTTTATAGCTGGCCGGTTAATGTTTAATTTGGGAAAAGTTTTCAATGGGTATAAGAGGATGAGCAGATAAGGTATCTTCTGACCTCCTTGCCACTGGTGTAGAAGAAGAGAAAGAATGTGTCTTTTTGAAACGATGGCTAAACTGATCACAAAGTCCCTTACAGAATGAAGACCACAGATTTGAGTTACATGGAGAAGTTCCAGCGGTGGGAATACGTTCTGATAGTTGTAAGGTTGCTTTTTTATCTTCTGTTTTTCTTATTCTGTCTTCTTGGCATAGTGGACTTGGTATCATTGGAAAGGTCACCATTTTCCATAGGGCTTAACCCTAGAAAGGGGAAGAGTCTCTAGTCTGTACTCAGAGTTCTTGGATAGTAAGGTAGTCATTTTGTGGGACCTTTATTTCAAAGTCTCATGAGCATATGCAGCAGTGGCTAATAAACCTTTCCCTTGATGCCAGAGCATCACTCCAGCCTTTGAATCTGCACATGTTTCAGAATAGTGTTTACAGCCAACATTTCAATAGAGCAATTTGTGGACCCCCACATGAGCCTTCGTGCACTAGCTGATGGCTTCCTCAAATACTTGTCTGTTTCATGCACCCAACCTAGGCTGGTGATCTGTTTCACCCTAGATAATATACATGTTTCAATGCTGTTCTCCTGAAACATCCCACCCTCGCCTTCTCCCAGAGTCCACAAGTCTGTTCCATACATCTGAGTCTCTTTTTCTGTTTTGCATATAGGGTTATCGTTACCATCTTTCTAAAGTCCATATATATGTGTTAGTATACTGTAATGGTCTTTATCTTTCTGGCTTACTTCACTCTGTATAATGGGCTCCAGTTTCATCCATCTCATTAGAACTGATTCAAATGAATTCTTTTTAATGGCTGAGTAGTATTCCATGGTGTATATGTACCACAGCTTCCTCATCCATTCGTCTGCTGATGGGCATCTGGGTTGCTTCCATGTCCTGGCTATTATAAACAGTGCTGCGATGAACATTGGGGTGCATGTGTCTCTTTCAGATCTGGTTTCCTTGGTGTGTATGCCCAGAAGTGGGATTGCTGGGTCATACGGCAGTTCTATTTAAATACTTGTCTGTTAAACTGGTTTTGAAAAGAGGAATGTTTTCTTCCTTCTCTGGCTTATTTTCAGATCAGCGATTATTCTTCTGAACAAGCAATAGTTTTCCTGGAAATATGCTTATTTATCGTTATCTTTTTAATTAAGCGTTGCCTGTCACTTCATTTTAACTTTCAAATTATAACTTCCATTGATAGTAAACAGCAGATTTTTCTCATGTATTATCCTTATTAGAGTAACTTCAGTGATATTTAGGTTCTCATCTTATTCCCTGGAAAAGATCAGATTGGAATTGTCCTCCAAGGAGATATATGGTAGGCAACAAAACTTTAAAGTTACCACTTAAAAGTTTGTGAATTTATGAAGAATTTAATACGGCATAGTTGGGTAGGGGCTTCGCAGGTGGCACTAAATAAGAGACAGGTTCGAGTAGAGTAGGCATTGAACTTTGAGTTCTTGTGAGCAAGTAATGTGTAGGCGTGCCTCTTGAAAATTTATAAAAATAAGGACTAGCGATTGGTAAGAGACTTTAATGTTTGCCAAGTAATGAAAGCAATAGAATATGTGGGAAAGGGCACTAAACTTAGAAGTGTATTTAGTCCTGATTGAAATGTTTGTGAATCATGCAGCACTGAACAACATGCTTACTTATGTTTTTGGTTCCTCTGTTCACAAGTCTGTAAAGCTGGGGTGATTATTGCTGTCCTATCTACCTCATATGGTTGTTGCAGGAATCAGGCTAGAAGATGCTTGTGAAGGAGCTTTTTGGCTATACAGTGCTCTTCAGATACCTGCTTTGGTTTGCATTGCCTCTAGTTTGTTCTGTAAGCTTTTTGTGAACAAAGATTGTACCCTGGGATCATGAGCTCTACATTAAGTCCTGAAAAATGAATGAAGGGAGGTGATTCTCCCATTGTAATTTTCCCTGAGGTTATTTATTTTACATTTTTTCCAAAATGATAAAATATAACTTTTTTTTTTTTTGGCTTATCATCTTGACCTACTTATGGGGACAATTCTCGCTTTATGTGAATTAGCTTGCTTACATACTAAGAGCCTTTATACTCAGCAGGTGGAAGTTTCTTGAGGAGAAGTACAACTTCAGGGTGTTGTATTTCTAAGTGTATCTGATGTCAGAGATCAGAATGCAGACATGTCAAAGCTTGTATGGTACTGAGTGTTACAACACATGAAATAATAATGATACCAACACATTGGTTTCATAACCCTGAATTCTTCACTGGTTAAATAGTATGTTTTCTTCTTTAATTATATTGGAAAGTAAACATATTCTTTCATGGATCAGCACTGCTTCAGCTACTGACCTGTGGGGGAAAACATTGCCCTGGGAAGCTTCCATTATTTTCTATCAATTATGACTGGTTACATTGAGTTGAGTATTGTTCACGGCCCCTTCTAGCCAAAGATAAAATGCAAAGACATCAATAATGTTGGAGGTTGCAACAGTCAACAGACTATACAATATATCCATACCCATCAAATTTGCTTTTAATAATTAATAAATGTACTTATTAAACTAAAAGTCTCTGTACCTACAAAATGATTGCAAAGATTTAAGCTATTCTGGGCTTCCCAAGTGGCTCAGTGGTAAAGAATCTGCCTGCCAATGCAGGAGATGCAGGAGACATGGGTTCAATCCCTGGGTTGAGAATATCTCCGGGAAAAGGAATGGCAACCCACGCCAGTATTCTTGACTGAAAAATCCCATGGACAGAGGGGCCTGGCGGGATACTCAAAGTCGGACATGACTGGGCACACAAGCGTGTATTTAAGTTATTCTATACATTTAATAAAAATAGGCATTTTTAGGGAATGAACATTATGACCCATACTTAACTCACCTTCTAAAAATGAGAACCTTCATATTTTATATCTGATTTCAAAGGTTGAAATTCCAATCTCAAGACTTTTCCATTATAATATAATTTTATGGTATTTGTTAATGAATATTCCCTTATTTTTATTGGGAAAGAACTTACTGAGCCTAGTTCCTCATTTCCAAAAATGATAAGAATCAGAGGGAAGGGTCTTGAACCAATATTTTGAGGTACCGACTAGGCTCTCGTCTGACTATCTTTTCTTTTTTCAAGGACTGGAAACTTTTCAATGACTTACAATGACTTGGCGTAACGAAAGTCTTCATACTGTTATAGAGAAGAAGTCTCATAAATCACACAAGACAGCGCCAGCCCCTTGGCCAGCTGTTGTTCACTGGGGGCTTGCTCTGTGTGTGCTCAGTCGTGTCCATCTCTTTGCGACCCCATGCACTGTAGCCCGCCAGGCTCTTCTGTCCGTGGACTTTCTCCAGGCAACAGTACTGGAGTTGGTCACCATTCCCTCCTCCAGGAGATCTTCCCAACCCGGAGACTGAACCCAGGTCCCCTGCATTGCAGGCTGGTTCTCTACCATCTGAGCCCCCAGGACAGGGGCTTGCTATAGACGGTATTTTATTTTCCGCAATTGGCTGTATTTTATTGACCTCCAGGATTCAAAACCTGTTTACTAAATGGCAGTATAATTCCTAAGCCCCCTGATGACTTGGGGTTTGAATTAGGACTAGAATAAGAGGAATCCCCCAGTGGCTGCGCTGGCTCTAATTCTATAACAATGATGCAGGAATAAATTCATTTCAGGGTATTACTGGGCCCCTGAGTAATCTTAACTATGTTCCAAAGTTATTTTTATGTGCTTTCTTGTTTGTCTTCTGACCAGAGCAGCACAGTTGTCTGAAGTTTCCTGGCATCAACCTCTTCTCTGCGATCAGATGGCCTTTCTGGGCCTGAAATGAATTAGTTACAGCATTTTTGGGTCAGACTACCTCTCTTTCTCAAGGTCTATTTCTTCCTGATTGGAACCCAAGGGGACTGTACCAGGCTCTCACTAGAGGGCAGCAGGGGGTCAGTGGAACCAGTTGTTTAGGAATTTGCTAGAGTGCATCATGTGCTTTGGGGAAAAAAAAAAAAGTCTAATAGCTTTTAAGTTTATTTACTGCTGTGCTGTGCTTAGTCATTCAGTCGTGTCTGACTCTGCGACCCCATGGACTGCAGCCCGCCAGGCTCCTCCGTCCATGGGGATTCTCCAGGCAAGTATACTGGAGTGGGTTGCCATGCCCTCCTCCAAGGGATCTTCCCAACCCAGCAACAGAACCCTGGGCTCCTGCCCTGCAGGTGGATCCCTTACCGTCTGAATCACCAGGGAAGCTACTTTCATTATAAAAGGCAATGGCACCAATAATTTATTCATGTGAGTGTGTTTGTTTCACAAAAACTTGAAAAAAAGATAAAGATAACCTTGCTTTTTTTTTTAATTACAGTTGATTTACAATGTTGTGTTAATTTCTGCTGTGCAGCAAAGTGATCCAGTGTCATTATGATTTATCAAAGGATGCTGAATATAGGTCTCTGGGCTATACAGTAGGACCTTGTTTATCCATTTCGCATGTAGCTGTTTACATCTGCTAACTCCAGCCTTGTGCTCACTCCATCCCTCCCCTTTGCCTCTCCTCCTTGGCAACCACACGTCTTTTCTCCAGGTCCTGAGTCGGTTTCTGTTTTGTCAATAGGTTTATTTGTGTCCTATTTAGATCCCACATATAAGTGATATCATATGGCATTTATCTTTCTCTTTCTGGCTTCCTTCACTTAGTATGATAATCTCTAGTTGTATCCATGTTGCTGCAGATGGCATTATTTCCTTCTTTTTATGACTGAGTAGTATTCCATTGTATATATGTGACATATCTTCTTTATCTGTTCATCCGGTGATGGACATTTGGTCGTTTCCATGTCTTGGCTATTGTGAATAGTACTGCTATGAACATAGGGATGCATGTATCTTTTTCAATTAGAGTTTTGTCTGGATATATGCCCAGGAGTGGAATTGCTTTATTATATGGCAGCTCTATTTTTAGTTTTCTGAGGAACCTCCGTACTGTTTTCCATAGAGGCTGTACCAGCTCGCATTCTAACCAACAATGTAGGAAGGTTTGCTTTTCTCCACGTCCTCTCCATCATTTGTTATCTGTAGAGATTTTAATGATGGCTGTTCTGACTGGTGTGAGATGTACCTCATTGTAATTTTGATTTGCCTTTCCTTAGTAATTAGAGATGTTGAGCATCTTATTATGTGCCTGTTGGCCACGGGTATCTCTCCTTTAGAAACATGCCTATTTAGGTCTTCTGCTCATTTCTTCGATTGGATTGTTTGCTTTTCTGTTGTTGAGTTGTATGAGCTGTTTGTGTAGCTTGGAAATTAAGACCTTCTTGGTCGTATCATTTGCAAATGTTTTCTTCCATTCTGTATGTTGTTTTTTTCATTTTGTTTATGGTTTCCTTTGCTAGGCAAAAGCTTATAATTTTAATTAGGTTCCATTTGGTTCTTTTTTGCTTTTGTTTCTATTGTAAGCCAGCTATTTTAATGCAAGAAATCTGTCAGTTCCAAGGCATTCATCAGCTACACTTAACTTGAGACAGTTGTATACCTGTGGGGGTATGAATCCCCAAAGGACTGTTCTCTGTGTCCATGCTGAGAATCAAGCCACAGTTTGAGTAGACGGTGAAGGAGAGGGCCTAAAGTCCAGGAGTGAGAAGTGATGGACAGTGAATGGACCTCTCCAAAGAGCTGGGGTGACGGGGGACAAGGGATGGCAGGGGAAGGGATATTCTTCCCATTCAGTAATGAGCCAAGGGTCCTGGCTTCATCTAGGTGGTATGTTTGCAAGAACGACTGTCACTCACACTATTTTCCAATGCAGCATCCTAAGGGAATTTGAGAAAGGGGTGTGAGCGTCTCGTTTTGCAGTTTTATGCTGTGAGAGAGGAGCCCAGTTCCTCAGTGCACGTGGCACATTATGGGGAGGGAAGTGAGCAAGTTGACAGTGGAATGACTTTAGAAAACGCCTCTAGGGGGAACAGCTAACTTTGTGGATGGTGGCAAGGATGAGGGGAAACAGAAGAGAAGAAGGATTTGAGCCATTGTGTACCACGCAGTAAGCATGAAACACAGGAACCGCAGTCTCTGGATGGAAACAATAATGCAGTCAAGGAATATGATGCGTGAGTCACCCCAGGAGCCTTCTAAGCAAAAGAGAGGATTAAGGTCCAGGAAGTTCTATAATTTCACTGGTGAGACTTGAATATAAAAATTATTTTCATTACCCTTTCATTATTATTATTATTTTCAATATCCTCATTATTACTGTACTCCTTCCATTTTATCTCATAGGATGGCATGAACTGTACAACTTAGTTCTCAATTAACAGAAATAGTTATACTTTCATCCCCAGATTTCACTCTCAGATGTTCACATAGCATAAATATTGGTTGGCCAAGAAGTTCGTTTGAGTTTTTCTATAATATCTTACTGAAAACTAAAACGAAAATTTTGGCCAACCTAATATAAGCTACTAGTGTAAAATTTTGCTTATAATTTGAATATCACTGGGAAAATATAAATCCCAATCTCTCTTTTTCTGTGTGTGTCAACTGGGGACTCTCTGCATTAGAATTTATTATGATACACTAATAATTTTATGAAGGATAATTTAATAAGAACTATAAGAGAAAGATATAACCAAATGTCAAGGAAACATAAAAAGCAGAGAAATTACTTTCTGCCAAAAGACTCAGCAAAGATTTAATGGGGAAAATGGCATTTGAACACAGTCTCAAGATATAAGTAAGATTCTTTACAGGGAAAGTTGTGGGAATAACATTCTAGCAAAAAGGAATAGAATAATTATTTGATACCTGCTTGGCTAATGAAGTGAAAAGAAAGAAAGTGTTAGTCACTCAGTTATGTCCAACTCTTTGCAACCCCATGGATTGTAGTCTGCCAGGCTACTCTGTCCATGGGATTTTCCAGGCAAGAATACTAGAGTGGGTTGCCATTCCCTTCTCCAGGGAATCTTCCAAACCCAGGGATCAAACCCAGGTCTCCTGCATGGCAGGCAGATTCTTTACCATTTGAGTCACCAGGGAAGGCCTGGCTAGTTAAGAGAGACTGATGATTGAAATGTTGGCACAGAGGTTGAACCCAGCTCATGAAAGGCTTTCCGCAGAGTACTAAGAAGTTTGATGTGTATTCTGTGGTCACTTCAGCAGGTGTCTGCACAGAGCTACATAATGAGAATGGCACTCAAGGACTGCTTCTCTCTCTGCAGCCCTGGGGCAAAGACTGAAAGCAAAGACATGTTAGGAAGTAGAAGAAAGTGTCCGGGTTTGAGGACATGAGTCTGTGAAGTAGGGCTAGAGCAGTGGGAATGAAAGGAAGGAATGAATAGAACAGATCTTAAGGAGGGAAGAGGTTGGCTGTTTAACTTTTTTTTTTTAATGTGATTCATCAGTTCTTGGAATGAGGAAGGGGCTTTTTAAAATTTCTTTTATTTTATTTTTGATAGTGGTACGCCTTTGTCGCTGCGCATGGGCTTTCTCTAGTTGCAGAGTGGGGACTAGTCTCCATTTGTGGCGCGTGGGCTTCTCATTGCGGTGGCTTCTCTGATGTGGAGCACGGGGCTCTGGGCATGTGGCCTCAGTAGGTGCAGCATGCTGGCTCAGTAGTTGTGGCACACAGGCTCAGCTGTTCCATAGCGTGTGAAATCTTTCCAGTCCAGGGATCGAAGCCGTGTCTCCTGCATTGCCAGGTGAATTCTGATCCACTGGACCACCGAGGAAGTCCAAGGAAGGGGCTTTGTCTTCAAAAATTTTGTGTGTTGTAATCATGGGTCAGTTAGGGTATGGCCAAAGACAATCCACCTCTATTTTCGAGATTCAGCAGTTGACTCAGAGAAGCAAAGTGGTAAAGACAAGAGGAAAATGTGTGTTGGTACCTGAGGGTTCCAAACTGTTGCAGGTAGATAGGGCTTCATTTAGCCAAATGAAAATAAGCTTTTCTTTCTTATTCTTTCTGGTTCAGGTTTACTGAATTACATGCTGCTATGTTTAATGCTATATACTTCTTTGAGTAAATATTGGCAAGATTATTTCAATAAGAAGACATCTGATTTTAACCCCAAATGATGATAAGCAACATTTTAAACTTCGGGATAACTGAAGTCAAGGCAAATGTATATGGTTCAGGATTGCATTATTTTAATATTTATTAATACTGCTCGAATAGTATTCAGCAGTCATAATGAGCTCATTAACCTGAAATTTGCTTTTATATTAATACTTCATATTTAATCAATGCTTCAGTCCTATGAAATGTCATTCCTTTATATTGCAATGGAGTCTTATAGGCAGATCTAGGAAACTTAAAATTTCCTATTTGAACTTTTCTTTAACTGTAGCTTGGAGCTTCCCATATGGCAACAGAAATGACATTTTCTTTCTGCTATTTGAATAATCTGCATCCAAACAGGAAAAACAGGGAATAGGTCCAAAAGCGCCCATGACACTTACCTTTGGAGCAAGGATTGAAGCCAGTTCAATCATTGCCATATGATTTTGTTTGGACTATAATTGCTAGTGTAATGAGATGCAGGAAGAAGAGAAGGCCCTGGAGCCAAGAAGAACAGAACTTGGAAGAGTTCAAGGCCTGTCACCTTAGTGATTCTTACAAATTGTACTCAGAAGAGATCTGACTTGCCCCAAGTAGTTCACAAATTGAGCAGTCCAGCTGTATCTTATGTACATTTTCTGCTTTCCAGTTTTGACAGATGTGAATTTGTTGTGTTCCAATTGCTCTCTAAAATATATTTCTTAGCTCCCTGCCTATTTTCAGCCATGGATCAGTATTGCTAACAGCTTATCAATAATTTAAGACAAAAATTTGGAAAACAACAGTAATGGAATCTCTGTAGGCATTACAGTGTCAACAGGAAAAATGAAGACATGGTAATGAGGAAAACATTAGTCTGTTTATTTTAGGAGGGCTACATTCACACGCTTTCCTGGTGGTGCTGAAGCTGCAGTTATCTGCCTCAGCGGTGCTTCGGGTCACAACAGCACGGAGATTGCTGGAGTTCTTTGTAATTTGATTCTCTCTTGTTATTCTGTGCTTTCTCAAAGTTAAAGAAATGAATGTGTGTGCATGCTCAGTCCTTCAGTCATGTCCTATTCTTTGTGACCCCACGGACTGTAGCCCACCAGGCTCCTCTGTCCATGGGATCCTCCAGGCAAGAGTACTGGAGTGGGTTGCCATGTTCTCCTCCAGGAGATTTTCCCAACCCAGGGATCAAATCCCTATCTCCTGAGTCTCCTGCTTTGACAGGTAGATTCTTTACCACTGAGTCTACTGGTGTACCCAAACCTTATCAGTGCAGCCAAGATAGTTCTAGAGACTTTTTTTTCTCCAAGCCTGGGGATGATTTCTCTCTAGTCTCAGCATCTGTTGGTACCTCTCAGTAGCTGATGAGGTTTTTCTCACCAGAACTCAGCGATCACCTGTATCCCACCCTAAAAAAGCCACCCTGGGAACACATAGGTCTTTATTGGTCATTTATTTATATGAGTGAATTCTCATGTTAGTTCCTCTAAGCCAGAAGTTGTAATCCAAAGAAGGTGAGTGGTAAAACTGAGAGAAAGAGTTAAAGGGAGACCAATGGAAATTATATTTGGAAGCCTGAGTAGACTGAAAGGAGATTTTTTAATGTTTTTTTTTTATTGTGGTAAAAGTCACATAATATAAAACATGCTATTTTAACCACATTTAACTGTACAGTTCCGTGTCACTAAGTACATTCACATTTCTGTGGAGCTCTCACTATCATCCATCTTCCAAATGTTTCACCTTCCTAAATTGAAATGCTGTCCTCATTAAACACTACGTCCCCATCCCCTCTCCTCATCCCCCACCGCAGAGTCCTTGGCATCTACCAATATAGAAAGAGGATATTTTGAAAGGAAGAGAAAATAAAGTCTTGCTGCATGGGTCCAGTGAAGAATGAATATGGTGTGAGAAAGGGCTGGAGTTTCAGATGAAGCAAAAATATGCCTACAATACATTCTATCTGTGAGATGGAATGATGTTGAAATTTTCAGAAGCAAACACGCCAGGAAGCAGGCAGCAGAGATGATATCTTTCTACTTTAGCATCACTGAGGACTTAACCTTCTGGATGTTGACTCTTCCTTTCTCAGGGAGAGCATAACTCTCAGTGAACCAACAAATGGATTGAAGGTGTTTGTGGAGATTGAGTCCATAGTAACGGCTGTATTATGATCAACAGTGCTATTTTGTTTCTTCCCCAAAGTTCCTGTTTATGTCTCACAGCCTTTATATTGTCTTTCTGAGAACTGAGCCAGTTGGCCAGGGGCCACAGTAAAATTTTCATTGCTGGTGAGTATAAATACATCCCATCAGTGGATGCATCTTTGAGCATTCTGCTTAAACTCAGCTTTCCATTCGAAATGTCATATGGTTTTGGGTGAATTAGAGAACAGTATTTAAGAAAAAATGGACTGCTCAAAAGAGTGTCCAAACACTATGCTATGTTATAGAACAATTATCAGCATCATGAAGAAATTTGATTGTTTTTATGTAAAAACTATATGCACGGGCAATTGGGTTTCTCTGGTGGCTCAGTGGTAAAGAATCTGCCTGCCAGTTCAGGAGATGTAAGAGATGAGGGTTTGATCCCTGAATCATGAAGATCCTCTGGAGAAGGAAATGGTAACCCACTCTAGGGTTCTTGCCTGGGAAATCCATAGCCATAGACTCCTCCATAGACAGAGGAGTCTGGCAGGCCATACTCCAAGGGGCCAGAAAAGAGTCAGGCATTCCTTAGGGACTAAACAACAGCTACAGCATAGCATGCAATTACACTTAAGCCTAATATTTGATTCTGAGCATTTGTCTCATATCCAGAAAATCATACAGTACATTTTCTTTCCAAGAGAATGAAAAGGGAAGAAGGTTGTTAGAAGATGGATCCAAAAAGAAAAACAAATATCATATACTAACACATTTATTTGGAATCTAGAAAAGTGGTACTGATGAATTTATTTGCAGGGCAGGAATAGAGATGCAGACATAAGAGAACAGACTTGTGGACACAGCAGGGGAAGGAGAGGGTGGGATGAACTGAGAAGGTAGTGTTGACATAGATACACTAGCATGTATAAAATAGCCGGTGGGAAGTTGCCAAATGGCACAGGGAGCTCAGCTCAGTGCTGGGTGTGAGGGGTGGGATGGAGGTGGGCAGGAGGGAGGCTCTAGAGGAAGAGGATATATATATATATACATAGCTAATTGGTGTTGTGGCACAGCAGAAACGAACACAACATTGTATAGCAATTAACCTCCAGTTAAAAAATGAAAATAATAATAGTTTTCAAATAATATTAAACATTCAAAAATTAATAATAAACATTCAAAAACTAAGATCATGGCAACCGGTCCCATCACTTCCTGGCAAATAGATGGGGAAACAATGGAAACAGTGAGAGACTTTATTTTGGGGGGCTCTAAAATCACTGCAGATGGTGACAGCAGCCATGAAATTAAAAAAACACTCCTTGGAAGAAAAGCTATGACTGACCTAGACAGCATATTCAAAAGCAGAGACATTACTTTGCCAACAAAGGTCTGTCTATTCAAAGCTATGGTTTTTCCAGTAGTCATGTATGGATGTGAGTGTTGGACTATAAAGAAATCTGAGCACCAAAGAATTGATGGTTTTGAACTATGGTGTTGGAGAAGACTCTTGAGAGTCCCTGGGACTGCAAGGATATGAAACCACTGAATTCTAAAGGAAATCAGTCCTGAATATTCATTGGAAGGACTGATGTTGAAGCTGAAACTCCAATTCTTTGTCCACCTGATGTGAAGAACTAACTCGTTTGAAAAGATCCTGATGCTGAGAAAGACTGAAGGCAGGAGGAGAAGGGGACAAAAGAGGATGAGGTGGTTGGATGGTATCACCAACTTGGTGGTCATGAGTTTGATCAAGCTCCAAGAGTTGGTGATAGACAAGGAAGCCGGGTGTGCTGCAGTCCATCGAGCCACAAAGAGTCAGATATGACTGAGTGACTGAACTGAACTGAACAATAATAAAATAAGATGGATCCAAGAGAGAAAACATGATAACCTACTGCCTGCTTTCCACTTTTCTAACCTTCTCTGTACTAAATCTAATTAACATAAATGAACAAGTAGTATAACTCATAAGACTATGGTTTCTTTAAAGATGGCAATGCTAATTACTTTGCAATTTTATCTGAATCATTCCTTTAGACAATTCCAGGAGATAGATTATTATCTTTCTTTTACAAATTATGAAAGTCAGGGACCAAAAATTTTGAAAAACAAATGCCCAAGGTCATGTAGC
This sequence comes from Odocoileus virginianus, assembly GCF_023699985.2. Lineage (NCBI taxonomy): Eukaryota > Metazoa > Chordata > Mammalia > Artiodactyla > Cervidae > Odocoileus > Odocoileus virginianus. The sequence continues at coordinate 15,952,707 of NC_069702.1, read as the reverse complement.
CCATGAGGGAATGAGCTAGGATTGGTCTGGACCTGGGTCTGTCTAACCCATGCTTTAGCATTTAGAGTCTGCTGCCTTTCCTTATAGCCACAAGCTCCTCATTAATTTCCTGTTACACTTATGTGAAGAATTCTAGTGTGGCTAAAACAAAACATTTACTCTGTATCATTGGTTTAATTAGCAGAACTGTGAAGAATCGATGAGTTCAGAAATGCTTTCTTTTAAAGAAAGGAAAACCAAGATGGCATGTTATAAAACTTGGAGTTTCTATGATTTTTAAGTGCATGTTTAAAATTTCATGGCATAACAGCTTAAGTCTTCTTTCAAATGACTGATTTTCCTATCAATATCTAAAATAAAATAGTTTTAAGTATAAATGTGGCATCTTGCAAACATTATATCAGTGTCTTGAGTATAAATCCACTGCCACATTCTGGTATTTTATAATTGCAGGAACTAAGAACTTCAAGTGGAATGATGTGGTATAGTTATTTTGTTCTGAAAAAGCAGGCAGTATACAGCACACAGTTGTGATAAATCACTGACATGCTGCTATAGTCACCAGACCATTATCTTCTTATATTAAGAAAAACACTGGGTGCAGCAAACCAGAATTATAGCCCGTGTCATATTATTTGCAAGAACTATTAACTAAGGTGCCTAGGGCACTTGCATAAGCAGCTGTTTCTTGTGTTTTCCAGGTGATAAAACCTGTTAGTTTGGCAATTTACAGAAAATCTACTGGATCCATGTCAGTGCCACTGGAATAACTGATGCCTCTTGGGTAGGGTACACCTACCAACAACAAAAGAGGGCAAGAACCAAGAAAGAGGCCTGGGTGAAAGGGTCAGTATTTAACCACCAACTAGCTGGGAAGAAAGGGCAGGAACCCAGAGCCTTCAGTGTCACAGAGGGAGGAGTCCCGGATTGCTTAGTCATTTCTTCTTGGTTTGTCTGTTCATTGATTTCTTATTTGAAAGGGACTGTGGCTTTGTAGTAGAGTCTGAAGTCAGGCAGATTGATTCCTCCAGTTCCATTCTTCTTTCTCAGGATTACTTTGGCTGTTCGAGGTTTTTTGTATTTCCACACAAATTGTGAAATTATTTGTTCTAGTTCTGTGAAAAATACCGTTGGTAGTTTGATAGGGATTGCATTGAATCTATAGATTGCTTTGGGTAGTATAGCCATTTTCACAATATTGATTCTTCCAATCCATGAACACGGTATATTTCTCCATCTGTTTGTGTCCTCTTTGATTTCTTTCATCAGTGTTTTATAGTTTTCTATGTATAGGTCTTTTGTTTCTTTAGGTAGATATACTCCTAAGTATTTTATTCTTTTTGTTGCAATGGTGAATGGTATCGTTTCCTTGATTTCTCTTTCTGTTTTCTCATTGTTAGTGTATAGGAATGCAAGAGATTTCTGTGTGTTAATTTTATATCCTGCAACTTTACTGTATTCATTGATTAGCTCTAGTAATTTTCTGGTAGAGTCTTTAGGGTTTTCTATGTAGAGGATCATGTCATCTGCAAACAGAGAGAGTTTCACTTCTTCTTTTCCTATCTGGATTCCTTTTACTTCTTTTTCTGCCCTGATTGCCGTGGCCAACACTTCCAAAACTATGTTGAATAGTAGTGGTGAGAGTGGGCACCCTTGTCTTGTTCCTGATTTCAGGGGAAATGCTTTCAATTTTTCACCATTGAGGGTGATGCTTGCTGTGGGTTTGTCATATATAGCTTTTATTATGTTGAGGTATGTTCCTTCTATTCCTGCTTTCTGGAGAGTTTTAATCATAAATAGATGTTGAATTTTGTCAAAGGCTTTTTCTGCATCTGTTGAGATAATCATACGGTTTTTGTCTTTCAATTTGTTAATGTGGTGTATTACATTGATTGACTTGCGGATATTAAAGAATCCTTGCATTCCTGGGATAAAGCCCACTTGGTCATGGTGTATGACAGTATGGTACTGGCACAAAGACAGAAATATAGATCAATGGAACAGAATAGAAAGCCCAGAGATAAATCCAAGAAACCTATGGTCACCTTATCTTCGACAAAGGAGGCAGGGATATACAATGGAAAAAAGATAACCTCTTTAACAAGTGGTGCTGGGAAAACTGGTCAACCACCTGTAAAAGAATGAAACTAGAACACTTTCTAACACCATACACAAAAATAAACTCAAAGTGGATTAAAGATCTAAATGTAAGACCAGAAACTATCAAACTCCTAGAGGAGAACATAGGCAAAACACTCTCCGACATAAATCACAGCAGGATCCTCTATGACCCACATCCCAGAATTTTAGAAACAAAAGCAAAAATAAACAAATGGGACCTAATGAAACTTAAAAGCTTTTGCACAACAAAGGAAACGATAAGCAAGGTGAAAAGACAGCCCTCAGATTGGGAGGAAATAATAGCAAACGAAGCAACAGACAAAGGATTAATCTCAAAAATATACAAGCGACTCCTCCAGCTCAACTCCAGAAAAATAAATGACCCAATCAAAAAATGGGCCAAAGAACTCAACAGACATTTCTCCAAGGAAGACATACAGATGGCTAACAAACACATGAAAAGATGCTCAACATCACTCATTATCAGAGAAATGCAAATCAAAACCACAATGAGGTACCATTATATGCCAGTCAGGATGGCTGCTATCCAAAAGTCTACAAGCAATAAATGCTGGAGAGGGTGTGGAGGAAAGGGAACCCTCTTACACTGTTGGTGGGAATGCAAATTAGTACAGCCACTATGGAAAACAGTGTGGAGATTTCTTAAAAAGCTGGAAATAGAACTGCCATATGACCCAGCAATCCCACTTCTGGGCATACACACCGAGGAAACCAGATCTGAAAGAGACACGTGCACCCCAATGTTCATCGCAGCACTGTTTATAATAGCCAGGACATGGAAGAAACCTAGATGCCCATCAGCAGACGAATGGATGAGGAAGCTGTGGTACATATACACCATGGAATATTACTCAGCCATTAAAAAGAATTCATTTGAATCAGTTCTAATGAGATGGATGAAACTGGAGCCCATTATACAGAGTGAAGTAAGCCAGAAAGATAAAGACCATTACAGTATACTAACACATATATATGGAATTTAGAAAGATGGTAACGATAACCCTATATGCAAAACAGAAAAAGAGACTCAGATGTATGGAACAGACTTGTGGACTCTGGGAGAAGGCGAGGGTGGGATGTTTCAAGAGAACAGCATCGAAACATGTATATTATCTAGGGTGAAACAGATCACCAGCCCAGGTTGGGTGCATGAGACAAGTGCTCAGGCCTGGTGCACTGGGAAGACCCAGAGGGATCGGGTGGAGAGGGAAGTGGGAGGGGGGACCGGGATGGGGGAATACATGTAAATCCATGGCTAATTCATTTCAATGTATGACAAAAACTACTGTAATGATGTAAAGTAATTAGCCTCCAACTAATAAAAATAAATGGAAAAAAAAAAAAAGAAAGGGAGACATGTCTTAAATAGTTCTCTTTTACCCTCCTGAATTATTACAGTCTCCAAATTTTCAGAAGTCTATGACATACTTAATAAAGTACCCTCTAAGCTCTCATAAGCATGCTTTCTTACCAGGATTGAGAAAGCATCTTCTACATAAAAGGCCTTTATACAAAATGCAAAAGCAAATAAACAGGATTGATATTTACGTTAATATTGCATGGTTAACACTGGCAGCATTTTATATTCTCTATATTAGAATATATATCATACTTCTTTTTTTAAAAAAAATGTTCATTTTCTGTCTCTCCTAATAAATGTTATGATCTGTGTGGAAATAGATCAACAGATTTTGTAAAAATACAGAACTGAGCATCACATGTCATGCTGAATGCTGTGCAAGCTTACAACACTGAGAGTTTCTTGAAAAATTTATTGACAGCTTTTTAATTTGTTTTGCATGCCAAAAACCCTAAGCAGATTTTCTTTTCTCTAGCTTTCCTTTAATTTGTACTTCCTCTCACTTTATTTTAGAGCATTATCATAGAGAGATATGCTGAAGAAATCCACTTTTCTATTTACTATGAAGTGAGAACTTTACAAGACAACATTGTATGATTGTCCTCCCCTGCAATAATCAATGCATTGAAGAGGAGGAGATTCCATACAAGGAAACTTAAACAATCAATGAAATGCATTCCCAAGCAACAATCATGTGAGGGAGGCACTGCAATTTGATTAGTGACCTTTCCATTCCATGTAGAGATAACCTTTATTGATATCATTAACGAGATGAAATCCTGCTTTGATGCTGCGCTTTTAAGCACAGAGCTTGGTATTGATTGAGAAGCAAGATCTGAGATTTTGTTAATGTCGAGCTGTTTACAGAGACAAGAGGTACATTCCTCTCCCTCCTTTTCTCCAACCTCTGAAGTAATTGTTTTTTTTTTTTTTACCAGCAGCTAACAAAAAGGAGAAACCAAGGACATTTTCTTAGGTCTGGTCTTTTGCTATCTACACAGAAAGCTACTTAAGTGAAAGAGCAGTGTGTGGCTGTTCAGAAGGATGGAGGCATTAGTGTGACATAAGTGCACACCTCTTCTGTTATTTTATTTTCAAAGATATCATTGTATTTTTCCTCGTTAAAACTTTTCTTTCTTTTTCCTTAGGCTAAGACCCTTTGTTTTAATTTTGCGTTGGAGTGTAATTGCTTTACAGTGTTGTTAGTTTCTGCCATACAGCGGAGTGAATCAGCTGTATGAATGCCTACACAGCCTTCCTACTGAGCCTCCCACACCCCAGCCCCCACACCACCACCCTCCCTTGCTGCTGTTGTCCCGTCGCTCAGTCACATCTGACTCTTTCTCTTTGCACCTCCATGGACTGCAGGATGCTAGGCTTCCCTGTCCATCACCAACTTCCAGAGCTTGCTCCAACTTACGCCCGTTGAGTCGGTGATGCCATCCAACCATCTCATCCTCTGTTGTCCCCTTCTCCTCCTGCCTTCAGTCTTTCCCAGCATCAGGCAAAGCATCCCATCCTTCTTAAGTCATCACAGAACACTGAGCTGAGCTCCTGTGCTCTATAGTAGCTTCCCATTTTTCAATTCAGAAAGCCTACAGTACTCCTACTAGTGTTTACATTTAAACAAACCAGGTACACTTAATTGTTGTCCTGTAAAAGGCATTAAGTTGTCATGGGGAAGGATCTGGAGATTTTTGTCTTTTGGCACAAATGCCTGACTATCTTCGAAAGGTTTCATCTGCATCTGCTTTCATATCATAAAAATATAATATTTGCTTGACCAGGAATCAAGCATTACGTTTTTGTTTTTTTTCATTTATTTTTATTAGTTGGAGGCTAATTACCTTACAGTACTGCAGTGGTCCTTGTCACACATTGACATGAATTAGCCATGGATTTACATGTGTTCCCCATCCCGGTCCCCCCTCCCACCTCCCTCTCCACCCGATCCCTCTGGGTCTTCCCAGTGCACCAGGCCCGAGCACTTGTCTCATGCATCCCGCCTGGGCTGGTGATCTGTTTCACCCTAGATAATATACATGTTTCGATGCTGTTCTCTTGAAACATCCCACCCTCGCCTTCTCCCACAGAGTCCAAAAGTCTGTTCCGTACATCTGTGTCTCTTTTTAATTCCTGAGCTAATGTTTAAATGAAAGTCCACTCTTAAGTTGAATGCACGATACATTCTAGATGAAGAGAAGTTTAGTAAAAACTTGCTATGGCTTAAAATGTGCTTTTTAATTTAATTTGGTGATACTGCTGTGAGAATAATTCTGTTTATGGTTTATGAGTTTGATTGTGTAGTGAGTACAATATTAGAACACGCTCGTGAGTGGAATTATGAAGTTTGATTGATTTGTTGACTAACTTCAGAGTACCTAAGTGCAATGTATGGATTCAGAATGAATAATTAATGTTTAGCAAGTAAATGCTAGAAAAAAAATGAATCAAGAGTGTTTTTTAAGGTATGGATGTACAAAGATTTTTGAGGAAGGAATAGAAAAATTCTTAAGGGTAAGAATATTTTCATATTCTCTTAGGTCTCCAAACACAATCGTAGTTTAAATAAAGAGCTGTGGGCATCTGCTGGTTTGTTTTTTTTTTTATTACTAGTGAGCTTCTTATATATTAAGAACATGTAATTAACTTTAAAAATTACTATGCGTTTGTAGTTTCAGAGGGACAAAACTTAGCAAAATAACTATGAAAGAACATGGAAATAGGCAGTAAGAAGAGATATGGTTGTTTATCGTGAAAATTGAAAATTTAATTTTAGGTGTCAAGACAGAAACCAGCTTTTCAAATGGAAAGTACATTTTTAAAAAATCAGTGTCCACTGTCATTGAAAACATGAAATCTCATGTACAGCATAGTCCTTTAGTGATGAAAAGTTGAGAACAGAGCAGAAAAAGTTTTACACTCAAGAACACAGGGTTGTTTTTGGTCTTGGGGCGACTTTTATTTCTGTCAGTATAAGCTTGTTTTTTTCCCACTCTTAATGACTCACAGATTAAAGTTTCTGCAAACATTAAACACGTTGATTTGCTGCACTTTATTGTTAAGTCAGATGTCTTGTTCTTTGCAATCTATTTTCAGCCTAAAATAACATCAACAACGGTAATGCAGAATCAAAATACTTAAAGCCCTGAAGGGAGAATCCATCAAAATAATGTCCACATTTCTTAATTCAGAATATTGTGATTCATCCATGCTTTTATATATAGAAGAAGGAAGTGGAGAAGGGGCTAGGGGCTGGGAATTGGGAAAGTCATTGGAGACAAAGACAAGAAAGGAGAGAATAGTAAAAATATAAGAAGGTTTTGGAGTTGATTGCACTTGCTCAAATGTCTGGGAGCTTCACAGGTAGCGCCAGTTATAAAGAACCCACCTGCCAATGCAAGGAGGCATAAGAGATTTGGGCTTGATTCCTGGGTAATACGGATGATCCCCTGGAGGAGGGCCTGGCAACCCACTCCAGTATTCTTGCCTGGAGAATCCCTGTGGACGGAGGAGCCTGGCGGGCTATAGTCCACGGGGTTGCAAAAAGTCGGACACAACTGAAGTGACACATGTAAATGTCTGGAGTTCAGTTTAACACTGAAAGAACCCCTTGCTCCTTGGCCCCTGCAGTATCTCTTGGTCATTTAAACAGAATCATACCTTTTAAATAAATAGTGCACAGATCCTTGCCCCTTAAAGTATAACCCTCTGACCAGCAGCATCAACTGGAGATGTGTAAGAAAATCAGATTCTCAGGTTCCCACCCTATCCCTAGGGCCAGAATCAGAATCTGTATTTTCAGGTGGATCCGCAGGTGATCATATGTTGCTGAGACTGAGAACAGCCATGCCTGGCCCAGCATCTACTGGGAGAGTGTGCACTTGTCACTTTGTAAACAAAGACCACAAACAGAGAATCACAGCATGTGAAAAACAGAAGAAAAATCTCCCCGGATGAAAGCATAAATCAGAGGAAGCATAAAATTCTCCACTTATGCCAAGTGCTTCCCGCTATACTAAGACTTCTCGCGTCCCTAAGGTCATTCATTAGCTCTAACTTGAAAAAAACTGTGCGGGATTCACTTGCCCTTTTCTGCTTCTCAGCATCAAACAAAAACTTTCTCATAACTTTCATGTTTAATAAATAGTCTTAAATCGTGTGTTTATCCTTGTTAGCTCAAGTCTTCAGATAATAATATTTTAATGTTTTGGTTTTCAATGAATTTTTTTCTCTAGGTTGCACTGCTTCCAACTGTCTATTTCCACATAGCTGTGTGCGTGCATGCTAAGTCACTTCAGTCGTGTCCAACTCTGGGAGACCCTGTGGACTGTAGCCCACCAGGCTCCTCTGCCCATGGGATTTTCCAGGCAAGAACACTGGAGTGGGTTGCCATGCCCTCCCCCAGGGGATCTTCCCAACCCAGGGATTGAACCCATGTCTATTGTGTCTCCTGCATTGCCGGAGCCTGCCGGCAAACGAACTGGTCGAGAACGCAATTACCAGAGTACCTGAGAAAAATAAGACTTAGACAGACTTAGACAGACTTAGAAAAATGGGGTTGAGAGGGACAGAGTCAGCTTGCGTCTGACTCTGCCAACTTTATTGAAGAATACCACACCTATATATATGCTAACAGGAGTTACTAATAGATTAAAGGTTTGCATATGTGCAAAGCTACAGGCACAGATGTTTTAAATTCCTCCAGTTAAGGACAGTAAAGCATCACCTTAGCACCCAACTGAAATCAATAGAACATTAACTGGATAGAAAACAGGCTTCAATCATGACGAGTTTATCAGCACCAGGAAAACAGGTGAAAGATCGCTACAGCAATTTCCTTGAGGGAGGTGAGAAAGGCCAACCTGTGCTTTAATAAATCAGGGGTGGCGGGACAGAGAGGGACCTCTTGATCTCTCTCAGAGCCAAGGAGCCTGAGCAGTCAGGCTGGCTCCCCGCATCTCCCCCTTTTCTTTTGACTAATGGCCTTTATATCTCCCTCAAAGGAAATGGCTGCGTTTGCAAATGGGAAAACATCAACAATCTTTTATATATCATTTCAGACAGGCATTGACAAATGCAAGAACCAAAGGTTGTATTCACAAATCCATCAAGTGTTATTTGGGGCTACGCATCTTATACTAGGACTATTATTCCAGTTTGACCCAGGCCACACAAAGGACTTATTAGTATCAATCGTCACATCTATCACAATTTTACATTTGTAGGAAAGTAACAGTCCCATATGTTTCATCAGGTTTCCTGGGAGTGTTCAGCCTTCAAATGTTGGTATATGAGTCTTTTGCCCCCAGCAAATGTCGGCAGGGGTCAGTAGCTGTCCTTTTTCAGGGGTCATCCAGAAATATTCACCCCAAACTTGATAATAGTCACCTTCAAATCGATCAGGAGCACTGGGGGAAAGCTTGATTAATTACTGAAGAACAATATAGGCCAGAGCAGATCGAGGTTGAGCAGTGTCAGCGGCCATCCTTCTTGCTTGTAAGATGAACTCATGCATCTGCTGAGCTGTCGGGAATGCATTTCTCTGCTGTAGAGACAGCCGACTCATTTGCTGGTTCAGTGATCTTCTCCGTCTGGTGTACTAGCCTTTCCAGGAGCCAGCGCGGTGTTTTGGCATCCTCCCGCGGGAGAACCTTCGGTCTTCGGGTGGCTGTACGCTGGAATCCGTCCACGTCCCTGTTCGGGCGCCACTCTTGCCGGAGCCTGCCGGCAAACGAACTGGTCGAGAACGCAATTACCAGAGTACCTGAGAAAAATAAGACTTAGACAGACTTAGACAGACTTAGAAAAATGGGGTTGAGAGGGACAGAGTCAGCTTGCGTCTGACTCTGCCAACTTTATTGAAGAATACCACACCTATATATATGCTAACAGGAGTTACTAATAGATTAAAGGTTTGCATATGTGCAAAGCTACAGGCACAGATGTTTTAAATTCCTCCAGTTAAGGACAGTAAAGCATCACCTTAGCACCCAACTGAAATCAATAGAACATTAACTGGATAGAAAACAGGCTTCAATCATGACGAGTTTATCAGCACCAGGAAAACAGGTGAAAGATCGCTACAGCAATTTCCTTGAGGGAGGTGAGAAAGGCCAACCTGTGCTTTAATAAATCAGGGGTGGCGGGACAGAGAGGGACCTCTTGATCTCTCTCAGAGCCAAGGAGCCTGAGCAGTCAGGCTGGCTCCCCGCACTGCATTGGCAGGCGGTTCTTTATTACTAGAGCCCCCTGGGAAGCCCCTTCCGTGTAAATAGGTGCTTTATTTTCTTTAGAATTTTCATATGTGTGTTGGTAATGTATGTGTTATGTGACCACAATACATAAACACACATGATACATAAGCACATTCATATGAATACTTCATCCTCTTCATTACATGATGTGAAACTATACAGTTTCTGTCATTCCTATGGAGGAGAAAAGTAAAAGTGAAAGTCGCTCAGTTGTGTCTGACTCTTTGCGACGCCACAGACTCTACAGTCCTTGGAATTCTCCAGGCCAGGATACTGGAGTGGGTAGCCTTTCCCTACTCCAAAGGATCTTCCCAACCCAGGGATCGAACCCAGGTCTCCCACATTACAGGTGGATTCTTTACCATCTGAGCCACAAGGGAAACCCAAGGATACTGGAGTGGGTAACCTATCCCTTCTCCAGCGGATCTTCCTGACCCAGGAATTGAACTGGAGTCTCCTGCTTTGCAGGCAGATTCTCTAGCAACTGAGCTAGCAGGGAAGCCCATGGAAGGGGAAGGAGGGTTATTTGCATAGGCCGAAAGCCCTGGAGACTTAGAGCATCTCAGCAACAACAAAACCAGCTGGAGTACCTGAGACGGAAGAAGGAAAGGGGGCATCTGCTTTTCAGCCAGTAGACTGCAAGGAAGGGCAAGTTATTAAAGAAGAAAGAAAACATATTTTCAAATTTTAGTATTATGTTTTAGCCATGGCAGTTGTAACAGTTCTAGCTGATGTTAACAAATGTCAAATATGATTGGAGAGAGAATGAGAGGCTCTTCCCAAACTATGATATGCTTGGTAGGAATTAAATTTCTGTTATCCTTGTTTTTGTTTGGCAAATGATTCTCTGATGTGTGAACCGGAGAATACAGTACATGTTTGTATATATAAGGCTGCAGTGCTTACATTATCAACTTTTGTTTATAACTCAGCCCTTGGAAGTACTGTTGAGGAAAGGAATTGGTCTAAATTTGAAAATCTTAAGACATTTCTGCAGGTACAGTCAAAGAAACATACCGACTCCTAAAGAAATGTCCAGACATCTTTGCTTTGAAGGAAAGATAAACAGTGTTCTTACAAGGTGGGAAGAGTGTCAAAGAGATTCATGCTCACAGGCTCAGAGAAAGATTGTTTAGATGTGCAGGCTTTGTTAACCATGAGCAAGTGAAATGAGTTGGCATGACAACCTGCAAACATCCTCTAGCAAAATAGTAACAGTAAAAAAGTAAATAATTAAAAACAAAGGAAGGAAGATGAAAACAAATTAAACTAGCCTGTCAAATATAGATTGAAAAAATTACCTAAGATAAGATAAAAATGAGATAGAAATCTGAAGTCCTCCATGAGTACCCAATGTTATGCATTATGAAAGAAAATACATTATCTAAAGAAAAACCATGAATTCCATAGCTGTGAACTCAATGATAAAACAAGAGAAAAAAAAAATGCTCAGAGTTGAGGAGGCAAACTGAGAACTTTAAAAAGACTCTTATAAATCTAACAGATAAATTGGAATCAAGAAAGACAGAACTGCAGATAAGATCACTGGCATGAGGGAAATGCTTGAAATAATTGTGGCGAAAGCAGAGGGAAGATACAGAAATTAGAATAATTAGCAAAAAGATGATAGAAAGAAGGAAAATGGATATCTCTGAAGGGTGAAAGCCAATGAATGGAAAGGAAAAATATTTAAAAACATATTGAAAGAAGAAAAGAATAAGAGTATCTGGGTCTGCAGATTAAATGGGTCCATCAAGTTGACACAAAACAGGATATCCAAACATAACCTGTTATCTAGCATTAAGGAAAAAAGAAGAATTCTACTGTCATCCAGATGATAAAATAAAATCAAGTTGCATAGAAAGGGAAAAACAAACAATACAGGCTTACCTCTGACATCTTCATAGAAATTTTGAGTGCCAGGAGATACTGGAGGATAATAAGTGATACCAATGAAAATATATCAAGCAACCTGCTGTAGGAGTATATTCTCAATGATATAATACCTATCTGCCTTACTGGAAAAAAAAAAATTACTCAGGTGTAGATTTTGTGAAACCAATATCCAAAACTCAACAGTGGAAATGTATGATAAAATTCTCACAGTGATACTGCATTAATTTAACTAAGGACTAGGGCTTTGCAAGTGGCTCAGTGGTAGAGAATCTGCTTCCAAGCAGGAGAAATGTGTTTGATCCCTGGATTGGGAAGATCCCCTGGAGAAGAAAATGGCAACCCAGTCCAGTATTCTTGCCTGGCAAAACCCATGGACAGAGTTACCTAGCAGGCTACAGTCCATGGGGTTGCAAAGAGTTGGACATGACTGAGCAATGGAACACAAACACACACAAACATAGCTATAGAATTGAAGGTAGATATAGCATCATTCTTACTATTTTTGAGATATTTATATGTACTTAAAATGTAGAAAAAGATGGGAAAGGCGATGGAAGGAAGTATAAGTAATAATTGCCCATATTTTTAAACTGCGAGTCCAATTATATTGTGAGAACTTGAAATATATGATTAAAAAAATAAAATATATATGCTGTGTGTGCATATATATTATATCTTTAAATTTTTCCCCTAGCTTTATGTCTGGCAAGAGGGTAGAAGCAATGGTATGGGTGTTTGGCATTTTTTTTTTTCAAGAGGTTCTTGTTTTTTTTTAATGTGGACTATTTTTCAAATCTCTATTGAATTTTTACAGTATTGTTTCTGTTTTACATTTTGATCTCTATTGAATTTTTACAGTATTGTTTCTGTTTTACATTTTGTGTTTTTTGGCCACAAGGCATGTGAGATCTTAGTTCCCTGATCAGGAATTGAACTTACACTCCCTGCACTGGAAGGTGAAGTCTTAACCACTGGTCCACTAGGGCAGTCCCATAGTATATGGTTTCTAAATGCTGTATTCCATTAAAACAAATCAAGGTGAGAAGACAGATTTGAGTCTGGGACAGGAAAAGTATAGCTAAGCCTGAAACAAGAATGTGCTCAAAGAATGATAGTGACATAAAAGAGGACAGAGGATCTGGGCTGGAAGGGCTCCTACTGGCCAAATTTGAAATAATTTCAATATTAATATATATAATAAATAATTGATTTTAAGCAATTGAATAAAATAAAAATCCATGAGGTTATTTTAATATAAATAAGTAAATACATTCATACATAGATGGGATGGGAAAGCTCTCTTTTACAATAAAATGACAGCTAATAATTATAGAAATAATCAATTGGTGCTAAAAACTGCTGGGTAAGAGTATAACAAGAAAACAGATCAAAGTTAAGTTCATCAATTTCAGAGCAACCTAAATTCATGTGATACTTTTGTTTTTGTATTTTTTGGGGGGGTGGGTATAGTTACTTTACAATGTTGCATTCATTTCTACTGTACAGCAAAGTCAATTGGCTATACATAGACATATATCTCCTCTTTTTTGGGTTTTCTTCCCATTATGTGCCTTTGCTATAATGCATTGAAAAGGATCCAACATCACTTCCCTGACATTTCTGCTAAGAATATGTAACCTGAGTCTAATACTCAGGAAATGTGAGTCCAATCCAAGCTGGGAGATAGTCATAAAATAATTTGCTGTACCCTTAAAAATTTTAAGATCTATAAAGACAAAGATTGAGGAAATGTTCCAAATTAAAGGAATCTATAGAGAAAGAACACTGAGTGGGTGACAGTTGACTAGATCCTAAAATAGAGAAATAATGGCTCTAAAGGAGATTAGTGGGATGATTAAAAAATTAGAATGTGAACTGTGCATTAGATAATAATATTGTATCAATGTTAAATTTCATAATTTTTAGAATTATACAGAAGTGATATAAGAAAATGTACTTGCTCTTAGGAAGTACACACTGCACACTGCTAAAGGTTACATTGTCTCCAACTTACTCTCAGTGATTCAGAGAAAAAGTAATATACCTATACAGAGATCGATAGATGGAAATTGGTAAACTGGGGTAGAGGGTGTGTAGGTTTTGTTTGTAGTATTCTTATAGTCTCTGTAAGTTTGAAATCGTGCTGAAATAAAAAGTTTTGTTGTTCAGTTGTGCGCTATTCTTTGTGACCTCATGGACTGCAGCATGCCAGTCTTCCTGTCCCTCACCATCTGCTGCAGTTTGCCCAAATTCATGTCCGTTGAATCGGTAATGCCATCCAACCATCTCATCCTCTGTCATTCTCTTCTCCTTACAGACACCTAATAATGGCTCACATCTCTACTATAGCCCTTCCACCTTTGCACAGCTATTTCTGTACTACATCTCTCTGAGTAGAAAGCGGTATCTTCAAAGTTTTTCACCAATTGGCAAATTCCAATACATTTATGTCTCATTCATATGTTTATAAACTACACACACGCACACACACCCAATACTTCTAACACTTCATTGAAATGCCACAGGTCTTTGTCCTTGTTCACCTTTTCTAGTTACACTCACTCTTCTGATCATCTCATCTACTCATATCTTTAAATGTCGTCTACTTGTCAATAACAAATGGAGTTTAAAGAATAAAAACACTCTAGCATTTAATCAGCAAGGTCCAATGATATCTCTCCCTTTGACTGAAATATATATTCTTTCATAGGAAAGTATTACTAATGTAGATGATGATAGATTCATTGAATAATATCAAGAAAGAAATCAAAGTTGAAGTTTATCAAAAGAACAAAGGACTTGATCATTTCCAGGATAAAGATATAAAGAATCTACTGACTGAAATTAGAAAGAGAAATAAAATTATTTTCTCAGTAAGCTAAAATTGCCAGTAATTATCTTACCAGTTCAATAATTGCTGGCTAAACTGGCCTGTGGGACTAATTTTTCACCCTAGAATTATGGGGAATACTCATTGGCATCTCATAATCACAAATAAGGATGGTGGGATTGATAGATTCAACAATGTGTTGATTAAAATGAAGGAAACATTGCAGGGGACAATTTTTTATGAAGATGGATCTATTCAAGTTATGGATTTTTATTGCTTAGTGGTCATATAGTGATGAAAAATAAAGTATTCATATTTGAAACAGACAAATCCTCACACAAAAGCAATCCTTAAGAAGAAGTCAAATAAGCGATTCTTGAACACTTGATTAAACAGAGGAATGGGTAGTAGGAAAGTCAGTTCACATGAGATTGTTTAATGACAGCTTCTTCCATATTGATGAGATTAGGATCCTTGTGTGATTCATTCAAATCGGTAAACGTTTGTTAGGTAGTCATTTTATTAAGCTTCTTGACTACCAGTAAAATATCATTGCATTTATTTTTTGTAGCAACCTGAGAAGTTGTGTAAGTCAGTCCAAGGTATTAAGAATGGAGGAGAGAAATTTTATGATGATTAAAGAAGACACATGTGTGATTATGTTTGCTTGCTTGTCTGTAAAGGTAAACACATTTTAATAATTTCAAAAAATGAGGTAAATAAGGAAAATGTTTACCTTTTGAAAACCAGGTTTGTAGATATATATATGTATTTATATGTATAAATATGCATGTATGTGAGCAGATGTAGATAGTTGCATGGATGAATTGATAGACAATCTGGGTGGATGTACTACAAGTGTTGATCCTTAACAATAGAATTAGTGAGGGTTAAGATGATAGAAACATTAAATTTTACCTTATATTCCTCTTCATTATATTTTGTTCAGTTCGGTCACTCAGTCATGTCTGACTTTTTGGGACCCCGTGGACTGCAGCACTCCAGGCTTCCCTGTCCATCACCAACTCCTGGAGCTTGCTCAAACTCATGTCCATCAGGTTGGTTATGCCATCCAACCATCTCACCCTCTGTTGTCCCCTTCTCCTCCTGCCTTCAGTCTTTCCCAGCATTAGGGTCTTTTCCAGGGAGTCAGTTCTTCACATCAGGTGGGCAAAGTATTGGATATTCAGCTTCAGCATCAGTCCTTCCAATGAATATTCAGGGTTGATTTCCTTTAGGACTGACTAGTTTGATCTCCTTGCCGTCCAAGGGACTCTCAAGAGACTTCTCCAGCACCACAGTTTGAAAGCATCAATTCTTCGATGCTTTGCTTTCTTCATAGTCCACCTCTCACACCCATACATGACTTATGAAAAAACCATAGCTTTGACTAGACAGACCTTTGTTGGCAAAGGAATGTCTCTGCTTTTTAATATGCTGTCTAGGGTTGTCATAGCTTTTCTTCCAAAGAGCAAGTGTCTTTTCATTTCCTGGCTGCAATCACCATCTGCAGTGATTTTGGAGCCCCCAAAAAATAAAGTCTGTCACTGTTTCCATTGTTTCCCCATCTATTTGCCATGAAGGGATGGGACTGGGTGCCATGATCTTCGTTTCTGAATGTTGAGTTTTAAGCCAACGTTTTCACTCTCCTCTTTCACTTTTATCAAGAGGTCCTTTAGTTCCTCTTCACATTCTGCCATAAGGGTGGTGTCATCTGCATTTTCCCTGAGCAGTCTTGATTCCAGCTTGTACTTCATCCAGCCCAGAATTTTGCATGATGTACTCTGAATATAAGTTAAATAAGCAGGGTGACAATATACAGCCTTTGTGTACTCTTTTCCCAGTTTTGAACTAATCCATTCCATGTCTTGTTCTAACTGTTGCTTCTTGACCTGCATACAGATTTCTCAGAAGGCAGGTCAGGTGGTCTGTTATGCCCATCTGTTGAAGAATTTTCCACAGTTTGTTGTGATCCACACAGTCAAAGGCTTTAGCATAGTCAATGAAGCAGAAGTAGATGTTTATCTAGAATTTTCTTGCTTTTTCCATGATCTAATGGATATTTGCAATTTGATCTCTGGTTCCTCTGCCTTTCCTAAATCCAGCTTTAACATCTGGAAGTTCTCAGTTCACATACTGTTGAAGCCTCTCTTGGAGAATTTTGAGTATTAGTTTGCTAGCGTGTGATTGAGTGCAATTTTGTGGTAGTTTGAGCATTCTTTGGCATTGCCTTTCTTTGGGATTGGAATGAAAGCTGACCTTTTCCAATCCTGAGGCCACTGCTGAGTTTTCCAAATTTGCTGGCATATTGAGTGCAGCACTTTAACTGCATCATCTTCCAGGATTTGAAATAGCTCAGCTGGAATTCCATCACCTCCACTAGCTTTGTTCATAGTGATGCTTCCTAAGCCCCATTTGACTTCGCACTCCAGGATGTCTGGCTCTAGGTGAGTGATCACACCATTGTGGTTATCTAGGTCTTTAAGATCTTTTTTGTATAGTTCTTCTGTGTATTCTTGCCACCTTTTCTTAATATCTTCTGCTTCTGTTAGTTCTGTAGTGTTTCCTTTATTGAGCCCATCTTTGCATGAAGTATTCCCTTGGTATCTCTAATTTTCTTGAAGAGATCTCTAGTCTTTCCCATTCAATTGTTTTCCTCCATTTCTTTTCATTGATTATTAATAATCATTGATTACTTATATATATATAAGGAAATATGCTATTTATGCATTGGAAAGGAATCAAAATAATAAGGAAAGAGTCTGACTTCCTTGTATTTGTTGGCCTTGAATCTTGAGGTCCAATGTCAAAGAATTGATGGGCACTTTGTTTTTATAATTTTCTCAACCATGCTCATGTATCTAGGAACTTGTCAAGGACTACAGTGCAGGGAGGAGGCTTCTCTATTCATTTCCAACACTTTGTCTTGTAAATGTGGATTCATTCTTTCCTTGTCAAAAATGATAGTGTCAGGAAGCAACCCTACACTTCTGAGAAAAATCTGTTCTTCTGTATAAATTCAGTGGTTTGGGGGGCCCAAAGACGCTTAATATTTAAAAAATATCAAGCACTAGGTGGTTCAGCATTTTGTATCTGATGACTTTTCCCATAAGAAAATCCTCATAGTCCTCCTATTATACCCTAAAAAATAAAATGTTTCCCCACTGTCTATGTTTTTATTCTGGGAAATCTTAAAAAAAATCATAATTGTGGTTACCAGTGCAGTTGTTTCTTCAATAGCTGGCTGTTTTAGCATTTTTATGATGCAACAGAACTTCTCAGTCCTCATAGATGAATAAACCTTAAATAAATATAAAACATATGGGAGATAATTATCTCAGAGGATAGTCCAACTTCACATCTGAAGTAACCCCCAATGTACTCTAACTAAATCCTCTCATTTTTTAAACAGGAGAAAACTAAGCCACAGTGAAGTCAATTGTTTTGTCCAAGGTTGGAAACCTAATTAATCATGACTGATCTCTCCCTCCTGTCTGTACCTGAGAATGTTTGCTTCCTGTGCTGTATTCATCCTTCCTTTTGTCTAGCTTAGTAAGGAAATTTGTCTTATATAAGAAAGGATATTTTCATCTAAGGAAAAAGAAATCTAAAAGTGGGACAGGAGAGTGGATTGAGATTTGACTCAATTTGGTGTTATTAATATTGATTCTTTTATGGTTAATGCATTGAAAAATAAGGCATGTGCTTATTTTGAGACAATCAAAATAGCTCAGGGCACCCATCTAGACTAATATCTTTATATTTTATACCCAAAATATGTATGTGAATACATTACTTTTTATGGGATGCTAGATAATGGTCTCTCAGATGTTTAAGAATCCACCTGCAATGCAGGAGACCTGGGTTTGATCCCCAGGTTGGGAAGATCCCCTGGAGAAGCAAATGGCTACCTACAACAGTATTCTTGCCTAGAGAATTCCATGGACAGAGAAGTCTAGTGGGCTATAATCCATGGGGTTGCAAAGTTGGACACAACTGAACAACTAACACCACGGTTACTAGACACTGCATGCTTGCTGTCTGTGAGTCTCTTAAAATGAACTGGCATTTCTTATTGCTCCATATCATTTTTAATAAAATAAACTATGAAACTAAAAGGATTATTACATCTCAAATGGTTCAGTTGATCTGACTCTTATATGTGTATTTGAATACTTTGTCCAAGTTGTATAAAAAGTCTTTTTTTGCTGTTAATCTTGACTCACTTTAGGAGCCAGTTACTCTAAAACCAATGACCTCATTTTTTATAATATCATCATCTAAAAGACAGGTTTAATGCAAACCTCTAGGTGGGATGGTGTATATCCGGGTTTGTCTATAAGAGCCCTAGTTTTTATCTGCTATCCCACTGTAATTAATCAGTGCCTCTTTTTAATCTAAAGGAGTCAAGTTTTGGATAGTGAACTATATGGTTATCCTACCTGTAGTAGCTGCAAAATATGCTAGAGAAGGAATTCCCTCCTCCAACTTTAAGGCAAATCAGCATTTTTTTTCCTGTTTGAGCTGCCTGCCCCTTTCTGTTTTCAGTGTCTTAAGAGTTTTGCCTCTTCCCTTCCTAGATTCATTGAAGCTGATTTTTCTTTCAAACTGCATTCTACTCAAAACTCAGTATTTGACTTGATTGAACTAGGATATCTGCCAAGTCGACTTTCATTTTATTTTCAACTGGCTATCCTTCTATACAGTGTGAATAAATCTTTCAGGCTTTAAATGATTAGATTATCAAGAGGAATTTGATGAAGGGTTTGTGCTTTGCAGGGAGAAAAACATACAGTTTCATAGACACAATGCAAATACAATTGTTTGTGTGTTGTACGCTGTGCTTATTCACTCACCGACTTCCTGAAGCTCTTTGAGCTGTATCCCCCAGGCTATGTGTCCGTGGGATTTTTCAGGCAAGAATACCGGAATGGGTTGCCATTTCATTCTCTAGGGGATATTTCTGAACCAGGGGTTGAACCCATGTCTCCTGTATTTCCGGCGGGTTCTTTACCCTATTGAGCCATTGGGGAAGCCCATTGTTTGTGTTAAATCTCAAATCTGAACATGCTTACACCTAAAAAGTCTAAACAGTCTGCCTAAGGAATCTTTTAAGATCCTGCCAAATCATATTCCAGTCTCTTCAATCCTAGTCACCCAAGTTTAAAAGAGTGTCCAAAATCTATGATCTCCTAAAAGGGATGAACAATTCAGTGTAAAAAAATATGATATTGTAGCCATGGGAACATGAGTTCAAATTCTGCTATCACTCTTTTTAAGTGTGGTGCCTTGGCTTCCTAACCTGCAAATGGATAGAGTTTTATATAATAAGGATTTACATTTTCATGAACATCTTACACCATATACATTTTTCTGTAATGATTTTATGGACCTTTGGAAGTAAGTTTGTCTGTCCTTTATCTTTCTATCTATGTAATGATTTAAATATCTTTTGAGATCATCTGTCTTTCTGTCTCTCCAGACCATCACAACGTCTTATATTGATACAGTAGCATCCTCTTAAGTAGTCCTTGAGATCTCTTGTTCCTAAATTATTTTTCTACTTGGCTGTCTAAAAACAAAATAGCCCATGTTTAAATTCCTTTAGTAGCTACCCACGACCTTCAGGATAAAGCCTACATTCCTGACTCTGGCTTTTGCCTGTATTTCTTTCTGCATATTTTACCCACTACTGTATGTCATTCATTCCACCTTCCAGCTCTGTAGAACTACTTGAAGTGGCCCAAGTCTATCCTTATCTCCTGCCTGAAATGTTAGTCCTTTTCCTTTCCTTCTGCACTCAAAGTATTTCTTGGTTGCATCTCCTCAAGGAAGCCTTCTTTGGTCCTGTCCCTTCTTATAGTGTCATGTGTGTGCATGCTCAGTCGCTCCATCATGTGCAACTCTTTGAGACTCCATGGACTGTAGCCCACCAAGTTCCTCTCCCCATGAGATTTTCCAGGCAAGAACACTGGAGTGGGTTTCCATTTCCTTCTCCAGTAGATCTTCCTAACCCAGGGGTAGAACCAGCATCTCCTGCATTGGCAGCTGGATTATTTTTTAACTACTGAACCATCAGGGAAGCCCTCCATTATGTTCCCGTATAATTCAGTGTTAATTTCCCCAATAGTCAGTACCCTTCTTTCACCTCCAAGAGTCCCTATGTTGGATTTTGTATTTTTCTTTATACTCAAACATTACATTTTATATGAACTTAATAAATACAGGCTTCAATAAACTGAAGAAAATAACGAAGTAAAGAAAGGCAGAGAGACCTTATTTCCTAGAGAATTTTGTATTCTGGATACAGAAATATTTTCATCCCATGATATAACAAGGGATTATTATAGAGACCTCATCAATTCAGTTCAGTCGCTCCGTTGTGTCCGACTTTGGGACCCCATGAACTGCAGCACACCAGGCCTCCCTGTTTATCACCAACTCCTGGAGCTTGCTCAAACTCATGACCAATGAGTCAGTGATGCCATCCAACCATCTCATTCTCTCTCATCCTCTTCTCCTCCTGCCTTCAATCTTTCCTAGCAGCAGGGTCTTTTCCAATGAGTCAGTTCTTTGCATCAGATGGACAAAGTATTGGAGATTCAGCTTCAACATCAGTCCTTCCAATAAATATTCAGGACTGATCTCCTTTAGGATGGACTAGTTGGATCTCCTTGCAGTCCAAGGGACTCTCAAGAGTCTTCTCCAACATCACAGTTCAAAACCATCAATTCTTCAACACTCAGCTTTCTTTATGGTCCAGCTCTCACATTCATGCATGACTACAGGAGAAACCATAGCTTTGACTAGAAGGACTTTTGACGGAAAAGGATTGTCTCTGCTTTTTAATATGCTGTCTAGGTTGGTCATAGCTTTCTCCCAAGGAACAAGCGTCTTTTAATATCATGGCTGGAGTCACCATTTGCAGTGGTTTTGGAGCCCAAGAAAATAAAGTCTGTCACTGTTTGCATTGTTTCCCCATCTATTTGCCATGAAGTGATGGGACCAGATGCCAAGATCTTCGTTTTCTGAATGTTGAGTTTTAAGCCAGCTTCTTCACTCTCCTCTTTCACTTGCATCAAGAGGCTCTTTAGTTCCTCTTCACTTTCTGCCATAAGGGTGGTGTCATCTGCATATCTGAGGTTATTGATGTTTCTCCCGGCAATCTTGATTCCAGCCTGTGCTTCATTCAGTCTGGCATTTTGCATGATGTGCTCTGCATATAAGTTAAACAAGCAGGGTGACAATATGCAGCCTTGACTTTCTCCTTTTCCTATTTGGAACCAGTCTGTTGTTCCATGTCCAGTTCTAACTGTTGCTTCTTGACCTGCATGCAGATTTCTCAGGAGGCAAGTCAGGTGGTCTGGTATTCCCATTTGTTGAAGAATTTTCCACAGTTTATTGTGATTCACATAGTCAGAGGCTTTGGCATTTTCAATAGAGCAGAAGTACATGTTTTTCTGGAACTCTTGCTTTTTCTATGATCCAGTTGATGTTGGCAATTGATCTCTGCTTCCTCTGCCTTTTCTAAATCCAGCTTGAACATCTGGAAGTTCACGGTTCACATATTATTGAAGCGTGGTTTGGAGAATTTTGAGCACTACCTTGCTAACATGTGAGATGAATGCAATTGTGTGGTAGTTTGAACATTTTTTGGCATTGCCTTTCTTTGGAATTGGAATGTAAACTGACCTTTTCCAGTCCAATGGCATTGCTGAGTTTTGCAAATTTGCTGGCATATTGAGTGCAGCACTTTCACAGCATCATCTTTTAGGATTTGAAATAGCTCAACTGGAATTCCATCACCTGCACTAGCTTTGTTTGTAGTGATGCTTCCTAAAGCCCACTTGACTTCAGACTCCAGTATGAGAGACCTCATGACTTTTCACAAAACCTTGTCCATAGAAAGCAATAAAAAATATTTTTAGTTTTGATTTATTGACTAAATAAGTAGCACCTATGTATTTCAATTAATATTTAATCTTAGTACATAGGAAAAGGGCATTTTTTCCAACAATTATTTTATATGATGCTATTTTTCATTTAGTGGCAACAATGTTCCAGCAAAGGATTTTCTCTACATCATTGTGTCCTAGGGGACAACTGCTGTGGTGCTTGGGGAAAATCATTTTCTTCCTAAGAAAGAATCCCCCTCTGTTTGCCCACCATCACATTAGCACTTTTCTTTTTTAAAGAAAATTTTTTGTTGTGGGCCATTTTTTAAATTCATTGTTGAATTTGTTACAATATTACTTCTTTTTTATTAATTTATTTTTTTAACTTCTTTTTTATGGTTATTTCTGGGGGGGAGCCATGAGGCATGTGGGATCCTAGGTCCCCAGTCAGCAATTGAACCCACACCCCCTACATTGGAGGGCAAAGTCTTAACCACTGGACCATCAGGGAAGTTTCCCTTTCAGTACCTTTCTGATGTGACTGGACCCAGCGTGTGTTGAGCCAGTTGCATCATCCCACAGCGCACCTGAGCCCCAGGACCTCAGAGACTGACTCACTAGAACAGGTAATTAGGAAGCAGTAGGACAGGAGATGGGGGCAATCCAATTTACAGCTCACTGGAGGGCTCTGAATCAGTGTGGAGGAGGACTGAGATGGTGGATGAGATTATCTGTGAGCTCACCTCTCTAAAATTACTTAGTCTTCCCCCTTTTCATTTAGAAAACATATGTTGTGAATGCAAAGATTTAGCTTCTTCTCCTGAAGAGTTGGCAGCTGAGAGTAGTTTCTCGAAACCACCTGGAAAGGATAAAATTTGTTGTCGGATATCTGCTGTTTAAATAAAGGTAGTTACTGTAGAGTTTAGGATACAAAGGAAATATCCGGAAGCTCTCAGGCCCTTGTAGCAAATATAATCCCATACCTAGTTCGGTGCATGTATCCATAAAGGATATTCTGGCAAGTCAAAGGTATACTCTGGCCTTTGTGTTAGGAAAATTTAAGGGCTTAGAGTCCCCTTGTGTAGGTACAGTTACATACCTAGTGTCCAACGGGGGCTCTTTATTTCTGGGATGCCTAGCTGCTGAGCCACGAGGAGATTTGCAGGGTTCCATCAGTTGTAAAGATGGGTTAGTCTTTGCCCTCATGCTTGTGGACTTAGGTTAGATGCTTGTTGACTGAAGGGTAGGAGCCCAGGTGGGACTGTAAATAGTTCATTCAAGAAATGTTGATCAAAGACCTCTTTTATAGTCGGCACTGTTCTGAACACTGGGAATGATGAGTTTTAAAAGAGCCTAAACCTTATCTTTCTGATCTTCTTTGTAACTTCTGATGCATTTCTGATAATATTTTATAATTAAATTTATAAAACTTATTCTATTTGTTTTAAATCAGATGATAATTGCTTCACAACATATTGTTTGTTTCTGCCAGACAGCAACTCGAATCAATCATAGCTATATACATGTGTGTATATATATATATATATATATATATACACACACACACATAACTTTGTATATGTGTATATATATATATTCCCTCCCTCTTGAGCCTTATCCCCACCCATCTGGGTCATCACAGAGCACCAGGCTGTGCTCCCTGCATTATATAACAGCTTATTCTAAAAGAGATACAGTGAACATATTTAAACTAATTGAATGAGTGAATAACTAAAAAAGAACCGAAGATAATTTTGGATAGTGGTAAGTGCTGTGAAGAAAAACCAAAATAGGGAAATGAGGTAGAGAGAGTGTGTGTATGTGGTCGGGAGGATGGTTAACCAGAGTGGTCAGGATGTTCTTTTTCTGGAAAGAAAGCATTTAAAATGAGCTCTGAATGCTGAGAAGAGGGTAGTTCTGTGAAGATATGAGGGAGACACTTTCTAGACAAATGGAACAGCATTTAGGAAAGTAGGAAAGATAAATGGGGGCAAAATGGTGAAGAGCCTAGGAAGCTGTGGCTAGCATTTGGATTTATACTGAGGGCCATAGGAAACCATGGCAGAGATGAAGCAAGGAGTAATGGCAAATGATTGAACAGTGTGAACCAGAGGATAATGGGAAACTGAAAGGAATGAAGGAGAGGGATGATGGGAACCCGTTGGATGATATAAAGCGGGAGATGATAGAAACCAACAGAGGAGATGACGAAGGGAATGGTGACTCTAGCTGCTGTGAGGAGACTGGACTGTGAATGGAGAAGGCAACGTAGCAAGCAGGAGCTTGAACTAGTTTAAGAGAGTTGATGCTTGAGATTTTTATGTGCTTCAGTCCCCTGGGACTGTTAAAAATGTCCACCTATGAAAACTCTTACCAAACACAAAATAATCTAACAGCTGTTCCCGTGATCACTTCCCTTCCCTGCTATCACAAAACTGCTCTCTGGGATTCTTTGGTGCAAACCTTCTTCTAGTGTTACTGTAAACCTAAAAATTGAGAGGAGGAGACCGAGAGTTTGAGAACTGCGATGGCCTTGCCTGGGTTCATACAGTCTGCCCTGGAGTTCACCTCTGATCTAAGTGCTACTCCCATCAGGGGAATTCAGCGCCATAGATTCCATCTTCATAACACAGTAATTCTTCCCTCTAAACTTACCTAAGGATTCTGAAATTCAGAGCATGCCCAGAGTGAGGGCAACTTGCAGTATGTCCAAGGGACCTAAATATAAAGAGATAGGATTTTTAAGATGATTGTATACCACTGTGTTATTTTAGATCGTGCTGAATTTCACATATTGACAGCAATTGCTTCCCTTTCAGTGGGGAGAAAGGAACAGGGTTATGAATTACAAAGTAAGTTTGAGGGCCAATTTCCTGTTGCTTGCACTGGTCACCAAAATTGCTGGTTCTTTCTCTGTTTACCCTATTTTGAGAGACTTTGGTTCCTGAAGTCAGTACCTATAATCTATTGTCTGTGGCTCAGCCCACTTCTGCTCTAAACAGCCTGATGGTACCTGACTTCTCTCTACACCTTTTTTTTTCCCGAGTCTGCTCAGCAGCCCTGACTCACCCTGACGTCAGTCATTCCATCTCTGTGTTTCCTCACAGCCTACTTCTCTTTCAAGGTTTTACTCACACTTCCTTCCTGCCCCTTCTAACATCCAAAAGGCCAAGTGTTCAAATAAAGAGTAAAAGCTTAAGAAGTAAAGGAAAAAATATGGAAAAATTTTTAGTAAACCCAAGGAATAAACATCTGTGTGTCAAACTCTTGTCATATTTGACATACTAGTGTTAGGTATAAATGTAGATTAGATGTTAATGTCTGTGGGGTTTTCATTTTCTTAGAGCTCAGTCAAGCAAGATTAATTAAGAACAAAAGGAAAATAGGATCATGCCATTGTGTCAAGAAGCACAGAGTATGTTTTACAAGATTTCTTTCTCAGCATTTACATTTTCTGAATATCAACTATTTATTTGTCAGGGTTGGAAAACGTATATGGTATGTGTTACTCAACACTTTGGAAAATGTCTTGAAAAATCTAATCCAATTTTCATTTTGAAAAGAATACTTTCACAATTATTTGTTCACAATTGCATTGCTTTCTGCCAAAGACCAGGACAAGCATAGATAAATGGAATCTTGAAAGTAGACAAGAAATATCAAAGCCAAACAGTGAATTTCTGAGTTAAGGAATGAAAAAGTTTAAAAATGGTCTTTAATGATCTGAGTAATTTAGTTAATTGTGTCTTTGAGTCATAGCGTGTAAAGTCGATTTGACATTAATATTTTAAGGAGTCACATCAGATAGAAAGATCAGTAGTGACCAGAGCAATTTTAGCCTGGGCCACTTCATATTTTGGCATATCTGACCCTAGGATGGATGTTTTTGAGAGTGAACAACTCAATAGGTAGAATGTAAGTAAATGTTAGGCATATGGTTAATGTATGGGAATGAAGAAAAACATGCTATAGAAAATTGGCCTTACTTCCCATCTAAACCCTTTGATTTTATTTGAAAATTGTGCACTTCTCTGAAAAAGCTATTGCTTGTCAGTTATTATATTCCACAAGGGAAGGATGAGGTAGGTTTATAAATATTCAATTAATATTTTTAATAAGTGAATGAATGAATGTATTTCAGAAAGGAAACTTTAAAAAAATTATAATAAAGAAATCATCCCTTCAGCTCAAGAAAAATAATTTCTCATATATAAGTAGGAAAAGTGATGTGACAGATACTAAATAAAAATTATTGTGATGTTTATCTCACATTTAACAAAATATATAAAAAGTCATAGTCAAGAATAGCAAACTTCCCTGGCGGTCCAGTGGTTAAGAATTCATCTTCCAGTGTAGAGTATGCTGGTTTGATCCCTGGTTGGGGAGGTAAGATCCTGCATGCCTCATGGCCAAAAACATAAAAAAAGAAGCAATATTGTAACAAATTCAATAAAGACTTTAAAAATGGTCCCCATTAAAAAAATCTTTTAAAAAAGTGATTAAAAAATAAACTTGTATATGTGGTGAAATTTTTTTTTGACAATTTAGAAGCAGAGATTTTTGGTGGTAATAATGTATTTCTGATTCAAAAGCCAAGTAACTACCACGGATACTGGGCAGGAAACTGAATACTTACTCTAACAAGTCACAGCTCCGCCCCTTCAGAAGGAGTCCTCTGTAAGGACTAAGAGATAGCCATCCATACCCCCTGAAAAATGGCAACTCCTGAGACATAAAAAATATTCTGGAAAATCAACAGAGGAAAATATTATTTCCTGAATATAAAAGAAATTAGACATTAGAGAGATGTTCAGTATTAAGGACTGTGAAGTGAAGGGAAATGTTTTTTCCTGAGAACAGGTGGTTCTGACATTGTAATTGTATTACTTGTCCCTGCCAGCGTGTGGGTATTCTACAAGGATGCAGAGGAAAAAAGTAAACTATTTACCCTCAGGTACAATAGTGTAATAGAAAAAGCCTTGAACTAGGAGTTGTGAAATCTGATAACTATTCTTAGCTGATGCAAATGAGCTTTGTGAGTGACCTTGCACAAATCATATTTTCTCTAGGCATCACTTTCATTATTTACGAAGTGAAGGCATTGGGCTAAATTATATTTAAGATCCTGATGTGCTTTCTATGGTTCTCATTTTTAATCCCCCCCCTCCTTTTTTTTGTCTATTTCTAAATGCTCAAATACTACATTATTTAAGGTATATTTCCTGGCAGTTTTTTTTTTTTTTTTTTCTTCCCTCTCTGTCTCTTTCTTCAATATATGGGATAGGAGGATACTGACTAAGTCTGAGGGGAAGGAGGAAGAAGATTTGCTACAGGAAGGATTTCTGTCCCCCTCTACAAGGAAACTTAAATACAGCTACCACCGCTTTGAAAGGAATGGTTTATGTCCCAACAGCACTTTCCAGACAAGCTCTGTACTTTTTTGCCAACAGAATTAACTTTAAACTGAAGTCAGTAGACAGTTAAGCAAGAGTCGACACTGGAAACAGCTGTGAGTAGACCAGACCAGTTACTTATAAGGTACTGTTTTTTAACTCATAGAAATCTCCTTCAAGGTTCATTTCTTTCAGGCACAAGAATTCTGTGGTCATCTGACCTTTTTCTCCCACTTTGCCTCTATTCTGAGAGAAAACACACTCTTAAAATATCTTAGCCCTTGAGTGTTTCAGTCTTGTTTTGTAGCTGTTGTTGGTTGAAGCTGCTAAGTTTTGTTTTGCTTTTAGGAAACTAATAATTGTTGTTATTTTATATTGAATCTTAGTTTAGTTTTTCCTTTGTTGACTCTTGTCATGGGTGGCTTTTATGTTTTGTTGTTCAGGTTGAATAAAGCAGGATATGCTTTAATATTACAGAATGTACAGAATGCTCTTGACTTGGGGAAGCAGGGCAGAGATTGGTTAATGCATCGTCAGTTTGAAGTACAGAACCTATAGAGTCAGTCAGAGAAGGGGACCAGCATAGGGCAAGCCCCAGGCCCTATAACTGTCTGGGTCAAGACTCCCTGCCTTCATCACAGCTTGGTGGATCTGACCTGGAAAACATGAGTTTTTAAACTGGAGTTTTATCTTTAGTTTGTTGCTATACTTGTTCATTTTAACCCTTCCTTCCCTTGATCCCCATTTAGTTTTACAATTCTGGTAAACTTGCTTTTTTTTTTTAATTTTTGGATGAAGTTTATCTTATTAAGTTCATCCACCTTAAAGGGACAGCATTTCTAAGAGTGATGTTTGCTGCAAGAATTCAAATCACTGAGCTCTGAAGGGGTTTTCAGAGCAGAGCAGGAGTAGCCCACCTGGTTGTGGAGTGGACAGATAAGACCCCATGTACCACTGTCATCTGAGATGGCCCTCTTGCCCAGAGGCCTGGTTAGCTAATACTATATATAGTATTTGCTGCTGGTCAATAAACAAGTTACGGAGAACTAAGGAGTTCTCTATCTATGGGCTTTCCAGAAACAGAAGCTTAGAAGTTTACTACTGAAAACTCCAAAAAGTTTAGAGAAAATTTAGCCACTTTTTGGAGAGTTATCTTTCTGAAATCTACTCTAATAATATGTGTGTGCTCAGTTGTGTCTGAATCTTTGCAACCCCATGGACTGTAGCCTGCCAGGCTCCTCTGTTCATGGGATCTCCCAGGCAAGAATACTGGAATGGGTTGCCATTTCCTCCTCCAGGGGATCTTCCCAACCCAGGGATCGAACCCAGGTCTCCTGCATTGGCAGGCGGATTCTTTACCACTGAGCCACCTGGGAAGCCTTAGATATTTTACTGTCTCTCTGAAGAGGACTGAATTCAATTTAAAGTTTTGTGAATTTCTCAGTATTCTCTTCATGAATACACATCATAGACTTATTCTATAACATAATAATACTTGGGGGGGGGCTATTCTGTGGTGTGTAAGGCGATCCTTCTTACATCATAAAGTCACATAATTACTGTGCCCTAAAAAAATTGTATTATTTGTATGGGACTTTTTTTTCCCTTGTGTTCATCATCTATATGGAGCTGTGATTTCTTTACCTGCTGCTGTGGAGAATTTGTATTCCTCTAATAACTCTCTTCAGCTTCAACCATCTCTTTGTAATGATCATTTCATTTGTGCAGTGCACAAGAAAACCAGAAAACAAGCAAGTTTATATAAAAAAATATGGAAGGAATGAGAGACTATAACTTTATTCAAAGACCCAAGAGACTCTTTTATGAGGAAAGTGCAGAGCCAAAGTGCAGAGACATAGTGACATCTATTTTAGGTGCTTAGGAGGCTTTTGGTTTGTGTCCAGATTCTTAGTTGTGTTCTGTAGTAGAAGTTGGCATGGAAGTGGCTCTGGGATAACTACCTCATTCCTACATCAGATACAGAAAGTGCTGTTTGTTCTCCCTTTTACGCAATCACTGGAGGCCTGTGTCAAGGAATCAGTGACTAACCAATTTCAAGAGGGCTATAACATTAATTCGTATTAATCAAATACTGGGCTTCCCAGGTGGCACAGTGGTAAAGAATCTGCCTGCCATGCAGGAGATAAGGAGATGAGAGTTTGATCCCTGGATTGGGAAGATCCCCTGGAGAAGGAAATGGAAATCCACTCCAACATTCTAACCTGGAGAATTCCATGGACAGAGGAGCCTGGCAGGTTACAGTCCATCCATAGGGTCACAAAGAGTTGGACACAACTGAGCATGCATGAGTGGACAAAGTACATTATTTTAGCCCCATTCACACATATGCTATTCACATGCATATGTGTCTGAGAACTAGGACAATACTGCTTGGTAGAAAAGAGAGAAAAGGAAAAATGATCATTGTCTTCAAAGCTATGCAGTTCTTCTGTGTGCTGATGAAACTTTAGGGAAAAAACAGGAATGTAAGGCTAATTGTCTTCATTATACCTTGGTTTTTTTAAACTGCATCTTTCTCTTATTTGCAGCTTTTTCTAAGCTGAAAATACCATAAAACATTGAAGTTAGTAGCTGAATATATGTTTTCTTATCTTCCCACATTTTTTATGTGGTGCATTTCAGAGCAAAATGGATCACTGGTTTCTCAATGATCTTGATCATTAATTCTGTTTGACACAAGAAAGAAATTAAAACTGGATATTTTAGACAATACATGAAGCTATAAATTGAGTCCAGGGTAGTTCTACATTCCAGCTTTAATAAGAATCCACTGCTAATTCCTTGATCACAGAGCTTTATAAAGAATTATGCTGGGAGGTCTTTTGTATTAAAGACCCTTTTCAAACTGAAACATTTTTTTAAAAAAAACAGGTTTCACCTAGTCACTGTGGAAATTGGTCCTAGGTGTAAAAACATTTTGTGATGTACATGACAAACTTTCTGTTTGAAACAATGAACTAGGGACTATCTTTTGTTTGCAACAGGGAAGTTAGGGTCTGCATAAATGTAGAAACACTATATAAAAAGTAAAAATTTTGCTTATTTTTGCCCCCTACTTTCAGTTAAATGGCATGAGTTATTTTCAAATGGAAAGGATACTATGTTAAGTCAGTTCAGTAAAACTTTTCTCTACTTGACTATTTCAGGTTATTTAAAATTTAATTTTCACATTCATACCTAATTAGAAAATTTGACGCATGATGTATGTTTTAGGTGAGAACTGTATTACCACAACACCTAAACTTTAAATCACTGAAAACTCAATGTCATTAAATACACACTTGGGAAGGTTTCTATTTAGAAAATGACTTTTAAAACTAGTAAAGAAAGGAAAATCTGCAGTAAATTAACATGTGACAGTGTTCACTGATAATGCCTTATGTGTCTGCCTGCATGCCCAGTTGTATCCGACTCTTTGCAACGTCTGGACTGTAGCCCACCAGGCTCCTCTGTCCATGGGATTCTCCAGGCAACACTACTGGAGTGGGTTGCCGTTTCCTGCTCCAGGGGATCTTCCTGACCCAGGAATCAAACCTGTGTCTTCTGAGTCTCCTGCACTGGGAGGCAGATTCTTTACCACTGTGCCGCCTGGGAAGCCCACAGTGCCTTATAAGGATCCTTTTTTCTTAGCACGGCCTTGTGAGAATTCTCCAGAAGTCTTCAGAAGCTAGCCCCTCTAGCTTCTTGAATTCAGTGAATTCTTGCTTCTTGAATTCAGTGAATTCTAGCTTCTTGGATTCATTGACTTCTAGCTTCTTGGATTCATTGAATTCTTGCTTCTCGAGTTCACTGAATTCTTGCTTCTGGAGTTCACTGAATTCTTGCTTCTGGAGTTCACTGAATTCAGGCTTCTTGAGTTCACTGAATTCTGACTCCTTGAATTCACTGAATTCTGGCTTCTTGAATTCACTGAATTCTGGCTTCTTGAATTCATTGAATTCTAGCTTCTTGAATTCATTGAATTCTTGAACTAGAATTCAGTGAGCAAGGTGTATGCTTTCCAAGGGGTTGTCAAGCTTAATGCTATAGAATATGACCTAGAGAGAGAAGCTACTGATATTTCTTCAACTGGTGTACAGAGAGATAATTGATTTGTTCTGATAAAAATCTGCATTTAGCTTATTTTCAATTGCGGCCTCTCAGGAAAGAAAAGATGCTCAAACCACTGAACTATATCCTTATATACTGGCCTTTTTTTATGAAGTAAGTCGATACTTCTGGACAATTGAAGAGGTGATGTGGTTAAAGACTGAGATCCTTTTGGTACATTTTAGTGCCATAAGTGGCTTCCCAGGCGGCTCAACAGGTAAAGAACCTGCCTGCAATGCAGGAGACACAGTTGACGTGGGTTCGATCCCTGGGTTGGGAAGATCCCCTGGAGAAGGAAATGACAATCCACTCCAGTATTCTTGCCTGGGAAATCTCATGGATAGAGGAGCCTGGCAGGCTGCATTCCATGGGGTCGAAAAGAGTTGGACATAACTGAGCAGCAGCAGATCAAATGTTTGCTAAGTGAATATAAGTTAAAAGGTTGTTAACAAATAAATGATCCAAAAACCATGCATGTTTTACTTCATATTTTATGATCAAAGTGTTTGAAAATTTCATTATATAATGCCATTTAACAAATTATGAAATTTCTGTTAACAAAGAGTAATTTGGAACTGTAAATTGCTATGAAGAAACAGCACCAGGTGCCTATTGTCAATAAGAATTTAGAAAGTAGAGTTGGAGGACATGGAGGTATCAGCCATTTTCCGATACCCCTTTTTGGTTGGTTGATTTTGCTGAAGGCATTGTGGAATTGATAATACATTTGCTACAAAAAGATGCTGTTAGCATTTGACTATATTAATAGTTGAGGGGGATGGATACCTAAGAATAAATGAAAATGGCTGAGACTAAGACAATTTTACAAGCCAAATGTTATTTTGGTAAACTTTAAAAAAAATAAAGATTAGATAAGTTACAAAGATCTAGATAAATACTGACATCTTTCCAAATAACAAGAAAATAATAATAATTCTGAGGGGCAGTCTTCATTTGTCTGTATCTTCAATCTCCAACCTACTTGGTTTTGAATATGTTTAATATCAAGCATATCTTCTGTAGTCCTTCTCCAGAGTATGGGGCTAGTCCATCAGGAAAGTTGGCACCCATAGGTCCTCCTCCCCACTTGAGAACATTTTAAGTAGAGTTGAGTACAATGGAAATGAAAGCAACTTTCCTGTAAACCTCAAATGTAAAATACCGTTCGTAACTCACAAGGGAGCTATTACGAGAATTATAAAGAGAATGATAATATAAAAGGAAAATAAATTGTCACCAATTTCACTCTCTAATAGAGTAATTTCTATTGTTAGATTTCCTTCTGTATATGTGTACATAATATGGTACCAATATTTTGTTTCACCTTATTTTTACAAAATTGGCTTCACACTGCAAATTTGGATTCCACCTTTTTCATGTAACATTTTATTGGCAACTTTTTCTATATCTTCAGAACACCTTGGAAAACAAATAATTGACAAGGGTATAATCCTCTATTCTATGACTATACCATAAATACACCCCTCCCCCACTGTTAGGGACCTGCATTGCTTCAGTGTGTTCTGTGATAAATAAAATAAGAAGAAGCAGTGATCTACATATGACTTTTCTGTTCATTTGGTTCTTTTAGAGCTGTGATGACTTAGAAATGAGCAAGTCTAAATCCTTCGTTTTACAGATTAGGGGAACTAAGTCCGGAAACATTACTCATTTAGCATCCAGGCTTCCGGCTTTCAGTCTAATTTCTATCTTCATCCAGAAGAAGTAATGACTGGATGATAAATTTATTCAGGGGCAAGAGGTGAAAGCATAATTTCCTTCTGTCTGAGTAAGAGGTCAACCATGTACCCTATTCTCTGAAAATCCTCAGGGAACGGAAGCGTTCTCATACTAAAGAAAGAACTCAAAATTCCATGCCCGAAGTCTTTATTACACAAGGGGTGATAAACATATAACAGCTATGGGAACATTTTTAAATAGCTGTCGTTTTGTTAATGAGTATTTGCTGAAGCATTTCCTGGGCCACTGCTGTTTATGGAACTTTTAAACAAAACATTTATGAAGATGAAACCAGGCTTTGCTTCATAAATTATGTCCTTTTACCTGCTCTTTTGATCTTCCTCAGGGTACAACCAATGTTCAGGCCTCTGTCACACCGAACAAACACGCTCAGCTTTCTCAACCAAGTTTTCTCTTTTTGGTGCCAAGAAAAATTTGTATTTTCTGTTTTTGCTTCCTCGCCTCCCTCTGATTCTATAACTCTTTGCAATTGGGCATTTATTTCTATCACAATACTGAAAATGTCTCTCAGAGGTTGCTAATGATGGCTGACTTCATGGTTAAATCCAACAGCTTCTTATCTTTGTGCCCACTTCTGCCTTGCTACCGTTTCTACTATTTACCTTTTCTCTCCTGGGGTGTTAGGGATCTGATACTGGCCTGTACTTCCATCCCTTTTTTCTTCACTCTCTTCAGAGGTCTCCCATCTTCTTGCCACTTCCTGGCTCTGTGTTTTATTGTTTGATTTCCCCCTATTATACTTTCTTCCTCAGAGGACTGCATCCAGTCTCAAGGCTTCAACTTAAAGCCCAATCTGGAGATCAGGTCAGCAAGATCTCTTCCAGCTCATACTTTGTACAAGTCGTTTTAAAGGCCCCCTTCCTCTGGATTCACAATGCTTTGTCTTGGCAGAGAACTAGGTGCCTGTCTATATGACATCTTCACTCCTAGCCAGTGACAGATGGGCCTATAGGCATGTTGGCTAATATAAGCAAAATGGCCATAATATTTCCTTTTACTTGGAGCTATCTAGGATGAGGGTTGGTAAACTACAGTCCATAGGCCAAATCTGGCCCTCTGCCTGTTCTCATAAAGTTTTCTTGGAACATAGCCATGCCATTTCACTTACATATTGTTTCTTAAGTAGTTGCCCTGCTAGTCAGAGCCCCCTATACAATGTCTGTCTCGGGTATTCTAGTGTTCGAACTCAATGTCTTTCCTCCATTCAAATGAGTCCTTCATCTTTATCTTCTTCCTCACTTCCTATACAGCCAGGTGATGG
This sequence comes from Odocoileus virginianus, assembly GCF_023699985.2. Taxonomy (NCBI): domain Eukaryota; kingdom Metazoa; phylum Chordata; class Mammalia; order Artiodactyla; family Cervidae; genus Odocoileus; species Odocoileus virginianus. The sequence goes on along the minus strand of NC_069702.1, from coordinate 15,917,802 downwards.
TGATTGCAGTATTCAAAAATATGTATTCTCAGCATTTTTTTTCTCTTTGTTCTCATGGCCACCATCTTCTTCAGAATTTAATTATTTCTTCAGTCCTCTACCATTCTAATCCACACCATTGGCAATTTAAAGGAGATATCTATATATAGTCTTCCCCCCAACTAATTTTTCAGTGACTTCTTAGTAGAAGATGCTATGGAGTTGAATTTCAGGATTCCCAGCTCTGGTATACTTTACATGTACTATGCAACCTACTTAATATTTCTAAGCTATCATTTTCTCATATAAAATAAGAGTTCTAATAATGACTAACATGTATGTTCTAGCTAGTGCTCTATACACTTCTCATGCACTCCTTCCTTCATTTCCTATTCAAAAGAGCAAATTTTATTAGATTTATATTGAACATTCTTAAAAGGTGAAATCCAATTAATCTTAAAGAGACTAGTTTATTTATTCTTCTTGAGTTCATTTGGCTTTATGAAGAAGCCTACGCTAAAGTTGGAAAAGAAAGACCCTGATGCTGAGAAAGATTGAGGCCACGAGGAGAAGGGGACAACAGAGGATGAGATGGTCTAATGGCATCACCGACTCAATGGGCTTGAGTTTGAGCAGACTCCGGGAGATAGTGAAGGGCAGGGAAGCCTAGGCCATGGTGTCACAAAGAGTCAGACACAACTGTGACTGCACAACAGTCCAACGCTGAAGTCAAACCCAAAAAACACCAATGACCTTAGTCTAATTGCAAGTGATGATGAGTATTTCATTTTGCTTTGAGACAAAGCATTCTGGCCTCATTTTTTTTTCTTTTAAGAAAGGAGAGCAAGAAAAGTCAAACAATTATTTTTCCCTTCTTGATAACTATAAGCTACATGGTGCCAATAGATACTTTTATATTGCTATGTGGTTTTCTTTATTCTCTACAACTCAACTCAGGATTTTTGATAATAAATTTCCTGCCTCGTTTGCATCAGCTCAGTTCAATTCAGTCGCTCAGTCATGTCTGACTCTTTGCGACCCCATGGACTGCAGCACACCAGGCTTCCCTCTCCATCACCAACTCCCGGAGCCTACTCAAATTCATGTCCATCACATCGATGATACCATCCAACCATCTCATCCTTTTTCAGTCTCCTCTTTCACTTTCATCAAAAGGCTCTTTAGTTCTTCTTCACTTTCTTCCATAAGGGTGGTGTCATCTGTGTATCTGAGGTTATTGATATTTCTCCCGGCAATCTTGATTTCAACTTATGCTTCATCCAGCCTGGCATTTCACATGATGTACTCTGCATATAAGTTAAATAAGCAGGGTGACAATATACAGACTTGATGTACTCCTTTCCCGATTTGGAAAGGAGTTGTTCCGTGTCCAGTTCTAACTGTTGCTTCTTAACCTGCATACAGATTTCGCAGGAGACAGGTCAGGTGGTCTGGTATTCCCATCTCTTTAAGAATTTTCCACAGTTTGTTGTGATCCACAGTCAAAGGCTTTGGTGTAGTCAATAAAGCAAAAGTAGATGTTTTTCTGGAACTCTCTTGCTTTTTTGATGATCCAGCAGGTGGCAATTTGATCTCTGGTCCCTTTGCCTTTTCTAAATCCAGTTTACTGCTTATCTTTATTTGAATTTAAGAATCCATGCAGGGACATAGTCAAATTTAAGCAGAAATCATTACTCCAAAGTAACGATTAAGGGTTTTCAAGTGTCTTCAAGGAATATAATTTCACTATAATTTTATTTTTATTTTTTATTTATTTTTTTAAAAGATGTTAAAAGTTTATTTGAACAAAAATTTATTTGAATTGAACAACACCAAATTAGATGTGGTTAGGAGTCCTCATTGACAGGAGCTAGGGGCAAGACTTCTGTAAGGAGATTTGAAAGCAGAGCAAGGAAATTATTTAATTGGTTGAAATTTAAGTATTTGCCTTATTTGGGAAAGCCTGGTTGTCTGTGTGTGGTTTGTACTCCTCAGGTTTCAGTTTCTTAACCTTGAGGCATTATAGGTTTTTGGGTTTGCATACATAGGCTACCAAGTCATTGGAACCACCTCAGTCTAATGATCTTCTTTAATTAATTTAGCACTGCACAAATGTGGAGGTTTTGATTTCACTATAATTTTAAACTAGACCAATGGATTAATGTAGTTTTTCCAAATTGATACATGCCTGTCTCTGAGTAGACACATTGACCATTTGCCCTTGTGTCCAATATGAGTTTTTTAAAAGCTATGCTAGCGTCTCCTTTAGGGCTTTCCCCCAGAGACTGTGAAATTATTTCTTTCAGAGGACTTAGGCTCTTTCTTAGCATCAAAGGGTTCTGTGGTTTATTTCATTTCTTTAATCAGCTCATTAATTACTTCTAAATGGAAGTTGCACAAATCATACAATAATGAAGTTGGATGGGATCTTAACGATCTTGTTATTGAGCCCCCACATATTTCAAATGACCAAAACAGTTCAAAGTAGGCTAAGTGACTTTTCCATGATCATAAAGCAAGTCCACAACATGTTTCTTCTAGAAGGACATCTACCTTGCATTTATGCTGGCAACTTCTTGGAATATTGATTGAAACGAATAGTCTCAAACTCACAAAGAATAAACCTGACTCTTCTCTACCGTTTTCTCTCTGAGTCAGCAGGAATTGTTAGCATCCAGTATGTATATTAAGATCCATCTCTTTTTCATTCATAAGAGTTGCTTTTTGGTAGAGAAAGCCTTCCATATGCTTAACTTTCAGGGTCTTCAACTCCTGAAATGAGAATGAGTGATCTATGTATAGCAAATAAAATAATGAAATTTTTGTGAATTATCTGCAAAGTGCAACTCCCAATGCTCCACAGTCCTCTCTGAAGTCAGGCTGTATGCCAGAGATAAACTCATACATTTCAGAAAGCATGAACTTTATGTTATACAGTTTCGTAATATGACAAGCCAGGGGGTGGAGTGGATTGGGAGATTGGGGTTGACATGTATATGCTGTTGATGCGATGTGTAAAATAGATAACTAATGAGAAACTACTGTATATCGCAGAGGGAACTCCACTGTGCTAGGTTCTATGGTGATCTAGAAGGGAAGAAAATCCAAAAAGTAGGGATATATGTATACGTTTGACTGATCCACTTTGCTCTACAGAAGAAACTGACATGACATGGTAATGCAACTATACTCCAATAAATTTTTTAAAGTAATATTGGAGCAAAAAAAAATTATGAAAAACCCATCTCTTATGAACACACAGAGATTGAGGGAAAAGACTCAAGATGATCGACTTGATAAGAATGATTGTTTCCCTCCCTGCCCTCAGGTTTGTCTCCATCTCTGCCACTTTCTCATATATGCACCTGGCATTAGCATCTTTGCAGTCTCCCCTCTGTGTTATATTCTACACAGGGTGGGATCTTTCAGCCTAGAAAGACAGTTGGTCAGTCTTGGCTTTCCAGAAATCAGTACCTCCCTCCTCTGAGGTTTTCTCCCTTACCCCATCCCTCGCTTCAACCCCGGAGCCCTCTTCTACAGCTCCCATTGCTTTGCATTTTAACTTCTTCTTTGCTAGCTTACTTTCCTAGCTCCACTGCATCGTAAGCTCCCGGAGGCTTTTGTCTTCTAGATTGTCTGACCACTGTGCAGCACATTGCCTGATACACAGATGCCAAATTTAGGGGCTTGGTATTGCTCTCGTCTTCTTGTTACCAAGGAACATAAATCTTGTGTAAGGTTTTCCCATACAATGGTATGGAAAGGCTGGGCCAGCCCGTCCCTCTAGACATCTGGTCAGTCCATTGGAAAATAAAAAGATACAGGCAAAAGACCACGAGCTTGCTTCTTTTTCCCTCTGGGTAAATTATTCCAGTTTTTTTTCCTCTAAATATATTTTATTCCACATTTACTCAGATTTTATGATAAAGATGATGACCATTTTTGCCATTCAGGTTAGGGTCAAGGTTAGTTTTATTAAACTTTTTAAATTTTAGCTTCTTCACCATTTGTCAGAGTTTCAGCAATCCCTATATGTGATGGAAGCTTAGACTCAGTGTTGACTTTCAAGAAATATTTTGAGATATTCATTCATAGCCTGTTCTCTTGTATTCGTTCAAATCTCATTTGTTTTATGACAAATATTGCCTCAGGAAAGGCCTAATTCGGAAAGAAGTGTTTTGGATTTTTTTGTTTGTGAAAGCTTTTGAGTTTCAAAAGGTAACTTGTTAAATCCTCAGGATCAAAACAAAGACAAAAACAAAATAAAGCAGATCTTTTATCCCATCCCCAAGAGCAGATAATGATTCTCACGGTAGTGGGAGCAAAGGAAGAAATTAAAGGAAAGCAGAGGGACCTCAGATGCTTGGGAGATGTGGGTTCACCCACGTAAGGGCTCCATGTTCTGGCATCCTCTCATTCCCTGAACCAGGTACCGTGGAGACGGACCTGAAAACCTGGATCATATTGGGGAAATGTAAGAAAGGGCTTCCCAGGTTGCATAAGTGATAAAGAATGCACCTTCCAATGCAGGAGACATAAGAGACACCTGTTCAGTCCCTGGGTTGGGAAGATCCCCCATTTCTTGCCTGAGAAATCCCATTGACAGAAGGAGCCTGGCAGGCTATCGTCCATGGGGTTGCAAAAGAGTTCGACTAAATAGGAGCAGTGGAATCTTACTGACTTAATGGAATCTTAGTGACTAAACAGGAGCAGTGGAATCTATAAATTACTTCCTATATGAAGTGCATGGAAGTATAAAACTGGAACCAGTTTTAGTGCTATTCTGCCTGGTGCCAGGTCATTAGACATGAGTATTTAGGCAGACATGTCCAAAACATTCTCCCAGCTGATCCTCATGCTGTGAATGCAGCCAAGAGGGGAAGAGAAGGAACAGCGTGACATCAGAAGTCAGGACAAAGAGGACTTAGTCCCAGGGTATGTGGACTGACTTTCAGCAACAGACAAGGAAGGAGGAAATCAGCATCTCAGAGATGCCTGTGTGTACAGAGCATGGTGACATGGACCACGTCCCCACTCTCCCCCGTCCCAGACATGGAACCCTAGATGTCCACAACATCATATGGCTCCTAGGAAAGGGGGGTTCCTTGATTAACCACTTGACAGTAACAAGGAATAAAGAAGTTTTACGTTATACACTGAATTTTATAGAACACCCATTCCTTCCTTCTAGAGAAAGGAATTTAACCCAATTGCTCTTTCTTGTCTGTCACTACAAAAATGCTAGTGTGGAAATAATCTTTATCATTTTAAAAGTCTAAACTGTACTTGTGTTTCTTTGAAGTGGGAGGGAGATCAAGATTGGAAAGTTTGGAAACTCTGCATTGAGCTCAAGTTTGAGCTCTGCGTAGAGGTGAGAGGATTAGGGAATGAAAAGAACAATCTTATAGGAGAATCTCTACATGAGACAGCTTCATAGAGCTTCATATTATAGTTTCCATCTCATTCAAATTCTGATCTCTAAGGACAGGAAACATCTGTTATCTTTCTGTTCCTTGTTGATGTCCTCTTAAGGGACACAGAGAAAATGCTGAAATTTTAGTAAAGTGCTCAGGATCGTTGCCTGTCAAAAAGTGCCTTATAAACTGAGTCCACCTCTCTCTCCACCCCATCCCTCTGGGGGGTGGAGAGAGAGGTGGGAGGGGGGACCGGGATGGGGAATACATGTAAATCCATGGCTAATTCATCTCAATGTATGACAAAAACCACTGCAATGTTGTAAAGTAATTAGCCTCCAACTAATAAAAATAAATGGAAAAAAAAAAAAAAACAACTGATTTTAAAGAAAAAAAATAAATAAACTGAGTCCATACTGGTAATGAGTGATCCTTACCCAAGTTCTTAAAACACAGCTAAGCTACAAAAAAAAAAAAAAAACTGCTCCAAGTCTGTGGGCTCCATAGAGAAAGGAAAAAAAAAAAAAAAAATCACTGACTGGCTTTCTGAGTAGTTTACAGTTTACTCAAAGAGTAAAGGCTGAATCTGTACTTACCAAGAAGTTCCTTGTGAAGATCTAAGTCCTGAGGAGTTATTTTTTCCTGTTAATTAGAAGATAATTGCATTACAATGTTGTGTTGGTTTCTCCCATATAGCAACACGAATTAGCTATAAGTATACATATACACCCTCCCTCTTAAGCCTCCCTGAGGAGTTCGTAATGCAACTTACTGATGGGAGAATTTCCTAACTCATATCTGTTTAGGTCTTCACTGGTCTTCTGGGACATCTATGGGATTTCTTAGCCAAAATTCGATAACTGCCTATGTATGGCCCAGTTTCTTACTATTCATTGTGCAGATAGAGGAGAGTGGTATGCAGAAGTAGACTTATGTGCATGGGTGGGGCAAGAGATTAACCCTCCATGCACAGGCAAATGCAGGCTCTGAACAAAAATCTTTTCTGAAAGGCCATACACTGCATCCGCCAGGTTAAGCAGCATTGGGGTATAATCTGGAGAAGCAGTCAGCATGAGGGCTACCAGAATATGGCAAATGAGGTCCAGTCAGTCAAAGAGAATAAGATGGCAGGCAATCAAAGATGAGGGATGCCAAACAGGTCAAGCAGCCTTATGTTTTCAGGGAAATCAGTCAGTAGATCGACTGGAGTTCATGAAGAGGACTCTTCTTAAGAGTAAAATGTAAAGTAAGATGCAGGCTCCTTAAACACCTGAGGACTAGACACTAGATAGAAACTGAGACATCAAAAAAAGCAAGAACTCAGGTTACAATGGGAGATCTCAAATCTTTGGGGCAGGGCTAGCAGTGAGTCACATGGTAGCAGAGAGAAGCATATGACAAGTGTTAGTGATCAGAGAAAACCAGATATTCTGTAGGGCTTTGTCTATTCTAGGGCTTCCCTGGTGGCTCAGTGGTAAAGAATCTGCCTGCCAATGCAGGAGACACAAGTTCGATCCCTGGGTCGGAAGATCCCCTGGAGAAGGAAACAGCAACCCCCTCCAGTATTCTTATCTGGGAAATCCCATGGACAGAGGAGCCTGACAGGCACCAGTTCATGGGGTCACAAAGAGTCAGACAGGACTTACGACTAAACAACCACAACAACAATGCCTATTCTGGACTCCTGATGTTTGTGATTGACTACCAGAAAGTTAGAGGGGATGGGGAAGTTAGTGCAGCTATTTCAGTGCATTCCCTATAGAGCCTGTTCCTGGAGCTTGTGATTGCTCACCTTCCTTAGGTACAATGTCAAGGATTCTTCCAAATCCCCTTGGGAAATCCTATTACAGTGGCATCAGCCTGACCCTTTCTCTTCCAAGATTACTACATCTTGCTTTAAGATCTCAATAAATATGTTTTCTTGTCCTCCAATGTCCTGATGTTAATACTCCTTACTCTTGTCTTCTCTCAGTAACTCTCTGAGTATATTTCCTTTAGCAGGTATAAAAATCACCTGAAGAACCTAAAAAGCAGATTTCTGAGCTTTGTCCAGAGTGCCTGATTCAGTTAATCTAGCACAAGGCCCTGAATAGGTATTTTAACAAAAACTCCAGGTGATAATGATGCAGGTCACGCTTGAAAAGCACTGCTTTAAGTCATCTAAATACCTTAGGGATTTGGGCAATTCATTGGCCCTATTACAGCTCTCAGACTATCTCTTGCTCCCTGTGTAGCAGCACAAACCATTCCTTATCACACCATATGTCTTGATTTTGGGTTAAGAAAATGGTCCCCATAACATTATCCTGGGCCAAAACATTGAGAGTTTTAGGATACAATTCAAAATTCAAGATAGACTGTGTTTTGGCTGTCTTTAATTTTGTTGTTATCTACAATTGAAGGGGCAATTAATTTTTATTGAAATGTAGATCTATTCTGGGATATGAAGATGGTTTCAATTTATACCTGAAATATGAGATAGTATCTCTTTGCTCTCCTCTCTCTCTAGTTTATTAGAGAACTGTTCTTTAACTCAAAGCATAAAGACAGATACAGACTCTTGGTATAAATTAAAAAAGAGTATTTGGGATATTTTCAGTGTCTCTTTCAGAATTGGAAGCTGGGCAGCAAGCACTCATCACATATGGAAAGATTTACATTGCCTGAGTGGGCTCAAGTTTGATGTAGCATAAATGGTATTTTCAAGAGCTCCAGTTCCCCAGATTTTCCATGGCTGCAGTATATGCTCTTCTCTCTGCTGAGAAATATGCTAGTCTAGGGAGTAATGAATAAGCATTCTTCCAGGCACTGTACTCATAGCCTTTTGTTTTGGGCCAAGTTTAGTGTGACTGTTTCGCATATGATTTTGTTCTTTGTGAGTTGGATTGGAAAAAATGAAAGCTTGGTCTAAAAATAAATATATCAGGCATTTAACCACTAACCAGTAAACATTTGTTATAACTAGGGTCTGTAAGATCCATATAGCAGGCTCATGCCACGTATTGCCAGTCCAGGCTGGTCAAAACTCTCTTCTGTGTTTACCTTTTCTAACCCAACAAAGAAGCAAGGAAGCACAGAAAAGAAGGAACTCCATGATATAGTGTATACAGCAAGTTGTCCCAAAATTTTAAAAAGCAGATAGAACTGGAAATAAACATCCTCATATTGGGAATGTGTGCAGTCTTACATTTCTTTCTTTCTTTTTTTTTTTTAAATAATAGCCTTACCAGTTTCTCAGTGCTTTAAATTCTGCTGCTGCTGGGAACTTCCCTGTTGGACCAGTGGTTAAGACTTCGCCTTCCAATGCAAGGAATGCAAGGTTCGATCCCTAATCGGGGATTTGAAATCCCACATGCCTCGAGGCCAAAACACCAAAATATGAAATAGAAGCAATACTGTAACAAATTCAATAAAGTCTTTAAAAATGGTCCACACTAAAAAAAAAAAAAAAAAAAAAAAAACTTCAAAAATAAATAAATTCTGCTGCTGTACCACGTTCAGGTAGACCACAAATACATATTTGAGGGTAAATATAGATACTAATACTATAAAATATTGCTATCTTCTAAAAATGGTTCGAATTTGAGAGATGACCCCAGAAATTGAATGTATGAAAATACCGAGTCGTGGATTGTGTTCACCAAATATTTTCAGCTCTCTGCTCTCAGGTCACATAAAAGAATTCTGTTTCCCATTTTTGAAGTGAGCCATGGGCCATGTAACTTTCCTGAGCCAATGAAAGATGGACAGAAGTGATGCGTCTTACTTCTAGGTGGAAGTTTTAGGTGCCAGTGTCCAGATCACTGTATGCTCTCCTCGCTGCTCTAGGATCGTAGGGGTGCTTTTCAGGGTCCTTGAATGGGCATGATGAGCTGCAGCTCCTGCTGACCCACAGTGGACAATAGCATAAATCAGACATAATTTTTCTTATAGAACTGGTTGTTAGTGCAGCATCACTTAGCCTATCGTGACTAGTAATGCTATACACACGGAGACAAAACAACAACAGAACATACTTCAAATATTTTGATGGAAACAGTAAAGATGTAAAGATAGAGGTTGTCAATAATGTACATTTGTGCATTGTATATCCCTTAAAGGAGCATGCTGGAAAGAAAGAAAGGTGCTTATTTAATTTTGGAGTCAGAGCTGAATTTCAAAGAACTAAAAATAATATTAAAAATTTGTGTTCATTTATATATACATTAATGAGAAGTAATGTACAATAAAACTAACAGTAATAAGATTTGAAAATTAAAAACTGAAGTGAATGCGATAGATACTACCTTTCAACAATTTAAATTTTTCTTTGAGCTTGAAACAAATTTATATTTAAAAATACAAGTATGGAAAAATTTACTGTCATTCCCTATTGAAAATCTAAAGTTTTAGCAATTTTTAAAACTGTGCTTTATTTTATTTTTTTAATTAATTTATTTATTTTACTTTACAATATTGTATTGGTTTTGCCATACATTTAGATAAAACATGGTGATCAGGATTAAGAGAATTAAGAATATGTTAGTTCTGTAAAAGAACCCAAAATCAAGGATTTGGAAGGAAATGGAGTATTTTACCTATATAAAAGCCAAAGTGCACATGGTCTACTCAATATCATAGTTTGCTTTGGAGAAACTTGCCCATTAACTGTAAACGTAATTTTTAATTCCAGTAAAGTTTAAGTATGTTAGAGTATGTTCTATTTGTTGACTCATTGCATTATCTCTTAAAAATGCTCTGATTTTCTGCAGTTGTCCCCAAAGTTAATCTGAATACTTGCAGTGTTTTTTTTTTGCCCCTGAAACTAGTCCATGCCCCCTCATTTTTTTTTTTTTTAAATCCCCTCTTCCTGCTTCAGACTTCCCTGGTGGTTCAGTCAGTAAAGAATCCTCAGGGAATGCAGGAGACCTGGATTTGATCTCCGGGTCAGGAAGATCCCCTGGAGAAGGAGATGGCAACCCACTCCAGTATTCTTGCGTGGAGAACCCCATGGACAGAGGAGCCTGGTGGGCTACTGTCTGTGGGGTCACAATCAGTTTGACACGACTGAGCAACTCAGCACACACAGCATAACATGACAATTTATGGATGATGTTCCAAAATGCTAATCGCTCAGAAAACATTTCCAGTATGTCTTTCTTCCTAACAATATCCCTGTTTAACATTTTTTTTCTTAGGAAATATCTGATCTCAATGAGCTTCCATGTTTCCTCTTTCAGAAATCCAGAATCCTCAAGTTGATTTATGATAGTACAGTTTGAAGCGCTGTCAGACCTTATTGTCATGCACCATTGAAGTACATGAACAAATTGCACCCATCAACTAATACTTGGATTTAACTCACTGTCATTGTTTAATTAGGCTCAAAACTGTCACTGGAGGCAGAGAGCTCACTGTTTTTCTGTACTTAGGAAATTCTTGTTGAAATGGAAGAATATTTTTCCTGGCCCCATAAATTAGAGACAGTAAGATAAATAGAGAGTTGACAGATATAAAAGAAGCAAAGTTAGCTCCCAGTTATATAACACCAATAAATTTTTAAAGAATGAAATTTTGTCCTAGCTGGAGGTCATTAAATGTTTCCGCATACAACATTCACTACTTCCTACGTCTGTGACCATTATGTAGTACAGAATATGTGAGCTTTAACTTTGTCTAAGTAATAAGTTTGATGCACTTCGTTGAGTATGAAATATCTCTAAAATGTATACTTCAAGAAACTGCCAGCAATAATTCTAATTTCTCATTTATAATAAATTTCTAGGGTGAGGAGTCGTTAAGGAAACAGAGTTAAGCATGTGTTATGTCTCCTTAAGAGGATGCCTCCTTGAGATATCTGCTTTGATTTGGGGACATGGTTTTTTTAAAATATAGGAACTGGATGGATACATAGCTTGCAAACAATAGCCCAGATAAATGAAAATGAGGTGAGTAGAAATTTTAAACCTATTTCCCACAGACTAATCCAAAGATAAGATAGTCCTTCCTCTTTTAGTTCTGTTTATGGTACCTGGCAAACCCTTTTCCATCACATTCTATTTTCAAACATGTCTTCAAATCTTTAAAATTATGACCCTCAGTGTGTATATACTCTTTTTTTTTTAATCTTCGATAAAATATGTGATGGAATGAGATTAGGCTATTTCCTATCACAAAAAGTAGAATGCTCTTGTGTGTTCTTTGAAAAGAAGAGATTAATAGCCCCTAAGAAAATCCTCTTCATTATTAATCCACTGTCCACAGCACAGTAGGTATTGCCCCCCCTCCCCACACACACACACAAGCAATAGCTTTATTTTTATTTTTGCAAACTTATGACTCATTGTCAGCATGTATCCTACAAGAAAAAGAATAGCAAAGTGATAGGGGTATAAATAAGAAGGTTTTTGAAGGAAGTTTATTGAGGTTTCACCTGAGAAGAAAATGTTTTGATTTATTTGGCATTATGAGGTAATGATTAGGAAGAGTTACTGTATAACTCTTTCCACTTTCTTTAGAAAACAATATTCCTTATGCTGAGGGGGAAAGGCATGCATAATAGTTTAATGAGACCATCTAAATGAATATCAGAGAGGGGATAAAATCATATATTCTTGAATTTTGAGGAAAAATACAATTTTGCCTTTAGTTTTAATGGAATGTCAATTTTCTATGACCATTTCTGTTGCTTTTAGGTTGTTTGAGTCTGCTGAAGTGTGAGATTTTCATAATGCAATTTCCATCTGTCAAGAGGGTATCTGAATTCCATTGACATAATGAAGTGGTGGAGTGAAAAAGAGATACCATATGCCACTGAAGTTTATTCTGCAGATGTTTTCAGTACCCTTTTTGTAACATTAATTATGAAGTCAGTGGGATAATTAATAAAATACAAGAGGAGAAAAAATAATACCTAAATATAATCATAGTATATGATGCTTTTAAAATATGCTATCTTCAAAGTATATTGCAGATTCTTTTACTTACACATTATCTTGAGCATCTCAGAAAATTTCAATTATGTGATCTTTCAAATGAGTAATACTGAGCCAGTAACCGCGTTCGTCCCTGTTTCATCTCACCAGTGGCTTCATCTGATGTGTTCTGTAACTGATAGAAATCTACCCTCATGCACCTACTGAGTTTTTTCCGCAAAGGGCAGCTTGAAAGGTATTAGGACTGAAAGGAAGAAACATTACTTAATTAGCTCAAGGGCATTTTCGTGAGTAGTTGTCAACATCCAGGGTCAAGGAAGCTCTATCAAGTATAGAGAAAAATGTCACCTGTCACTATCATATTTCCTTCATTCCACATTACACTTTTTCACATTTTAACATTTTGAAATTGGCATTTGTCTGAGAATTGACATATACTTTGATATAGAAATTCACACAAAGTTCACACAAAGGAGTCAACCTTACCCAGATGTTTAAAAAAAAAAAAATATATATATATATATATATATGATAATAACCTAATGACCTGTTCTTCCTCATTCTCTGGCTCGGCTCTATTTTCTATTCTCTTCCTCTTTCTCCCACATATGGTTTTTTAGAGAGACCATGGGTTGTGGATTCCAATTAGGGCTTGAACTAGAGTCTGTTAGAGTGGACTATTTTGGCTTTCAGCTTTGTTTGTTTGTTTGTTTTTCTCCACAGGAGAATAATGATGCATTTTCACAAGACTATTGTGAAGTCTGATGAAACAGCTCATGTAAAGTTTGTAGTAGAAAAATGTATGTGTAGTAAATAATAATTGGGTCCCTCTTCCAGTGTTTGGGGTGCCCACCAGGCTCCAATTCTGCTGAAACTCCTTATTTTATTTTCCCATCTCCCCTCATATAACCCTCATTTTGTTATTGTTAGAGTATGTGGGCTTCAAAGGAAAAACAGACAATACACTAACAGAAACAAAAAGATTATTCTTCTATGTATAGTGCTATGAGACCAAGTTAATATATTTTCAACTCAGTGAAAAAGAAAACTACTTCAAATTCATTTGTTTCTAAGTAATAAAAGCCAATTTTAGTACCCAAAACTTCACTTTAAATATCAATTTAGCCTTTTCTTGAAAACATCAAAAAGAATTTGTTAGCTAAGAATGCATGACTTCCAAGTATCTATACATTTCAAACATATTAATGTTAGAACTCAATCAAGTCACTTCTTAAAAATACCACATTAGTCAAGAAAACATCAAATCTCTGTAATTTTTCAACCCCTCAGTTCAGTTCAGTTCAGTAGTTCAGTCTTGTCCGACTCTGCGACCCCATGAATCGCAGCACGCCAGGCCTCCCTGTCCATCACCAACTCCTGAAGTTTACTCAAACTCATGTCCATCGAGTTGGTGATGCCATCCAACCATCTCATCATCTGTCCCTTCTCCTCCTGCCCCCAATCCCTCCCAGCATCAGGGTCTTTTCCAATGAGTCAACTCTTCGCATGAGGTGGCCAAAGTACTGGAGTTTCAGCTTCAGCATCAGTCCTTCCAATGAACACCCAGGACTGATCTCCTTCAGGATGGACTGGTTGGATCTCCTTACAGTAGAATCTCTTGAACCTTTATACAGCTTTGAAAGAGATGACAGGCTGAGAAAGGGTAGTCAAGTATCATTAACTCTTGGTCATATCAGGGTCTTTATATCTTTTAAAGCAATCAGAGGAACACAGTTTGGGCTGAGACCCTTAAAATCTGGCAACTCCTCCTACCCGCATATGATTGACAGCAGACACTGGAGGCTTGTTAACCAAAGTTTGACATTCTACTTGTTTGTGTTTTAGCCAATTTTTCTTTAAGTTTTGAAATATTTATTGATCTGACTCTAGTGGCAGATCCTATCTAGAATATTTCTGCTTATTGTATCTCAGTTCATTGGAAATTTGTAGATAGGCAACAGTCATTAAATACTCTTATCTAATCATTGCAGCATTTCCTACTTTTTGGCAGTCAGAATCTGAAACAGGCTATTTATTTGTGTGCTATTTTCTTACTCAGAAAGTATCTTTTAGGAACCATCCAGGTTTTGTTATTTTAGCATTTACTGCAATTTGACTACACAATTTATATCTATTCCAAAAAAGAAGAGATGTTTTCAATGAATGAGGGATGGTGGAAAAAACTTGTGAAGAATCAACTTCTGTATACCCATAAAATAATTTAAAAGCACAAAACTAAAAGTAAAAATAATTTATAATATTTCTTCACTTAAGGGCACTCAGCTTACTGTATCTATTTCATTCAGTTTTCATTCAGATGAACATGTGTTCATCTTGGATTAGTTACATTAATTCATCACCAGAGAGTGTTTAGTGTCAATTCCTTGAGAAATGGGTTCCCTTCTGCATGCAACGAGGCATATAACATAAATCTGGTACCTTATATTAATGTCCAGAATCAAAATGTGAAGTTTACTCATACAGTTTAAAAAAAAAAAAATTTAAAGCATATTCCAAAGTAGCACTATAATACCATTCCTGTGTAGATTGGAAGTTTTCTAGAATTGGAATCTGTGTTAATTAAGTCTGACTATTCTAGTCTACTTTTAAAAAATATGTGTATGGAACTTTCTAAGACCATTTTCTCTGTAGTATTCTTTTTATTAATTTTATGGACCTTATTTGTATTAGGACTTTTCCAGTTTCAGTTGTAACTATAGCCAACATCCACAAAAAATGGAATTTATTAGATCACAAAATTGAGAAATCCAAGGGTAGCTCAGCCTTCAGGCATGGTATATCAATTTGGATCCAATCAGGAAAGAGAAACCACATAGTAATTTGAACAGGGGAAGTTTAGTATAAAGAATTATTAACTGTAATAGAGGATTAGTGTATAAGTAATTGACTAGTACATGGAAGAGGGCATGGCAACTCACTCCAGTATTCTTGCCTGGAGAACACCCCCTGGACAGAGGAGCCTGGCGGATTACAGTCCATAGGGTTCCAAAGAGTTGGACATGACTGAGTGACTTAGCATACACACACATAAGAAGTAGAAAACGGCTAGAGAAGTTGCTCAGACGTGTCCGACTCTTTGAGGCCCCATGGACTGTAGCCTCCCAGGCTTCTCCATCCATGGAATTTTCCAGGCAAGAGTACTGGAGTGGGTTGCCATTTCCTTCTCCAGGGGATCTTCCCGACCCAGGGATCGAACCCAGTTCTCCTGCATTGCAGGCAGACGCTTTACCATCTAAGCCACCATGGAAGCCTTCTTTTCTATAGTTTTTTTTTTTTTTTCCTATTTTATCATATGTCAGCAACCTCTTTACATCTAGAAGAATGGCTAGTAAGAAGTAAAAGAATTCCAAAGAATATACATATTTCAGATATAAAGGGCAGCCATGACTCCTAGAGGTGTGATTGATCACCCAAGGAAATGCCCACCGCTCCCACCCTGCTGAAATCCAGAAACCTTTGCACAGGGTACGGCCTTAGCTCACTAAATGGCCAAGTATCACTGTGGTGCAGCCCTGGCAGAACTTTCTCAAAGTCTTTCCTTTGGAACATGGCTGAAATGTGCCGTCCAGGGTGTCAGAAAACCCACAGAGAGTTGTCTCACTGCAGATGCTTGTTACCAAAGGGCCTGAGGACGTACGGGGGAAACTGCTGGCCACTGACTATTTGGGCCAAGATGCATTGCAGATGCTTGATGCAAAACAAGCTGCCAGAGCTGCAGTTTCTGGCACTGAGAAAGCCTCTCGACGCTGGAAGGGCTGGGAGCTGGAGGACCTGGAGAGCCGACAGACAGGAACCAGGAAGCAACACCTACCTTCTCCTGCAGTGTCTCTCCTCTGCCCTCTACTGGCCAAGCTTTAACACGGCGCCAACTGGCAAAGGAAACATTTTTAGATAGAACCCAGCAACCTTCAAAGAGTTGACTCATTGGACAAGACCCTGATGCTCGGAGGGATTGGGGGCAGGAGGAGAAGGGGACGACAGAGGATGAGATGGCTGGATGGCATCATCGACTCGATGGACATGGGTTTGAGTAAACTCCGGGAGTTGGTGATGGACAGGGAGGCCTGGCGTGCTGCGATTCATGGGGTCGCAAAGAGTCGGACACGACTGAGTGACTGAACTGAACTGAACTGAACTGAACTGAACAACCTTCACAGGGCTTCCCAGGAGAAACAAGTGGTAAAGAATCTACCTGACAATTCAGGAGCTGCAGGAGATGCGAGTTCCATCCCTGGGGTGGGGAAGGGTCCAGGTTTGATCCCTGAGTTGCGAAGATCCCCTGGAGGAGGAAATGACAACCCAAACCCACACCAGTATCCTTGTCTGGGCTCGCAAAAAGTTGGACTGAGCACACATGCGCATACCATTTTCACAGAGCAGGGGAAAAGGATGGATTCAGGGTAAATGCAGTGAGATCGCAAGTGAAATCTCAAATGATGTCAGCATCTCAAAGATGTTGCTTATTTTCTGATTCTCTGTATTTTTTTCCTTTGCTTGGCTTTTTCATAGACTGACTGCATCCATATTGTGGCAGGATGAATTTAAGAACTTAGCAGCCAAAGAGCTTTTCCGCTTGGCAGTTGTAATAAAAATCCTGTTATGGAGTACTGTTAATTCAAATTTGTCTGACTTTAGCCACATGCCATCTTCAAATCAATGTGGTTGGGGTGTGTGTGTGTGTGTGTGTGTGTGTGCGTGTGCGTGTGTGCATGTGTTCTCTCATCTGGCATTATGTTTTTCTTTTCCTTTTTTTGATCGTGTGGATTCCTCATTTCACTGTGTGAACTGTCTCTAAGTACAGAGCGCAGGCTCTAGCGTGAGCAGACTCTAGTTTTGACCCATGGTCTTAGTTGCCCCAAGGCATGTGGAATCTTAGTTCCCCAACCAGGAATCAAACCCATGTCCCCTGCATTGGAAGGTGTATTCTTAACCACTGGACCACCAGGGAAGTCCCATGGAATTATTTTTCTGCTTCCCTTACGCTTACCCTCATTGGATTGATATCACCAGACTATGAGGAGGGTTAGGCCAAAACACTTTTGGATGAATAGGAGCACGAGCTAAAGAGTGAAACTTCAGAATTTCTTGCATGCTTTAAAGATGTCCCTTATGCCCCGTTGGGTTTATTCATTTTCTTACATCATCTTTTACAAGATTCTAGATCTTGAATATAATTTAGACCATCTAGCTTAATCAAGTCCGTTGAGTTTATACTAAGAGGAAAAACTACAAAGAAAAAATGCTAGTGTCTGAATTAAGTTTTGAACTCAGGATTTTTGTTGAAACAGAGGGAAAAAACTTATATAACTTTTTTTTCAAAGATGAGAGGATGGATATACTTATCAAAACATTTTTTCTCAGCAGTAGCAGTGTATATGCACCATCTAATATAATTCAGCAAAAAGGGAAACAGACTATTAATATAAACAAAAATTTGGGTGGATTTTAAAGGCATTGGTGCTGAAATAAAAACATCTCAAAAGACTGCCTACAGTGTGATTCAATTTTCTAAATTATTCTTGAAATGTATCAAAAAATTATACTGATGGAGAACTAAGCTGTGATTGCAGGAGTTGAAATTTGGGAGGCTGTGACTTTAAAAGTGTATCATGAGAGTTTCTTTGGGGTGATGGGAAACAGCTCTGCATCCCGATTACCGTGATAGTTCCACAAATCAATACACGTGATGCATTTCATAGAACTAACTACTATGGGCTTTCTTGGAGGCTCAATGGTAGAGAATCCACCTTGCCAATGCAGGAGATGCAGGAGACTTGAGTTCAATCCTTGGGTCAGGAAGATCCCCTGGAGAAGGAAATGGCAACTTAATCCAGTATTCTTGCCTGGAGCGTCCCATGGACAGAGGAGTCTGGCGGGCTATAGTCCATGAGGTCACTAAGAGTTGAGCGACTAAAGGACAACAAACTATACTATAACCCCAACCCCACTGAATGCATGTAAAAATTAGCAAAGCACCAATAAGATCTGTTTTTTTTATTAATGGTATTGTACAAATGTTACTTTTCTGGTTTTGATCACCATTCTATGATTTTCAAATATGCTTATCTTTAGAGGAATCTGGGTAGAGGGTACATAGGAAATCTGTGTGATTTTTTTTTTTGCAACTTTATATACAAGAGTAAAATTATTTTAAAATTATATTAAAAGTAATATTGATAGTAAAGTGAGGCTGGATTTCTGGTAATGAATCAGGGATTCAAAAATCGATTCCCTTTCAATTTTTGATTTCTTCACAGGAAGCAAAATTAAGTATTAACATTAATATACATTAAGTATATATATCCTGCTGGGATATGTATATAAGAAATAAAAAGAAAATAGGTACTCATGCTATATATTCCCAAAATCAGATATTTTAATATCAGGGGGAAAAGCAACAAAAGCAATATCAAAACATATAAATGAGGAAAAAGAAAAGTTAGAACGAACCCTATGGTACTAGATCAGTACTGTGCTAGTGATTGATGGCTGAGTTCCTACCAGCCCTTGGCTCTTGTAGGAATGTAGATTTGCTCAGGAAGAGCCAAGTAGAAGATGGATCCCAGGCTAAAGTAGGGTCCAAATAGTAAAATAATAACATCCCAAACCACTGTGGTACAAAGGTAGCAATCAGAAGAAGTAGAGGGAAAAAGAGGAGAAGAAAGAGGAAGAGGAGGGAAAAATACATATATATATATAAATGCTTAAGCATAAGCTGTTCTTGCTTTTAGAATTAACTGTTAGAATATAAATTTCATTTATTTTATGAAGCAGTATCAAAAGGCTGGAACCTATTGATGCGGAGCAGCTGAACCAGGCTATATGGAAAAAATGCTTATAATCATTATAGCCTTCTTATTTTCCTTCAATGTTAGAAATCAGGAAGAATTTTAAAGTTTGCCTTATATTATGCAAGAACACTATAGCACAGGTAGA
Organism: Odocoileus virginianus; assembly: GCF_023699985.2. Lineage (NCBI taxonomy): Eukaryota > Metazoa > Chordata > Mammalia > Artiodactyla > Cervidae > Odocoileus > Odocoileus virginianus. The sequence goes on along the minus strand of NC_069702.1, from coordinate 15,898,538 downwards.
TCATAACCTAGATATTCACAAGCGGTATATATCCAGTTGATTTAATATTTCCAGTTGAAATTTTTCAGTAAGAGAAAAAGACAGTTCACAGTAAGAAATTATTTAAACACAGAATCCTTTTTTCTTATAAATGACTCATAACTTCTGAAGGACATACAGCTTTAAGATGAATACAGCAAAGAACAGATGATGTATGGATGATTATGTCTCAGTCATTGATGGTCAGTCCTTTTCAACTATGTACAGTTTTATAGGTTTCCACGTTTTTCTTTCTTTTTTGTTCTTCAAGGATAGCAATTTTAAAATGCATGAAAGTAACAATTAATTGGGTGATAAATTTCTAAACTTTTATTTTACTGTCTCCTCATATATTCTATTATAATGACTTCCTGATTAATGAGAGACTGTGCCCAGGAAGTAGTTTTATTTTGGTCATTTATATTTTGAGTTTGGTCTAATTTTACTTTAAATAAAAAGCCTGGAAAAAGTTACCAGTCTAGCTTTAATTAACTAAACATTATATCAAATTTTCTATGTAGTTAAAATATGATATGACTTCTCTCACTGGTGAAAGATGAGTTTTTATGCTATAGGAATTTTGTTTCCAGGTAAAAATTGAAATATATTTAGTTTCTTCCTTCATATGAAGCATATGAAATGATGGTGTCTCGTGATATATTCTAAATAAAATAAGAGTAACTAGAGTATCTTTGGAACTGTTACATTTCTCTGTACTGTATAAATCCTTTGAATATTGTTTAAGTGTTCCCTGTGGAATAAACCTTGTGCTTGCATAGGCAGAAACTAGAAATAAGCCAGCGATCTCAAGGAGGCATTCCTTACCATAGCCATACATTAGTCAGATTCTGTGAGCTCATTATTAGTGTACTCATGTATCATAGATTATTGACATTATCCAAGCTCAAGAGAATGATAGAGAAGACCAGAACCCCAGCCCCAATTTTACTTGAGCTGGATTCCTCTCATCAATAAAATCATTGTCTATGCTCCATGCAGTTAAGATACATAAGAAATCTAGATGACAATGAAAGGTGACTAGGTGAGCCTGGAATCTGAAGAATGGACATTCTATGTAACAGGTCTAATAATCAGACTGAGCCATTCACAATAGGGATAACTTGGTGGTAGATTGAAATAACTGAAATCCATTAACTAGGAGCCTTTTGTAGACAATGCTTGGATGAGAACTGATAGTATTGGCTTTGTGTCTTCCAGGGATTTCCACCAGTAGCTATACATACCTAAACAAATAACTTCTCAGGACCTCCTAATGCTTTTTCTTAAAGGTTGTTGTAAAGACCAGTTAAGATAACATTTATATGTACTGAACGTTGTTGTTTAGTTGCTAATTTGTGCCCAACTCTTTTGTGACCCCATGGACTACAGCCAGCCAGGCTTCTCTGTCCATGGGATTTCCCAGGCAAGGATACTGGAGTGGGTTACCATCTCCTTCTCCAGATCTTCCTGACCCAGGGATTGAATCTGAGTCTCCTGCCTTGGTAGATGGATTCTTTACTACTGAGGCACCAGGGAAGCCTATGTTTTGAACATTACCTATGTAAAGGTTTTCAAATAAGATAATTTCCTCCCAGTCCACTGCCTATATGTTTTAAAGCTAGAAGGAGTTTTGAGCTAAGGAATGGCTTTTCATGTGCTCAACTCCAAGCAGCAGAAAACTTGAAGAGTTCAACTTAAGACCTGAATGTGGAAATGTCCAGAGAAATAGTCAAATGTTATGATTATTGACTTATCAATGGTAAATAAAGAATAATAATACTTAATTTTAAATAGAAAAAAAATCAAGACAATTAGATTTAAAGTAGCTAATGTTCAGTTTGAAAAATATTTTTTTATGGAAAGTCAAGATAGTTTTAATAGGCATCACATTGGAATGAAAAGAGCAGGAGTCTGAATTGGATTAACTTGCTCTGGAATTCCCAGATCTTCAGCAAAGTTCGTGGAAGTTATTTTAGCACTTATGCATTTCTGCTTCCGCATTTGCAAAACAATAATTAGGAAAAATACTAGGTTAAGATAAAAACAAGTTATGTGTTAAGATGAATAAATTGTCTGATGCACAGTAGGAACATGCAGTTCTTAGCCCTGTACTTTGTAAACTTCAGAATACTAAGATGAAACATTTAGGTCTGGCTCTACTTGAATTAAGCTTATATAGGAGTCCATGGTTGCCAATGGTCACCTTCTCTACTGGCCGAGCTTTCCATGAGCAGAGTTTTCTAAATACTAGAAAATGCTAGAACTGTGGGAAAGTGTGCTTAATGGCTAACTAAATTAGAGCTTATTTGTTGTCTATGAGAGATGAATGATGGATCCCTTTCAAGGTTTCCTCCCCATTGTTGGGGCAAAGGAGAGGAAAGGTAGGAAATCTTCATTAGACCAGAGAACTAGGCTAATACTTTCACACCTGCACCTTGGAGCAATTTGTGTATCTTTTTTATGATGCTCATTTTGCCTTTTTCCCTTTACATTTTTAATCTTTGTGATTGCATATATTTCCTTTTGTTTCGTGTACTTAAAGTTTAACTTGTCCCCAAAACTTTTTAAAAGTTAAGAGATTTTTCTGTTTCTAAAATTTATAGCCACAACATCCCTCTGCCATTTGCCCAGGCTGGTTATTTAAAAGGCAGTTCTCACCTCTTTTCTGGGAATTTTACTATGCCGTCCACAGTGGGGGCCATGTAAAGTGACTTTGAAAACTGTGCCATGACTCTTTGCATAATTTTATTGAAGAGGCTCCTACTACTTTCAAACATTTTCATTTATAATAAACGCAAATGCTCTATTCCCAATCCCAGAAAGAAATATTTTACAGAAAACCTGAACAAATTTTTTGGCCAACCCAATATTTTTTATAAATAGGTAAACTCTTTAAATAGGATTTTATGGAATGGGACTATATGTACTGTTAGATTGAAGAATTTTTTTTACAGTTTTCTGGAGTTTATTATGATGTGCTATATAATAATAATAATAAAAGAAAAGTTTGATGTGAGTCCTGGTTTTTGTTCAGCCCCAATAACTTTGGCAAGTGATTTCATGTTTCTTTAAGGCAGCTCTTTCTCATTTTTACAATAGACCTTATATAACATCTTTCCTGTATATCCATCAATAATTTCACTAACTATATACTGAAATATAATATCATATGCAAATTTAGATATAAAATTCTATATAAAGCAAAAATTTAATGAATCACAAAAGAACACATTATAATTTAACACAAAGGAGATAATTTGTTTTTTCTCTAAAAGAGCTAGGTGATACTACCAAACGGTACATAAGTGATTTTGGTTTATATAGAACAAACACATGCCTGTGCTCTTGGATTAGGCAGCTCAGAAATGCAAATCAAATTACTAGGCCAGATAAAGATTTTTTCATCATTATATATTATGTCATAAATGATAGATTTCTGAGAGACCAGAATTAATTAACTTTTTAAAAAGATGTGGCATCTGTACAGGGCTTTATATTTTTCAGACTGTTTTATTTTATCTTATTGTAATGATGCTGTGTTTCCTAACCCTTTCTTGTGTTTTCCTATTGAAAGCATTCACTATATTCAGTGCTCTGAAAATTGCCAAAGGACAGACAATATTCCCATCTCCCCTTCTGCAATTTTGAGTTCAGAGATCTATAGAGCTTTAGAGGTAAAACAAGTTACCTGCCATAGCTTTGGTTGACTTTTGTGTTAATCACTGGCTTCTCCTTATTCCCTTTTCCTTTAATCTCTGGTTATAATAGACTGCCATTTTAGTTGCAGACAGAGGCTGACAAAATAAGAACAAAGATATGAGATAAAAGTTTATTTGAGCTGCAAGTTTATAGCAAGTGTGCATGCAAGTTGATTAGGGAGCCTGCAGTGAAACTTGTAGGCAGAGTCTCATAAAAATATATCATCTTGATACTTTTGCATTTGAAACTGTCTGCCAAAATGCCTTCATTACTGATCATTCCTTGCAAAGTAAATGACTTTGACCGAGGATCTGGCTGTTTCTCCCCTTTCCACCATTACCCCTTCCCCTTGCTCCCTTTTCAAAACAGTGAAGACAGAGGTGAAATTTGACTCCTGCAAGAGTTGAGGTGTGGGTGAAATGGAATGGTCCTTCAGAGCAGTCAGGATGATTATCCAGCCACTTTGACAAATTTGCCGACATCTGTTCTAGAGTCATTTTTGCTGCACAGACCTGCCATTAACAAACAGTAAGGACTTTAATTAACTGAGCATACCAAGAAGTGAAGCTCTGATAAAATGGCACCATCTGGAATAGAGAGATGTGAAATTCTCTCCACTGCTGTGTTGATTAGGGATTATATTAAAATTTGTCTTGATCACAGATGATTCCCCTGCTGTGTAGGGTTAATAGCGAAGGCTTTATGATTTGAGATACTTTGCTCAGGTATGCCACTGCATTAAAATGTAAATTTCCTGAGTTTGAGATTTTTTCCTTTGGCCTTTTGTTAATATCCCATTAGTGCTCATTAACTTTGCCTGCTCCACATTGAGTCACGTTGATCAGCTTTGAGCTTCAAGAAGAGCCACAACCTAGCAGTGTCAAACCCTTGACAGCCGTCTTCAATAGACCTGTCTGGAAATTTAGTCAGGATAACCTCCCTAGAAAAATTCACTTGTGTAGATAATCACAGACTTTTGGATCCAATTTCAGGCAAGGCATCATAGACTCTTTGAAGTCCATGGGTACTTGCTCAGTCACTTCAGTCGTGTTCAACTCTTTGTGACCCTATAGACCATAGCCCACCAGGCTCCTCTGTCCATGGGATTCTCCAGGCAAGAATACTGGAGTGGGTTGCCATGCCCTCCTCCAGGGGATCTTCTTGACCCAGGGATTGAACTCCTGTCTCCTGAGGCTCCTGCATCACAGGCAGATTCTTTACTCACTGAGCCACATGGGAAATTCATGCCAAATCTGTAAATCCCAGATTAAATATGTGTTCATCAGATATACTGTTAACCATCTTTTTTACATGTAACATTGCCTCTGTTTCATACCAGCAGCCTACCCCATTTATCTGCTTTAATTGACTAGATTTTTAAGAACCTGTTTGACTTGATTCTTCAGCTTCCCTGGTGGTTCAATTGGTAAAGAATCTGTCTGCAATGTGGGAGACCCCAGTTTGATCCCTGGGTTAGGAAGACCCCCTGGAAAAGGGAATGGCAACCCACTCCTATATTCTTGCCTGGAAAATTCCATGGACAGAGGAGTCTGGCGGGCTACAATTCATGGGATTGCAGAGTCAGACATGACTGAGTGATTTAACACACCAACACTTTAACACTTCAGCAAACAGGAACTCTAGACATAGAAACTAAACTTGTTCCAATATGGTTCAGTTTAATGGCTCCCAATTAAGTAAGTTTCACTACAGACAGGAAAGAGTGATAGATTAAGCCAGTTGCAGGTTATCAGTCTTGGTTACCTTGGATCTAAGGTGAGGAGTCCGGGAGAAGCCTGAAGTAGATTCAGAGATAAGGTGCATCTCAGGGACTCTGTCACATACTTCTTAGCAAGGAAGCAATGCTTTCTGCCAATAAAGCTAAAGTTCATTGCAGCTTAGAGTGTGTGGCAGGGTCATTATTGAAAACATTTTGCATTTGGCAGTGGTGTTAGAAAATCATGAAATTCATGGTCTAAAATTATGCATTCTAACTCTCATTTCATTCGAGAGGAGGCTTCAGGAAACAGTCCTAACATGCTTGAGACAGATGACGTTATCTATTGTGAAACAGTTGTTCCCTATGGATGTAACTTTTTTTTTTTTCTGGAGGATGGATTAGGAATTCAAGAGAAGGTTGCTACATAACCCCTTGCTATCTCTTAAGACAAACACAAAAATGGGAATTAAGAAATAAAGATTTTTCACCAGTTCTCTCTTTAAATGATAATCATGTTCATAAATTTACTTTGATAATCTCTAGTTGAGTTCATTAGTGGCTCAGGTGATAAAGAATCTGCCTGCAATGCAGGAGACCCAGGGTCAATCCCTGGGTTGTGAAGATCCCCTGGAGAAGATGGCAACTCACTCCAGTATTCTTGCCTAGAGAATTCTGTGCACAGAGGAGCCTGGCGGTCTATAGTCCATGGAGTCGAAAAGAGTTGGACACAACTGAGTGACTAACACATACACACACACAATCTCTAGTTCTAATTTTCCATTTGTAAAATGGGGATACAATGAAACTCAAGAATTAGATAATTAAGAGAAAGCTCATGACAGTCTCAAAATAGGTAGCTTTTGCTACATATAGCTTTTTGCCAATTCTAATCATCTTTGCATCAATCTGAATAAAGCATTTTTCAGGTGGCAGAGAAAGACACTGGTGATACACTGTTTAACTTGACAGAAGGTCTATATTAGTCTGTTCTAGAACAGCTATGTTTACCCTTTTACCCAAATCAGAGAGGTCTGGTATCAGAAAGGTATTTCCAAGTAATAATCAGTATCTTCAAGCCAGAAAGTCTTTTGTATTTTGTAAGATTGTATAAATATTTGTCACAGTATAATTTTTACCCCACAACTGACTCAGTGCATAACAGTTCATTGTTTCTCTCACCATCTTAAACTAAACTCTGAAATTCAAGTCACCAGGATAGTGAAGAAATAAATATAAATTCAACCTTAGCCATTATTTTTCCTCTTCATCTCATCTTTCCCTTCATCTCATTTTCCTCCAAACAGGGGCTGTGTTAAAATTTCAGAGAAAGGATTTTCAGGTCTTTAACCTACACCAGGCTGAAATGACCAATGCCCAAGCCACACAATGTCATGATGATGGATGATCCTGTTGCTTCTGTGCCAGGGTCACTGGCGGCTTTGTCCAGCCTTGGAGCCAGTGCTCTGCTAAGTCACCATTCTCCTTTGGTCCTGTTATCTCCATGGGGTGTTTCAAACCCCACTATTCCAATGGCTTTTTCTTACTCTGAGGTCAGCCACTTGGGTCCCTATCCCTCTAATCTAAGTCGCTTCAGTTGTATCCGACTCTTTGCAACCCTTTGGACTATAGCCCACCAGGCTCCTCTCTCCATGGGATTCTCCAGGCAAGAATACTGAACTGGGTTGCCATTTCTTTCTCCAGGGGTTCTTCCCAATCCAGGGACTGAACCCGTGTCTCTTACATCTCCTTCTTTAGCCGGGGATTTCTTTACCACTCGTCCACCTGGGAAGCCCCTAAGTCCTTCTCTTAATCCCTGTCTCTCTCCATATCACCCCTTCCTTCCCTCCCAACCCCATCCCAGCACCCCTAGACGATTTTCGATTTTCCCCTCCATGGGCGTTTATAAACACAATGCTGATCTGTCTTTCTTGGGAACAGAAGGGCTTTTTTCCTAACTAATACATATTTTTATTTAGTTGTTGATAGTTTTATATAGTTGTTTGTTTCTTTTTATAACAAAAGAGACTGGACATGCCAGCATTTTTGTATTTTTCCTCCAACCCCCAAACTATGTTGTTTATTTCAACATGATCTTTTTGTAATTTTATTTATTTATTTACTTTTGGTGCCCCTGGGTCTTCCTTGCTGCACGGGCTTTTCCCTGGTTGCAGTGGGCGAAGGCTGCTCTAGCTGCCGTGCACAGGCTTCTCATTGTGGTGCCTTCTCTCGTTGCGAAGCACAAGCTCTAAGGTAGATGGGCTTTAGTGGTTGTGGGATGTAGACTCTAGACACGGGCTCAGAAGTTGTGGTGCGCTGGCTTAATTGCTTTGCGGCGCGTGGGATCTTCCCAGACCAAGGATTGAACTCATGTCTCCTCCATTGACAGGTAGATTCTTTACCACTGAACCACCAGGGAAGCCTCTCAATATGATCTTTTTGGTAAAATTGTATAGCAGGCATCAATATAAGGCAGAATTCCCACTGTTAGGTCCTAGGGGTGACTGGGCGTTTTCGCACCTGCCATTCCAAGACTGTATCTAGGCAGGTGAAGAGATTCATCTCTGAGCAGTAGTGCTCGTCTCTAGGTCAGCTTCCGTTCAGGTTTTTAAACCCCTCTTCCCCATCAACCTTTTTTGGTTTAATATGAACCTGTCAGTTACACTTTATTGTCTCTGATGCTACTTCACTTGCCTCAGATTAAAGTATTTTGAGTTTTTTTCAGGTAAAAAAGAAGTATGTTGTTAGTAGCCAGCATTCCTTGGCCTGCCCCAGAGAGGGGTAATCTGAAACTAGATGTCTAGACGTTCAAAGTTATTAACTCCACTGCATCTTCCCTCTGCCTCTGTTCATATTTTATTTTCTGAAAGTTATCAGAGAGAAGGAAGCTCAAGAGAAATCCTCTAGAGAATGTAAACTTTTAAGTCGAGAATGAAAGAAAGTTGGCCCTCATATAGCAGCTCTTCTTCAGTCTTGTTTGAGATTTTTGAATGATACTTTCCATCCCTGTTCTGTCATTCAAATGTCCATATGGTAGTTATTATCTGCGTTAATTATGAGAGAAAAAGATCCAAAAGGAAAAGCAGTTGAGTAAAGCAAAAAAAAAAAAAAAAAAAACGTTTTGTATGGTGAGGGAATATAGGTGATTTGGAAGATTAATCTGTGGACCTCGAACAAGCTCTTGTTACACATAAAGTGAAGGCTGTGCTTTCCTGGAAGTCATAGAGAGGATCATTGCAGAATCATTCGTACGATTCCTCTCACCTACAGCAAAGGTGGGTATCTTTCATAAGCCTTGGGTAGAAAGTCATTACTGATACCTTGCTGAAGTTTTGGGAAATACCAGCCCCAGAGTGAACAGGTTTAGGACAGAAGGACATTCCATTAATGTCTTTACAAGCAAGATAGAAAACAGTTTCTTTAGTCATCACTGTAAACATTTCTTGACTTATATTTAGCCACTGTTGACAACATCATTAACAATTTGGGATATCTCAGTTAGGTATTGAAAGGAGTTTAAATTAATAGCAACAAGCCAGTCAACTTAACAAAACCATCCCGTCCCTCAAGGGTAAATATTGTACAGTCAACAAAACTGATCATTTAAAAGCATTTTATAGGCAACGTATTCCAAAATGAGAAGAAACAGCTAAAAGGAGCATTTTATATCTGTTTAATGAGCCACTTAAAGATTTATCATTTTTTATAAGAGGAATATATTAATGATTAAGATTTTTTTTGTTTACCAAAGGAGAGATAATAGAAAAAAAGTTATGGAAAATGTATTCTTAATTCAAAGATAATGAACAAAATGCTGTATTTTAAAAGAATATTAATGCTCAAAAGACAATGATGAAACAGATAATTTTATAAACTATCATTCTGCAGTGTGTGTACAGCAAATGAAAGTACAGAGTAAGGTAATATTAAAATATTTTTTCATCTCTGTAACCTATCCCCTTACATCTTGTTCAGAGAAAATAAGAGCCAAGGAATTTTGTTTGCTTGCTCAGATAATAGCTGAAATTGGAAAGAGGTAATTTGACTTGATAGAGCCAACACAGGAGACACACAGGGTGTGTTATGGGAGCATCATAGCAGAATGGAAGGAGGTGGCCTTGGGGACAGGCGGTCATGTGGTCAAGTCTTGGCTTTACCCCTTATTTTCTGCTTATTATTGTTATTCAGTCTCTAAGTCATGTCCCACTCTTTGCAACCCCATGGACTACAGCATGCTAGGATTCCTTGTCCTTCACCATCCCCCTGAGTTTGCTCAGGTTATTGTCCATTGAGTTGATATCCTATCTAACCATCTCATCCTCTGCCACCCGCTTCTCTTTTTGCCTTCAGTCTTTCCCAGCCTCAGAGTCTTTTCCAATGATTCAGCTCTTCATATCAGGTGGTGAAAGTATTAGAGCTTCAGCTTTAGTATCAGTCCTTCCATTGAATATTCAGGTTGATTTCCTTTAGGATTGACTGGTTTCATCTCCTTGCACTCCAAGGGACTCTCAAGAATCTTCTCCAGTTCAAATCTTGGCTTTATACCTTACTTTCTGCTTATAATAGTAATAAAAAAAGTTTTAACCTAAAAAAAAAAGCACTTCCATTTTAATAGAGGTAAGAGTTGAGAGTAAATATATAAAATTAAGAGAAGAAATAATCATATATGGCTACTTATACAGAGATTCATATCGAAGTATTAATGACAAAGCCAGTGAATGAGTTATTCATATGATTCATCAAATAAGTATCCCAGATAAGAAACAGAGTTATCTTACTCCATTCAAGGGTTAGCCATTTCCAAAATCTTCCCTTGATGGCTCAGTGATAAAGAATCTGCCTGAAGTGCAGGAGCTGAAGGAGACTCAGTTTCGATCCCTGGGTCGGGAAGATGCCCTGGAAAAAGAAATGGCAACCCACTCTATTATTCTTGCCTGGAGAATTCCATGGACAGAAGAACTGGTGGGCTGAAGTCCATGGAGTCAAAAAGAGTCGGACACAACTGAGGCAATTTAGCACATGTGTACACACAACGGAACTGAATATATTTATACATGTAAAAGTTTATTTAACATTCTTTAGCACACCCCTCCCCTGTTTTCAGGCATAGAATCTACTTCAGGACTTTCAGTACATCGTTCTAACATTCTTTGTTGTGTAAATTTTCTCACCCACAAAATAGTCTGATGAGGCAAGCTTAGAAGATAAACGAAGATGTTAGTGAAATAGCATGGATGGGGTTTTTCAGACCTGAGTACTAATAAGTAGGACAGGATCAGCAAAATGAGGTGAGGCAAGACAGATGGTAAGGAACTGATGTGCCCAGCTATGGAATTTCTTTCTGTAGTCAACCTCCAGCATTGAAATATCAGCTGGAGTCCCCCAAAGTTATATTTGAAAATAGTGTGGTCTTCAGTGTCAAATCCGGATTCATCACCTGCTACGTATGTGTGTAATCTGGGGCAAGCAAGCTATTTACGTTTTTGAGACTCAATTTCCTCATCTGTAACATGAGGATTATATTATAAGATAAAATGAGTACCTACCTTTCAGGGCTGTTAGGAGAATAATAAAAACGTATGTAAAGTCCTTGAAAAATAATCAGCACTCAATAAATGGCAGACATTATGACTGAGCTTATTCTAAAAATGTCAGCCTTGCCTTTTATATAACTAAATTACCAATTTTGTTAGATAATATCTCCTTCGTCTTTATTTTTCAGCACAAAATAGCTTTTTGACTTTGAGCAATGCCCTTAACCTTTGCATGATTCAGTTTCTTCACACGTGAAATAACAGGGGTAATATCTTGAGGAATGCTCGAGTCCTCCAAGGTCATGGTGCTAATAGCCTGCTATCCATTTTGTTCTTGATCATAATTAAAGCAAGAGGCGTATGCATCAATATGCTGCAAAATGCATGATCCAACACAGCACTGGCATCAGCAGCACAGACTGTAGGGTAACATGACCTCCGTTACTACTCATGGTTCCCCTGCTTAGTGTAGCTGACTGTTCTGGGCAGGTCAGGCAGCTGTTTTATGCCTCATTTTTTTTTTCCATTTTATAGATTTTCTTGTACAACTTAATTTTCTAATGATATAGAGAAAATCATTTGTCCTCAAGTCTCTATTACCTCATCTATCCTACTGGCGCTCTGCTTTCCAAATGTAATAAACAGTGCTAATGAAAGTATTATATTGTTTAACCACAAGCTGGCTAAACGCCAGCACTTCATTCTCTCACCCCAGTCAGACAAAAATGTTCTAGAATGTCAATTCTCTTTTAGTTATAGAGCTGTGAAACTGTAACAAATAATTCACTAGTAATTTGAAAAACTGTCATACAGAAATGTGTGTCATTATAATTATTAACACAGAGGAGAAAGTATGAAGGTAATGTATTTATTAATCAATACCTTCTCAGTACTTACTTGCTGTGTTTTCCTATTCATGAGTGAATTTTCATGATATATAGTATCAGTGTAAACATTTCCATATTCATAAAAGGTTTGGAACCTTTCTAATATTAAGGATCTGTTACAGTGAGCAAGAAAAATATATTGTTCAGGCCATACTTTAAAATTAACAGTAAGGAGGAATTTGGTGCTTCACATGGTAAAAGAACCTGCCTGCAATACAGGAGGCTCAGGCTCAATCCCTGGGTTGGGAAGACCCCCTGGAAAAGGGAATAGCAACCCACTCTAGTATTCTTGCTAGAGAATTCCATGAACAGAGAAGTCTGGCGGGCTACAGTCCATGGAGCTGTAAAGAGTCAGACTAACACTTTCCCTTTAGGAATTTGAGCTACAGGGCCACTGGCATCTTCTCTAATTATGAGATCCTTTGATATGTATGTATTCCTTGGAAAGTGATTGGTAATTAAAAATGGCAGTGCTTGAAATGATGTCTAGAGTTGTAACAAGTGTGGATCAGAAAGGCTTTGTATTAAGATACTAAATTGCAAATACTATAAAATATTTTTAATAAAAATGTTTAAATTATGTAAATTTGAAAGCTTCCTTTTCCTTTAGATATGTTACTTCATTATTCCTCATCCTAGGGGTGAGTTTACGCAGATGTGAGATCTGGCTGCTGGTGTATATGGTTGATGTATATAGTTGTTGTTCAGTCGCTAAATCATCTCCAGCTCTTTATGACCCCATGAACTGCAGCATGCCAGGCTCCTCTGTCTTCTGCTGTCTCCCAGATAGTGCTCAAACTCATGTCCATTGAATTGGTGATGCTATCTAACTATTTCATCCTCTGTCGGCCCCTTCTCCTTTTGCATTCAGTCTTTCTCGGAATCCAGGTTTTTTCCCAATGAGTTGGGCTTGTGTGAAGAACTGGCTCATTGGAAAAGACCCTGATACTGGAAAGATTGATGGCAGGAGGAGAAGGGGATGACAAAGAATGAGATGGTCGGATGACATCACTGACTCAGTGGACATGAGTCTGAACAAGCTCTGGTAATTGGTGATGGACAGGGAAGCCTGGCGTGCTGTAGTTCATGGGGTCCCGAAGAGTCAGATATGACTAAGTGATTAAACTGAACTAGGCTCTTCACATTAGGTGGCCAAAGCACTGGAGCTTCAACTTCAGCATCAGTCCTTCCAATAAATATTCAGGGTTGATTTCCTTTAGGATTGACTTCATCTCCTTTCAGTCTCTCAAGAGTCTTTTCCAACACCACAGTTCAAAAGCATCAATTCTTCAGCACTCAGCTTTCTTTATGGTCCAACTCTCATGTGCATACATGACTACTGGGAATAGCTTTGACTATAAGGAACTTTGTCAGCTTAGTGATGTTTCTGCTTTTTAATATGCTGTCTAGGTTTGTTATAGCTTTCTTTCCAAGAAGCAAGAGTCTTTTAATTTCGTGGTTGCAGTCACCATCTTACTGATTCTGGAGGCCAAGAAAATAAAATCTGTCACTATTTCCACCTTTTCCCCTTCTATTTGCCATGAAGGGATGGGAGTAGATGCCATTGTCTTAGTTTTTTGAATGCTGAGTTTTAAGCCAGCTTTTTAACTCTCCTCTTTCATCCTCATCAAAAAGCTTTTTAGTTCCTCTTCAATTTCTGCCACTAGACTAGTATCATCTGTATATCTGAGGTTGTTACATTTTTCCCAGTAATCTTGACTCTAGCTTGTGATTCATCCAGACCAGCATTTCACACGAGGTATTGTGCATAGAAGTTAAATAAACACTGTGACAATATACAGCCTTGATGTAGTCCTTTTCCGATTAGGAATAAGTGAGTTGTTCCATGTCTGATTCTAACTGTTGCTTCTTGACCTGCATACAGGTTTCTCAGGAGGCAGGTAAGGTGTTCTGGTATTCTGTCTCTTTAAGAAATTTCCACGCTTTGTTGTGATCCACAGAGTCAAAAGCTTTAGGGTTGTCAGTGAAGCAGAAGTAGATGGTTTTCTGGAGTTCCCTTGCTTTCTCTATGATCCAACGAACGTTGGCAATTTGATTTCTTGTTCCTCTCCCTTTTCTAAACCCAGCTTGTACACCTAGACGTTCTCAGTTCACATACTGTTAAAGCACAGCTTGAAGGATTTAGCGCATTACCTTGTTCAGTTCAGTCCCTCAGTCTTGTCCAACCCTTTGCGACCCGATGGACTGCAGCACGCCAGGCATCCCTGTCCATCACCAACTCCTGGAGTTTACCCAAACTCATGGTTAATTGAGTTGGCAATGCCATCCAACCATCTCATCCTCTGTCATCCCCTTCTCCTCCCACCTTCAATCTTTCACAGCATCAAGGTATTTTCCAATGAGTCAGTTCTTCACATCAGGTGGCCAAAATATTGGAATTTCAGCTTCAGCATCGGTCCATCCGATGAATATTCAGGACTGATTTCCTTTAGGATGGACTGGTTGGATCTCCTTGCAGTCCAAGGGACTCTCAAGAGTCTTCTCCAACACCACAGTTCAAAAGCATCAATTCTTCAGCATTCAGTTTTCACTATAGTTCAACTCTCACATCCATACGTGACTACTGGAAAAACCACAGACTTAACTAGACAGACCTTTGTTGGCAAAGTAATGTCTCTACCTTTTAATATGCTGTCTAGGTTGGTCATAACTTTTCTTCCAAGGAGTAAGTGTCTATTAATGTCTTGGCTGCAGTCACCATCTACAGAAATTTTGAAGCCCTAAAAAATAAAGTCTGTCATTGTTTCCACTGTTTCCCCGTCTATTTGCCATGAAGTGATGGGACCAGATGCCATGATCTTAGTTTTCTGAATGTTGAGTTTTAGGCCAACATTTTCCACTCTCCTGTTTCACTTTCATCAAGAGGCTCTTTAGTTCTTCTTTGCTTTCTGCCATAAGGGTGGTGTTATTTGCATATCTGAGGTCATTGATATTTCTCCTGGCAATCTTGATTCCAGCTTGTGCTTCCTCCAGCCCAGTGTTTCTCATGATGTACTCTGCATATAAATTAAATAAGCAGGGTGACAATATACAGCCTTGAAGTACTCCTTTCCCTGTTTGGAACCAGTCTGTTGTTCCATGTCCAGTTCTAACTGTTGCTTCCTGACCTGCATACAGATTTCTCAAGAGGCAGGTAAGGTGGTCTGGTATGCCAATCTCTTTCAGGATTTTCCAGTTTGTTGTAAGGCTTTGGCATAGCAATAAAGCAGAAATAGATGTTTTTTCTGGAACTCTCTTGCTTTTTCGATAATCCAACAGATCTTGGCAATTTAATATCTGGTTCCTCTGCCTATTCTAAAGCCAGCTTGAACATCTGAAAGCTCATAGTTCATGTACTGTTGAACCCTGGTTTGGAGAATTTTGAGCATTACTTTGCTAGCATGTGAGATGAGTGCAGTTGTGCAGTAGTTTGAGCATTCTTTGGCATTGTCTTTCTTTGGGATTGGAATGAAAACTGACCTTTTCCAGTCTCGTGACCACTTTTGAGTTTTCCAAATTTGCTGGCATATTGAGTGCAGCACTTTCACAGCATCATCTTTTAGGATTTGAAATAGCTCAACTGGAATTCCGTCACCTCCACTAGTTTTGTTTGTAGTGATGCTTCCTAAGGCCCACTTTACTTCACATTCCAGGATGTCTGGCTCTAGGTGAGTGATCACACCATCATGATTATCTGGATGGTGAAGATCTTTTTTGTATAGTTCTTCTGTGTATTCTTGCCACCTCTTCTTAGTGTCTTCTGCTTCTGTTAGATCCATACCATTTCTGTCCTTTATTGAGCCCATCTTTGCATGAAATGTTCCCTTGGTATCTCTAATTTTCTTGAAGAGATCTCTAGTCTTTCCCATTCTATTGTTTTCCTCTATTTTTTTGCACTGATCACTAATGTCTGTTTCTAGGTGAATGACCACATCATCATGATTATTCGTGTCATCAAGACCTTTTTTATGTAGTTCTTCTGTGTATTCTTGCCACCTCTTCTTAATATCTTCTGCTTCTATTAGGCCCTTACTGCTTCTGTACTTTATCATGCCCATTATTGCATGAAATGTTCTTTTGATATCTCCAAGGAGATGCAGGAAACACACGTTTGATGTCTGGGTTGGCAAGATCCTCTGGGGGAAAAACCGGCAGCACACTTCAGTATTCTTACCTGAAAAATCTCAAGGGCAGAGGATCATGTCAAGCCACAGTCCAGGAGATCACAATGAGTAAGATACATCTGAGCAAACATGCATGCACTTTTGCAATAAGGAGCTGATGATCTTAGCCACAGTCAGCTCCAGGTCTTCTTTTTACTGACCATACACAGCTTCCCCATCTTTGACTGCAAATACATAGTCAATCTGATTTCCCTATTGACCATCTGGTGATGTCCATGATTGATGCATAGAGAATTCTAGTCAGAAACCTGAAATTCCCGGTCCACACTGGCTTGACAGGCAAGGATGTCACCCTGTTATCAACCATCTCCACCCCTTCTTATATTCATGCTACTTAATCTATGTACAAAATTTCTAGATTGCCTTTAACATAAAATTTATTTTTTCTTATTACACTACTTAAATATTTATCACTTTATTTCACTGATAATTATAGTAAAAGTAGAAAATTTAATGATGAAGATTTAACCACAATTAACAGCAAGTATTTACTGATTAAAAAGAAAATCTTCACATCTTTTATTATCACATGAACAAGTTCAAAATCTTCAGGAAGAGCTAGAGAAAAACAAACACATGCATTAATGCAAAATTGATTTTAGCATTTTTTTCAAATATATTCATATCACTTCTGTGCAAAATATGTATGTCTAGAGAAATAAAAGCTGGTGACATAATTAGTATTTTCTTTTATAATAACTGTATTTTTAATAATAAGGATCAGAGGCCCAAGTGAGAATTTCTCACCTTTTCATAAAATCATTTTCATATTTCTTCATAACATGATTATTGGATCATAATAACTATTTAAAATAAACCTGACTGTTCTATCAGATGTTGGTTCAGGGGAGTTTTAAGTTTGAAAGCAGTATCTTGAACTTAAGATTATTTTCTGTGACATCTATTAAATTGCAAAAAAAATAATTCACACTTTCTTCAGAATCTAGATAAAACTAACAGAAAATTTGGAACTTGAAACTGATTTTTCCCCCAGCCAAAAATATCTTCGTTTACCTTAAGAAAACTATCCCCAGCCCTAACAATAAAACCCATGCTCTTTAAGATGTCAGAGAGTCTCACATGGAGACATGTAACTCCCATTCGCTTCCCCTGACTTCCTGTAGTGTTTTTTCTCTTCAGGAGATTTGTTTCTATTAGCTATTTTCAGTCATCCCATGATGACTTCATAGAGCCTCTTGCTTTCATAATCTATCAGTACAGCCAGTCCTATTAGAGCCAATAAAATGCCTGATGCAAGGCTGGATTCTCACAAGGGTCCAGGAGAAAATAAAGGAAAATAGCATCAATTATTTCCCTGGTGCCTCAAACAGTAAAGGATCCTTCTGCAATGCGGGAGGCCTGGGTTTGATCCCTGGGTTTGGAAGATCCTTGGAGGAGGGCATGGCAACCCACTCCAGTATTCTTGCCTGGAGAATCCCCATGGCAAAGGAGGCTGGTGTGCTGCAGTCCGTGGGGTCACAGAGAGTCGGACACTACCGAGTGACTAAGCACACTCACACGTGGTTTCGTGCCGTGAGACACCCGTTCTCCAGGGAGACTGGCTTCAGTTCCAGCATGGTCCCTATCCTGCCTCTAAGTAGGTGGCTCTCTCTTATGACCTGTCAGTCAGCTGACTTGCTAGGCCTTTTCCATGTTCCTCTCAACTTAGACCTTAGTCAGAAAGCCAGAAAGATCTGCTGCTTCTACTCTTTGAGAGCCTTCTTCTTGCTTTATTTTCTTTTTAGTACAATTACCTCATATCAGGATGAGTTAATCAGAAATAGCCGTGGTCGATCTTCACTGCAAAGTCCATGGCAGAATAGTAATCACCTCGGTGTACTTTGGACTTTCCTGGTGGCTCAGATGGTAAAGAATCTGCCTGCAATGCAGGAGACCTGGGTTCAGTCCCTGGGTCAGGGAGATCCGCTGGAGAAGGAAATGGATACGCACTCCACTAATCTTGCCTGGAGAATTCCATGGACAGGAGCCTGGTGGGGTTGCAGAGTCAGACATGACTGAGCAACTGACACTCTCATTTTGGTACACCTCGATGAGCCCAAGATTCACATAGGAGGAGAGGACAGGAGCAACAGGGAATGAGTCTGTTTAGATTTCTCCAAAAACCGCCTCTTTTTGACCATCTGGGGCAGTGGATCTGTAACAATAGGGAAAAAAGACCTAACTACTTGAGTAAAAATCATAAGACAAAACTTCGTAGTAAAGTAGGAATAACAACCAAATGAAGACTCCCATGCTGTTTCCTATGCCAGAGTCAAATGCTCAGGATTTATGGCACTTTGAGCAAGAGACTTTTTATTTGAAGGTGTCAGTATTCTCAGCTGTGAAATTCCTACAGTCTTTTTTATATCTATGATTCATGGTCAATTCCTTAAAGTGAAAGTTAAATAAATAGTAAAGCAGATCTTGCTTGATAGGCATCCATTATATCCTTAAGAGAGAAGTAGGTAGATGGAAGTTAGAAGTCATCATAGAATGTAGGTGTGAAAATTTATTGAATCATTTATTTGATAAATAATAAGTAATAATTTAGAGGTTTTGCACATAATTCATTTTATTGAAATTAAGAGTTTCACATATTATCATGTGTTTAAAGCCAAGTATAAATAGTACAGTGAAAATAATCCTTTTAATGTAGAGACTTTTCTGAGATATTTAATACAAAATCATGGCCATGTACCCCAGATCCTGGTTCTTGGTTGAGATCTGTCCCAGTTGGCTAGTTTCTTTGTTTAAATTCTTAGCCTGATTTGTGTTTGGTATTCCCATTATCTTGGCTATTAAAATCCAAGTGCCTATATCTCTCTTTGATTTAGATTCTAAGACAGTGTAGAATTATTGACCACTTGCTGGGTGATATCGATATTATGACAAAGTGGTATTGATTTCCTAAGCTAGATTTTCCTTATCTGTAAAATGGAAATGATTATATGCATTTAGTCTTTATTCTCTAATTAGTTTCTTTTTTCTCAGAAACATGATGAAGCAGGCAAAGCACAGACTTCTGGGGTCATGTGGCCTCTCTTCATTTTCTTGTTCATTTTAGCCTAATTTCATGCTTGTGCTTATTTGCCCCTTCATGGTGTCTGACTCTTCGCAACCCCATGGACTGTAGCCCACCAGGTACCTCTGTGCATGGGACTTTTTTCCAGGCAAGAATACTGGAGTGGGTTGCCATTTCCTTCTCTAGGAGTTAGCCTAGTTGGGTTGCTATGTAAATCAGAAAAGAGACATTTAAGACCACCACAAAGGTGATTGGTTTTATCATCATCAAAAGAGCTTCAGTTGGATGTCAGCAGGTCCGTTTTTCTTTCTAAAATTATGACCTTATTGTGATAAAGTGAAAACTAGTTTTAGGTAATTTATAACTTTTCATTAGAGAGAAGTAGGACTCCTGTTTTAGGTTTCTTCCCTATGCTGAGTCCTCTTCCTCCTCCGTGAAATCTTTCTTTTGGTTGTTTTCTTCTCTCGAGCTGGTTAGCATTTATTGATCCCCTGTTGAGGGAGAAGTGTTTATTACCTCCACTATTGCCTGTGCCTACTTGTTTATTCTCATTTTCCCCTCCTTTTCAAAAATGTCACAATAGCCTCATCACAACAGATTGTTTGTTGCTATAAAGATTTCTTTTTTGTTGTTGTTTTAATAGGAGATGTCATGGGACATGCAAAGGGTAGTGTTATCAGAGGAAATATTTTGACAACTGCCATTAAGCCAATTTGAAAAGCTTCATGGAAATGCTTATGACTTCAGTTTGTCTGCATCATTTGTTTATCTTTTGCTTTCTGAATGACTGTTGGTATGAACTGAACGGTTTGTAATAGACCTTTATATTGTGTTATTATTTATAGTTGCCTAGCAGTAAAAGCCATGGAGCTCATTTTAAAATCAACAAAAATCCAACACCAAAGTCATAAAATTAAGTACAGATTAACATCTGATGGGAACCCCTTAGATTCTCAGTTTACGTGACATCTCAGCATCCATTGTCTGATTGGACTGTCATTAGACAGGTAAGGAAATTGAGACCTGGAGAGGGAAAGTGATGTGCCCAGGTTTTCAGTCAACAAGTAGCAGAATTCCTCTGCCTCCCATTCCAGTTCTCTTTTTACCAGTCAAGGACACCTCTCCATTTGCTGCTAATTCTTGGTGGTGCTAAGATTCTTCTCATTTCTCTAGTTTCCCTTGTCAAAATTTGCAATGGTGGAGACAAGAAAAGTGAATAAGAAAAAGATGTCAGTGCAAAATTATACCAGTGTTAGTCCTTCTATTTTATATACTTCTAATGTGTTTTATTGTAGGCTAATAGGATGAAACTCCTGCCCCATGTTTAAGTATAATTCCTTAAAAATGCTCTGTTGATACAGTTCAATGTAATAAAGCAAATTTACATATGACTAACAAATTTGTTTTCACTGTTATAATGTACTCTATTATTTCTAGACTAAATAATATGGAAATTATGTGAACATATTGAATGAATATCAAGATACAATTTTAAAGCAACTATTAAAATGTAAAATGTGAATAAATTTAAATATGTCTCTTACTGTGAAGAAGTGATTGATGAATTGCAACATGGAAACAATGGCTGTTCTCTTCCGTCATTAATTTTAATGATATTTTTCGTATTGCAAGATGTGCTTTGAGACCTTCAAAGGATCCACACATGGAATTTATCAAATAAAAATTGCAGTGGTTTCTTTGGGTGACATAGATGTATAGTAGCCAGAATGTATAAGAAGTCACTTAGAACTTATCCTCATGTATAAATGAAACAGGGGATCAGCACCAGCTTGTATCTAATGTTTTATTGGGATAAATGTCTGTCCTTGTTCTATGGATAAAAATAAGGCTGGTTACAAAATTTGTACAAACAACTTGAACCATCAGAACTCAAAAAATTGATACGTGGATTAAAGTATCCAAAATAATTTATAACAAGTACTGGTAAATATGCTTATTCACTCACATTCTGTCCCCAAAAAAGGTACTTTAAAATTAATATGTGCTAATTTTTTGCCATCAGAAGACAGCTCCCAATTAGATTAGACTTTTTAACATAGTGATCTTTTTTCTTAGAAATTCATTCTAAGGCTTTGAAAAACAAAATCTACAGAAAAACAAAAATATTCCTAGTAGTGAGTAGTATAATTTACTGAAAAAAAAAAAAACCTGAAAACTAAGTTTATGCCTCCAAATAAAGTAACATACAAATAACCTGTGTTATACCATGCAAAAGAATATTATTCAGACATTGAAAACAGCAAATTAAATAATAATTTTATTCATATATTTTACAATTTGAAAGTGTTTTGCTTTTTTCTTTTTTGCAGTATCTCATCTGATGATTCTTGATACAAGGAAAATGCTTATAAAATATTCAAAGTGAAATAGTATTTAAAAATTTTATAGATGAACTATGACAATAACTGCATAAATTGCTACAAATGAATAAAGATTAGAATGTGTGTGTATGCATTATGTAGATAGATAGTTGATAGATACACACATACAATATATAGTTGAGGAAGCTATATATATCATTTTCTTTAATATTAAGATATTTAATTTAAACAAAAACTTGTTCTAAATTTTAAACAGAAAACAAAATCTGATTATTCCTCTTGAATAGATTAAACTAAAAAACATTGTCTTTTTCCATGATAGAATAGAATCATAAAACAGATCTTTTACTCTAATTTCGATATGAATAAATAAATCATGTTTCTCAAATTTTTTGCCAACCAAGATGAAATTCAGTCCATGATATTAGTTCAGTCCATAAATATATAATTTATGTGTATTCAAACTTTATTTAGCTTCCAAAAATGACCCTGGAGTTCTAATAGTATCCCAACTAAAGAGTAGGAATAATGCAAAAACACAGGTTTGTTTAGTCAGAGTCCAAAGAGAGATATGAATAAGTGGAAGAATTTACTGTTTTCCTTAAAATCTGTTGGAGATTGTTGTTTTGTGAATATCACACTTTTATATTTTTGATCCTCTAGCTCAGCAATATCTGAAGAGCATAGTGCACTCTCAGTATTATTTGCATTGACTTTTTGTTTAAAGAGCAAAATCCACCCCTTGAAATACAGCCTTGCTTAGCTAATAAACCTGTTTCTCCTTATGAGCATGTTAGAAAAATTTTATTCAATTTAAAAAGGAAAACATATGGCTATGACTTAACTATTGGAAATTTAAATGCTCAATATGCATGCATTTGGTATTTCTATTTCTCCAGTCCTTCAAATATTATTTAAGCAGACAAACACACAAATAAAACACTAATGGGTGAATGAATTTTAACCTGAGTCCAAATACTCCTGATTGGCCTCAAGACCTTTATGCTCAACACAGCTGGTCCCAAGAAACACATAAATTGAGGACCTGAGTCTGCCATTTGATTAACAGGCTGATGTTTGTTCATTTTCTTGTGACCCTGAGTTCTCTACCAGCTGGTTCCCAGTTAGGTCAGGAGATATATAGAGCACAAAGAAAAGTGCAAGGAGGGCCCATGTGACTTCAGCAATACAGTCTCTCCCTTAGGCACCCTGCTTGCTGCTGCTGACAAGTGCGCAGTTGTGTCCTACTCTTTGCAACTGCATGGACTGCAGTCCACAGACTCCTCTGTCCATGGGATTTTTCCAGGCAAGAAAACGAGTGAGTTGAGGCACCCTGGTTACCCCCAAATAAATTTATATTGACTTTACAGAACAGAGCTCTAAAATATGCACTAAAGCAAGCTCTTTTTTTAGAAGACAATAGATTTTCTTGATTGTATATACTGTTAGTTCATCATTCCCCCTTTAGGAATAAGTAGGGGTTCTCTACTTATTCCTAAAGACATTACTTTGCAAACAAAGGTCTGTATAGTCAAAGCTATGGTTTTTCCAATAGTCATGTATGGATGTGAGAGTTGGATCACAAAGAATGCTGAGTGCTGAAGGATTGATGCTTTTGAACTGCGGTGTTGAAAAAACTCTTGAGGGTCCCTTGGACTGCAAGGAGGTCAAACCAGTCAATCCTAAAGGAAATCAATCCTGAATACTCACTGGAAGGACTGATGCTGAAGCTGAAGCTCCACTAGTTTGGCCACCTGATGTGAAGAACTGACTCATTGGAAAAGCCCCTGATGCTGGGAAAGGCTGAAGGCAGGCAGAGAAGGGGACAGAGGGTGAGATAGTTAGATGGCATCACCAATTCAAAGGACATGAGTTTGAGCAAGCTTTAAGAGATGGTGAAGGACCGGGAAGCCTGGCATGCTGCAGTCCATGGAGTTACAAAGAGTTGGACACGACTGAGCAATTGAACAACAAAGGGGTTCCCTGGTGGTCAGACGGTAAAGAATCTGCCTGCATTGAAGGAGGCCTGGGTTCGATCCTTGGGTTGGGAAGATCCCCTGGAGGGCATGGCAACCCACTCAAGTATTCTTTACTGGAGAACCCCCATGGACGAGCCTGGCAGATAGAGTCCATGGGGTTGCAAAGAGTCGGACATGACTCAGTGACTAAGCACAGCACAGTTATTCAAAAACTCTGATCATGTATTCATGAGTACTTAGATATACACCATGTTCTTTCTCTCTGTATATACACATAGACACAATACAGCTGATAAGAGAAATGATAATAACAGGTCTAAAGACTGAATGTTTCCACTTGCAGATATTATCAACATGGGTGGGTTAGTTCTGAAATTTTTTTTTTCAAAAATGATTCCCAGATATTATGATCTAGAGTTATTGGTTTCTCTTTTTCTTCCTTTTACCATCTTCTTTCTTTTTACTATATGGTAGTAATGATCATTGCAGAATATTTAGAAAACAGAAAAAAGGTCAAAAATAAAATTGTTCCTGTTGTCTCACTGCTGTTAATGTTGTTGTTTAGTTGCTAAGTCATGTCCAACTCTTTGCGACCCCATGGACTGTAGCCCGCCGGGTTCCTCTGTCCGTTGGATTCTCTAGGCAATAATACTGGAGTTAGTTGCCATTTCCTTATCCAGGGGATCTTCCTGGCCCAGGGATTGAACCCAAGTCTCCTGCACTAGCAGACGGATTCTTTACCACTGAGCCTCCTTGGAAGCCTCTCCATGTATAGAGGAACCCGGTGAGCTACAATCCATGGGTCCCAAAATGTTGGACATGACTGAGTGACTAACAATTTCACTTTCAAGGGACATTGACACTGATGTTTTGAAGGTTTTACCCTCAAGGACCTACTTAGTAGAAAACAGAAGTAACCAGGTCCCAGAGGGTCCCAGTCTTCCAAAAGGAGCCCTTACTGAAGGATGTTGGTGGAACAGCATCTGAGGCTACAATCACCTAGCCCAGGTTGCCAGGTGACTGAAAGCTTTTCCTCAGACCACCTGACTATAATGGCCTGTCACACTGTACGTGGGTGACAATTATATTGCAAGACTATATTTTTATGAAAATTTCAAATATGTCCAGTGCTCCTGATTGCACATTTTAAAGCAACTTTAAATACCCAGAAATTCCTTTCCCTGTGTTCACAAAATGATAATCTTCAGAATTTTTTCCCTTCTAATTTATACTCCTAAGTATTTTTTTCTAAAACCACTTGAACATATTTAGGAAAATTTTCAGTAAAATCAGAACAGTGATTATTTACAGCATAGAGTAGAGAGACATAAACAGAAACATCTTTTTGCCTTCAGGAGAAAAATGTCTTCAATACAAAACAAAATTATGTTTCAAGAAACATTAAATTTTTACTGCTCAGGAAGTGTTCAGTTTCAGGATTTTGACTGTATATACATTAAGAGACCTGAAATATGTATCTTTAAGCATCCACATTTAAAAAAAAGCTTATGCATTTCAGATTACTT
This sequence comes from Odocoileus virginianus, assembly GCF_023699985.2. NCBI lineage: Eukaryota > Metazoa > Chordata > Mammalia > Artiodactyla > Cervidae > Odocoileus > Odocoileus virginianus. The sequence continues at coordinate 15,873,630 of NC_069702.1, read as the reverse complement.
TAAATTTTTCCCTAAATGACCTTCAATGTTTTAACAATATTTGCTCTCCATCACTAATAATAGTTATTATCATGTGGAGTTGTTTCTAAAGCCCAAGAAAAGGAATTAAATCGAAAGGAGTGGCAGGGGAAAATATGTTAGAAAAATAGTTTTTCTCATTAGATTACAAGCTAGAAACAACCAAATTCTACTCATTTAGGAACCCAGTTCCACCTACATGGAAAGATTCTAAGAATTGCAGGCTGCTGCTGCTACTGCTGCTAAGTCGCTTCAGTCGTGTCCAACTCTGTGCGACCCCATAGACAGCAGCCCACCAGGCTCCGCCATCCCTGGGATTCTCCAGGCAAGAACACTGGAGTGGGTTGCCATTTCCTTCTCCAATGCATGAAAGTGAAAAGTGAAAGTGAAGTGGCTCAGTCGTGTCTGACTCTTAGCGACCCCATGGACTGCAGCCTACCAGGCTCCTCCGACCATGGGATTTTCCAGGCAAGAGTACTGGAGTGGGGTGCCATTGCCTTCTCCAAAGAATTGCAGGCTAGACCTCCTTTAATATCTGTGTGAAGTTAAATACTACCAGTAGGACACATCAGGAAGGAATCATCATTAAGAAAGGAAGCAAGAACCAAGCAGAAAACCAAACCATCTTATTTGCTCTTTTACCCACTGCAAATATTGGCCCATGCTTCCTAATGCTTTCTTTATACATTTAAACTTTAATACAAGTTTCCTTTCATTTGTTGTTGTTATTCAGTTGCTCAGTCATGTTTGACTCTTTTGACCCCATGGACTGCAGCATGCCAGTCCCTGTCCTTCACCATCTCCTGGAGTTTGCTCAGACTCATGCTTATTGAGTCAGTGATACCATCCAAACATCTCATCCTGTTTTATCCCCTTCTCCTCCTGCCTTCAATCTTTCCCAGCAGTCTTTTCTAATGAGATGGCTCTTTGCCTCAAGTGGCCAAAGTATTGAAGTTTCAGCTTCAGGATCAGCATCAGTCAGTCCTTCCAAAGAATGTTCAAGGTTGATTTCCTTTAGGACTGACTGGTTTGATCTTTCAGACCAAGGGACTCTCAAGAGTCTTCCCCAGCACCACATTTCGAAAGCATCAATTCTATGGAGCTCAGCCTTTTTTTATGGTATTACCTGATTTGAAATCAGGATCTCGAAATGAAGTTTCTGAGACAAAGAAAGAGAGGGTGCAATGTGCTTTTCTGTATTTTCTTCTGTGAAATTACACTCAGGAAAACACTAGCTGAACTGTTTGAAAAACCAAGTGCTTTAATGGGACAGTATAACAATGTGCAGAAAATACCAGAAATGATGTCTCCTTTTTCATTATTTTTGATTTGAGAGAGAATTGAAAACTTTGCCAGTAGATTTTTATTTCATTGAAAGATCACTGCAGCAGTTTCTAAATTTAAGAAATAATAATTCTGACATGGTTATGTTTTATCCTTTCTTAAGAATTAAAATGAGTTTAAGAATAAGAGAAAGCAGCTTTTCACTTTGCTATATGGTGGTTTTATCGGTAAAGAATCTGCCTGCAAGGCAGGAGACCCGGGTTCAGTCCCTGGGACAGGAAGCTACCCTGGAGAAGAAAATGGCAACTCACTCCAGGATTCTTGCCAGGGAAATCCCATGGACAGAGGAACCTGGCAGGCTACAGTCCATGGGTCGCAAGAATAGGACATGACTTTAGCGACTAAACCACCACCACCATATAGTCATCATAGGCCTCTCTATAGAGTAAACTTTTTTTACTTGCTCTTTAGTTAAATATGCTGCCATAGAACAAGAGGGTTGTAGTGAGTGTCAAAATGTGTATTCTGAGCAAAAATAGCAATAAAATGAATGCCAAATAGCTGAATGCCTTTTACTTTCTTTTGTGTGAGCTGATTGGCTATTCAGGATGATGTTAGTGCTTTTATTTTTTTATTCAGAATCTAAACTGAAAAAATATTAAAACTCCTGTTTTTATTCTTTTTCTCTATTTATTTTGACTTATTACTAATCAGTGGCCCAGTTATATTTATCTCTTTAAAGAAAATACCTACAACACACTGATTCTAGCTCCAAGATTTTGAAATTTAGTTTTCTTTTTAAGGCTAGATTTGGCGAGGATGAAGAGGCTGGTTTTATGAAGTGATGTTGGATGGTGCAGTTTGCAGATGAGAGTATTAAAAGCAGAGGCAAAGTATCATCAGCCAGTGGCATTCTCAGAGAAGATTGTAAAAATATGGGAAAGGGAGATTGAAGGCAGGAACAAATACCCTGTGTGAAGGATTTGGTGTGAATTGCCCTGCTGGCTTGCAGATATAATTTCAAGGTTTCTCCCTCAGCTGGCAATGCCACTTAAAATGAGGAGAGCAGAAATACATACCATGCAGGGCTGCATTTCAGGCTCTGCTTCTAGCATTCCAATAAAACTGGTAGAAAGAACCTGGTGTTTTATTAACATCCTCAGACTCAGGGAACTGAAACTTGTGACTCTTGATACAGTACTCCAAACTGTAGTTGAAAAAAAAAGCCTTGTCTGCTACATTTAAGGGTAAGAGATTGCCTTGTTCCCTTGTGGGCATTTCTAAGGATCTTGTAATCTAAGCAAATTGAAATAAAACAATACTCGTGAAAAATGGAGTGGTAGTTACTATATAGGAACACTGTAAACTCACATCTTCAGAATATACTATGTGGCTTATGCCTGGGTGCTCAGTCGCTCAGTCGTGTCTGACACTGCAACCCCATGGACTGTAGCCCGCCAGGCTCCTCTGTCCATGGAATTCTCCAGGTAAGAATACTGGAGTGGGTTGCCATTTCCTTCTCCAGAGGATCTTCCCAACCCAAGGATCAAACCCACATCTGCATTGGCAGGCAGATTCTTTACCCCTGCAACTGGAAACTCTACTTAACATTGTGGGGACCTAAATGGGAAGGAAGTCCAAACAGGAGAGGATGTGTGTATATGTATGGCTGATTCATTTTGCTGTACAGTAGAAATTGACACAACATTGTAAAGCTACTATACACCAATAAAAATTAATTAAAATAAACACATATTCTGTTCCTTTCTGTAAAAAAATAGACATTCATCTTCAGCTTGAAGACAGGCCAAATCCATTAAAAAAAAAAAAAAGAATTAGAGGCACATATTAACAAAAACTATTATTTTTTGTCTGTATCCTACATCAACTTCCTGGTTAAAAAAAACAAAAAAAAAAAACTTTTCTAAACATTTCTGTTCTTTTTATAAAAGCTAACTTACCTGGCAAATACTCTCAAGGTTTTGTGGTAATTGCATTCTTGTCTTCTCTACTCCCTCTATTTATAAAGCACATTTTATTTCTGTAAGTTATAAATCAACAGATTTCCTCCAAGTTCAAGGCCAGGCAGACGGCGATTGTAGTTCAAGCCCCAAAACTCACCAGTAACAGTGTGCAGGCAAATTCTTCTCATTGATAAAATGGGATAGAATGGCATCATCCACTCAATGGACTTGAGTTTAAGCAAACTCTGGGAGATAGTGAAGGACAGGGAAGCCTGGCGTACTGCAATCCATGGGTCATGAAGAGTCAGACCCAACTGATCAACTTAACAACAGCAATACAGTGGGAATAACACCAATTACCTCATAGCATCTACAAGGATTAACTGAGAGAACATTCGTGAAGCCCCCAGCCCTGTGTGTCTCAGAAGACAGGTGTTCATAGGGTCACTCCTTTCCTGTTTCCCATTGGTCTGCTTCCTTTACCCGCCCTCAACCTATTTCCAAATAATGCATACATAATTGTAGGAACGTTAGCATGAATGGCCTGGTGTATTTGTTACTGAATTAACTCAGCAGTGAACTTGGCATTCTTTCCCCAAACTTTCCCCTTCATTAATCCTCCTGGGCAACATCCTTAAACACAGTCTTATTCCTAGACACCAGAAACCGTGAAACCAGTCATGCACGAGAGCATTTTTCTACCAGGCTTTCAGCTGGTCTCATTTGTCCTTAAAGACCAGACAGAGCTTATGTTGTTCACAGTGGGCTGACTTTGGCCATGTGGTCACTGTCGTCAAGATCCGCCACCAGGAGGACAGCGGTTCAATAAAATCTTGAGCTCTATTTATAGCCCACTTGAAACAAACACTCTCCCATGAAGCCTGAGGAGTCCTCTTTGAGTACACAGAAAGTAATTCACTAGTCCCAGTACCAAACTAGGGCAACAGGAGGGTGGAAAAGGCAGTAAGTACATTTTTTTTTCTGGCCCTCTACAGTTTATAAAGCATTTGCTCCTACGTGCTGTCTCATTTCATCTTCATGTTGACCCAGCAGGGAGCCAAAGCAGACGTTGGTAGTAAATCCCCATTTTATAGATTTTAAACCCACTGTTTAGGAGGTTAGATGAGTTGCTCATGTTACGTGGTTGGAGAAGGAGGGGAGAGGAAAGTGGTTAAAGAGCAAGAATGACTTCCTGTTAATGCGATCAATCTAATCTTCAGTGAATAATGGTTTACCTGTAAGAATAAAAAAGAAAACACAACAAAGAGAAATAATGTTTTATCATGTTTTGGCAAGCTTAAAAACTGTTTTTCTCCACTTTGGATAGGAAAACCAAAATAAGATAAATAAAAGCCTGCTGGATAGGGCAGGGTGCTCAGCTCAGTCGGTGTTCTATGATAATCTAGATAGGTAGGATGGGGTGGGATGGGGTGGAATGCGAGGAGGGGCCACAAGTGGGGAGATATATATATATATGTACACATATACCTGCTTCATTTGGTTATACAACATTATAAGGCAACTGTACCCCAATTAAAAAAAAAAACTTAGACTTTACAGGGAAACGTTTATAAACATGTTTGCATCTGCCTAGAACATCCACATGCAGAATGATTATATTTTAGGCCAGAAACGCCTTTTTGAAATCTCTCCAAATTAAAATGTGCATCAGTCAAGACTAATCTTAAAAAAGATGGCAAGCATTTTTATGAGACGTTTTAGTTGATTTTGCCAGTCACCTCTGAAATAGATATATCTTTACTGTCTTTTTAATATGGGGGATTTACATAATTCAAATATGTGTCCCCAGAGCAAGACATCATTAATGGGAATTAGTCTATGGAGCAGAAATGATTTTATTCTGAAAAGAATTATTTTATTTTGATTTTGGCAAGGACTTTAATTTTCTAAGATCTTTCTTTAAGCTTGTTAACCGCAAAGAGTCAGACATGACTTAGTGACTGGGGAACAGCCACATGAAAAGGGCATACAAAAAACTTTTTGGCTTGAAAAGGATGTCTGATCTATTAGAATAGCTGCACTGAAGTCCGTGTGTGTATGTATGTGTGTGTGTGTGTGTGTGTGTGTGTGAGACACACACAGAGAGATAAAGAGAGGGAAGGGGGAGAGAGAGAGATTATTCAAGAGTGCCTCTGGCTTAGCAGATTGGCAGTGAGCCATTTGGGGCTTCTCAGATTTACTGCTTCTCTGACTATTGTTGCAGCTCTGATTTATGGAGTTCAAAATCTCTTGAAAAGCAAGGTGTCTTAAGTTTACAGTATTTCCTTGATGGTCCCGCCCTTTCCCCTGTTCATTCCTTTTGCCCCCCGTTCACCTTGCAATGACCTTGCGCGACTCAGCATTTTTACCTGAGCTCAGAGGCCGGGGAACCTGCTAGTGCTGGGGCAAGGGCAGCGGTTGGTTTCCATTCCTGCGTGATGGAGTCATGGGAGAAACTGTCGGGAAGCAGCAGAGGGTAGGACCCGAGCGGCTGGGCTGAACTGTGCTAAGCGGCTCGGGACAGAGCAGCTGGCGCCGTCTCCCAGCCTGCGAGCGCAGCCTGCATTTGTCACTGACCACTGAAGTGTGTGTGTGTGCAAGGTGAGCTGGGTGCTTTCTCATTACTTTGGAGACAACTTGCCAGGTATTGCTGTCGATTGTGTTTGCTCACTTGGGGAGGTTTCTGTCACTGCAAATTCAGGACCTAGACTGTGTGTGGTTTTATTTATTGTTTTCTGTCGTGATCCATTCAGCGCTGCACGGTGCCCGAATTATGGCAACAGATTGGACGAACTGCTGTTCTTACCCTGCAATGTGATCAGTTTGGTGCCGTTTGCTTGGATTCTTTCATTGATCGCTGCTGCCAAATGATAGAGCTGTTCATAGACGGGATTCCAGCGCTGATTTGAAAGCGTGTGAAAACTGCTTCTGATAGAAATCTGGATTGCTAGTTTTTGGAGTACTTGCTGGGGTGTATTCTTTGCTCATATTTTAATGGGTGAAACTTTGGAGAGAGCAGAGTGTCTTAGGGTCTGATCTGGTGATAAAAGTAACATGGGAGTTTTCTGTGTTTTTGCTTGTGGAAATGAAAACTTATGCTTGGCCAATGGTGTGTGTGTGTGGTGGTGGAAGGGTATAATTTTTTAAAAAGGAACCGAGAATCAAAAGAAAAACAAATTTTACTTGGCTATATTTTGATGTACGTATTAATTTAATCAGCTCCTAAAGCTTTTGTTATCAGCATATTTTAAATTTTGGAACTTTGCATTTCGTGTGCACAAGGACAATAACACTGCAGTGTGTGTTTGTGAAGGCATGTGGGGACGTGGAGTATGTGCTTACTAGGAATAAAACAGGAATCTAAAACGTACCCTTGGCTAAGCTGACAGGCCTTAATACTGCACCAGTTTTGTGTGTTAGCTACTTAACGGACTTACGCAAAATGTAAAGGAGATACACTGTATTATTATATCTAAATAAGTATACAGGAGATTTATATTAATAAAACACATGCTCTAAAAAAGAAAGCCCTTGGGAATTGGGTAGTAAAAATAGGATGAGCAAAAGTTTGAAAAGGTATCAAATTTTACAGGGAGAGGAAAATAACACGTTAAAATGAGGAATAAGCGCATTGGGATATGAAAAGTACTTCAACTGCTCAAATGTATAAGTCTAATGACAGAACAATAGCATATTTAAGGAAATTCAGAGTGTGCAGAAACGAAGCCCAGAGCAAAATTTCTTAATAAGACATGGTTTCAACCTACCTGTGGAATATACTTATTTGTCTTCATCAAGTTGAGTCTGTTGCCTAGATTGACAAAATTAGAATTTGTTTAAAAAATACAGATTTAAAAATTGTATCTAAAATTTCTTTTCATTTGGGTAGACTTGGAAAGCTAATAATGTAACATAAGATGTATTAAAATGCAGTAAACATTGAAATTGTTCAAAACACTTAACAAACAATATACAATGTGAAAATTTTTTGTCCCGCTTTTGAATTATGTCAGTTTAGAAAGACACTGATCTTCTACACTAGAATGTCAGCTGTTGCTACAGACACTTGGACTGCTGAGCCCCATGGATCCACTCTTCATGTTTCTTGCTTTTAGGCTTCATTACAACACTGTGGAATGGTGAGCAGAAAACACTTGAATCTAACATTGTTATGCTTTCTATGAGTTTAGGACAGAAATATTTTCATCTGATAGATATGAAACGTGAGGTGTACAAAGAATTCATGATTAGTTGGCCTTTCCATCTTAGAATCTGTACTATTAATACCTTGACTTTTTGGCTGCTTCCATCTAAAATTTGACTGCTTCTTTTAAAGGGTGTAACATAACATTATCACCAGGGCTGAAAAGAGGTAGTGGACAACCTCTTATCATTGTTTTATAAACACAAGAGTATCCATGACTCTATGATGGTGGTGGCTGTGGTTTAGTTGCTAAGTTCTGTCTGACTCATGCGACCCCATAGACTATAACCTGCTAGGCTCCTCTGTCCATGGGATTTCCCAGGCAACTGGAGTGGGTTGCCATTTCCTTTTTCAGGGGATCTTCCCAATACAGGGATTGAACCTGTGTCTCCTGTGTCTCCTGCATTGGAGGCAGATTCTTTACCACTGAGCCACCAGAGAAGTCCTGTCTCTATGATGAATGTAGTCTGATATGTTTGAATGTGATGTGTCCATCTGTCCGCATCTGTCCTTCCACCTTAGAAACTTTGTCATCTCTTTGATGAACCACAATCAGTGTAAGCAGCCAAGAAATGCCTTAAATAGTGTTCACATTTATTCTTTAGATAACTAGCTTACCACAGCATACAAAGAGGTTTAAAAAGATTTAGAGATTATAGGTACTGACCTCAAAGCACATGCTAGTCTGTGCAAACACATTTATGTCTATGCAATTAAGGACTCCTAGTTAAAGGAAAAGATTAGGCTTTATTTATGTATTTGATGATTATCTCTATTTTTTCTTTTAAAGCTTAATTTTCTTAACACATTGTATTCTCTCTTCCTCTCTTCTTTTAGCTTTATACTTGATTCTAGACTTTAAACTTGGTAAATCCTTAATTTACTGAACCTGCTTTCTTTTGACCTACACTCAATCTCTTCTTCTTGGGTAAGAAAGCAATTTATGACTTACCTCCTGGAGGAAGACCCACCTCCCTGAGATCAAGAGACAACTACTCCCTCTCTGAGCAGGAAATGTGATGACCACTGGGAAAGAATGGACTGATAAAGGGCTCCCAGGCAGGCAATGACCATGTCTATCTCACTTAGTGTTTCTGCTATTCATGCTTTTAGCCATCTAGTCTGCTACTGGGCTTTGAAACCTTTATCAAGAAATGTTTGCACATAGCAACATAGTTACCCTGTCACAAAGACTCTTCCTAATTGAGATTAAATATGATTTGCTGTGTATGGGATTGGTTTAAAGTAGTATTGGTTGTCTTTTTTACCTTAAAGTGAAGTTGCTCAGTCGTGTTCGACTCTGCGACCAACATGGACTGTAGCCCACCAGGCTCCTCCATCCATGGGATTTTCCAGGCAAGAGTGCTGGGGTGGGGTGCCATTGCCTTCTCCAGGGGATCTCCCTGACCCGGGAATCAAACCCTGGTCTCCCGCATTGCGGGCAGACGCTTTACCATCTGAGCCAGCAGCTTAGCATTAAGGTAATTAAGTTCCATTTTGCCTATTAATTCCTCATGAAGTACTGTACATTCAGGTGAAGCCATGAGCATTCACACAACTTTTAATTATTATTTCAAGATTCCCTAGAGTAGGCTCAGATTGTTTCTGGACAAGAAACATGGAAGGCAGGGTGTATGATCTGTTTTTCTGGTAGATGTCCCCCTGAGGCTATAGAGTGCCCAGATGATCTCTGGACTGCTTAGTGGACCCCTGCGCTGCAAGAAGCTGGCAGCTGCTGCAGGAGCAGGTGGCTGCAGGCAGCTCTCCACCGGAGACTGTGATGAAAACATTTCTGCAAGTCTTCTCAAGAGGTCTGCCTCATCTGTATTGAATCTACCGTGTCTTCTAAGTAAACAGGATGGGTAGAGTCTGGTTGCTAGCAGGTGGGTCCAGATCGTGACAGACCTCCACACAAAATGCATCTCCATATTTTTACACATTTTTACAACCAGTAAAAGTCCTGTTTTTACAACCCTTAAATTATTTCTACTAGTGCATGCTTAAGTTACTTTAGTCATGTCTGACTCTTTGTGGCCCCATAGACTGTAGCCCACCAGGCCTTCTCTGCCCATGGGATTCTTCAGGCAAGAACACTGGAGTGGGTTGCCATGCCCTCCTTCAGGGGATCTTCCCAACTCAGGGATCGAACCCAAGTCTCTGACGTCTCCTGCATTGGCAGAGGGGTTCTTTATCACTAGGGCCAACTGGGAAGCCCCATTGGGCAGGCTCTAAACCTGACCCCAATGTTTAACCAGTCCCCTCCAAGAGCTACCCTCTACCACACAAAACATAATTTTTAAGAAATACTAACAGCCAATTAAGCTCTTTGCATTTTAATAGCCAAATAATTTTCATCCATATATAATTTGAATATCACTTCAAGAGAATAAAATTACAATTTCCAGATATCTCTAAAGGCCAAGAAACCATCACCAAAAAATTATTGCAAAGTTTCCTGTTACAAACATTTTGGATCATAAGGGAATGTTCAAGAATTCTATTCCAACACTCCAAAGTCAATAAAAAGTGACTCTTAGATGTTCTTTTGTGATGGAGTATTTTCAAGATCAGCCTGCTTAGACATATACTTTATGATAAAGTATAAAGCACACTAGAGCCTGTCCCTTCTCTCACTCCTGTTCTCCTGTAGTATGGGATTTTGCTTATTGAATAACTCTTAACAGAACACATCAATGTGTTAAGAGGAATTATTTTGTAGCCTTAAGTATCTCCTTTTCTTTATAAGTTAATATAAGAACTCAACTCTATAATGTAGGCTTTGGAGACTTCCCTGGGAGTCCAGCGGTTAAGATTCTGTTTCCAATGTATGGGGCAATTGTTCAATCCCTGGTCAGGAAACTAAGATCCCACATGCCATGTGGCATGGTCAAAACTTTAAAAACAAATCTAAATAAAGATTTTAAAAATTAAAAAAATAATTAAAATGTTGGGTTTCTTATTATTTAGATATAGAGTGAGAACAACAGATGAGGAGATGGTTGCCACTGCAAAGACAGTGTGCTACTCACTTTCAGAAGGCTGGACACATCGTGTCTTGAAGCCCTGGGGTTGGTCAGAAGGCAGAGAAAGAGGAAAGCATGAGCAAGAGCCTTTATTGTGCTTTCCTTGGGGAAGAACACATACTTTGGCCCCCTGATGCGATGAGCTGACTCATTTGAAAAGACCCTGATGCTGGGAAAGATTGAGGGCATGAGGAGAAGGGAACGACAGAGGATGAGATGGTTGGATGGCATTATCGGCTCAATGGACATGAGTTTGGGTAAACTTCAGGAGTTGGTGATGGACAGGGAGGCCTGGCGTGCTGTGGTTCATGGGGTCACAAAGAGTCGGACACGACTGAGCGACTGAACTGAACTGAACTGGGGAAGAACAGACAAAGTAGGGTAAGCAGGCTTAGTCTTGGGTTGTTGGAATAATTTCAGCAGTCTCTGGGGCATAGAGAGTCTCTAGTTGTCTATGTACCTGGTCCTAAGATGCCTAGGGCAAATGGATATTAGCCCAAAGTATGAGTGCCTTGTGAACGTCAGATAAAGGACCTGATTGGGATCAGGGCTCAGAACTGATTTATTTGCATAAAAAGGCATGCTCTGGGTTAGTCTTTCCTATTTTTAGGAATCAGCTTGCCCTGGAAGGGGCAGCTTATTTATGGTCAACAAAGCCCCGATGCCAAAACATTTGAAATACAGAAAATGGAGGTCAGCACAGAGCACTGAGTAAGTGCCCTGTGCTATACAGTCGGTTCTCATCAGTTATCTGTTTTATGCATGGTAGAGTATATGTATCAGTCCCGATCTCCCAGTTCACTCCATCTCCCATTTCCCCACTTGGTGTTCATACGTTTGTGCTCTATGTCTGTGTCTCTATTTCTACTCTGCAAATAGGTTCATCTGTACCATTTTTCTAGAATCCAGATAGGAAATCCGAAAAAGAGTGTATACATGTATACATGTTGCTGATTCACTTTGCTGTGCAACAGAAACTAGCCCAACATTGTAAAGCAACTATACTCCAGTTAAAAAAAAAAATTAAAGAAATACAGAAAATTAAAAGGCATTACTAATGCAAATTAACACACCCAAACAGAAATAGGTTGATTACTTTGTATCATTTTGCCAAATTTGGTATTCACCTGGTTAGTCCCCTATGGACAACAATCTCTTGACATGAAATGTATCTCTTCATCAATTCCAGGAACTCTGCCAGTAAACTTCAGAAAGGTTTTGGTTCAGTTAGTTTTGTTTTTTAAATTCAATACTTTAAAACAACAAAAAGGTCGAAAATAGCTAAATCCTCTTTATTGAAAAACTAGGTGCATTTCACTTGTCCTACACAGCTGTATGTTATTTGAGTTAGAGTCTAACAATAAATGCCTCCACATTAGAGTTGTGTTAAAATCCTTAAATAGGCTGTAATTATTAAAGAAAGTTTAACTTTGTGCACTCACCGTTCACCTTTGGTTGGAGCCAACTCCTGGCACACACAAGTTAATAAATAATTGCTCAATGGATAAATAAATGATTCAGTCACCAGAGCTCATTAGCAGAATTTTCTTCAGATTCCCTAAGAGCCTTTTGCATTGTTTCCAGTATGATTTTCATAATAAGGAAATTAAGGAAAGAAGAGCAAATTACGTTGATTATTCTGCTCAAACAAAAGCTGAGTCTCTTGTCACTTAAAAATATCCATGACAGGCCATGCTAGTATAAACAAACATAAAATGTGGTAAGGGACATATATAAATTGAGTAACAATTCTGTTTCAGCTGAACTGGCAAAACTGTCATTCATAATGCCCTACTCCTTGAGTCAGCAGTAATGCACAGAGGGATCAAGAACATGTAGCAGATGAATAGGATAGCTAATTTATCAAATTAGGATAGACCAACATGTGCTAAAAATAACCTGTAATCAAGGAAGACGACGCCTTAGAAATGTGGCATTTTCCCTCATCGTATTTCTGTTTCGTCATTTTTAAACATAAAGGAAATGAGAAAGCATACATACGGTGTTTTAGTGGAAGGAGAATTTTCTTCCTCTCCGCATTTAGTGTCTCCATTCCAGTTACTGGAATTTCGCATGGGAATTTATTGTGTAATAAATGTGGAACTTCAAAACAGTGGGGGAAGAATGAGTTGACAACAGATATTGGCACTACTGGCTTCCCAGGTGGTGCGGTGGTAAAGAACCCGCCTGCCAAATGCAGGAGATGCAAGAGACGTGGGTTCGACCCCTGGGTTGGGAAGATCCCCTGGAGTAGGAAATGGCAACCCACTCCAGTACTCTTGCCTGGGAAATCTCACAAAGGAGCTTAGCGAGCTACAGTCCAGGGGTTGCAGAGAGCAACTGTGCACAATTGGTTCCAACAAGATAGCCGTCTGAGAAAAGGGGAAAGGGGGTTATCTGTTCCCCCAAAATAAATTCTAGAGGAGTCGAAGATTTGGACGTAAAATGTGAAACTACATGCACAGGAGAAGAAGGCTTTGGTGTACTGATTTGCTCAGAGGAGATGCTCCACCGACCGAATCACTAAGCAGCCACGAGCGGAGAAATGACATCCTGCTGCTTGAGACGTGCCTAGGCTTGCTGGTAATCGCGGCGGTGATAGCAGAAGGGAGGGGTTCTAAGTGGTCCTTCTCCACACCCCTGCCCCATCATTGTCTGTCTTTCAGGCACCAAAGAGCCTGAGATGAAGGGAAGCAAGGAAAGGGATACGTGTAAATCACTAATTTCTTGTTTTCATTCCAAATCAGATGCTCCGTGTTTTATCCTGGGACCAGACCAGTATCGGGAAAAAATTACAGACTGATTTCTTGCTCTGAACTCTCCTGATTCCCAAATCTGACACGTGACTGAGGCCTCAAAGTGGCTTCGCTGTCTCTGGTATTGGCAGGCTTCTCATCTGTGATTTCCATGGGGTGACAGGGAACGAAACACTGTCAGCTGTGCCCCGGCCCTTCTGAGCTGTTGTCCGACTAGACAAAACCAGCTCCAAAAGCTCTCAAGGGGCATGTGTTTGCTAAGAGCAGAAGAGCTTTGGGTGGAAAGCTTTTCCTTTAGGGTCTGAGGCTTCTTTCTTCTTTGTCACTTCCTTTTCCTCTAGTTCCTTCCTCGATCCTGAATTCCCCACCTCCCCTGACCTCCCATAACGCCGCACACCATCCTCTGACCTGGATGAAAGAAACACTTACATCATTCACGCTAGGTCTCTCAGACTGGCAGGCTGTTTGGAGCAGTGTGCTGTGGTCCTAGCAACAGATTAAGGCACACTCACAGCACTTCAAAAGCCTGCAGACATTGAAAAATCACAGAGGACTACCTAGTTATATTTGGAACTTCTGCTTTGTGGGTTTTGTATTATAAGAAACCCGGGGAAGTTTTTAAACTTTTTTTTTGGATTTATTTTTAATAGAAACTTAGAAGGTATAACGCTTTTCTAAAACAGTTGTGATGAATTTAGCCGAGGTGCTGAGAATGAAGGTCAACCGCATCTATGCTGAGATTTTTAAGTAGGGCATATAAAGTTCACTAGCAGTCACAAGAAGGTGATTTTAATTATCAGGAATATTTTATATTCATTAAGAACACAGGCACTAGGGGCTGTTAGACCTGTTTTTAAGTCCATAAACAAGTTGTTTTACCGTGGGAAAGTTGTTTAACCTTGTAAGCTTCAGTTTGTAACATCTCTGACGTTAGCATACATTACAAATTTTAAAGTTAAAATGGTAAAATATGTATGTAGACTTGTCTTTTGGTGGGAGAAATCATTAAAAAGCTAATCAAAATAGATGTGAAAGGAGATATTTTAGCAAATATAATTGCCACAGTTTTGTGGAGGAGTGAGTTTTTTTTTTCAGATCAAGCAAATGCTCAAAGTTGGGAAAAGTTGTCAGGGAGAATAAGAAAAAGAAATAATGAGAAATAAAAGATGGTAAATCTGGCTATTCCAGAAGGAAGATCTGACTATTATTATATGTAACCTTCTTCCCTGAGTCTTAACACTATGTCTTAGAGCAAGTGCTTATTTGTGCTTGAAGAAGGAAATAAAAAAGGAAAAAATGAGACCATAACCATAATAGTGGAGAGAGCTGGATGGTTGTAAAAAGAATGCTTAAAAACATCCTCAAGATATCCTGTCTGAAATACAGTGCTAGATTTGTCAATGCTAAAACAACAGCAATCCAGAACAGATATGTTAGTTGCACAGTATGTTCTTTATTACTTTATAAGCGGAGGGGGTGAGAAACCAGCATTCTTTGAACATGCAAAGGAAAGACACACCTGTTAAATCAGAGACAAAGAAACCTGTGAAGTCAGCATGGTTTCTGGTAGAAGTCAAGAGGTGAACCCAGAGCCCAAACTGGAAAGATCATTAATCTTAAAGAAATGTCCAAATGGGCGGAGGACCTCAACATAGAGAAGCTGTAGGCATTTGGTGAGGGGTGAAGATTTATTATCTCTTGCTTTGCTTTATTTAGTTTCCCCAGGCCTTGCCTATTAAATGCCAATAACTCCCTCCATTTCTTGTGAAAACTCAAACACTCCTACACTTTTCCATACACCCCTTCAGAGAGGGGTACCACCCCCAGTTGGGAACCACAGAGAGCATAAAAAAGGAGATGAACTATATTCAGAAATGGCTAAGTACCAAAATCAAGAACTTTCCACCCTTGACTTTCGCAGACCTTGGAAGCCTGTGTTTTACTCTTTTCAAATGAATGCAAAGATCTTGAGTAATGTGTCATTTTGCTGAGGAATGTATTTGAATCATGTTTGGAGTGAGACTGTTTTGTCCAGACCCATCATTTAGCTACTGAGTAAGATCAGTTTACCCTATTCTTTCCTACACCTTTCATATAAAAATCTATATGGATTGTTCTTTCTACTTGTATTCACTGCAAACTTAGTAACTTTCATAGTGTGATTTAAAAACAAAAATAGAACAGCTTTGTTTCATTGCAGAAAAGTGGCTTCAAAAAAAAAAAAATAGCTTTGTAGGGCTTCTAATGAGCACAATGTGAAGATGTGAAGAGGTAGAAACAAATGGGAATTCATAGACAAGGGCAATTTTGAATAAATGATGGAGTTCAAACTTGGTAGTACTGATGATCTATGTAAAAAAGAGTCCGCCAGATGTGCTAAATAGCAACACCAACAACAACAACAAAATGATGTGTAAAACCATTTCAGTGCCTATAATTTATTTTAGGTCTATGCATATAGGATTATTAAACGGCCACTCCAAGTTTCATTTTCTGAAGGAAATTACTCTATAGAAGCATTTGAGAATTTAGAGATTCCCAACTGTCTGAGGCTATGTCCTTTGAGTTTTGGGTGGTGTTAGTGATAAAGGACCCGCTTGCCAATGCAGGAGACAAAAGAGATGTGGGTTTGATCCTCAGTCGGGAAGATCCCCTGGAGAAGTGCATAGCAATCCACTTTAGTTGTTTTTTTTTTTTTTGCCTGGAGAATTCCATGGAAGCCTGGGAAGCCTGGCAGGTCACAGACCATGGGGTCGCAGAGTCGGATATGACTGTAGCAACTTAGCACGCACACACACGCGAGGGGAACTAACCCAGACAGTAGATTTAACCTGCTCCGTGATTAACACCTACAACGACTCCAGGGCCAATCCAAGCTTTTGTCTTAGGCAAACCTGAGAAACACGACCTCCTCCTCTGTGTTACCTTATCTGTATGTGGAATGTCGCCCTCACATTCTTGACATTGTACTAAGTTTAGTGGTGTACTGAAATGGTTCATGCGTGTCAGAGAGGAGAAAGGTGTCAGGGAAAAGCTGTTAATACTAATCTGTACTGCTTTCCTAAGGCTACCATAACAAAATTCCACACATTGGGTGGCTTAAACAACAGAAATGTGCTGTCTCACACTTCAGGATGCCGGAAGTCTAAAATCAAGGTGCTGGCAGGTCAGTGCTCTTTCTGAAGACTACTGGGAATGGATCTGTTCCAGGCCTCTCTCCTTAGCTTGTAGATAACCATCTTATCCTTGTGTCTTTACATCATCTTCCTTCTGTGAGTCTCTGTCTCTGGGTCCAAGGTTCTCCTCTTTATAAGGACACCAGTCATATTAGATGAGGGCCTACTCTACTGACTTAATTATCTCTGTAGAGACCCTTTCTATTTCCAAATAAGTTTACATTTTGTGAGGTACCAGGGGTTAGAGCTTCATCGTATCTTTTTTTTGGGGGGTAGGCACATTCAACTCATAACGTTGGCTCAAGTGAGGTGATGATAAAGGACTTCCTCGCTGGTTCAGTGGCTGAAACTCTGTGCTCCCAAAGAAGGGGCCCCGGGTTCGATCCCTGTTCAGGGACCTGAACCCACATGCTGCAACTGAGTTTGCATGCCATGACTAAAAGTTTCCACGTGCCACAGCTAGACCTGGTGCAGCCAAATAAACAAATAAAAAAATTTAAAAAGAAAACCAGGGAGAACTCAGAGAATGGGACTGGCTGTTTTATTATGTCAGTGCTGTTCAAAGTGTGGTCAGTGGATTAGCAGCATCAGTATCACCTCAGAGCTGGTTAGGAATGCAGAATCTTCAGCCTTATCTAAGGGTCTACTGAATCAAACTCTGCCTCTTTACCTAAAACCCCATGTTTTATTTATGCAGCAAAGTTTGAGAGGAGCTATTCTAGCTCATAAAATAGAAGAACAGCCTGCAAATGCCAAGGAGAAGAAAAAAGAATAATGTTTATATGCAGAAGCCCCATTAATATGTGTACTCAGCAAGTATAGGCCATTTTTCCAGCACAGCCATGGCAATTAATTTTAAAGGGAATGTTGATCTCTGGGGATATCTTTAGGAGTTAAACTTCAATTATCATTAATTTACTGCATTGTAGCTTATCCCTGGAGAAGGCAATGGCACCCCACTCCAGTACTCTTGCCTGGAAAATCCCATGGATGGAGGAGCCTGGTAGGCTGCAGTCCATGGGGTCGCAAAGAGTCGGACACTGACTGAGTGACTTCACATTCACTTTTCACTTTTCACTTTCATGCATTGGAGAAGGAAATGGCAACTTTCCTGGAGAATCCCAGGGACGGCGGAGCCTGGTGGGCTGCTGTCTATGGGGTCGCACGGAGTCGGACACGATTGATGACGTGGCTTAGCAGCAGCAGCAGCCCCTTATCCCTTAAGAGTAAACTCAGAAGATCACTATATACAGAGAGTGCTCATATGTTTTCTCTTATATTTCCTTTGCTTGTATACATTGCTTTTTTTCTGCCAACTTGTCTATAGTTTAAGTTGACTCAGCTAGCTGAGTCATACAACTTAATGCTGAAATAAGGTCCATTGAGGGAAAAAAAAAAGGCTCCTAGTCTTGGGGAAAAGGTATTTGGGCCTGTGATCTTTTAGGCACATTTCCTTTCATCCATACACCAAAAAAAAAATGCTTTCTATACCTCACGTCTTCGTCACTTATTCCACACCCGCTCCATTCACCTGCCATCTCTGTTCACCTGTTGTCTTCATCATTCACATGAGGATGCACATTGGATGTGTCTGCTCTTCCTCTCCTTGCATCTGCCTCTGACTGAACTGAGCTCCTTATTTTTATTGTTTTGCTGATGTTCTGGTCTGAATACAGTTCTAATGAAAAAACACAGGTCAGTTGCCACAACCTGAGTATTGTCGGTAGCATTCTCATGAACAACTAATTGCCTTAGATGACCGCTAATAAATGCACGTGCATGCTCAGTCATGTCCGACTGTTTGTGATTCCATGGCCTGTAGCCTGCCAGACTCTTCTGTCGATGCAATTCTCCAGACAAGAACCCTGGAGTGGGTTGCCATTTCCTACTCCAGGGGAATCTTCCTGACCCAGGGATCAAATCTGTGTCTCCATCTCCTGTGTCTCCTGCATTGACAGGTGGGTTATTTACCGCTTTGGCACCTGGGAAGCAATACATGTTTGATATGTATACTTAATTTTAGAGGAAAGGGGAAACACACAAGGACAATGAATTAGTAGCTACACCCACAGCTTTGGGAAATTGTAATGAAACAGAATGAACTCAACAGAAATAGTCACACAAATTATCTTTAAACATGAAAAACAGCAATTTGTAATCTGGTATTACTTAACATAGTTCTTGCTTTCAAGTACCTTTCTCAGAGAGGAAAGTGTCTATATTGATTAGAATTTGAATATCAGAGGATAGAGATTTTCTAGTGGTTCACACCTTTTATCCATATTTTCTTAAATTTGAATCCCTGATAACAGTTCACACAGAATTTCTTTATCACTACAGATAAAGCATTAAAATATACATATCTCTGATTATAATTCTAACATTTTTTGAGAATAAAATAATTCCAATCTGTTGACCAAAGCAGATGGAAAATAAATGCTAATTTAACTGAAATTAACTTAGAAGGTATAAAGTACCTTTCTTAAGAAACCTGTATCTGGCTGGGGGAAAAAAAAAAAATAAGAAAAAGCAAAAATGAAAAACACATAACAGAATAAACAGAAGTAAACTTTGATAAAAACAATTACTTAGGAAAACTAGTGCTAAGTTAAAAAGTACTCAAGGGACATGGGGAATCATTTTAAATTGAATCTAGAATGACGGTTCAATAGAATATTTTCATTCAATAGGGTCTGTTCCTGTATGATCAGTACAGTATGCATTTTAAAAATTTAGTGTCTCATGATGAAAAACACTCTCACGAAACTATGACTATAGAAGTATAAGTAGCTGATGTGTCCATCAACCCATTTGAATGTCTACATATTTTCACCTTTTTAAGCAGATAATCTGTGATCAAAGACCAAATAAGAGAGGAAACTTCTACCACAATTGATTTTTCAAGTAACTGAGCAAAGAGAGACAAAGTACAGTGTAGTCTCTTGGTTTTGTTGTTATTTAGTCACAGCCACGTCCAACACTTTGCAGCCCCCTAGACTCTAGCCCGCCAGGCTCCTCTGTCCATGGGATTTTCCAGCCAAGAATACTGGAGTCGGTTGCCATTTCCTAGTCCAGGGGATCTTCCCAATGTAGGGATTGAACCCATGTCTCCTGCACTGGCATGAGGATTCTTTACCCTCTGAGTCACCAGGGAAGCCCATGTTGTAGTCCCCTGCAACTTGTAAAGGCTTACTCTCAAAATGGGTTAGGCTGAGTCTCTATTAATACAGCTTCTAGGAGAGAGAGAGGATCCTTTGCTGTTTTTTTGTTTTTTTAAAAGTAGTCTGAAAGGATTCACTGAACGTTGAATAGGATGGAGTCACATGCTGCTGCTGCTGCCGCTAAGTCACGTCAGTCGTGTCCGACTCTATGCGACCCCACAGACGGCAGCCCACCAGGCTCCCCCGTCCCTGGGATTCTCCAGGCAAGAACACTGGAGTGGGTTGCCGTTTCCTTCTCCATGGAGTCACATAACATGGCACAATTCTTTGTTTGCGTTGGCCACACTGATACTTTCCCTCAGTTTCTTGTTATATTTTGTCTTCTTATTGGGAAGGCTTTCAGATGAAAATGTCAGACTAGAAAGCTTGCATTCATTTATTCTAATTCAAGTTTATATTTAAGGGCTAGTGATTGAAAATTGTATAAATTCTGTGAAGAGGAACTTTCTTTTCAACTTCTACAATGCCTTTCAAATGTGAAAGGGGGTAGGGATCTTGTGTTTCTCTTCTTTTTCCTAGTGAATTCAGTTATGCTAACATATATCTTTTTATTTCATGTTGCTTCCTATTCTTGAGGGAGAATGTATAATGAATTGTATAATGTAATTAATGTACAATGTAATGTACATTGTAATGTACATTAATGTACATGTAATGTACATGTAATGTAATGTATAATGTAATTAATTTCATACCAGGTTTAAGGCAACTGAGATTTAGTTAATATGAATGAGAGATAATTTTAAGTATTCAAAAGGTATCATTTTAAGCTCTGTTAAAACACGCACACATGGTTTTCAACATTGGTATAAATTTGGTTAAAATATGTAGTTTTCAAAATGTGTGCCTGCTTGCTTTTCAGTAAAAATTTTGATGTATTCAAATTATGTTGTTTACTTAAAATAGAAAGTATGGGCAGATTTTTAAACTCCAAAATCAACTATCGATGCCTCGTATTAAACAAATGCAGTACATTACAAAGTTTCCTATTTCTACCAGATGGGTAAAAGTAGAGGATATTATTATAAAAGTACAATTTTTTCATATAATTTCATTTTATTTTTAGGACAAGTGTTCAAAGAGGAAGTAGTGATGGAAGAATTCTCTTTTTAGATTATTTGAACACCAATAATTTGGGGCTGTGTGTCATTGAGATGATATAAATACTTACACTAGATTTTTATTTACCCAAATACAACCCTATGAAGTGGTCACAGGATCATTTCCATCTCCCAGCAAAGGAGGAAACAACTGAGTGTTAAAGGGATGGAATTACTTCCCCAACTATCAAGTAGCCGAGTCGGGTCCAAACTCAATTAGCCTCAAGTCAAAAGAGGCCAGGAGCTCTTAAGTTGTTGCTTAATCAACCCTCCTCAATTCAACTTTATAGCCTTGCCAAGGAGCACGCTGCTGGTGCCTAGGACTGTTTAACACTGCTGAATGAAGTGTGCTCCCGGAATGTGCCTTATGTGCCGCTGTGCTAGGGTGAGGTCAGAGGAGGAAATTCTTACCGTCATTTAGCCAGACAGTGTTGGCTTTATGCACATTGCCATACAATATAAAATCTGCTTTATGCATAATGGACTTTGGTGTCCAGTTTCATTTGAAGAAATAATTCTAATAAAAATAAAAATTGAGACTTCCCTGGTGGTACAGTGGTTAGGACTCCGTGCTTTCACTGGGGGGGGGGGGGGGGGGGGGGGGGGGGGCCCAAGTTTGATCCCTAGTCGGGGAACTAAGATCCATAAACTAGGCATCTGGGCCCCCCAAAAACAAAAAAACAACAACAAAGCAAAACAAATGAACAAACAAAACTATTCCTATAGTAAGATAAATAGAATTGATGATGATAACAGTAATAAAATGTAATACATGTATGGGACTTATGTAAACCAGAAACTATTCCGAGTAATTCTTATTGTTACGCAGTAAGCTCTGTTATTCTCATTTCATAGGTAAGGAAATTGAAGAGGTTAAAACTTAGCCAAGGTCTTGGCTAGTATAGAGTGCATTCGCAAATCTGGGCTCTTAAACACTATGTTATGCAGCCTGTGGGTTGTAAATGATAATAATAACATTAAAATATTAACAAAATAGTAAATAATTAATATAGTTCTCACTGTGTACCAGGCAATAGTCTAAGCACTTACACACAAGCTAACTTATGTTACCCTTTCCCCATAGGTAACAGAGACCCAAAAAAGGAGGACTATGTCTCTGAAACTACTGAATATTTTTGTTGTTGCTGTTTAGTAAATGAGTCTTGTCCGACTCTTTGTGACTACATGCACTGGAGCATGCCAGGCTTCCCTATCCTTCTCTGTCTCCCAGAGTTTGCTCAAACTCATGTCCACTGAGCCAGTGATACCATCCAACCATCTCATCCTCTGTTGACAACTTCTAAACTATGTTGCCTGTTAAACATGCACTCTACTTGAGTGCAATAAAAGGAGATGCAAGGACTTCTGTGTTGGTCCAGTGGCTAAGACTCCATGCTCCCAATGCAGGGAGTCTGGGTTGAAACCCTGATCAGAAAACCAGATTGTACATACTGCAACTAAAAGTTCACATGCCACAAGTTTAAAAAAAAAAAAAAAACCCACGTGCCACAATAAAGATTGAAAATCCTGCATGCTACAGCTAAGACCTGGCACAGCCAAATAAATATTTTTTTTTAAAAAAAGAGGAGATGCATATGTATCACTCAAGAGGAAATTCCAGAGTTTTTCTTTTCAAATAAATGCATAATTGCCATCATTCTGGTATTCAGCGATATGTTCTATGCCCTGACCTCTGTGTAGTGGAAAGCAGATGGGAGTTTAAAGTTTGTGTCCATTCCATGGGAGCATCAAGCTCTCTCATTTTCATTTCCATGAATTTAGAGCAAAGACTTTGTGGTGAGGATGTATCAATTCAAATCCCCCACACTGTCCCTCTTACCCAGGTGATGCTGAGCAAGTTATTGAATCTGTGTTTCCCAGTACTTGCATCCACAGATTGGAAAGCTTAACATGAGATGCATTAGAGGGCTGGGATGGGGACAAAACAGCATAAAACATTTTTGTTGGTGTTATTACAAGACAATAAACGAAGTCCTCCAGGTCTGTGAAATGTACAAAACATAATGAAACTGCCACTTTACCTCAGTTGGGTCCCATAAAATGAGGAACAATAAAGGAAAACAAGTCAATTATTCCGTGGTCATGAACTCAGCCCATGAGGAGAACTGGCAATACACGTTATATACACATCAGCTGTGGCAAAAATAAGTCAACACTGTTTGTAAAGGCCTGTGATGTCTGGGTTACCAGCTGTCTGGAAAAAGGAGAACACAGCTTCCTTTTTTGTTTCATGTGGGCTGCCAGCCAGCTGGCATTAGGGGAAGAGGAGGGGAGCTCATGTTGTTTGAGCGACTCTCTGTGCCAAGTGTATTGTGTAACTTGTCTCGTTTGGTTCTCCCGGCTCATTGGTAGGGTGGTATCAATACCCCTGATGTACACGTGGAAGATAGACTTAGGGAGGTCAAATAAGCCAGCCAAAAACCCACCCAGAGCAAGTGGGATTCTGACTTCAAAGTCAGGCCATGCCATTGACTGCCTTTTTTTTAATTGAAGCATAGTCAATTTACAATTTACAATTATTGGGTTAGTTTCTGGTGTACCGCAAAGTGTATACATATATATATTATTTCTCATGTTCTTTTCCATTATGGTTTTCACAAGTTGTTGAATATAGTTCCCAACAGTAAGCTAAATAGTAGAACCTTGTTATCTATTTTAGAAGTAACAGTTTATATCTGGTAATCCTAATCGCCTACTTTATCACTCCATTCTCTTTCTCCTTTGTTAATTATGTTTGTTTTCTATGACCATTGTCTGCTCTTGATAGTGCCAAATAGATTCATCATTGACCAGTGGAGTTAACAGTAAAAATAAGAAACCTCACATGAGGAAATACCACATTCACATTAAGATATTTCTAAATTGTATACTTAACAAATATTTATTTATAAATGGCCTTCAGTTTTTTTCCCATCCAAAATTTACTCAAAAGCTTCTTGCATATTTCAGTTCAATTTTTGTTCTCTCTTTGTAATTTTTCATATTTCTTCCTTATTACTAAGGTAAAAATGGAAAAATGTAGAAGGGATGAAAATTATGTACCAAATTAAGAAGTATTAAATATATGAAAAAAGCTAAAATGCATAGGGTATGAAGTATACTATACTTTTTTCTTGTAATTACCCATAAGAAATGAACTCATGGGCAGAGTGATAAATTTGTCATTATTATTGAGTCAAATATACAAGTTACCATTAGAAATTTTATGATTGCCTTTAAGTTTTTAAAATATTAGATTTATGGTACAGTAAGATTTTCTATTAGGTTAATACTGACATTAAAATGCTAGATGAGTCAGATAGCTCTTTTATTTTCCCTTTGTCTCATAACATAAAACAGATTAATAGAATCAAAACTACACCATTTGTCAAGAAACCTGCATTCTAGTTCTATGTTATATTATTTTCTGAGATTTGCAGGTAAGGAAAAGTTAAATAGCTAGTAAGTGGCAGAGCTAATATCCATATTCAAGATGCAAGTAACAGAAGATCCAAAGGAGATTCATGATAAGAAACATTTGATAGTAGATTCGTAATTTAGACTTAAAGTCTTTTAACTCATCCATTGTAGATCAGAAGGCAGATGGTGGTTTCTATGAGTAAAGTACAGTTTCTTGGCTAAGCTAATAAGATAATCATATTTAAACCAAAGTATACCAATACTGCTTAAATATTCATTCCAACTGATAGGGTAAATCTGAATTTAGAGATTGGTGCATAATAAAAAATAAGAAATAATGATTCTCTATATCCAATATAATTTAACATAATTTCTGACAAATATAAATTTGTATATATTCATGGAGACACATTTTATGGAAAGTTTGTTCATTCAAAGCTAAACCTTTCTCATGAGTCATTTTTTCATGTGATTTTTGTTAGTACTCAGAGGAAAATTTTTTAACATGCTTTGTTCTGTAGAATTAATAGTACAATACTGAACATGACATGGAAGATATTACAGTGTTATTAGATTTAAAAGACATGCAACTGTATTTAGAGTAAACTTCAGTTGTTTGCAGGATAAATGTTGTTCCACATTGTTTTGCATTCCTAAAATGGACATAGATGTGTATGTGATTATACACATATGTGCATGAGTGTGCAGATGTGTGTGTACAAGTGTTGTGCAAGTTGTATCTGAGCAGGGCGGAAGAAGGGATGTATAGACAGATAATGAATTTTAAGGATAGAGTGAAACATTCTATTTTATTAGATTACATGTATATTGAACTTAGCATGTTAAGATTTTAAAAGCTATAACCAATAGAGATTAGACAGCTTGCTAAAGACACATGGGTAGTAAGTGGAAAAATCCCATTCTTGTGTGTCTTCCTCTCAAACTACAGAAACATTAATGTGCAGTCATGTAATGCATTACTGTATATCTGTATACATATTTTGGGATTTAATACAGTTTTTGCATTTACTGCCTTAAGATTTTTTCCTGCTTGTATTATTCCCTCTCCTTTCAATATGTCTTACTTGAAACATACAAGACATTGCTGTATTTCTCATCAGCATCTATTACATTTAGGGAGAACCTTCTAAGTTTAATAAATAATAAATGCTGAATTATGAATTGGGAGCTTCCAGTTATGTTAATAGGGTAAAGGAAAATTAAGTTAAAAAAACAGTTTCCATTAGTGGGTATTAAGAAGGTTAGACTAGGACTCACTTTTTCTTAATAGCAAAGATTTTCAAAGTCATTAGAAAGGTTTATTTAGCTACTAAGAAGATTTATTGGTGATTATTCTTTTTAAAGTAAAAAGAAGATCTTTTTTGATATTTCTGATTATTACTGCTTTTCTATGGAATGTTATTGGCATTGGTAGAAGGCAAAACAAAGCTGTCCTCTTGTAGCAGCTTCTCTTCACTCTCTGCTCTGCTCTCAATGAAGTAAGAGATTGAAAAACTCAGCATTTCACAATCAAGTCAGGATTTTTGATCAATGATGCTTTTTATTGAGATACTACTTTAATATCTTAATTTTGCTTCTTCGGTAGAATGAGTATGTAAACATACATCATAGATAATCTACTATCCGTCATTAGGATTATGCAAGTGCTTTTTTGAAGTCAACACTTTCACATTTCCTATTGGAATAATTATAAAACAATCAATTAATTCTCACCTAATAGTAATGGGGTAGTTCTCATACCTCACAATGTGGTTATTAACCAAATTTCACTCTGCCCTGTTACCTTGATAAAAAGTAATTTGTCTGGATTCCAATACTGTTTTCATCACCATGCCAAGGGTCTCAGAAAAATTGATTTCTGGCCTTCTAATTAGGAAAAACAATAAGGAAGCAAGTTCACAAGTTTGACATCTAAAATACAGTCATGTAGAAAGTTACCCTTCAGTCAGAGGACTACCTTAGAACTATTTGGTTATTCATATTTCAGAGTAAGATCAACAGTGAGATTTACAATAATTTAGCCACCATTTCATAGCTCAATTTTTTCAAAGGCTAGAATATAATTTAGCCAAAATAAATCTAAATTCATACATTCTTTCAAAAGATCTTAGATGCCAGCTGGCTCTAGAAATAAAAGGGGGAATTTTGAGGGCACATCCATTTATGAACTCTGTTGGGAATTTATAAACATCATATTTCTACTAAAACTTTCTGGAGTACATAAAAAAATTCTTCCAGTACATTTTTATAACATTATACTAATTCAATATCTATCAACTCTGCATTTGATCTGCACTAAACTTCTAATAAGAAAAATTAAAATATCACCGGATCATTTTGAACCCCCAGAAAATTTGCTGATTTATTTTTTAATTCATTCAACAAATACTTGTTAACGTGAATTATGTGTTAAGTACTATTCTGAATACTGGGAATATAGCAGTCAATCAAACTGACAGGCTCTTTGTCGTTGATGATCTTACATTTTAGACACCAGAAGGACATAATAATGATGCATTATGTATGGATAATGCTTAATAAAATAAATATAAAGTTTGCCAGGCAGTAAGGCTATAAGAAAGATAGAGCAGAGTAACAAGGGAAAGAGACCAAAGAGTGATGGACCAGGGCACTATTTTATGTAGGATTTTCAAGACACACCTCTAAGCAGTGAATTGTGAGCCAAAGCCTAAGGGAGGTTGCTCTGTAACAAGCTGTCCAAACAGGAAACCACAGATGGATAGGTTCAGATGTGGGAGTGTACCTGGTTTGTTGGAGGAACTGCAAGGAGACCTGCTTAGGGAGCAGATGAGGTCTGGTTCAGATGCACATAAAGTCCTCATTGGCTAAGGGAGTGATGATCTGTTTATTCACAACTTTAGGGTTCAGAATGTGGTGATATTTGGTGGGTCAAAACTGTCAAGGACCCAATCATCAATTGCTCAGGTTGCAGGTTTAGTAGTTTAATGTATCTCAATGTTGCAGAAGACTTATGCTTGTTTTTCAAATGAAGACATCTCACAATAAGTGAATCTAGGTATGTTATACCTGATTAGTTGTTATTTAGTTGCTAAGTCATGCCCAACTCTTGGACTGAAGTTTGCCAGTCTCCTCTGTCCATGTGATTTCCCAGGCAAGAATACTGGAGTGGGTTGCTATTTTCTTCTCCAGGGGATCTTCCTGACTCAGGGATCAAACCCACATCTCCTGCATTGGCAGGCAGACTCTTAACCACTGAGCCGCCTGGGAAGCTCATGTTATACCTGATTGCATAGTAAATGGCAGAGCTGGTAGCCTCTGTGTTCTATATTTTTCTCCCAGTTCACCACACTGTCTCTGCATAGGATAAATCTACTGTGTCCATTTCTGTGCCACAAATCAGAAACAAGAGAGCTGACCAATGAAATGTCTCCCATTTGTCAATTTGTTAATATGAGATATATCCAAACTGTATATTTACTTATGAAAAGACAGCACATGAAATGATGCCTGCCACAGAAATCTTATCCATATGAGCTGAAATCACAGAGGCAATGTATAATTGTCCTCATTTTCAACACACTTGACAAATGGCATTTTGAATTTACAGAATTGAAAAACTAGAAAATTAATTTTTCTATTTAGACTCAAGACCTTTTCAGATAATAGGGCTGGTGTGTTGTTAGCTGGTGAAAATTCAACATCAACAATGGTGAGGAAAGTACTAAGACTAATGCGTTGGTCAGCTTTGTCTTGGGGAAGTCATTTCTTCACTTTTCCCAACTTTCCCACTTTTTTTTAAATTGAAGGTGTTCTAAAACATTATCTCTAAATCTTTAAGGTGTCTTGTGGAAAGTTGCAAATTGCCATGAATCCATCTCTTTAGTTCTCTTTTTACTTCTTTCTTTTCCTTTAGCCTAGAAAGCCCCAAAGCCTCACAGTTCAGTGACCATGTTTCTCCCAGTAGGTCTAAAGTGAAACCAGGGGTTATGCTGAGCTAGTGAGTGAGCTCAGACATCTCATATGCCCTTGGTCCCTGGAATTCTGCCACTTGAAATGGTATTTTCAGGGATGACTTCACAATATAGGAAATAGATCCTTCGCCATGCGTGTCATTAGTTCCAGCACCTAACAGGCAGCATTTCCAAGAGAAAAACAACAACACTTGGTACCTTTAAATTCCTGGGGTTGCCTTGAGAACAAGGGGCTGTTTGCTAGACTTTACACTTTTCAAAGTCCTAGCTTCATGTTAACTTTGTTTTGTTCTTATGGCAGTAACATCAGGTAGCCAGCTGCCATCTACTTTGTATGAAGCCTACCACCATCACTCCTGAGGATTGCAGCTAAGATCGAATACTGGTGGAGCTCTTTCCATTTTGAAAAACCATTTTCTGTGGTTTATCTCATGTAATATTCACACTAGCCCTGTGAGTTTGTTTGTATTAGATTACTAGCCTGATACAGCCAAACATTAGTTGCATGTATGTCTGTGTATAAGAACGTCAGAGACACTAAGCCGAAGAGAAACTAAGTTTTTCAGACTCTAAATCTACTCTTTCTTCTCTAAACCACAGAAACCTAAATCTGAAATGGAACAAAACATGACTGGGTTACACAGAGAAAGGCTCTGTGAAATTAAGCCTAGACATTCTAATCCTACATTTGAGTGAGAATGATCAAACAGGATCACCAAGTCTAGGCTTAATTAGACAAAGTCTGATAGCCTACATGAAGACTGAGATTCCCATGTTGTTTCCATTTCTATGTAGAAAAGCAGGATACTGAGAAGTTCCTCATTCCCTCAGACTGGCTTTGGAGTTGCCCTCTGTAAGTGATGTGCTATTTTCCATATAAAATCAATTTTTAATATCATTGATCAAGTTTGGGGCTCTTATAAATAAAGCCTCTATGAACATCATACACAGTTCTTTTTTGGACATGAGTTTAGATTTCTCTTGAGGGAAACCTGGGAGAAGAATGGCTGAGTGATTTGCAACGTGCATTTTTAACTGTAGGAGAAATTGACCAACTCTTTTCCAAATGACTTTTACCATTTTATATTCTCACTAGCATATATGAGAGTTTCAGTTGCTTCACATCTCGGCTACGGTTTGGTAATGTCAGTCATTTTGTTCTTTTTTTAATTTTGGTTATTCTAGTAGGTAGAACTTAGTGGAATTTCTTTGTGATTTTAATTTGATTTTCTCATGACTCATGACATTGGTATCTCTTTATATACTTTTTGGCCTTTTATATATTTTCTTTGGTTTACTGTTCACGTATTTTGCTAGTTTATTTTAAGGGGCTTGTTATTTTCTCATGAATGTGTAGTGAGAATTCCTTATATATTATGGATAGAAGTCTCTTGTCAGATAAATGTATGCATCGTGAATATTTTCTCTCAGTACAGAGCTTGCCTTTTTGTTTTACTTAGCTATGTCTTTCTAAGAGCAAAAGTTTAATTTTGATGAAGACAATTTACAAATATTTCTTCTGTATCAGATCAGATGAAAATTTACTGAAATGAAAAATATAAGTATTATTTACTAGAAAAGCCTTATGTGCAGAATGATTTCATTTTGGTTAAAAAAAAATCTTTATGTAGATAGATGCCCAGTGATAAAGATCTGTGTTTTAATTTTTAAAAGATAAAAATGTTTTAATTTTTTTAGTCCTCCTGATCAGCACTTACTTTTTACAAAGCATGTGTCATGCTGTTGTAATAATAAAAGTATTTTTTAAATAAATTATGTAAAATAAGAAGTGAAAGTAGCTTTCTTATTCTTTACTTCCAAATCTACTCTTAATACTAAGCTGTCTTAACATTTTAGTACATTTTCTATGACTACTGTTATGTATATTCTTAATATTTAAAAACTATGATATAGTGTTCTTCATTTGGTAACTCATTTTTTTTTTTAATTTTGACCTATCATGCACATCTCATAGATTTTTATCCATCAAACAGTATTTATTATTCCCCTTTTGCTGGATACATAGACTGTTCCCATTTTTGTTGTGTTGTTATAAGCAGTGGCTCAATTAGCATTCTGGAATGAACACGTTTAAGAAATCAACATTCAGCAAGTATTTATTGAGTATTTGTGCCAGACTCTGTTCTGGACACTGAGTATACAGTAGTGAGCAAAGCAGACTTTCTGCTATTCAGGAATTTACTAGTATGGGGTCATGAGAGAAACTATTAGCAGGAACAAACCTCCTTGCTACTTCAAAGACTGTGGAGAAAGCAGAACAAAGGTGGTTTCATAAATATTTATTTTCATTTCACAAACAGCAAGGAAAAAGAAGCTTGTCATGAATATAAATTAAATGCATAATGTAGCAATAAGGTTACTAGAATAAGAGTATCGGAATAGAATATTCTCTGGAAACATCAGGGTTTATTGCACATACTCCATTTCCCACTGTTTGTTTATTTAGGAATAAGAAAAGCATGGGTTACAAATTAAAATTAATCATCATGATCAGTTATTATATATATGTTATTATATATATACATATATTTTATATTTCCTGTGTGTGTGCTCAGTCACTTAGTCATGTCCGGCTCTTTGCAACCCCATGACCGGTAGCCCACCAGGCTCCTCGGTCCATGGAATTTTCCAGGCAAGAATACTGAATAGGTTGCCATTTCCTACTTCTGGAATCCATTTACTCTCCCTCATAATGCTTCATTTCCTATTCAGAAGTTATCTCTGTAAAGTTTTAATGGTAGGAAAAAATCTAGGCTTACACCTTATCTTAAAGAAGCAGAAGACACTAGATCCTCATTGCCTCAGTCCAGTAGAGGCAGAGAATATCACATGGATTTATTTTGACCAATTTGGTGCTTTCTCTCAGTTGTAAGATACACAGGATAGAGAGAAACGGTTGGAAAGTTCACATCTGAACAGTAATTGCAGAAGACACCATAGCTGGTAAGTCACTGTGGTGAGCTGAGTACTGTGCCTCTGGACGCTGCTTTTTAATTTTATTTAACTACTTTTCTAGCCCTCTGACGCTCTGAAGCCTGACCCTTAGCCTCCCATTGATTCCGAGCTCATAACTTACTCTATTATTCTTATGATTAAATTTGTCATTTAAAAAATCTCTTTTGCTTTCAATTTAGAGCTTTAAGTGGAACAGATGTTGCTTTTAACTTTTTTTCAGTGCCTACCACAAAATAGGCACTTCCCTGGTGGCTCAGTGGGTAAAGCATCTGCCTGCCATGTTGGAGACCCAGGTTCAATCCCTGGGTCAGGAAGTTCATCTGGAGAAGGAAATGGCAGCCTGCTCCAGTACTCTTGCCTGGAAAATCCCATGGACGGAGGAGCCTGGTGAGCTACAGTCCATGGGATTACAGAGAGTCACACACAACTGAGCAACTTCACTTCTCACCACAAAATAAGTTCTTCCATAACACAAAGTGGTGAGAAATATAGAATAATTAGAACAGACACATAGATGCATGCTCCTCTTTGGTAAGACACTCATTCATGCAACATTCAAGAAATAGTATTAAATGCTTGTTATACCCAACACTGGACTAAGCTTTGGGGAGCTAAGGAGACAACTCTAACGTTTATGAAACAAGAGTAAGGCAGCAGGGGTATGTTAGTCAGTCTTCAGATTCCCGAACTCACATCAGATGAGTAGCATCTCCTTGTACACATTACTGCAGGTCTCTGTGGTCATTAAAACTTAGACCTCTTACCGTTGGAAAAAAGTGAGGGGTGGAGATCTGAGATCTACCTCATGGCACATTTGTGCATGCATGTACACACACACACACACACACACACATACACACAATGCCCTTGTCTTTATGCCTTAATTGAGAACAGCTTGGATTTTTGTGCACTAACACAATCAGTTCCTCCACCATGAGCTCTGAAGGACATTCCTTCAGACATCCCTTAAGAATTATTTCATAAACATTTGACATCAGAACCTTAAAGAGATTTACTTAAAGAATGTTCATTTATGGAGCAAAGACAGCAAATGGTGATAGAATGATAAGTCATCTTGGCAGATAAAAATGAAAGTACTCAGTATGTTCAGGCGTGTTTTAGTCATTACAAATCAATTGTTTAAATTCATGATAAACTTTGCACCCTAACTGCTGAAACATTCTCTCTCTTTATAACTAGGAAGTATAGTTCCATGTGTTTATTTTTTTTTCCTTTTAAGATGTTTTATGAAAGATTTAGGTCTTAGCATCTCCACAGACCCATGCTAATAGGTAGTATTATGGTGACAAGTGACATTTCTGGGCCAGGGATAAGATGTCTGGACTTTCCAGTAAGTGGGTTCATATATATCTGTGCGTGGACTCTTTTTACTGACAGATTCTCCCAGCATGTTCTACTCTGGACTTCTAGCTTTCCATTTCATTTAAGGGCCCATGCCTACTAATGAGGCCGTTTTTGCAGCAGGCGGGAAGAAGGGGCAACAGACGATGACCCTCCTTTTGAACTTTCCTGGTTATCTTTTAATCTCTTTACCACCGTATCAATGTGGCAGACAGAAGTTTTAGACCTTGCAGTTTTAAAAAAGTGAAGCATTCTCCCTAGAGAGAGAGTATCCTTTTCTCCAATATTATAATAACAAGGCAAAGCTTTCTGATAAGCATAGTGCCCTTAAACAGCCTTTAATATTTAATGATGGTATCAGAGAGTTATTGACTTGAGTGAACAATAAATTATA
This sequence comes from Odocoileus virginianus, assembly GCF_023699985.2. Lineage (NCBI taxonomy): Eukaryota > Metazoa > Chordata > Mammalia > Artiodactyla > Cervidae > Odocoileus > Odocoileus virginianus. The sequence continues at coordinate 15,840,758 of NC_069702.1, read as the reverse complement.
AAAACACCCAGAAGCTCACGTCAGATGAGTCAGAACAATTGATTTTCCTTTTAAACATGAGCTTGCTATGGGAAGTATTTTAATATGGCAGAAACAGGGCCAAGAAGCTGAGATTTAGAATGAATGAGGCATGGAAGATGAATTATAGGACTAAGTGCTATTTATGGAGAATATAAAAAGCGTGTAGAGAGTTGGGAGCAAGCAGGGTGACTTGTTGAAATATGGTGCCCTGTGAGAGCACGTTGACATATGATCCAAAGAAAACATGGACGATGCCATGAAGGAATTGCGATTTACAGAGATGGTCTTTCCAAAGACCAGATATTAGGTATACATGATATTATTGTGACATCTCTTCATTATGGTTTAATATTCAACTTGTCAGCCCCCCTTAGGCAGGGACAACTCTTCAGCCATTTATTGCAGGATCCATCATGATAGAATCACCAGCATAGTAGTCTGAACAGACTGGAGGCTTTTATTCCATGTGTCTCTGCAAAACCCAAGACTGGCTTAGAATAGATGACTTCACTTGGAATGAAGCACCAATTACAGCAGGAAAGTAGGCATTAAACATAACTGGAGTTCTTGAGGACAGGACAACCATAAAATGATGAATGATTAGGAGTAGATTTAATATTGTGCTCTAGGTACAATACAAAATAATTTGTCAATCACCAGTGGAATGAAGGTGGGCATTACAGAAGGCAATTGCTGGCATCCATTTTATCTGTTCATTTGTTATTAAAATGAATCATGAGAGTCACTTTCCCTACTCATCATATTTTGTGAGCAGGTTGCTTATTAATATTATTAAATCTTTCCTTGCTGGTTTGAATAAAATGCTTTGGAAGGAAGGTATTATGTTTATTATTGTTTTGCTCAGACCCATTTGTCAGTATTTAATATCTGTTTTATGCCTCTATATTTTCTAGGTGCCTTTTAAGAATATATATTATTCTGCATGCACACACATGGTCTCAAATACAACTCTCTCCCACTTCACTAGATTAAGTGATTTCCTTTTGTAGATGGTAAAACCAGGACACAAAAAGAGAAAGAAGTGCCCAAGGCCAGATACTGTTTTAACAACATAACAAAAATAAGAATGTCAAAATTAAACATAAAGCGGACTGTTAATCTGTCTTGGCATTCAGCTAGCTCTTGCTGGTGACAGTATTTTTCCCCTTGTCTATTTGGTGTACTTCTACAAAATTTACATTGTGGTGATCCCCCCTTCCCATAAAATAAAAGGCCTTATATAAAGTAGGATAAGAAAAGATTAAATGCTGTGAGGGCTACATAACACGTGCCATTGTGCATGTTTCTTTGCTGAAAGTGTGGATTTTGCAGATATTCGTCATATCCTTCAGCATTCCTTATTTCTGTGCTGGAAATTGTCTGGCCCAGCGATCACCAGTTTTGTCCTGATGTCTCCCACTATGGCTTTGTAGATCAGAGTCAGCCATTCCAGGAAAAACAAAGCATGAAGCAAGACATATGTAGTACGCGCTGCTTAAGCATGTGGCCAAAGTATAGTGGTTAGTTAAGGAAGGAAGAAAGACTGAATGGTATTTACCAGATTATTTCCCCTATTTCCCCTCCCCTGTTGATGTCTCAGGCACCAAATATTTTTTAATGTTACTTTATCTTTCTCTTCCTTTCTGTTTCTGGGCCCATGATCTTAGCGCAAACACTTATCCATTCACACCACAATTATTAAAATGGTGTCCTGAGAGACCATCACATCAGCCTAGTGCTTTCCGTACCTTCCCAAAGCTTACACAAATAGTCACTGTTGTTTTAATGATACCTTCTCTCAGCCTCTTGGCTCAGATGGTAAAGAATCTACTTGCGAAGCAGGAGACCCGGGTTCGATCCCTGGTCTGGGTCAGGATGATACCCTGGAGAAGGGAATGACAACCCACTCCAGTATTCTTACCTGGAGAATTCTGTGGACAGAGGAGCCTGGTGGGCTACAGTCCACGGGGTCACAAAAGAATCAGACACAACTGAGCAACTAACACTTTCACTTTCACTCACACGACACCTCCCACTCTGCATCTCCACTCAGTTACCCGGGATATCTGCCTGAGCTGTGTGCTAAGTCACTTCAGTTGCATCTGTCTCTTTGCAACCCCAGGGACTGTAGCCTGCCAGGCTCCTCTGTCTATGGGATCCCCCAGGCAAGAATACTGGAGTGGGTTGCCATGCCCTCCTCCAGGGGGTCTTCCCAACCCAGGGGTGAAACCCACGTCTCTTAGTCTCCTGCATTGGCAGGGAGGTTCTTTACCACTAGACCCACCTGGGAAGACCTGATGGCTCCTTAAAATTAGGCAAAAAAAAAAAAAAAAAAACTTAAACTTGGAGTTTAAAAGCTCTCTTCATCTAGCTCCTACTTATTTCTCCAGCATTTTTTCTTTTAGTGCATTCCTACAAGAGATCTCTACTACAGCTACACTTTTTATCATTCCACAATTAGATCAACCCATGCTTCTAAGGACCTTGAATGGGATCCTCTTTTTCTAATTCTCCAAGGCTGACTGTTCCTTCAGTTCCCAGCTAGAGTCTCAGCTCTTCCATCAGGGCTAGCCTCTTCTTCTGAATTCCTGCCCTGGTCCTCTCCCTTGATTTAAGGACTCACATAACTGATTCATGGTTATTATGATCCAAAAGTTAAATTGTCCAAACTGCCACTGTATATACACTCCCCTGCCACCACCAGCCCGTTTTCCATCCTCTCCCAGCTCTGTAAGTGGCAACATAATCCATATAATATTTGGTAGGGTCCCATTATTCCTCATGTGTCACATTCAGTTCTTTTGTGGTCATATCAGTTCTACTCCTAAGGTATGTTTCACATCTTTGGACTTAGCTTCATGTTTCTGGCTATTACTCTGGCACAAGCCACCATCACTTGAACTACTGCAAGGGTCTCCTAAACTGTCTCTTTTCCACTCAAACACTTTCTCCACAAAATAACCATTAAAACAAATACTACTTGGTCCCTGCTTAGAACAAGGATCCCGGGGTCCACCAGAGATCCCTGCTGAGAACAGATCCTGTCCCTTCACTGCTTGGAATGGTCCACATGCTTCACCATGACCTGTAGACCTAGCATGACGAGGTACATCTCTAACCTTCTTTTGGGCCACTCTCTCCAGATGTATGTTCTAGCCATCTTGGCTTCCCAGTGGCTCCTACATACACCACCAGGATTTTTTTCCTTTTTTAATTGAGGCTTCTACACTTAACCATCTCTCCTCTCCAGCAGCCTGTTTCTCTGGACTGACTGGCTGCTCATTCAAGTCTCAGCTTAAACTTGAGAGGCCTTTATTAATGACCCCTAAATAGTGTAGGCTACAACCCTGTTATTTTCTATCACCAAACTCTATTTGTTTCTTTCACAGCATTTACTGCAATCTCTATTATTTAGGCATTTATATATTTACTTTATATTATCAGTTCAGTTCAGTCACTCAGTCATATCTGACTCTTTGCAACCCCATGGACTGCAGCACACCAGGCCTCCCTGTCCATCACCAGCTCCCAGAGCTTGCTCAAACTCATGTCCATCGAGTCAGTGATGCCATCCAACCATCTCATCCTCTGTCATCTCTTTCTCTTCCCACCTTCAATCTTTCCCAACATTAGGGTCTTTTCAAATGAGTCAGCTCTTCACATCAGGTGGCCAAAGTATTGGAGTTTCAGCTTCAGCATCAGTCTTTCCAATGTATATTCAGGACTGATCTCCTTTAGGATTGACTGGTTTGATCTCCTTGCAGTTGAAGGAACTCTCAAGAGTCTTCTCCAACACCACAATTCAAAAGCATCAATTGTTTGGCACTCAGCTTTCTTTATAGTCCAACTTTATAGACCTTTTTTTATTTTTTTTTTTTTTTTATTTTATTTTATTTTTTTTCCATTTATTTTTATTAGTTGGAGGCTAATTACTTTACATCATTACAGTAGTTTTTGTCATACATTGAAATGAATTAGTCATGGATTTACATGTATTCCCCATCCCAGTCCCCCCTCCCACCTCCCTCTCCACCCGATCCCTCTGGGTCTTCCCAGTGCACCAGGCCCGAGCACTTGTCTCATGTATCCAACCTGGGCTGGTGATCTGTTTCACCCTAGGTAATATACATGTTTCAATGCTGTTCTCTTGAAACATCCCACCCTCGCCTTCTCCCAGAGTCCACAAGTCTGTTCTATACATCTGAGTCTCATGAAAAGATGCTCAACATCACTCATTATCAGAGAAATGCAAATCAAAACCACAATGAGGTACCATTATACGCCAGTCAGGATGGCTGCTATCCAAAAGTCTACAAGTAATAAATGCTGGAGAGGGTGTGGAGAAAAGGGAACCCTCTTACACTGTTGGTGGGAATGCAAATTAGTACAGCCACTATGGAAAACAGTGTGGAGATTTCTTAAAAAGCTGGAAATAGAACTGCCATATGACCCAGCAATCCCACTTCTGGGCATACACACCAAGGAAACCAGATCTGAAAGAGACACGTGCACCCCAATGTTCATCGCAGCACTGTTTATAATAGCCAGGACATGGAAGCAACCCAGATGCCCATCAGCAGACGAATGGATGAGGAAGCTGTGGTACATATACACCATGGAATATTACTCAGCCATTAAAAAGAATTCATTTGAATCAGTTCTAATGAGATGGATGAAACTGGAGCCCATTATACAGAGCGAAGTAAGCCAGAAAGATAAAGACCATTACAGTATACTAACACATATATATGGACTTTAGAAAGATGGTAATGATAACCCTATATGCAATATAGACCTTTTTTTAAAAAAATCATCTCTCACCAACACTATAATGTAAGGTCAATGAAGTCAAAGATTAGGTCTACCTGCTCATCTTTGTATTTCTAGCCCCACTGTGTTAGGTGATAACAGATGCTGTGAACATATTAGTTAAATGAACGAACACTACTTTGGGGGCACAAGGTGTTTTCCACTCCTTAATACTATTACTTACCACTGTTGCAGACTTTTTCTTATAACATTTACTTCCCTAATGTCTAGAAAAGTATCCTACATATACTCAGACTTCAGTAAAATTTTTATTGTTAATGTTTTTGAAATAGGAACTTTGAAATGTGAAATTAAGTGTATAGGGTGTGGTGGGGGAGTACATTTGCTAGGTAACAGCTCATTGCTCCTTGAATACAAATCTGAATGGTTTTAGGGAACTTTTAGTATGACTTTTAGTAGAGCCCTGCCAAATAAAACAATATAGTCATATAAGAGGCCTGAATTAGCCATGTAAAATGTGGCACAGATTTATTTTAAATTCAGTATGTCTTAAGAAAAACAAAGTTATTCTCTCTGGTTTGTCAAAGACATCTGTATGAAAACTTTGAGTCTGAACTTAAAATGGACAGGTAATTTTCTGAAAAGGAAGAAAATTAGTTGTTGTTGTTGTTTTATGAACAAACCCCAAATATACTTGGGTAGGGAGCAGGGAATGTAAATGATAGCCTGAGAGAGAAAGAAGAATCCTGCAGAGGTGTGTTCATGAGCCAGGCCCACTGGCAATGAATAAGAGCAGAAAGAAGCACACAGAAATGTACAACATTTAGGCAGAGTAAACTTTTTTAATTTTTCTTTTCATGCGTTTTAGAGAAATAGAAGAGCTCTGAGGTTTTCTACTAAAATGTCTTTGAAGTAAATCATTTATAATAGCATTTTGAGAATGTACATACATTTGAAATGAATAAACTCTGTCACCCTGAAAAAATAAATTTCGTAAGCTACACCCATCTCCCTTTTTCATGTGGTGTCATAGCCCTGATTTCCCATCTAACACTTGTTAGGAGGCAAGTCAGATTTCTTGAGATATATAGGTGGAGAAATGACTTGATAAAATTTGCTGAATCCTCTTAGAGAACAATTTTCCTTCTAGTCTTTCCTGTTAGGATGAGTTTCAGAATTCTTATTTATTTCTTCGCAGTGCTATTCAATTTCATTTTATAAGTAGAAAGCTTTTTAAGCTAATTCTTGATTTTCTAGGTCGATAATTATTGTGACCAAATTAAATCCTAAGATTATTGAGGTGAAATCACTTATTCCCTCTAAATAAATCACCAGGGCTGATCAGGGAGTGTATTATATTGTATTTATGTTTTCCAGAACTGATTATGTAATTTACTGTATAAATAAATCTGGAATATTGAAATAAAAATAAAGGAACAGGATTATTCATTTCAATTAGCATAACATATTCAGAAAGACTTCCAATTGGATTCTTCTGTCAAAGGCATCTGTAGTACATTCAAAAGATTATTGGGTTACTGAATTTTAAAAGTTAGCTTAAATCTTTATTATTTGTATTTATTGAGAAACTATTCCTTGTACATTTCTATATGTTTTAGACAATTCACACTGAAAAACAAAACAATGAAAAGAAAATCAACAGAAATCAGTTAAAAGGAGCAGAGAAACGGATTTAGTTGTTGGAAACCTCTTTGACAATGTGATTCACTCTATGCTGATCTTATGCAATATTAATTTGATAACTGATTGAATATATACTAGGTATTGAAATAGAGATAGAGAAAGTAACTGAGGCAAAGCTATGTTATTAAGTCACTTGTCTAAGAATATTCAACCACTCAGTGATGGAACTAGAGCCACAGTTCTTCTGGAATAACTTATGATTCAGAATCCCTTCACTGAGCAATAAGTATTGCCTGGAGAGTTGTCTGTGTGTGTGTGCATGCGCAGACACAAGAAACACGGGTATGATCCCTGGGTCGGGAAAGTCCCCCAGAGTAGAAAACGACAACCGACTCCAGTACTCTTGCCTGGAAAATCCCATGGACATATCCTGGCTTATAAAACATTGCTTTGGTTCACCTTGTCAACCAGCAAATGCTCTACTTGAGCCTTGGCCGTGGTTTCTATGGTTTTTCTATGGATTTGTTTTTTCCACTTGAACAAACTCACCTTTGATCCATCCACATTTAGAAAGATTCAGTGCAAAGGTCTTTTCTTGCTGTTTTTCAAGTTTATTTTCAAGAGAATAAATACTTAGCATATTTAAATGAATGTGAATCCTATGTTGTTTCTATGCTTAAACCAATGGTTAGAGGAATGTCAGCATTCTCTGAACTCTTGTGATTACTTCTCCCACGACTGTCCGTCACCCCCTTCCTGCCCTCCTCTCCAGTAGGCAGAGCTGGGAGGACCACTCCCTCTCTCTCTTGTCCTATGCTTTTGGTTGGAGTTGGCTCACAGAGGACCTAATCAGGGCATCGGGTGATGGGGGGAGGATAAGGAGCGTGTCCGTTGGCCTGACTCCTTCACTGTGGGTGGCGGGCTGGGTGGGTCATGACTGGCTGGCTGTATCCTGGGGGTGGGTACAACTCTACTGTGCCCAGCCTGGAGAAGTGCCCTGTGGTTTCCCTCTTGCCTACCTATGCCTTTAGTAGTGGTCCTTTCATTAATCCCTCACCAGTTATCCTACTCTGCTTGGGCTGTTTCCTGCTTACATCCTGACAGACACAGTGCGTAAGTGGTTCTTACACTCCATGTGGATCTCAGTCAGAAAAAATTTCAATCTGGACTCTACTGCATGCTTCATGGATGTTTGGACAAATCACTTAACCTTTATTTTAAATGAATAAGGAGGACTAAAGCAAAGTACTACATGAAATAATTTATGTTTACATAAAACGCCTGGCCCGTACCAGTCATTTTCATTTTTTTTAAATGTAATACTGACTGAAGGGCTCTATTTTCTTCTAAAATGTCATGGTTATTTATACTCTGTGCTCCATCTTTAACACATCTAAGTATAATTTGGGCCTCATTGTCATGGATTCTACTGAATTTACAACTGATGTCAGACTTGAAAGAATGTCAGACTTAAAAGAACATCAGACCTATGTTCATTAGCCAAATAGCTAATGTAGGAAATATTTGGTTTTCCAGCAGTCCAGAGATTGGAGGATGCTGACAGAACTGTAGTTGATGAGGGAATAAGCGGTAATAAACATATGATTTCCTTCTTTTTACTTTTTGCTTGGTCATCCTCTTTTCCTCAAAATAGCACAGATCATTTAGCTTGCCCAATAAATTACTCTGTGCCTCTTTTTCTTAAGAGAAAAAAATGGCTACATAGTAGTGCCTGAAAGTCACAGCTCCCCCTTTTTTAGAATCCTATTTTTATATCCAATTCTCAATCCTAGTGCTAGTATTAGCAGGCATTAGTGATCTGGGTGATCTAAAATTTCTATATTTAAATTCTTAACAGTTTATATATGGATAGTGGATATTATGATATATGACAACAAAGCTAACCTTGTCCAGAGGTCATTATGGACCAAAAGTGTACACTCACTGAGCATGAGTGTAGAAATGGTGATTAGAATTCAGAGGGTAGGATGACGTTTTCTTTCTGTTGTGATTTTGTTTTAATCTTGCTAGCCTTATAATTGGAAATCTTGAGCTGTAGGGCATTCACACTTCCCCCACTGACTATGGTGAAAAAAGAATAGAGTGGCCACTTAGGGATATTGTGAAAAGAGGATGGACATTAAGGGAGAAGAAAAAGGAGCAAGTTACAGGGAAAGGGTATGATCTGAAAAAGCAGTCACTTTTAAATTTGAGAAAATTAATGAAATACTATGTGGAATATTTTTTAAAATGTCAGTCTTACACCAAGCACCCAGATGTTGTTTTCTAATACTGTTATCCAACAAAAAATCAGGTCTCCAGGAAAAAAATGTCTGATTCTAGGTCTGGGGCAGGAATATACAAGATGAACCTGCAGCATTTTCCAGAGCTAAAGACGTACTATTTAAAAACAAAAACACAGTTATGGGGATATGTCAAAGGAGCAAAATAACCACCTGAAAGAGCTCCCAATAGATAAAACTGGAAAAATGTTAAAAAATAAAGAAAGAAAGAAAGAAGTATTGGATTGTAACCCAAAGTACAAAATAAGTGAGTTATTACATAGTATAACATTGCTACATATTACAGACAAATGACTGAATTCCAGTCTGCACAGAAACTCAACAAGGAAGTAAAGGTTGGGAGTGGTTGGTGCTATATCCAGTTCTCCATGTCTGTCATTCCAAGAAGAGTTTGCCTCTCTTCTGTTAATATCATTCCTTACAGAAAACTCTGGTGTTTCACTTTCATTAGCTCTAATTCCTCATCATTTTTATGAGATGATGCTTTCAGCTGCATTTGCCTGGTGTCTTCTATTATCATCTAACTCTAAGTTACTACAGTCCTGTTCTGGGGAAGGAAAAAAAAGCAAAATGCAAAATTGAGAAACATTGAGCTCACCAATTTGACATCTGATCGGAGAACATCTCCAATCAGATGTCAAATAAATAAAGGAGCATATTTTATTACACCAACTTCTGGAAAATGAAAAGCTTTTCTTTCCCCATACGTTTCCATAAGCAATTTGTTTCTTCTTTTGTAGATTAAGAGAAGCCTTTTGGTAAAGGAGCTGATTATACTGAATTTGGGGGAACTGTTTTCTGAAACTGAAGTTAAGGTATATATCAGAGAAATAGGAGAATTTTTATTAAGGATTCAGGGAAAATATTTGAAATTAGAATTCTTCAGAAGAAAGAAGTCAGCTCATTATGCATATGACATAAAAGTGAAAAGCTTGGACTGGGCAGCTATGCTGCCTGGGTTTGAATGCCTGATCTGCCAGGACTGTGGCTTTGTGCCTTTGATTAGTAGCTCAGTACTTTTGCACCTTAATTTCATCATAGGAAAAATGAGAATGATAGTAATAGTAGCTAGCTGAGATGCTGTGTGGATTAATGAATTCATGCATGTGGAGCCCTTAAACAGTGTCTAGTACTTAATACATGTTAGCTGTTATTATGATCATTATTAGTAGTGTCACAGTTATGGGAGAGCAATATAAGAGGCTTCATAATTTATATTATCATATACTATGCATAATTTATCTTTTTTCTCTTTCCCCAGCCTTAAGCATTGCCAATCATGTCTAGAAATACAAGGCTACATCCTGCCTGTATTGTTAAGACTTTCAGATGTATATGTCTGTATTTTCTTTCAAAGATGAAATTTAAGCCGTAGAACTCATTCATTAGGTATGCCTATAAGGCAAATTGACTTCAGTTGTTAATTTTGCTTTTCAGGAAGAAATATAAACCCAGTGTACTCTGCTGAGCTTTCCTCACTGAACAGTGAAGACTCCCATTTGTCTGTCTGTGTATGGTAGCTTATTATCCAGATTGCCCCAACACCTGTGGGATAACTTCTTCAGAAGTAAAGTCTGCTAATTAGCAGAGACTTTCTCTTTCCATGAACTCACATATTTATGGGTGATTTGAGCATAGGATTCTTGGAGACTGTGGTGTTTTGTACTTTGGGACAGATGTCTCTAAGGTTTTACTTTGTGCTCTGGGCGCAGTTACAGTCCACTCCCATTGTATAATAACATTTAATTATCTAGCAAGGGCTTTGAGGCCCTTTCCTTTGATAGTAAATGTTTACAAAGGAAAGATTTTTTTCATACGTATCGCAAGATTAGAGGAGACAAGGAAAGAATAAAACCTGCTTTGTTTTAAAGATGGCATGTATTCTATTTTATTGTTTACTGTTTCAGAAATCTACTTCATTTCTTTGCACCAAATAGTACCTACTAAATGGTACAATTGTATTTCTACTTGCTCACCATGGTAATGTTGAAACAAGGGGAGCAATTATTAAGTAGACAGACTAGACTTTATTCTTATTTATTCTCTTTTTTGAATGGATACCTCTTAAATAATTCCTAGTTGGAAGAAAGCTGTTGACTTTCTTGTCTATTCCAAAGAAAGTATAGAATGTGTATAGATGTGTATAAAGTATATAAATGTCTCCATAAATATTTCAGATTACTCTATAAAGTAATGTTTGAGAGATCTAAAACTTAGACCATGTGGGAGTCGTATTTAAGAGAAAGAGTACAAAATTATGAATAAGAAATCAACTATGATTTCAGAATGGAAAAGAATTCACAACAAATTCCAAATTTATGACAGCAGCCAAGTACCCACAAGAATCACAAATCCAGAAAAATAACAGGATTGTTACTTACAAAACGCCTAAAACATCTTCTGCCCTACCTTAATTGACAGAGTACTCTCTGATTACCTTTTGACAACTATGTTGTAATATCGTTTTCTACAGAAAGAGTGAAAAGATAATTCAGCCTTTCTTCGAACCACATGCATATATTCCACTAAAATAAAAAAATGTGAAAGTTGCTCACTTGTGTCCGATTCAAGAATACTGGAGTGAGTAGCTATTCCCTTCTCCAGGGGATCTTCCCAACCTAGGAATCGAACCCCAGTCTCCTGCATTGCAGGCAGTTTCTTTACCAGCTGAGCTACCAAGGAACCTGAGCTAGAAACATCCCCAGTATGTCTCCTTATCTGATACCAAAAATGCTGGTGGCCATTCCAGTGTTAATGGACCCAACGGAGGTATAGTGGTTGGAAACAGGGGGTTCACTAGACTGCGGCTAAAGCATCTTAATTTTGAGAATTTTACCAAAAAAAATGACCATGTGAGCAGTTTGATGTAACCCCTGCAGGACCTTGGATGAAGGCTGTGCAGTTGAGGAGCCTTGAAGCTTAAGCTTCATTTGTTCCAAACTTAGTTCTCCTCTGCTTGAGGGACAAAGTAGTGAGAGCAAACTGACCCTTCCTTTCACCAACAAAGAGAAGCTTTGTATTATCCATGTGTTTTATTCTCCTGAAGACTCTTAATTATTGGATGACATTATTATGCTAAGATGAGGGTGAAAAAGAAATTGTTCTCATCAAAAAGTAATGATTACAGCCACTAGCTTTAAAAGTTTATTTGCTCTTTAAACTAGATATTTAACCAAAGTCTAGTGTGCATCACATATTAAGTCTAAATTATCAGTGTATTTCTAGGAAGAACTATGAAAATATACATGAATTATTTATTCACATACTTCAGACAGGCTGAATGAGTGTTTTTGTCTAATAGGTTGTATTTTGATTATAGGCTGGTGACCTTGAACTTATGAAATTTTTTATCTTTCACAAGAACATTTGAATTTCCTGTCTTATATTTCACATTAGGAGACAGAATCAATCAACACATTAATATATTATAGAAATCACTCTAAGTCTTAAACCATATCTTATACAAACAAAAACAAGTCCATTGGAATTGAACTATAAAGAAAAGGTAAGTTTTAATGGCCGATTATTCTTCCCTGATTGGGAAGTCATTGTTCATCCTGCACTTTACAGAACTCTGAAGCTGGTATACATGTTACTTATGCCTAAAAAGATTTATGATGGTACCTTCAGTCTGGTGGCTCAGACTGTAAAGAATCCTCTTGCAATGCAGAAGACCTGGGTTCGATCCCTGGGTCGGAAAGATCCCCTGGAGAAGGGAATGGCTACCCACTCCAGTATTCTTGCCTAGGAAATCCCATGGACAGAAGAACCTGGCATGCTACAGTTCATGGGGTCGCAGAGTCAGACACAATTGAGCCCCTAAGCAAGCAATCAACAGAGGCCCTACGCCTTACTGGCAGCATAAGGAAGATGATAGTGTAACTCCCAGGTCAGATCCTATTGCAGATTCTGATCCAGCAGTTTACTAGCTATGTCTGTTTTGGGGGAACAAATTAACTTCTGATCTTCAGTTTCTGCTCTGTAAATGGGAATAGGTGAGCTTTAAGAACAACTTAAAGTAATGAAGTATTTGACTCTCCTTCTGACACATAGGTGACTTTGATAAATATTAATTCTCTTTTCCATTTTCTTGCTTTTCACCCTATTTCCTTTCCAAGTGAAGCCACATCTTTATTCATAAATCACTTTATTCACTCAGCAAAAGTTTGTAATCATACCAAAGAAAAGTGCAAGTGTTAATTGCGCGGTTGTACCCCACTCTTTGTGACCCCCATGGACTGTAGCCTGCCAGGCTCCTCTGTCTGTGGAATTCTCCAGGCGAAAATAGTGGAGTAGGTACCGATTTCCTTCTCCAGGGGATCTTCCCAACCCAGGTGGAACCTGGACCAAACCCAAGCCTCCTGCATTGTGGGTGGATTCTTGATCTTCTGAGCCACCAGAGGAGCCCTGCATACCAAGGCTTTTGCCAAATGCAGAGGGTTTTTAGAGCTGAATGAGACGTGGTCCCTGTCCCAGGAGTGGGGACAGCAAAAACTAACCGGAATGTATTGTGATAAACATTGCCACAGGGTGTTCAGAATGTTCAGAATGAGAGATCCCTTTCTTGTCTGCTGCATGACTGAGTTCCGTCTTGCTTTTATTTCCAAGCATTCATTTCATGCGACATCATTTCATGCATTTCTATTTCAGTATATCCATCCGTCTTGGGTTTCTGTTACCTGACCCGTTCGTTGAGAGTTCCTCACTTTCATTCTCCACACTGAAGCTGATGTCTGCTTTTATTCACTTTTTTCCATGCAGGGTAATAAAAAAAATTGGAGTAGTACCCTCAAAACATTTTCACCTGTGCTCCCTCAATTAAAAAAAAATAGAATAAATAGACTAGGCATTCCAATGTAAATAAGGTATTTATTTGCTTGTATGTTATACGTTTTTATTAATGTATTTTTAAAACATGCAGAAAAAAATGTAAGATTGGATGATTGAATTAGGCATTCTCCTATTAAGCTCCATATGAGTTCATAAAAATTCCATCTTGCAAAATTACTTAATAAAAATATTAAGGCTTGAGTTTTTCCATAGAATTAAGAAGAGATCATTTGAAACCTAGAGCAATTTGAAAATAGAGCACAAATGAAAGTGAGAAATGTCTGCATATAAACATTAGCACTGTTAAATTTTCATAGAAACTGACCCAAACCTCACTGTCAGACAGTTAAGCCTTTGCAGACTTGAATCTTGGACTTAACTTCTTCCTTTGAGATGTAGGCATGGAAGTGAACTTGCTTTAATAGAGACCATTTTCATCAAAATGAAAAATCTCACCCCAAGTGTGGTCTTTCTCATCAATCCACTGTTTAAGTGAGAGCATATGTCTTATGCAGTTTATACAACTACACTTGCATCTTAACCTAAGCTGAGAAGTTCTTAAAATTCCTGAATGAGTCATTATTGGAAGAAGGCCCCTCTGTAGATCTTCAGCTCCGTTCTTAAGGTTTTCAAATATCGCCAAGACTTTCTCTTTGATTATGAGAAAGATTGATTTGATTTGATTTGATTTGAGAAAGATTGCACCTGATTTCTTCAAAATATTCTAATAAACATTCTAATAAAAAAGTCACTTATGAACCTAAACTACTATTATATTCTACTGGTATCATTCCTCTATGTACAATCACACATGACAAAGTTCATGTCAAAGAAACACAGAGCAGAAGAGATCGTGTTTTAAAAATAATAACTTCATTTATGACTAATACAAAAATATCTTAATTTAAGTGAAAGATACCTTTAATATATGGCCTCTTTCATAATCTTTATAGAAGTGATTATTTTGCTGACTATTATAACTGAAATAAATTGCCCTGCAAGGGTAGAATATACATTCTGTGCAATCAGCATACACCCAAGGCAAAGTCTGTTAACCAAAATAGCAGATATACTCATGTTTCAAATAATCTTATATTTTCACTGCTTTTGGACTGCTTTTTTCATACCCAGTTAGACTGTTTCATCTTGTGATTTACCTGATGGAATAACTTGTGCTTGAATTACCAGCATTGTCTTTAATTCTTGGTTTCTTGGAAGGAATGTTTATAAGCCATCTGTTCATTTCATAAGGACTAGTTTCTTTAAATAGAGGCTCTGATCCATTACTTCACTGAACCACGTACCTGTAAAGTACAATATATTTAGTATCCTCAAAGCTCAAATACAGTTGTGAGATCTCTGCTTTCACTTCCTTGTGAAACCCCTCCTCTTCCCTCAAGAATCTTCATCTTCAGTAAGCAAAACTGATCATCTGACCTCTGCCCTCTGTTAAAGTTCAATCACATGTTAAACACTTCTAACATTAGATTTCTTTCTTTTCTTCTATGAAAATAATATCAAATAAAGTTGTAATAATTCCTTCCAGCACCCAATGGATTATCATACTCAACGCCTCTGACCATCAGCTCTAAATGTGATGAGAACTGAAGATAACCTCAGTGGTACTTGACCATCCTGTAAAGACTCCCAGTTAGTGCCCTTGTTTTACAATCGCATGACAAGTATGTGTTATAGAGGTTCTTCTGGCACGACCTAAGATAATATCTGTGTGCTTTTTTGGTTCAAAATATTGTTCATGGTAGGAATTAAAGACTCTTCTGTGCTTTGTCAGTTGCTTCAGTTGTGTCCAACACTTTGCAATCCTACGGACTGTAGCCCACCAGGCTCCTTGAGGATCTTTCCAATCCAGGGATCGAACACACATCGCCTGTACTGCAGGTAGAGTCTTTACCCACTGAGGCACCTGGGAAGCACCATGAGTTAAAGACTAATAAGGCAGATTTGGGGCTTCCCAGGTGGAGCTAGTGGTAAAGAACCCACCTGCCAATGCAGAAGACCTAAGTGATGCAGGTTCAATCCTGAGTTGGAAAGATCCCCTAGAGGAGGGCATGACAACCCACTCCAGAATTCCTGCCTGGACAGAGCAGGCAGGTCCCATGGACAGAGTAGCCTGGTGGGCTACAATCTGTAAGGTCACAAAGAGTTTGACATGAAAAGTGACTTAGCACAGCACAGCACAAGGCAGATTTCGGAGAAGGAAATGACAACCCACTCTAGTATTCTTGCCTAGAAAATTCCATGGACAGAGGAGCGTGGCAGGCTACAGTCCCTGGGGTCACAAAAGAGTCAGACACAACTTAACAACTAAACAAAGGCAGATTTTATTCCAGGGGACCGTCTGAATAGATATGGGAACCACTTCACTGGGGTTTTGCAGTGGAGGAGAGAAATTGGACTCAGCTCTGAATATAACAAGGAAAAGTGGGAATTATTAGCCAAGGAAGAAGGTGAGGGGTCAGTGAATAGAAAATTACTAAGAGGAAACACCAAGGGCAAGGGGAAATTCTGTCTAAGCCAACCTAACAGAACTCTTGCTAAAGGAAGGTCAGGGTGATCAGACATCATGTGGGGGTACTAGGGCATGAGGAACCCCATCAGATATCAAGGTTGGGGATTCTAGCTAAACTGACTTAGCAAGATTCTTGCTAAAATTGGATAATGCAAAGACAAGGGTCAGGATATAGTTGAAAAGAGAGTTCAGAGGAGCCTGAATAAGTTTGATGAAAAAGAGATTCTTGGGTAGTTTGCAGTCAATCTAATTCTCCCATTCTTCATCAGACTTTTCCTTTTATCTATTAAAAAGATAACAGACTAAGGCTGACATGAGTTTGAAGTTGATGTGCTTTCTTAACTATGACATTATTATTAAATTTCATTTTCATGTAAATCTTCAGTTATAAATATTATTTCTGTATTTCAGCTCTATCTGTCTATATTTATCTATCATCTCTCTGTTTTTTTTGTTTTGTTTTGTTTTCTTGGGACTGTTATAAAATATGGTAGCTAATTTAAAATGTTTTAAGTATTTGCAGTCTGTTAGATTTCTGTTTTTCAGTCAGCTAGATTTCTGTTGTTGTTTTGTATGTTTCATTCCTATTGTATATTTATTATTTAATGCAGGGTGCTATAGAAAAAGCAAAAATGAGTAATGAATGTAGATATTTGTTTTGAAATAAAAGTATAAGAACATAAGGGCATATTTCATCCTATCTAAAATATAATGAAATTAAGTAGGGGCAAACTATTCAGAATGTTTTTATGTTTGATAAAGACTTAATTAGGTGTTTCATAAATTGTTTAAGAAAACATTAAATGTGCCCAAACAATATGGAGTTTAATGCATTTATGTTTGCTAGTGAAAGAAAAATTTTGTTCATGGTTATGAGAATAAAATAATATATATAAAATACAGTTACAGGAATTGATAGTTGATTAAATATTAAATTAATGCATACCTCAGAACTTTATAGCCTTTATTTGATGTTAAAATGGTTAGGAAGTAACCCTATTTTGTAGCTAATAAAAGTGGAATTAATAAAAGAGAAAATATCTTTGTAATATCTAGCTAAATTATCCTGTTATCTATCAAGTCTAGTATTTCAGTTAATTGCAAGTACTCAAAAAAGCTTATTTTAACCCTTTAATTTTCAAGCAGGCACATATATAGACAGATATGTGTATATGTGTGTTTTGGATGCTATAAATTCTTTTAAAAGACCAACTTACATCTTTTTTAGTAGAAAGTGAATACAGTGTGCAATGAGATAATTCCTTGATAAAGATTTCAGGAAGACTATGTGTTCAGGTATTTTAAAAAGGTAGGAAAACCATAGTATAACCCACGTTTATGTATACTATATAAGAGATAGTTAATTTTCTAAAGTTACAATTAATATTAATTACTAATGGTTCCATCATCTTTTAAGATTGAGGAGAAAAATTCTACAGTAAGACCCCTATTAATAAACAATAATAATTAGTGTTCATTAATAGATAAAAATTAAGATAAAAATTAAGCCAGACCCAGGTGATATTTTCAGTCAATTTTGAAGCGGCATTTAATTATATATACATTTTTTAGATCCTATGTTCATGTCTTTTATCTCTCATCTTGGAATAAAATATGAAAATCTTGTCATTTTTGATCTTGTGTAATCCATTTGTTTCATTATAAAAGAGCAAAGTATTTGTTATCACAGACAATCTTACTATCTTGAAGCTCCTCCAGTTATATCCCTTAAGAGATTAATAAAAAAGAAATTTTAAGTTTTCCCCTCTTATCTCTGATATAACATTTCTCTTACATTATGTCCATTTTCTCTACAACATTGAATTTTTCTCTTTGGCCAAGCTTTATAAGATTTCACCTTTATGAAAGCATTCAAGAATCTATGTAAAAACGTGGTATGAAAAATTGACATGGCACTCAATCTCAGTAAGCAATTCAACCGAGTACAATACCAAATGTTTCAGTGCTTGTGGAAATACTACAGAGGCTAGCTGCTGAATAAAGACGTTGGAATTTTTCTCTCTAAAATATTAAGAAGTAGAAGACTTGCATATATTTTATAGAAGCATAGTAACTATGTCTAGTAATGAGGATACTATTTTATTTGACTTTTTTGTATAAAATAGCAACATTATGATCTTGTTCTATGAATTTTCTATAAGACAACATAATCAGTAAAATTGTGTTCCGTGCACATATCAATTGTATTAGGTTAATTCTGAAAATTGCCCTTTGGGAATTTTTTTTTTTTTTTGCATTACAGTGAGATACAATTTTTTCTGACCAACACATTGCCTATATTTATGTGTCTTGGAGATTTTTCTATGATCATCATTTAGCTGTTATATATTTATATAAATACAACAAATGATAGTGATCAAGAAAAATGTAAATTTACAGATCATTTAGGGAAATTACCATTTGGTTCCAATAGCATTAATAAAATATAAATAATTCAATAATCATTTTGCTTTGCTTTTATCCTATTAAAGATGTTACTGTCATTCCTTAGATTAATTTATGTTTTCCATCTTGTGAAACTATGAGCTGTTGAAAATGAATGTGTTTTTAAAATATGAATACTAATTACTATTATAATAATTGAAAAATACAATAAAATAGTATTTGTGCTAAGAATAGTAACTAAAATAGCAAAGAAAATGATAAAATCAAATGATCTGGGGAGGCAACATTTGTGTATTTTATTTATTTTGTACTGTTAACCTTGCCATGTTTTTTCTTCATTAAAATAAACAGTGGAGGATGAGGAGCTTGTGCAGGATTTTTTACATGGTTTATGTTAATCTCTGGGATATGTTTTCTTTCATCTCCTCAAGTCTAGGTTAGACCACAGTGAGACTGTTGAATTGTCTATTTGGTCAGGTCAAACCATGTAAATCAGTGATGCTTGTACCTTCAACTCGATGAGCGTATATTTAACTACCTGGGGAAACAAGCTGGCAGTTCTCAGTGTCCTGAACACCCTAAGCATCTCTGTAGCTCTAGATTCCATTTCTCTACTAGAAGTTCCACTGTCAGGATTGTGATCACTGTATGACACAACATGTGATAAGCTGGTATAAAGCTTCATTTCTCCTTTCATTGTATGTACCAATTTCTGGTAGTTTCTTTTTTTTTTTTTTCTGAAAAAGTGAAAGAAGTGTTAGTTGCTCAGTCATGCCGACTCTTTGTGACCCCATGGACTGTGTAGTCTGTCAGGCTCCCTGACCATGGAATTCTCCAGGCAAGAATACTGGAGTGGGGTTGCCATTCCCTTCTCCAGGGGATCTTCCCGACCCAGGGATCATACCTGGGTCTCCTGCATTGCATTCTCCTGCATTGCATTGCATTCTTTACCATCTGAGCCACCTAAATACATATATTTTTTAAGACTGCATTTTTTAGAGTAGTTTCAGATTTACAAAAAAACAAAGATAACAGTAGAGAATCCCATCTGCCCTTCCCTCCCCACACGTGCCTAACCTACCTCATTACCAACATTGCTCACCAAAATGGAACGTTTTTACCAAGAAGGGACCTGTGTTGAGAAGATAGTTTCTTTTTAACTGTCTGTGACCATGAGCAATACATTCTGCTAAGTTAGAATCTCCCCTATTTGACTGATTTTCTAAGGAGTTTGATTCTGTGAAAATCAGACCTGGCTGGTGGCAAAATGGCACTCAATACTTAAACGTGGTGGTCTTTCACAACAGCGATCACCTGCCTCCAAACACACATTAACATCCTAAGTGGGGGAATAAATTCTGCTGAATATAATCACCATCATAAATACTTTGATGACTTTTCAGTCAGAGAAAACATAAAAGATTGTAGACTTGGATGAGTACACAAGGCTACATGTTTTAAGGCCTGTAGTAAATTGTTGCAAAATTTAGTGCTCACTCTTTTCCCCTTAAACATAATTCAGAAGTTTATTTTGGCAATTTTAGGTTAGGTTTTTAGGCCCAAATCAAAAGAATTATGCACTTATTTTTATGTAAAAACTTAGTCCTTCAAAATATATCTTCTGAGTAGTATGTAAGTGGTGATCAAGGGTTAGTGTTAGTCACTCAGTCATGCCCTACTCTTTGCAACCCCATGGACTGTAGCCCACCAGGCTCCTCGGTCCATGGGATTCCCCAGGCAAGAATACTGGCGTGGACTGCCAATTCCTTCTCCAGGGGGTCTTCCCAACCTAGGGGTCAAACCCAGGTCTCCTGCACTGCAGGCAGATTCTCTACCGACTGAGCTACGAGGGAAGCCCCAGTGATCTAAATGATACGTAAATGAAAATTTACTTCGCTAATTTTCTAAAGATATATAAAATTTTGGTGAAATCTTGAAATGATTCCTAGTGCACAGTTTCTAATGAGATCTAAATTCTCTTGAAAGTTTTCCTTGGGTCTTGAAGTCACCTTTGGTTACTGTGAATATGGGAAAATTATGGAGTTTGAACTAGGCTTTCCAGGTGGCTCAGTGGTTAAGAATCCTCCTGCCAATGCAGAAGACACAGGAGATGCAGGTTCAATGCTTGAATCAGAAAGATCTCCTGGAGGAAGAAATGGCAACCAACTCCAGTATTCTTGCCTGGGAAATCCCATGGACAGAGGAGCCTTGCAGGATACAGTCCATAGGGTTGCAAAAGAGTAGGATATGAAACAACAACAAGTACTTAATCAGTGGTCTTTTTCTCCCTTTTTTTATCCATGATGCTATGTTCATCTTTAGACCCTCCTGATAATTAAGATGACAGCATTAGAAGTTAGGCTATCCAACTCCATCTCTGCTACTAACTGTTTGCACAACATTGGCCAGTTCATTAAGCCCTTCTGTTTCCTAGTTTCTGATCTATAAAGTGAAAAATATGAGCACAATAATCTTTGTGGTTCTTCTGAATTCTGTTTTTTAATTCTATATGTTGAAACATTTGAGTGAAATCAACAAGGATGGGAATGATAGAACATTTAAATAAGGTTCATTTTTTAAAATTAAGCTTATGAATTTTTTTTCCCTAATAAAATGTGCAGGTACTTCCCTGGCAGTTCAGTGGTTAAGACTTCCTCTTCCAATGCAAGGAGTAGGATTCAATCCCTGGTCAGAGAGCCAAGATCCCACATGCCTCAGGGCCAAAACACCAAAACTTAGAACAGAAGCAATATTTTAACAAATTCAATAAAGACTTTAAACATGGTCTACATTTTAAAAAATTTTTTGAAAAATAAAATAAATAAAATGTGCAAAACAGTTTGAAGAAGTGCCAGGCACTTTGTGAAATATTAATAGCAAAAGATAAATAAGACACTGTTCTTATCTACATGAGGGCTCCAGTCTCTAAGACAGTTTCTAAGAGCCAAAAACACATTAGGTGAGTGAGAACAGATCTGGGACCCAACATAATTCTTACAATTGGAGCCACACGAGGCAGGTCCAACTGACCGCCAGCTTAATGAGTCAATCACAGTGTAGTGTCTACGTGGCCAAGGGATCCAGGAAGCATTCTGCAAAGATTTTCCAAGGATGGAGGAGGTTTCTAATGGATGATGATTAGAATGCAGCAACAGAGAATGTAAAGGGACAATGCAGGTGTCAATGGCAGGCCAGAATCAGCGTGTGATTGTCCAACCCCAGTGATTGGAATGAGGTCCTGGGGTATATAACTAGAGTCTCCAATGAGAGTCAAACAAGAACCAAAGCAGGATTTGCCCAGAGCAGACTGAAGACCAGAGTTTGGGCAAGACACAACTCAGCACTCCACAGCACAGAATGCCCTGCACTGCAGCTGCCATCTGGGAGATGGAGTAGGACCTTGCTGGACTCACCCAGATTGATGAGGAAAGACCTTGAGAATATCTAAATACTTCCTTTCCTGGTTTGAATGGCCTGTGTCAAGCTAATCAGCAGGAACAGATCTAGGGAACAAACAGATACAAAGGTAGAGCGGTGAAGAAGACTGTCCCGTGTCCGCCTCTCTAAGCTTATCATTAAGAAGGAGGGCTCAGAGAAGAGCCCTCTGCATACAAAGAGCCCTTGTCTGCATACAAAGAAGAATTTGGCAAAGATTCTTGGAAATCTGCAAGAGAAACTTCAAGATGGCTGAAAGGTTTATAAGCAAGGTTTGAAGAGATGAGAATTTTGATAGGTTTGTGTGGTTTTTCACCTAAGTTGACTATTGAAATCATCTGAATTAGCTTGCAAAATATGGCATGGTTTCTCTCCTTTCTCAGTGATGTTGCATATTAGGAGAATATGCATATTCTCCTGTTGGGAGACTGTTTCAACCAGAGGGAGTGCCATTAGCAAAGACCCAAAGGAAACAACAGTTTATTTAGGGGCCAGAGTCATCCAACTTTGCTAGTGCAGGTGCTGGGAGAACTTGCTGGCGTGTTACATTGAGGGAGAGGAAAATAATACATCATTACACAAACAGACATGACATGACAAAACCTTGAATACTTAGCTAAACTAGGAGAAATGAAGGAATCAAGATAATACAAGTTCTGGAAGCCAAGTCTGATGAGAGTTTCTGGAGAAATATGGCTGCATAGAGAAAACCCAAACACACAATGGAAGTCAGGAAAATGTAAGAAATTGAGAAGGCATTCAATCTATTTTTCCTGCATTTTGGTCTTATATGATTATTTGTTGTTGTTTCAGTCGCTAAGCTGTGTCCAACTCTTTTGCAACCCTGTGGACTGTAGCCTGCCAGGCTCCCTTGTCTATGGAGTTTTTCAGGCAAAGATCCTGGAGTGGTTTGCTAGTTTATTCTCCACGGAAACTTCTTGGCCCAGAGATCAAACCTGCATCTCCTGCTTGTCAGGTGGATTGTTTACCACTGAGCCACCATGATTATGAAGTACACTAAAACTATTTGTTCTAGTTTTATTGCATGTTGAGCTATAGTTTTTCATGTATATTTAGTGAAAAACACCCTACGTCTCAAATACTTCATTTACAAAATAGAGATTTAAAAAACAAAACTTGTTCACTTAAAACTCCTGAGGTTGTTTTGAGGACAAGTGTGCGAAAACTTTGTTTACAATATCTGTTCTCAAAAAAAAAAAAAAAAGCAAGAAGTGGTTAAATCTTGGGCAAAAACCTGTAGATTAAGTTGTAATCAATAATACACGACTTAGTATTCATTTTATTGACACTCTCAACTTACCTAATCATTACTTAGGGAATTGACAATTCCAATTTATTTTCTATACCCTAGTTTTCAAAGACGTTTTGCTCAAGCTTTCTCAGGCAAATCCCTTTAAGTACTATCTGATCTTAGAAGATTTCAGTTCATTCAAATAAGAAGATGCTGAAAAGTTAATGAGGGGAAAAACTTTGTCCCTGTTTTGACTTTAAAGACCAGGGGGACAGTAAGCCACTTCAAAGCCTGTCTTTTAATCTTCTCATTGTTGAGCTCTTTGTTGTGAGGGGACAAGGGGGTGTGATTTTTATCCCTGTAATCAGTTTCTGTCAAGACAAGCTTTCTAAACATTTGTTAAGGGGGAGTTACGGAACGATTATGTGTGGTCACTGGTCTCTCACCCTTAGTTGATAAAAGGAGGGATGAGTGTCAAGTCAGCAAACCTCTAGTCTGGGTTAGTTTTCTTCTGGAGGATCTAGAAACGAACCCACTATCCACAAACACACTTCCAGTGAAGGAAGATTGAATTTGAAACTGTCAAGTTGTGGCATGTTTGACTTCGTTCTAGAAAATATGGAAGGTAAAAGTCATTGATTTTTTTTTTTCCTTTTCAGAAATATTTGGAAGCTTTGATAAAGAAATGTTGAGGATGGAGGTTGGGGTTTGAGGGCAGAGAGACATTGTGTCAACTAAAATAGTCGTGTCAAAGATTTATTATTTCAGTTTATTTTCTGCTGCCTTCATATGTAAATGGTGTGTATAAATATAAACTCTAACATTTGCTACTTTGTATGTGTGAATATGGTGAAAATGGGTTTGGAAATTTTTAAATTATATAGGTTCTTTATGTCTGTCAAGAAATTCAAATAGACTTCAAGAGTGGCCTGAAGTCACCAAATAGAAGCAAACAGGGGGAAAAGTGAGACTTGAAAATATTTTTCTCATTTGAGGCAAATAGCCTTTTTTTTAATGTTTATTCAATATTAGCCAATGCATTTTAAGAAGACATTTTAGGATTTAGTGTCTTTGCAGTACATATTAGATTCATTGTGATTCCTTTTGCAGAGTTTAATGTTTGTGTATGATTGTGTATGTGGCTTCAATTATAGTGTTTTAAATGCAATGTAACTCCCCTAAGCTTTTAGTTTTATAGTCTACATGGATAGCCTAATCTAGGTTTATATTTCCTCTGGAAACTTAGTGTCTATGTGTAGATTTTTAAGTGTATGTTTTTATTTATACTCCTTTTTAATTGTGCTCTTCCAGTAAAGACCATTTATACAAATGCTTAATTCATAGTACGTTTTCTTTATAAATCTGTAACTAGTAAGTCCAGTTTGAGGGTGGTATTAACTTTCTCAGAGAATTTAATAATGCATTTTTAGAATTTTCAAGGACATTTTAGAAGGTTATTCAGTATCTCTGAAATGTAGGAATTTCAACTATATCGAAAGCACTGTTTGATCATGCACTGTATGGTTTAAATTGTAAAATAAAAGGCAATGCAATAAATGTTTAATACCTATTAATTTCTTTTTGAGTTTTCTCTAATAAAGTAGGAAGACAGTAGTTCTTCTTAGGTCTTCCATATGCTTCCAAACATTTGATAATCTCTCATTCGTGAAACCATATGGAAAACTAAAATAGCAGGTTGTTATGGTTAGTTCAGGGGTCGTTTCTCTTAACATCTGGGCTCCTTAATTGTCTAAAGCTAGAGGTAGAGAGGGTAAATTATGTTGGTTGATATTTCATCTATTGTCTTTTATGCCCCAGAGAGCAAAATCCTGGATAATTAATGCACTGCCTAGAATGAGAAGCCCTCACTTAGAGAAATTTAAAATGGAATCTAATAACCAATTTCATTATTGGACTTGTTCAAAAATTAAAGATAAATATTAATCAAAATCACACTATCACTATTCTAGTGCTGTAGAGAATTTTGAATCTTCTTATGCTTATTTCAAAACAGTTTCAGGGGTTATATTCAGATTTATCTTTAATTTAGCAGTAGCTGGACTCAGAAGTAATTCATTGTTTAAGGGCTGAAAATACACTTTAGCAAACCATGTTTTTAGCAAAAGTTTAAAGATTGTCAATGCCCATTATCTGAAAACATGAGTTACTTACTATAATATGCTAAACTTCACAGAACAATTGTAAAATATATTTGCTTTTTTATGATTGTAAAACATATTTACTAAGTGAGATAGGAATTATAACTTGAATTGCTTAAAAAGATTCATATACGACAGTGAGGTAGCCCATGGAGAGTGTAGACTTTCCATTTTTAGTTTTCATCCTGACTCCAGATTAACATTCTCATGAGGTATAAAGGTGAACATTTTACAAATGGTCCTGCAAGTATTAAGCTTTATCATCATAGACCAAGCTTGTGTGTCTCTCCCAAAATCCCTGCTGAAATAGTCTTGATTTTAGGCTATTCAAACTAATTGAGAGCGAAGATGTGATAAACAGTTGATGTTTATTTTCTGAATGGCACTTTAAAATTGATACATATTCCTAGAGCTTTGAAAGTATTAATTGAATATCTTCTTTGTTTCCAAATAGACTAACACATTCTAAGTTGAAATCACTCATAAAGCAGCCAAAATGTTGAGGCTACACTGCAGGCATTTTTCCTTAAAAAAATACAAATAAAGTAGTTAAAATTAACCCTATACATTCAGATATAAAAACAATAGTTGATACATGTTTTGATATAAGATAATGCTAAATAAGGGTGACTCATGATGGACTATATATCTGTTTCATGCTTAGAGTTTATTACTGGTCATCACAGAGACCATAAAGTTTTATATATATAAGCTGCTGACCTTTCCTTGCCAACTAGAGACTATCCTGGCTCATATATGAATCATAGTTTTCCTTGCACCACAAGACACATATTGATATTAACAAGCCTAAATGGTGCTTTATGGTAAATATTGTCTTTTTTTCTATGGTCAGTTTTTTTTTCTGGGACCCAGAGGAAGCACCACCTCCCTCATCTTTCTTCATGTAAACCTACTTTCCACCTCTCTTTCTCTTCTCTATCTTCTTTCTCCTTGTCTTTCACCTTCCCTTCCCCTCTTTATATAGGCATAAGATAGTCTATATTTTATTTCATACATTTTTTGAAAAACTATGCATCTCATTCTTTATTTAAAAATTGGCATATAATGTGTCTTTAAAAATCACTACCCCTGAATACAATTAAACAAATTTCATGTATTTTTAATCTTTTGCTTCTAAGGCCCTTGTTTGAAATTTTGGGCATGTTTCAGTGATCTGGATTTAAGAAAATTCTATTTTTACTATTATATTAGTAATGTTTATAACTTCAGATATATTTTATATTGCATTAATTGTTCTGAGCAGCAATTTTTACAGCAGTCAAAAACTTTAAGTCTGTCTTTTAAACTTTATTAGGTAATTATTTCAAGTGGATGAATATCCTACCCAATTCATCCAGAAAATGTCAGAGATTTAATTAAACAAAAAGTAAATTCTATTTGGGCGTAGAGTTGTCCTGTAACAGGAGCTTAGTTTCCCATTCCTGCTGAGAAAGTGTTTACATTAATAGTCACCTGCAAGGTGGTAAGAGAGACAGAATTCTCATATTTATTCAACGTGTCAGCTCTTTGTGCTAGCTACAGGTAAACTACAAATTTATGTCTTCCTACTTAGCAAAACTGTAATTAACATTAGCATTTCTCAATAAAATAAATACTTAGGGAGAAATCTCAAAGGAATCACTGTTTCCTTTTTAGTATAAAACCTCATGAAATTAGAATGAAAATAAAACATCTTTTATTCTGCTGTTTGCTAGGCTTAGTCGCACAGTATAGTATTGGGTTGGCCAAAAGTTTCATTCAGGTTTTTCGTGACAGCTGATGAAAAGCCAGAAGGAACTTTTTGGCCAACCCAATAGTATATATACACAGTGGTTCTGTAGTAGATATGTCAGAGGACTTTGATAACCACACATCTTCTTTCAGTGACTGTTTAGCTACTTGTGTACTGGTGTTTACAGAGCAAAATGGATGAAAAGTCAAGAGAAAACACTCAGTATCTGGTTAAGGTAATGCACATTCAGTCTCCTAAAGTTTGCACAGCAATTGAAATGGCCTCTTCTATAAATAATGCCATGCTTCCTGGTATTTCTCTCATTTACAGCTTATAGTAGCAAGAGCAGCCCCAGCACAATATTTCTTAATCCTCCCAATGCCTTATGCATGTGTAAATCGTCTGTGCCCTGGCAGAATCTTGTCTTGACCCTCCAAGACTTTTATTGCCCTTTCATTCATTTTTTATTGCCTCTTCTTTCTTCTTCTTTTTTTATTTCCTAAATCCATGAGCTGAAAAGGGGGTTATAGTTTTCATCTTCTTGTGAATGATGTATATATAGTTTCTTCCCCAGCATGCTGTCAGGGTTGCAGGAAAGAAAAGCTTCTCTGTTATGAAGAGCCAAGTGAAGCAAATGAATCATTAGCATGATGAAAGTTCTGCTGGGGACAGTGTCTTTCCTCTTAGCTGTCAGTTAACAATGACACCTAATCCTTAGCATTTACTGAGTGTAAAATAAAGGTCCTTAACCATTTTATCACCCATACTTTAAACCTGAAAACTTCCCTGCCCCCAACTTTCTTTTTTTTCTTTTTTGTAGCTTTTTGATCTTTGGCTTTTTTTTTTTTAATTAGATGAAACTAACATTTAAGATTAGTTGGAGCCAAATTCATTTTCCCCTACTCTGTCATATGTTGTATTCTTGTTTGTTTTTTTTAATTATTTGGAAATCTATAAAACTTGGAAATACAATAAATTACCAATTTTTTTTCTTTTTCTCTTTTTTAATTGGTGAGAAATTGCTGTACAATGTTTTCTTGTTTTCTGCCATACAACAATGCAAATCAGACATAATTTTATATATATCCCTTCCATATTGAGCCTTCCTCGTCTTTCCTCATTCCATTCCTCTAGGGCATCGCAGAGCATGCCCCGACTTTCTGTTCACTCTTCTCTTTCTTTCCCCCTTCCCCTTTTTCCTGTTTTGTTTCTGTTTTTGGTCCTTAAATACATCCTTACCGTGTTCTTATCATGGTAGAAATTTTGCTTTGGTAGGGACTCAAGATTCAAAGATGACTACATCATTTTTGCAATGAAGGAACTTGCAGCCTAGAGGGGGACATACAGGTGCAAGCTATAAATTATGATATTCTGTGAATATGAGCAGTGATAGAGGCATGAATCAACATAGATGTGAAGGAAGTATCAGTGAACTCTGGCTAGGATAGCAAGGGTAACTTCACTGAAAGTGAAATTTTCTATCTAGGGTCTTAAAGCTTTAATAGAAATTTTGCAAATAAATAAGAGTCAGGAGGAAATACATTAATAAAAACATATTCAGGCATTAGCAGCTAGAATTTAAAAAAAATAGGGTGAAAAGAGTGAGGTTGTGATTGAAAAGAGGACTGGAAATGTTTCTGAAATCACATTGGATTTTTTTTCTTTAATTTTTATTGAAGTATAGTTGCTTTACAATATCATATTAATTTCTATGGTACAGCAAAGTGAATTAGTTATTCATATACCTATATCCCCTCTTTTTTTTTATTTCCTTCCCATTTAGGGACCACAGAACACTGAGTTGAGTTTCCTAAAGTCAGATTGTTAAGAGCTTTGTGTACCTCTAAAACTGGAGACCTTATTCTCTAAAGATGCATTTTTAATCAGAAGAATCATCAAATGGAATCTATGACAGTAGCACACAGTATCTATTAGGACAGGAACTTTACAGAGTTGACAGGCATCAGTAAGTACACAGTTAACAAATGTCTATCCTAAAGATTGCAGGGGGTCAATGTGACAGTAGAATTCTTAATGGGAGATATCAGAGATGGGGCGTGGTGAGGAGACAGTGTCATGATCTAGGTGAGAGATGATGACAACCTGAGCTAGGGAAACAGGTGTTGCTTTGATGAGAAATGTGAACTGGAGAGGTGAAATGACTTTGGACATAGTATTGACAGGGCTCAGGGCTTCCCTGGTGGCTCAGTGATAAAGAATCGACCTGCCAATGCAGGAGATGCAGCTTCCATCCCTGGATTGGGAGGTCCCCTGGAGAATGGCAACCCACTCCAGTATTCTTGGCTGGGAAATCCCATGGACGGAGGAGCCTGGCAGGCTACAGTCCGTGGGGTCACAAAGAGTCAGACATAGCAACCGAACAACAACGATATTGACAGGCCTCAGTGACTGATAAAGTCTGAAACTTCAGTGGGAAGATTAAAGCATTCGGCAATAGGACTGAAGTAACTTCCAAATAAGATAAGATAGGCAAGAGAAAATGTAGATTTGGGGGTGAAATGGATAATTCTTATTTGGTGGTGGTTTACTCAGCTGTGTCAAGCTCTTGGGATCCCATGGACTATAGCCCACCAGGCTTCTCTGCCCATGGGATTTTCCAGGCAAGAATACTGAAGTGGTTTGCCATTTCCTTCTACAGATTCTTATTTGGGGATACTTTATGTTTGCATTCAGTAGAGTACATCTCTCATCTACATAAGAGATGGAGAAGTAAAATTAGGAACTATCACCCCATTGTTAATAACCAAGCTGGCGGATGCAGATGAGATTCCTCAGGAGAGCCTCACATCAGAAGGTCACTATTTATAGGGAAGATAAAGAAAGTTATCTGACAGGAGAGGAGGAGGAGACACAACCAAAAAAGAAAGAAGTTCCAGGAAAAGTGTAGATTGTCTACTCTCTCCTTTTCTCCTCCTCTGTGACTGACATTCTTCTCTTGGTTTTTGAAGATACAACAGGCTCGTCTGTTACTGCAAGTGGGGGTCTGCCTGCTTAGCTCTCTGAAGCCGATAAAGAGGCAAGGTTGATGGAAAGCTTATTTCCAAGGCCAGCAACCCTGGGGGGAAGGGAGAGTGGACTCCTGACCAAAAGTCAACGCCCCCCTGCCCCCGCCACACACACTGACAGTCAGTGGGCATGAGCTTTTATAGATGGAAGGAGGGGGCTAAGTGTAGAAACAGCACACTCAGCTCTGACAGCCAGGCGCTGAAATTGCTCAAGTGGTGGTCCGACCAGCATCATCTTGATTGTTTTAAGTACAGTTGATCTTCAGTTCCAGGGTCAATTTGTTCCCATTTCTCTGAGATCAGCTCTCAGAATTGTGGCAGCTTATGTTATGACTACAGTCTGATCATGGTGTAGTTAACTTCTTCCACCTGGTGGGGGTTTTAGTATCTATAAAACGGCTAAAAGGAAATGGGGCAGATTACTATCTATAGCCCTTGGAGAGGAACTAAAGGTCCTCGACTATGCTTAATGACTAAACTATTATTATTCAGTCTTGTTGGACTGTTTTTCTTTGTTTCTGCATTTTCTCACTTCTCGGATTAAACTTATTTCTTGGCTAAAGTTTTTCCACAGACAAAAGGCAGATTGAGGAGATGGAGGGCAAGAACACTAGGTCCTGCTGTGTTCCACATCCACAGCATTCAACATGAGACATGACTGATGGTGGAGATTTTGCTCATCGTCTTTTGTCAACTCTAGGCCAAGTTGAATCACTTAGGAATTTAATGACAGTGGGTGACCAAACGCCACATTATTCTTGAAAATATTTAACAGGCAGGAAACAAAACAGAGAATTGGTAGAGGGAAGAAAATGAAGGACATAATTTACTTATTTATTGTTGCTGACTTCTGTGGCTTGCCATGGAGAAGTTTACACTAGTGAGTTTACAACCAGAACTGTCAAAGCCTATGGAAATTTTTCTGGACTACGACCAGTTTCTTAGGTTAAAGGCAGTCATCCATAAGATCACCTGGGCTTCAGCCAACAAAACATTCATGAAGAATCACATATAAGCAACCATGGAACCCATCCCATGCACTCTGAGCATCTGGGTTTTCCATTTTGTGTGTTTGTTTTCCTGAGAAAACTCTTTGCAGGGGAGATTTTTTTTGGGGGGGGTTATTTTTTGCAACTATTGATGTGGTATGTTCTGCATCAATGTCTTATGACATAATTCATATTTCTAAATCCTAATTCCTTAAACTGTATCCAGTTTGACTTCTGTCTGTGCCATCTTTGAAGTCAGCATTGATTCTAAACACAAATGGTGCAATGTATGAATGAAGAATATTATATGGGAATTTTGCTTAACAGACTTATGGGAGGTAAATGATCAACAAAACAACTTTCAAAAGCTGAGTGCTAGATCATTCTTATCTTATTTCTTTGTATTTTGATACTGTTTCTAGCTTACCTGCCTGATAATATGGAAATTTAACACTGGTTCCCAAAACCTGTCTGAAAGATTTATAAGCCATTTCTCTCTTCCAATGGTTGCATATAGATCTCACAGTCTATAGTGATCAATTACCTTAATTCCATAGTAGAATATACTTCAATGTAACATTAATGGCTTCTGGGACTAAATTCATAAGAATAATTACCTTATTGAAACAAAAATGCAGGAACAAAAGAGCTCCCACTCCTAAGCAAGCAAGTGCCTCTTGATATCAGGTGTAGCTAAATAAATAAAATATTTGATGTGATAGTTAAACCAAATTTATCTGTTTTAATGAAGTGTAGAAATATAACAGGAATATTTTCTGTAATTTATTTTGTTAACATTGGGCTTCCCAGGTGGCTCAAGGGAGCCACCTGCCAAGCAGGCGATGCAGGTTCGATCCCTCGGTTGGGAAGATTCCCCTGGAGAAGGAAATGGCAACCTACTCCAGTATTCTTGCCTGGGAAATCCCATGGACAGAGAAGCCTGGCGGGCTACTGTCCAAGGGGTCACAGAGTCGGACACGACTGAAGGGACTTAGCACACACACAGATATCTAAAGAAATGGAGAGAAAAATTTCACAGGGACTCAAAAGGGTGATTAACCAATGTCAAATGACAAAGCTACAACAATTTAGTAATAAGTCTGATGTTCTTTATTCAAGGGGAATCAACCCGTGGATTGGGAAAGCACAGTGCCTCACAGTGGTGGAACAGTATTCCTGAGGGCGATGGGCAGGAGCCTGTTTTAGGAGCAGTAGAAGCTGTCATGCTGGAGCAGGGCATGATTAGCTGGGAGGTCAGGATATCCTTACAATGCTGGCAAGTCCTGTTTTCTAGAGTAAGCTGATTTGGACGGTTGTGATTGGTGTTAGATTTCTATGACAGTGAGGCATTTCTGAAAGTGCGTACTGAGTTCATTTTGATTTGTGACCTGGGCCAGGCTGCTGGAAGCCCTGCATTTTGGGGTCCAGATACACAAATTAATGTTTTCACCAGTATTACCATGAAATTGACAGCTTCCCACTTTTCTCTCCCCATAACTCTCATCTCACCGCTTTCCTTATTCCTTTACTTTCCTCTCCATCCATTCTTATATTTGTTCTTTCTCATTTATCTTCTCTATGATATTTTCTCATCATCTATTCTTCTTCCTATGGTTTTCCAGTTTTCTTCTTTTCTTTTTTCAACTTGAAGAGTGGTTAAATTGACAGGCAGAGCAAGACAAGTGAGGAAGGAAAAGAAATGCTCAGCAGTGGGGGAGGATGACATTGTGTGTGTGTGTGTGTGTGTGTGTGTGTGTGTGTGCGCGCGCGCACGCGTGCATGTGTATCCACTCTGAGTTGACTCAGGGGTTCAGATGGATCAGGCATAAGAAATGTTTCCTATATAGCAGTTTACTGCTCACTTTTCTTTTTTGGTTAGATATTTTGTTTGTCCTTTAAGGGAATATTTTTCACGGGAGGGGTTGGGGTTTGGTTTGGTTTATTTGTTTTGGTTTTAGGAAAGATCTCTAAATGAAATTGAGCCTCAAAATATTAAACTGTTACTATCTTTCTTGAAATGCATTTTTTAAAACTGTTGTTATTGTTGTTCTTCTGAGGCCAGTTATTATACTCTTGTTTGAGGAGCTGTCAATAGAAAAATGTCATCTCCATCTTACATGTGAAGAAAATGGGCCCAAGGAGTTTCAGCCACTTGCCAAGTGGCACATGACTACATGACTGCTGGATCCAGAACTCTCTGATAAAACTTCAACTTGATTTGGTTGAATTACCAATAGTATTTTATTCCGAGGCACTTTGCACAGAGTACTATCAGCTTCGTGCCTAAACATGGGTGCATACACCCTCTTAGGCATGGTATGCATTTCTACCCACATGGTCGCACCCTGTTCATTGATTATAGAACAAGATGACTGCCTCAGGCTAGAGTTGATGAGATGTCCTTTCTGAGTAGTTTGGTCTAGGATTCATATAAAATTAAAAAGTGCATTTACAAAGAAAACTATCAGGATGTGAACATGAATAAAGACTGAGGCATTTTCAAAAACATCAAACCAGGATAGTTGATCAACTGGCAGGATTAGGATCCCAGTGGTTCACCACTTTTCTTTTTTTTGCTTTTAAAGAGTATTTATTTTTCCATTTATTTTTATTAGTTGGAGGCTAGTTACTTTACATCATTGCAGTGGTTTTTGTCATACATTGAAATGAATTAGCCATGGATTTACACGTATTCCCCATCCTGGAACCCCTTCCCACCTCCCTCTCCACCCCATCCCTCTGGGTCTTCCCAGTGCGCCAGGCCCGAGCACTTGTCTCATGCACCCAACCTGGGCTGGTGATCTGTTTCACCCTAGATAATATACATGTTTCGATGCTGTTCTCTTGAAACATCCCACCCTCGCCTTCTCCCAGAGTCCACAAGTCTGTTCTATACATCTGAGTCTCTTTTTCTGTTTTGCATATAGGGTTATCGTTACCATCTTTCTAAATTCCATATATATGTGTTAGTATACTGTAATGGTCTTTATCTTTCTGGCTTACTTCACTCTGTATAATGGGCTCCAGTTTCATCCATCTCATTAGAACTGATTCAAATGAATTCTTTTTAATGGCTGAGTAATATTCCATGGTGTATATGTACCACAGCTTCCTCATCCATTCGTCTGCTGATGGGCATCTGGGTTGCTTCCATGTCCTGGCTATTATAAACAGTGTTGCGATGAACATTGGGGTGCACGTGTCTCTTTCAGATCTGGTTTCCTTGGTGTGTATGCCCAGAAGTGGGATTGCTGGGTCATATGGCAGTTCTATTTCCAGCTTTTTAAGAAATCTCCACACTGTTTTCCATAGTGGCTGTACTAATTTGCATTCCCACCAACAGTGTAAGAGGGTTCCCTTTTCTCCACACCCTCTCCAGCATTTATTGCTTGTAGACTTTTGGATAGCAGCCATCCTGACTGGCGTGTAATGGTACCTCATTGTGGTTTTGATTTGCATTTCTCTGATAATGAGTGATGTTGAGCATCTTTTCATGTGTTTTTTTGCCATCCATATGTCTTCTTTGGAGAAATGTCTGTTTTGTTCTTTGGCCCATTTTTTGATTGGGTCATTTATTTTTCTGGAGTTGAGCTGGAGGAGTTGCTTGTATATTTTTGAGATTAATCCTTTGTCTGTTGCTTCGTTTGCTATTATTTTCTCCCAATCTGAGGGCTGTCTTTTCACCTTGCTTATAGTTTCCTTTGTTGTGCAAAAGCTTTTAAGTTTCATTAGGTCCCATTTGTTTATTTTTGCTTTTGTTTCTAAAATTCTGGGATGTGGGTCATAGAGGATCCTGCTGTGATTTATGTCGGAGAGGGTTCACCACTTTTCTTAAGAAAATACAAACACCTAGCAAGGTGTAAAAGAGTTAATCAAATCAGTCTTATAGGGATTTAATATATGTCTAAGTTTTTTAGTGGCTTAAAGAAAAACTGATGGATCCTGTATTAAAAAATATAATCAGATAACTTCTGGAAATTCTTAAAGCAGCAGCTTATTAGTAAAATGTCTAAAGTTAAAACTACTCTTTTCTCTGTTTTGGGAACTCTCTGTTTTGTGAAGAAAAAAACATCTTTTGAGGGAATAAGAATTTCTCTACTACATAGATTGCTTGAAATTTATTTATAGAATGTAAATAAGAAAAGAACAAAACTATATTGGAAACTAAAATAGAATTATACCTCCTTTGCACTGGGGACAAGGTCAGTTAATCAGTAAATGGATTGGCTGTGTTACAGGCACTGTTTAGTAGGACCTTTCCGTTCCTATCTTCACTTCATCTACACACTTTAAGAGGTCACTGTTTCTTTTCTTTACTTTTTGTATGACGACTTCCATTATGCAGACGTAGAATCAACAAGGAAAAGGAAGATGGAGAAATTATTCTTTAAAGGTGAAAAGGTAGTAAGATAGTACCCAGTGATAAAGACATAAGGCTGAGATTGTGTGGCAAAAATAATTTAAGTTCTGGAAACAAAATATACTTTGAGATATCCGCTGGTCAGCTTCCAGGCAAAATTAAATTTCAACCAAACAGTAAATTAAGCCTAATTTCAATACTCTTCAAAATTCCAAAACACCTTTGAACTTCAGATCGCCATCTGTAATATATACTATTTAAAATAGTCCATATCCATTAAGATAATATTTTTTAAATGTGACAAGCCTCACATGATAAAGATATTCACAGAATAATGAAGATTATAAAATTATCAATGGAGCAATGTCTACTAAGTTCTGCAACTTTAAAATGGCTAACATGATAAAGAAACCAGAAGAACAAAAAGAATGTGTGCTTTAAAGTGCTTATGCTTCTAGCCTGTGGTGCAAAGCAAAGTTGGAGCAAATACAGAAGTTATTGAACAAAGAACATACTCCAGCTGTTTCTAACAGCTGTTTGACAATGTCCACCTGCTCATCTATATATTTACAGGTTCTGAATATCAAATGGGGCTTCCCTGGTGGCTCAGAGGGTAAAGAATCTGCCTGCAGTGCAGGATACCTGGTTCGATCCCTGGGTCAGGAAGATCGCTGGAGGAGGAAAAGGCAACCCACTCCAGTATTCTTTCCTGGAGAATTCCACGGACAGAGGAGCCTGGTGGGCTACAGTCCATGGGGTCGCAAAGAGTTGGACACAACTGAGTGACTAACACACAAAATATCAAATGCATCCTTCCTTCTATCAGCTTATTTTCTTCTCTTAACTATTCAGGATGGGTTGGCTGATCATTTTGACTGAGTCTGAGAAGGAATAGAGTATGCAGCAAGTGCAATTAATATTCATTTATATGCAAAGCTAAGTAATATGAGGAATTTAAAGTTGTCTTATCCTGCAGATCATTTTTAATACCAAAACTTTCTTCATACAGAAAGAAAGAGTGTTCCTGACACCACAGGGTCACGAGATTCTCCTGGGGTCCCAGAAATGCTGAGCCCAGGCTTCCAAACCTGATGCCTTTCCATTGAACAAAATCAGTCTTCCAAATTCCACTCATACTTGAACTCTACACTGCTGATTTTCTCTTGCAATAGCAGAAAAAGACAGCTTCCTTTAGAAAGAAGAGTGGATATCTGTAAGATAAATTTGTAGAGAATCATGGCCATACAGTTGAAATTTTCTTCCCCACTATGTTTGGACTAGAAGATGTTCAGTTAATTAATCCACTGAAAATGTTGGCTAAAGTAAGGAACTGTGAAACAAGACATACATGATGTAGAAATTTTGTATCAGTTTAAAACATTTAAGTGTGTATGCAGTTGCCAATTTTGATGTGAGACTGGGCTCTTTGAATAGGAACGTAATGACTGGTTTTCTTCTTATCTTTTTATCACTTGCAAAATTTAGCACTTGCAATTTTCATGTTCAGTTTCTTTACAAAGTAATGTGAGCTCATAATCTTCCTAGATTTCTATGATTTGTTTTTAAAGTCAGGTCAATATACTGAGGTGTGATTTTTTTAAAACCAATTATCCAATTATATACAAAAAACCTCGAATAGCCAAAGTAACCTTGAGAAAGAAGAATGGAACTGGAGGAATCAACCTGCCTGACTTCAGACTATACTACAAAGCCACAGTCATCAAGACAGTATGGTACTGGCACAAAGACAGAAATATAGATCAATGGAA
Source organism: Odocoileus virginianus (assembly GCF_023699985.2). Classification (NCBI taxonomy): domain Eukaryota; kingdom Metazoa; phylum Chordata; class Mammalia; order Artiodactyla; family Cervidae; genus Odocoileus; species Odocoileus virginianus. The sequence continues at coordinate 15,803,532 of NC_069702.1, read as the reverse complement.
CAGAATAGAAAGCCCAGAGATAAATCCACGAACCTATGGTCACCTTATCTTCGACAAAGGAGGCAAGGATATACAATGGAAAAAAAACAACCTCTTTAACAAGTGGTGCTGGGAAAGGTGGTCAACCACCTGTAAAAGAATGAAACTAGAACACTTTCTAACACCATACACAAAAATAAACTCAAAATAGATTAAAGATCTAAATGTAAGACCAGAAACTATAAAACTCCTAGAGGAGAACATAGGCAAAGCATTCTCCGACATAAATCACAGCAGGATCCTCTATGACCCACATCCCAGAATTTTAGAAACAAAAGCAAAAATAAACAAATGGGACCTAATGAAACTTAAAAGCTTTTGCACAACAAAGGAAACTATAAGCAAGGTGAAAAGACAGCCCTCAGATTGGGAGAAAATAATAGCAAATGAAGCAACAGACAAAGGATTAATCTCAAAAATATACAAGCAACTCCTCCAGCTCAACTCCAGAAAAATAAATGACCCAATCAAAAAATGGGCCAAAGAACTAAACAGACATTTCTCCAAAGAAGACATACGGATGGCAAAAAAACACATGAAAAGATGCTCAACATCACTCATTATCAGAGAAATGCAAATCAAAACCACAGTGAGGTTCCATTACACACCAGTCAGGATGGCTGTTATCCAAAAGTCTACAAGCAATAAATGCTGGAGAGGGTGTGGAGAAAAGGGAACCCTCTTACACTGTTGGTGGGAATGCAAATTAGTACAGCCACTATGGAAAACAGTGTGGAGATTTCTTAAAAAGCTGGAAATAGAACTGCCATATGACCCAGCAATCCCACTTCTGGGCATACACACAGAGGAAACCAGATCTGAAAGAGACACGTGCACCCCAATGTTCATCACAGCACTGTTTATAATAGCCAGGACATGGAAGCAACCCAGATGCCCATCAGCAGACGAATGGATGAGGAAGCTGTGGTACATATACACCATGGAATATTACTCAGCCATTAAAAAGAATTCATTTGAATCGGTTCTAATGAGTTGGGTGAAACTGGAGCCCATTATACAGAGCGAAGTAAGCCAGAAAGATAAAGACCATTACAGTATACTAACACATATATATGGAATTTAGAAAGATGGTAACAATAACCCTATATGCAAAACAGAAAAGGAGACTCAGATGTATAGAACAGACTTGTGGACTCTGGGAGAAGGCGAGGGTGGGATGTTTCAAGAGAACAGCATCGAAACATGTATATTATCTAGGGTGAAACAGATCACCAGCCCAGGTTGGGTGCATGAGACAAGTGTTCAGGCCTGGTGCACTGGGAAGACCCAGAGGGATCAGGTGGAGAGGGAGGTGGGAGGGTGGACCAGGATGGGGAATACATGTAAATCCATGGCTAATTCATTTCAATGTATGACAAAAACCACTGCAATGATGTAAAGTAATTAGCCTCCAACTAATAAAAATAAATGGAAAAAAAAAACCAACTATTACTTTGGTCTTGCTCACATCTAACTTAATAATGACTTTATGTCAGTCTTATACAGCAAATCCTTAAACTCATTTTCATAGGAACACCTCTCTTTGTTTTTTTGCCTGCATGTTTGATCGCTTCATGTTACAAACACTACACAGTAATATTTGTGAAACTGAGTACATCAGGCCATTTTTCTGTAGGTATTGGAGTGAAGTAAATGTTTTTATATCAAATAAATTTATGAAATGCTATAGCAAGTTATGCAAGTTTCCTGACCAAATAACTTTTTCATGGCACTTGCAATAAGTCTGACTTACATTCATGCATTTGGCAATAAACACAATTTACCCAGCTGATGGAAGCAGAATTGGACAGATCTACAAGAAAGAAGTCAGCCACAAAACCCATTCAAGTCCTGTGAGGAAAAAGGAATCTGTTTTATAGAGGGAAATGGAGAACATTGGTTACCCAAGACACCAAGGGAAGCTGGTGAGGAAACTCTCTTATATATTATTTATTACGTTAAGTTTGTGAAAATTCTGTGTCCTATGTAGATATTTCTGTTTATACACATACACACACACACACACACACACACACACACACATACATATAGAAAGTTGTCCTCATGCATAAACTGCAGAGTAAATACTCTAAAATCACTCTCTTCTGCATGGCCTCTGTCTTCAAGGTTCCATCTGCCTTTTTCTATCTCTATTCTTATGTCTCTTTTCTTTCTCTTTTATTCTTTTCTAACCACATTTGGCAAAAAAAAAATTTCACCTATAAATAATTTTCAAGGTTAAGCCTTCTGGCCTTAAAAATGTTGTTTATCTTCTGGGGAGTACTCAAAGTAAGATGTTGCTAATCTGGAGAAAATAGGGTTGATTTTGCTCCCAATAGGAAGAAGAATAGTTCTTACATCACTCTAAACTTCATACAACAGCATGTTTTGTTGATACAAAATCATGATAACTTAAACACTCATCTCCTATCAAATTATCGAAGGACAGTTTTGGTGGTGTTATTTAAGCAAGTGCATGTTATGGTCTGACTGTTAGGTAAGGCTATTTTGTGCCAGCAGCGCATAGTGAACATCCGTGCTTTGCCCAGCAACAAGTGACTCTTGGATGTCAAAAGAGTATTCAATGTTTCTGAACTTCAGTTATCTCATCTGTATGGTAGACATTATAAAACCTCTATTGCAGGATTATTAGGGGAATTAAATACAGTAAAATGTGTAGAAATGCCAAACACGGTGCTTGGCAGGCATATAGTTGGTGTACAGTAAATATTACTTTTCCCTTTAGATTACACTCACCATGTGACCTCTCAGTGCCAACAATGACCTTCATTCTTAAAGGCAAAGTTAACCTTTTACTATTTATATGCTTCTTAACATGTTATGGGCTTCCCTGGTGGCTCAGTTGGTAAAGAATCCGCCTCCAGTGCGAGAGACCCTGGTTCGATCCCTGAGTTGGGAAGATCCCCTGGAGAAGGGAACAACTACACACTCCAGTATTCTGGCCTGGAGAATTCCATGGACTGTATAGTCCGTGGTGTCACAAAGAATCAGACACGACTGAGCGACTTTCACTTTCATGGCAACTTTAACATATGAAGTACCGTCACCTTGTTTTTTTCTTGGCTAAAGAAATCTTTCCAAGACTGATTACTTAACTTCTTCTAGGGCAGTCATATTTTCTCATTTGTTTTGGGTTCTAGAAATATGTCAGAAAAAAATAAGAAAAGCAAATGATTTACCAACCTGAGTTGCACATCATCAAAGGCAATTATTTATGTTATGGAGATCTCTCTTCAATTTAACTTCATTCTTTCATATTGAAAGAGGAATAATAGTTAGAAAGTTATAATGGTTTGTTTCTTGTCAGGATCCATTATGGGAAACCATAGAGCAAAAAATAACTGAAAATAATTGAAACTGTAAGAAATTGAAATTTTTCTTACAGTTTCAATTACCTATCACATAGTGGACTAGATGGAGCAAACATGGTAGACCATTTGATGGGTGAACAGATTTTTACCTGCTGCTTTAGAATCCTAAGCAGAGCACATTATATTTTAGGATCTATAATGTTTATTAGGTGATAGTTTGCCTCCTTGAAAAGCACATTTTATTTACTCAGCAAGTAACTTGAAAACTTTCATGGGAAAGTAATTAAGCCAAATAATACAGTAGTTGCAACTTTATTGTACTCCTGCTCCTTCAAGACTCTCAGCAGCCAGGAGTTATTTGTTTGCCAAACAGAAAGTATTTATTTATTGTAGACTTACTGACCATAAGAGATGGTTCATTCTGTTGGCAATCTCTCTGTGTGTGTCTGTGTAGTCGCTTCAGTCATGTCTGACTCTTTGCAACCCCATGGACTGTAGCCCACCAGGCTCCTCTGTCCATGGGATTCTCCAGGCAAGGATACTCTCTGTTTACCAAACTACATGTGGCATTTAGGTTATGTTGACTGCATCATACTCTTCAGGGTATATTTAATGTGTAGCACTTCCATTGTGATAGAGACTCTTGAAGATTTTAAAGTCTCTATTAACTCAGACAGCACACAGAGATAACAAATGAAGCCTACTGGTCCGTCTAATTTAGAGATTATGGTATTTTCTTTCCCAGGAAGTTTGGCTTCCAAATGATCACATTGAGTGGATCTAGTGTCTTTATACTTGTACATTCCAATGTAGGCTGATACAACATCACAATTCCCTGTCTCAAATAACCTTTCAGCTCTTAACTGGCCACTTGTTTTTAAGGTTGGCTGAGAGCAGAAAATAAAACTTGCATGGTCTGGTAATCATGGTCTGGTAATCATAGGTTGCCCTTATTTGTAACATGTTCCCCTTGGGTTAAGTCATAGATCTGCTTTAAAAAGCAGGTCAATCCTGTGTGGGACAAAATATCAATCAGATGTGACCAGAGTTTTGAAATTTGATGAAAACATAAAACTTTCTAGTTGAAACTGACCCGTGCTTTGGTGAGAGATTTCATTGTTCTGTACCACATCTCAGCTGTTTTTATTTTTCTCTAGTAAACAGAGTATTTCCATGTATGATATAAAAATAATCAACTGAGGATGTAACTGAGAGTGTATTGAAAAATATTTCTCCTTCTGATTTATTGAAAATATAAAAAACACTATGTTTAACTTTTTATTAAATGAGAAACTTTGTATACTTCTATACTGCATGTAAGAGAGAGGAGCAAGGCCAAAGAATTTTTCTAATTAACTGAACATTTTGATCTTTGGTCAAAAGCATCTAAAATCTAAAATTTTTCTGATATATTCTGGACCTATGGCAATGCTAAAAGCACTGGTATATATTACTATATTTGATTGTACTGAAGCTGGGCTATTGCAACTTAAAAATGAGCTTTTAGTTTTGGTTCTTATTAAAAGTCTTATAGTTTGGTCACCTCAGGATTCTTGTGCTGGATAGCCATAATATTTTGGTGTTCTCCTTCCAGAATGTAATTCAATAAGTATAAAAATTTTAATAAGTTAACTCTATAGAGAGACATATTTGAAAGCTTCAACTATTTATAATGTGAAGTACAACCTCAAGACTTAAAACTGCTTAGAGTTTGGAGTATTCTTGAAAAACTAAAACCAAACCAAACAAAAGCAAACAAACAAAAACACAGGGTGTTTAGAACATCAAAATTACTCTAGGAGCTTTTTTAAAAATACAAATTTGTGGTCACATCTTCAGATATCAAGATGTAAGGTATTATCATCCTTTCTTGGCTTTTTTGTAAAACATTTTTAAATACTGAGGTTCTGGGAAGTCCTGCAGAAATTAACTCTATTTACCTTAGTGTAACCTGTAGTTTCTCAGATGGATTTGATCCTGGATAACTTTTTTTTTTCTGTCAGTGGTGCTTTTTATTTTTTTTTTGTTAAGGCATAGTTGATTTACAATGTTGTGTTAGTTTCAGGTGTATAGCATAGTTATTCAGCTATAAATATATATATAAATTGTATAAATATATATAATTTTATATATTAATAAATTTAATATATAAGCATATAATAAATAAATATTTATATATTGATAAATATTATAATTGATAAATTGATATTGTATATTAATTATGTATATACACACATACATATTTTTCAAGTCCTTTTCCCTTATCGGTTATTGCAAAATATTGAGTATAAAACTAGACCGTGAAATCTATTTTCTCCAGAATGTCCTTTGAGAAATGCTGCTGGATAAAATTGGACAAGATCCAAATTGTTGTTTATATCAGTACTGCTTTCTAATGCAATATGATTATAGCATATTTGAGAATGTGCCACATTCAACGCTATTGAAAACATTTTACCTCCATTTAGACCTATGAATTGAATATTTCTATTGCCTAAATGGTGTCTACAAATTGAATACTGAAGAGTCACATTACTTTTGTGTGAAATGGAGTATTTCCTGCCATATCAATAAGCAATGATGTCACAGCCCTCAGGGACTCCGGCCCTCCAAATATGAATTTCTGAGCCCAGGAAGAATAGTGCCTGTTGTCTGGCATCCATTGAGCTGCCACAGTGAGATGCTGCCACATCCTACGGTGAGGGAGGAACTAAGGATGTGAAAAATCAAATCTCAGGATGCTGGCCCCAGACAGCTGAGATGCACATGAAAGAAATGATTTCAGTGATTTCTGGTTGAACATCAGACTGTTGCATCTTGCATACATAGAAAAGCACTAAATTTCTTAATTTGAGATATCTGGTTTCCTTAATTAACAATAATCTTTTTTTAATTAATTAATTTTAATCCGAGGATAACTACTTTACAATATTGTGGTGGTTTTTGCCGTACAGTGACATGAATCAGCCACAGGTATACCTGTGTCCTCCAATCCTCAACCCACCCATCCACTTCCCTTCCCACCCCACCCCTCTGGCTTGTCCCAGAGCACCAGCTTACAATGTTTTGATGTTCAGACTACCTACCCCTTGTTGCAAACTTCAGTATAAACTGACCCCTCCCCACTGCCCGTTCAAAACGGTTCTCTCTGGGTTATTTGAGATGGTGTCTCCCAGGCTTGCAGTTCTAAAAATTCCGACCAAATAAAGCATAACTCAGCCTTTAAGTTGTGACTCACTTTTTAAGTTAACATTTCTATGATTTATTTTCTGACTGCATGAAATAATCAGGAAGAAAGCAAATACATAAGGACGTATGAGTGTTTTGTTTCAGTGGCCTAAGTGCCCGTTCCCTGAATGGAATCATGGTTCTGTGGAGCTAAACTACTAAAAGTACTCTTGTCACTGTATTATTAGATATCTGCTGAATTGAAGTTTAAAAGCAAACACACTTTGTTGGTGAGTGCTCCTTTTCATATCACAAGGCTTTACAAATAGACTGGTAAAAAAGCAAATTACAAATGCTTATTTATTGCCTTTAGTGGGATAATTTGAGTGAATAGCATTGAAACATACACATTGCCATATGTAAAACAGATGACCAGTGAAAGTTTGATGCATGAAGCAGGGCATCCAAAGCCAGTGCTCTGGGACAACCCAGAGGGATAGGGTGGGGTGGGGGGAGGGTTCAGGATGGGAGACACATGTATGCTTATGGCCAATTCATGTTGATGAATGGCAAAAATCATCACAATATTGTAAAGTAATTATCCTCTAATTAAAATAAATAATTTTAAAAATTATTGCCTTTAATTGGAGGATCAAATCTAAAATTATGGTCAGGGATTGGGGCCAGAGAATTTGTCAAAATTAGTTATGTGAATTTTTTTTTCCATTTATTTTTATTAGTTGGAGGCTAATTACTTTACATCATTACAGTAGTTTTTGTCATACATTGAAATGAATTAGCCATGGATTTACATGTATTCCCCATCCCAGTCCCCCCTCCCACCTCCCTCTCCACCCGATCCCTCTGGGTCTTCCCAGTGCACCAGGCCCAAGCACTTGTCTCATGTACCCAACCTGAGCTGGTTATCTGTTTCACCCTAGATAATATACATGTTTCAATGCTGTTCTCTTGAAACATCCCACCCTCGCCTTCTCCCAGAGTCCACAAGTCTGTTCTATACATCTGAGTCTCTTTTTCTGTTTTGCATATAGGGTTATCGTTACCATCTTTCTAAAGTCCATATATATGTGTTAGTATACTGTAATGGTCTTTATCTTTCTGGCTTACTTCGCTCTGTATAATGGGCTCCAGTTTCATCCATCTCATTAGAACTGATTCAAATGAATTCTTTTTAATGGCTGAGTAATATTCCATGGTGTATATGTACCACAGCTTCCTCATCCATTCGTCTGCTGATGGGCATCTAGGTTGCTTCCATGTCCTGGCTATTATAAACAGTGCTGCGATGAACATTGGGGTGCATTTTTTAATGTATTTTAATATGTAATATGTTCAGAAGAAGTTTGAATTATATTTGCATTTTTCTTCCACTAGGGAAAGATATTAGAGACATTTTGAGTTTTGAGGTAGACATACAGTCACATTTATAAGAAAGGAAGCATTTCCATAACATTGGAAAATGTTATCAAAGAAGAGGAAAGAATCATTAGTTTTACCTCTGGAAAAAGGGAGAAAAAAGGGTGGTTTGTTAATCAGTGTCTTTTCACTTCACATGGGCCAGTCACTAAGCTAGGCAAACTGAGTACATTATATCATTGAAGTAGAAGAAATTTTCTTTAAATCCTCTTATATTTATAGACAACATCATCTGTGGCTGAGAGTTTCTTTAAAAAAAATTGTGATAATGGGGTGTGCGTGTCATAATGGACTTAGGTATTATATCTGTATTCACACTGTTTACTTCCTTTCTCTATTATTCCTTTATCTGCCCTGCCCTGTTTTGTTCCAATTCTTCTTCCACTGTATAAAGCAACTCTGTGCTTTTTACACAGTAAATCTGATATAAAATATTAAGAAAGTAAATGAAGAGTCCTGCTTCCATGTGTTCTGTGTGAAGAGATGCTTCTCTTTGCCTTTGGTTTCCACTGAGCATCAGTCTTCCTTGGATCATAAGCTCATCATTGCACCTTATCTTAAATACATATAAAGAATCTTTTGCTTAAAATTATAATGTTAGCAGGATTGTCAGAAAGCAGTCAATTTTCCCCTTACATTTAGTGAAGCAAAAATAAAGCAAAAATAAAACTTCGTATGCCTGATTTCAACTTTGTAGATGACCTAAAATTGTGTCCATGGGTTACTTTACACATTTAATTCACCTTGGTTGGTTTCATGATGCTGTCACCTGAGTGCCAATTAGGACACTGGACATCTGCCAAGAAGGAGCTGAAATAAGGCCATCGGCTCATTTCATCTTGGCACTAAGGTTACTGCTAAGCTGTATTTAACCTGGTGCTAGAGGCCAAAGACATTTAGTCCAGGAACTGTATTGTATGCAGGAGCTTTACAATAGAGAGAGACTAGGCAGGAATTGTCTTGCTTTTTCAGTCTTCTTACAAAAGAAAGATAGTGAAAACCTATCACAAACATTTCAGAATTATGGTAACTGCCACCAGCTTATAAGGTGCATATTGTAGATTTTCCCAGCATGCTAAAGCTTATCACTTACATAATTGTTAGTCACTCAGCCATGTCTGACTCTTTGCAGCCCCATGAATGGTAGCCCACCAGCTCTTCTGTCCATGGAATTCTCCAGACAAGAATACTGGAGTGGGTGGTCATTCCTTTGTTCAGGGCATCTTCCTGACCCAGGAACTGAACCTCCGTCTCCTGTGTCTCCTGCGTTGCAGACAGTTTCTTTACCATCTGAGCCAATTGGGAAACCCATCGTTTTTTATAAGGAAAATAAAAAATGCTGTTTCTCAGAGTCAAATAAAGGGTTTATCATCTGGAAGGCAGAGAGTATGCTCACTTGGCAGAAATGGGAGTTTAGAAGTAAGGTAACAATTGGGATTGATAACATTCAAACTAATAGGGCTAGGATCAATAATACTGATATTGGAACCTAAGGCAAAAGGAAAAATCAGTAATAGAGATGGTGTCTTTATTTTGATATTTCATTAATGATGGATTTTTAAAATATTAATTTGTTTCTGTTAAATGTTTTATGTTGGTTACTATGTACTTTGATGCTCCTTAACTTTTGTACCATTTTTAATATTTGCTCTACAAACTAACATAAGCAGAAAACTGAAAAATTTTATGGAAAATTTCAGAAGAAAACATCACCATACTGACCCCATATTTCATATAACTAAATAATAGATCTAAAAGTTTCATCATTGCTAGCATTTGGAATTTTTTAGTGCATAATATTGAACAGTAAAATTCTTAGCATCATTGGAAAATGATGATAATAGACTGATTCACTGCCAAAATTTCATGAGGGGCAAGATAAAAGATATGTGGCTGAGCTACATGAAATTTATGTTTTCTATATTTAAACAGGGATCCTAGTCAAGGAAGAGTCCCTCACCCACCAGTTTGTGCTATTCTTTATAAATCAGAAAGATATTTTTATTTTGACTAAAGGAGAAGGTTAAAGTCCTGGCAGGAAGGTACATATGGGTGAAAAAGGAGACTGAATATGCAAGGAACTGACTGATTACTAAATCTTCTGATTACTAAATCTAAATCAAGTTGTAAATGCAAAATGAAAATTAAATATGATTTGCATGACATTTTGCTTGCTCAGACATCTTTCAGTGGAATAATGATTCAGTCTTGACCGCACTCTGAACCTCTGAATTGGATTTTCATTTTACCACCTTTCTTCTTTGCAGTTGTTAATATCTTCCTAGTGTTAATATGTTCTCAGGTTCTAAGAAAAAGGAAAAGCCCCGTTGTGGACAAGTTAGCGTTTGAAATTTCCATGTCAACTCAAACATGGATAGCCAAACAAATCTGTTTATTGTATTTAAAATTATGCATATATTTAAATGTTCAATATATTTTGCTCACCTGAATCCCTTTATGAAACCTAAGTAGATCTATCCAGATGAATCAAATGAAAAGAAGTATTATCTTCATAGTTATCAAGGATCTTGCACTTCTATACTCTCTTTGAAGTTGATTCCCTGAATGATTTTAATATTACATATATTCTCTTCATTATAAGCTTATGTGCAAATGAATTCCTGCCTGATACAAGGTTACCAGCAAAAGTGTCTTTGTGTGAGCAAGCATATATATGAGTGTATGTATGCATTTATCTATGTGTAATCATTGTATTTGCCCACAATGGCCCTGCTTTTATTGGGAACAGAAAGTGGAGATCTGTATACTTTTTAATTTCTCCTACTTGAAGACATACTACTTGCGAATAATTGTGACAGTCATCTTTGTGTCAATGGCTCTTGTACTTGCCATGTACTTGGATGAACTTATCCAAAAAGGGATGCTTAGCTGCTTCTCTGTCTATCTCAGGAATCTTCTAATCTTCTAATGGAGCAGTTATTTGCAAACAGTGAGCCTGGAAAAAGATGACTGTATTGGTTTTGGCCAATAGGCAGTCATGGCAGGAGACAGATTGGAGGTGGGATAGAAGTGTGAGATCAGAGTATTTATTTCCCTGACTCCTTAGCTCTGGGATTGCGTTGAGTTAGCTCTGTATTTTGGTCTAATCCAATGGGAAAACTATAAGGCTGGAAACCTAGTTCTATTATCCATGCAAATTAATCTCTCTGGGCAGGAGTCTGGGTGGAAAAGTGCAGAGTGTATCTGAAGGGACTCATGGACAATATCTGGCACATTATCTCTTAATGGAGCCTGCCCTGATACTTGAAAATTTATACTGCTAAGAGTAATATTTTCTTTAGAAATTAATAGTAAACACAGATTTTTAATTCAGTTAAGTCAAATGCCTGTGTGATGCCATTCGACTTTAATAACAAAATGTTACATGTACTATGCCAGAAAAGAAAGAATGTGAAGTCGCTCAGTTTTGTCCGACTCTTTCCGACCCCATGGACTGTAGCCTACGAGGCTCCTCCATCCAAGGGATGTTCCAGGCCAGAGTACTGCAGTGGGTTGCCAGTTCCTTCTCCAGTAGATACACTCAAAGTGCCGGGGAAGTCAGGGAGGGAGGGATCAACTCTATTTGGAAAGGCAGCAGGGTTTCTCCTTTGGGTAAGATCTTTCACTGTTCTAATGAAGAAAAGAGGAAGGAGATACTATACAGGGAGGACAAGGTGATTGCTGAAAGAGCATAGCGTGATTCTGAAGAAATCAAGAATAATAGGAAAAGAAATTTGGCCTTTGGGGTTAAACTGAAAGCAGTTCAAACCCAAGCTCTTCCATTTATTAACGGCTGGTAAATGAACAAAACCTCTCTGATGCTCAATTTTTATCATCTGTAAAAGAGACACAGTTATTCTTACCTCACAGATTACTTTTATTGATTAAATGAGACAATGTATGAAAAGTACCAATAGTTATAATTAATTGTTAGGAGTACTCCCTTTAGACACAGAGACTATTATGTCCAAAATCTTATTCTAGATTACAAAATAATAACCTGTTATTAGGCTGAGGAGCTATAGATAAAAAGGCAAACAAACCAATAAGCAACAAGAATTTACCATATAGTACAGGGAACTATTTTTGGTATCTTGTAATAATCTGTAATGGAAAAGAATGTGAAGCTGTACATCTGAAAATAACCACAATATTGTACTTCAGCTAGTTAAAAATTTGTAAAAGGGCAAACAAACAAATCATCAACAAAATAACTTTCTAACTTGGGTTCCTATGGTAACTTTTGTCTTGGGTGGTGGATCACGTATAATAGTAAGTTATTCCACTATTTCTCATGTATGGTTGCTCTCTGCTGGCATCTATTGATAGCTTGGGTACTGAATAATTTCCCCATTTTTGCTCATTTCTTCCTTTTAAATATGTTGTAAACTGTAAAGAAGTCTTCATGGTGGGTTTCAATATACTCTAGGTCAAGCTTGTGTGCATATTGTGCATGCATGAATGTGTGCTAGATTGCCTGTTGTGTCCAAGTCTTTGTGACCCTATGGACTGTAACCTGCCAGGCTCCTTTGTCCTTGGGGTTTTTCAGGCGAGAAAACTGGAGTAAATCACCATGCCCTCCTCCAGTGGATCATCCCGACCCAGGGATTGAACCCGTGTCTCATAGGTCTCCTGCATTGGCAGACAGGTTCTTTACCACTAGCACCACCTGGGAAGCCCCAATATGCATATTAAAAAGTAACAAGTGATAATGTTCAGTGAATGGAGTTATATAAGTCTCTAATCTTCTAATTAAGTTATTCTTAATCTCTAAGTTATTCAAGAAAGATCTTTCACAGCTCTCATAGCTAGTTCTCGCTTACTTTTTTCAAATCTTCTAAAAAGGGTCAGATTTTTCCATTATCTAAAATACTGAATTTGCTAACTTTGAGGTGTTTATGAACTCTACTGAAGAGAAACTCAGTGACCTTGATTTAGTCTTGCTTTCAACTATGAAACTTTCTTCTTCAGTAAGTAACTGGCTTTATATCCCTTTTCTTTTTCTGTCTTGATGCATATGTATAAAGAGATGTGTATCTATCCATTCATTTTATTCTCTTGCCCCAACACCCACCTACCCCACCCCCCCCACTACTACACAAAAGATGAGGATATATAGCATATATCTATTACCTCTTTCGTGACTTTCTTACGTTATATTTTGAAAAAAATATTATTTTATTTCTCGTTGTTCTTTTTTTTTTTTTTTTTAATCTTGCCTCTAGTTTAACAATATACCCATCAATCTGCCAATCTGTATTCAGAGTTTAGTCAGATTTAGGTTGGTAATTATATATGAATTAGACTACATGCCCCCAAACAGCAACTTCTTTACTGACTTCTAATGCTACTGCAGACACCCGAGGGTATTCATTAAATGTTAATTAATAATGGTATGCTGAGTTGAACTGGCTTGTGGATTCTGGCTGACTGCTCTTCAATTTAAAATTATGAGATGCATAGCATCAATCTATCAGCAGGCAGAATCAATTTTAACTTATTGCATGTGTCTAGAAAATTGTAGAGCTTTAAGAATTCAAAGAAGTGGATATTGTATTAGATGTGAAAGATAATGTATAACAAAAAAATGAATGCAATGTGAAAGATTTGAGAGTTTTTTTCTAGGGGCTTTTCCTTGCCTTTGTTCCTCTTAAATTCTCATTTGGACTCAGTTTTCCAAAATTCATGCAAAAGTGAGGTGGCATTTTTTTTTTTTTACTTTTTAACATATTTGTGGATTAGTGAATAATTATGAGAACTTGGAACATTCTGTTGTTGTCCTAAATGAACATTATACTTCTCTTTGCTAAGGATGGTCACTGTTTTTTAAGGTTTTGAAAGTAGTTGCAGATTATTTTGAGAAATAGGAAGGAATTCTTGAAATATTCTAAGTTTTTTTGGCTTTATGATGGTTCTCTCAAGATGGTTCTCATTTGTTATAAGTAGTATATGACTCCATATTTATGTTTCAGCCTGCAAATGGTTATGGGAGCCATAGTTTTAAGGGAGACTTTCAGATTTTCACTCATTTACTAACTTAATGATATAGAAAATTGTAAAATTGACTTTTTAAGAAACCCAAGAAAACCTTTGTATAATAATTCTGATATAATTAGCCAAATTCAATCTAATTTGGAGTAAAAAGGAAGAAGTTTACTATTTTAGTAAGATAGATTTGATGTGTTTCTGAGCTTTAAAATTAGTGTCCACTCAAGACTTTGAAAAAAGGCATTTAAGAGGGGTGCTGGGCTTCCCTGGTGGCTCAGAGAGTAAAGAAACCACCTGCAGTGCAGGACCCAGGTTCAGTCCCTGGGTCGGGAGATCCCCTGGAGAAGGGAACGGCCACTCACTCCAATATTCTTGCCTGCAGAGTTCCAGGGACAGAAGTGCCTGGCAGGGTACAGTTCATGGAGTCACAAAGACTCACACAAGACTGAGCGACTAACACTTTTACTTCTTCTTAGGCAAACACTCCTCAACACTGTGGTGGTGGTTTAGTTTCTAAGTCCTGTCTGACTCTTGTGACCCCATGGACGATAGCCCACTAGGCTCCTCCGTTCATGGGATTCTCCAGGCATGAATACTGGAGTGGGTTGCCATTTCCTTCTCCAGGGGATCCTCCCGACTCAGGGATTGAACCTGGGTCTCCTTCATTGCAGGCAGATTCTTTATCAAGTGAGTTACAAGGGAAGAATAATTGTATTTAGATCAGTATTCCATTAATTAAAGATGTAGAACCCTGAACCTTCAATTATAGTTCCAGTTTTTCCTATTTTGCATTTAAATTTAGTAAATTATGTTATGATTAAAAATAACTTTTATATGTTTTGCTTAAAGCTCAATAAACATGAATCTGACAAATTAGATTTCTCTAAATAAACATTGTCAAAGAGTCAGGACGTGACTGAGAGACTCAACAACAACAACAAAAGATGCTACTTGAAATCCCTGTATCATTTTAAACTGTATAATGTATTTAATTCTCATTAGTAATTAATACTTCTGTCACCTCCCAAGGCAGTCATAGAGATCTACCAAAATCTTTCCAAGTAGATAATGAACACTTGACAACCTATTATATTTAAGCATTTAGATTCCATAAATACTTTTCTTTCAAAAATTCTAAAGTTAGTTAAATCCTGCCAGCACATACTCTACTTGGCTTTAAACCATCTCTTCACCAACTGATTTACTTTGAAGTGATCCTGCACCTTCCTTTAATAATAAAATTTCCTACCTGACTTATTAATCCTGATTAATGCTCATTATATTGATTATATTGAAAACTGATGCCCTGAGCTATCATAAGTTCCCTCTGATAGCTTAGTTGGTAAAGAATCCGCCTGCAATGCAGGAGACCCTGGTTCGATTCCTGGGTTGGGAAGACCTGCTGGAGAAGGAATAGGCTGCCCATTCCAGTATTCTTGGGCTTCCCTTGTGGCTCGACTGGTAAAGGATCCACTTGTAATGCGGGAGACCTGGGTTTGATCCCTGGGTTGGGCAGGTCCCCTGGAGAAGGGAAAGGCTACCCACTGCAGTACTGTGGCCTGGAGAATTCCATAGACTATACAGTCCATGCGGTCACAAACAGTAGGATATGACTGAGCAACTTTCACTTTCAGCCTATCATAAGTAGTGAAAAATTATAATTCCAGAGAATTTGAAAGGAAATTCAACTTTTTGAAATGTGTAAGACTGAATTACCATGAGGTCTTGCCTGCAAGGAGTTAAATTTTAAGGAATAGATCTATAATCCACCTGAATGCAGTTATGAGTATATTCATATGTGTTTATTTTGAAAAAAATCATCCTAAAATGTGTTCATGTCACCAATATGAAAACTAAAAATGAAATTCTATGTTGCAAAGCCCTTCTGATAGTGTTAACCATTCTAAATTTGGATTAAGAAGCAGATATGGAAGAGTATTCTTTATAGGAATTCCTATGTCTGTAGTCAGTTTAGGAGCAATATGTGTCCTTCTGTCCCTACTCCTTCTGTAGGGTCATGGAATTATTTGTAATTAGAATGGGGCAATTAGGTGACACCCCTAACCCCAGACACTGTGTGAACATACAGAGTCTTTTCACCATTCATTGTGGAAACTGCTTAAACTTAAGGAAATCATAGAATTAATGTGTAATATATTTATGGCTCAGTGGTAAAGAATCTGCCTGCAGTGCAGGAGATGTGGGTTCGGTTCCTGGATCAGGAAGATGTCCTGGAGAAGGAAATAGCAGCCCACTCCAGGATTCTTGCCTGGAGAATCCCATGGATAGAGGAGCCTGGTGGGCTACAGTCCATGGGGTTGTCAAGAGTTGGACACGACTGAGCAACTAAGCAGCAACATATTTATATCAAGTGAGTTAGGAAATTATTCCCAGACATCCTTGCCAGTGGAAGTGATAGTAGTTTCAGAACACCAATGACCTTGTCTGGTTAGGCTTTTGACACATAATACAAATGTGTGTGCTACGAAGTAGTGTCTTTGCCTGAAAGCCTAGGTTCAAATTCCAGATCCTTAAGACAAATTTTTTATCTTACCCTCCCAAACATATATACATGAAAACATAAAATTCATAAACTGTGGGAAATAAAGCACAATGTACAGTTGAGCTCTTCTGATCACAAAGTTAATTTTAGCTATTTAAGAGAACAACATTGAAACCTAAATCAAAGAGTTATTCTTAATTTTACACTATCACAATGATTACTAGCTGTCGTTTGTTGAGTAAAATAATTTAATTTTGAGTTATGCATCATAGCATTTTAAGATATCAATTCTTTTGTTTATATCAAAACACATTTTATGTAATTGCTGCTATGTAAAGTTGGGCAATTAGCATCTGTGGCAATTAAAACTGATAGAGTATAAAGAATATTATCCCAATTAAGTTGCCAGAAATTTCCTATTGAGCAAATAAACTGAAAATTGTGTTCAAATAAAGATTGTAAAATTTAACTTTAAAAGATGACTTTTCCACATGCTGCTCTGAGGCAGAGATGTGAGGAAAACAGCTATTCTGTCACTTCTTTTTCTTTCAGTGGTTCTCTCCTAGATGTTTTATATATTTTGAAATTAATACACTTTGGAGGGAAACACATTACATCAATTTTCAGACCTTGTTAAAGATTCTAAGGAGAGTGAGAAATTTTTATTTTCATTTGTTTGGTTTTTTTTTTTTTTTTTTTGGAGTGTAGTCACTTTACAAGTTCTGTTAGTTTGCACTGTACAATGAGGTGAATCAGATATTTGTGTGCATATACCCCTTCCCTCTTGGACCACCTTCCCACCAGCCCCGCTCCCCCATCCCACCCCTCAGCACAGAGCATGAGCTGGGCTCCCTGTGCTATAAGCAGGTCCCGTTACTTATCTGTTTTATATGGTAGTGTATATATGTCGGTCCCAGTCTCCCAACTCACCCACTCCTCCTCCCACCCCTGTGTCTACACCTCTGTTCTCTACATCTGCATCTCTATTCCTGCCCTGCAGTTAGGTTCCTCTGTACCATTTTTCTAGATTCCATGTGTGCGCATTAATATATCATATTTATTTTTCTCTTTCCGACTTATTTCACTCTGTACAGCCACTATGGAGAACAGTATGGAAATTCCTTAAAAAACCAAACATAGAATTATCATATGACCCGGAAATCCCACTACTGGGCATACACTCTGAGAAAACCATACTTCAAAAGGACACATGTACCCCAGTGTTCGTTGCAGCACTATTTACAATAGCTAGGACATGAGAGCAACCTAAATGTCCATGGACAAATGAATGGATAAAGACAGTGTGGTACACAATACACGACAGAATGTTGTCCAGCCGTTAAAAGGAGTGAAGTTGGGATTTGTAGAGACGTGGATGGGCCTAGAGTTTGTCTTACAGACGATGAGAAATTTTGAACAGCTTTAAAGAAATATAGATGAGTCTTTAAACCTCTTCTCTATTACATCATCAATTTTCCCTCTCCAGTGAATAATTCCAGTAAGAATATAATATTCTGAAGTATTTCTCCTCTTAAATCCCTTTAATCCTCACAACTCCCCTGCTCACCCATCTCCACCCCTATTTCTCTGCTCCTCTACACATTAAAATGCCTAGAAGTCTTGTTTACCTTGGCCATTTCTGTTTCCTCTCTCCCATAGTGTTAGTCCCTCAGTCATGTCCGAATCTTTGCGACCCTATGGACTATAGCCCACCAGGCTCCTCTGTCCATGGAATTCTCCAGGCAAGAATACTGGAGTGGACTGCCATTTCCTTCTCCAGAAGATCTTCCTGACCCAAGGATCAAACCCATGTCTCTTGTGTCTCCTGCACTGACAGGCATTCTTTACCACTGCGCCACCTGGACTTTCTTTTTCAAATTCTTTTCCCATTTAGGTTATTTCAGAATACTGAGCAGAGTTCCCTGTGCTGCCGTGCAGTAGGTCCTTGTTGGTTATCTCATTTTTATTTATTTATTTATGGACATACCACTTGGTTATGGGATCTTATTTCCCTGATCAAAGACTCAACCCAGCTTCTTGGCAATGAAAGCCTGGAGTCCTGACCACTGGACAACCAGAGAATTCTCTGGTTACCTATTTTAAATATAGCAGTTTGTACATGTCAATTTCTTCTATGATCTGATGAGCACATTCCAATGATGATTTTATTTGTGTTGGCCTAGTCGATCTTTCAAGGTCACTAATAAGCTCCATGCTGTCTAATCTGTGACCCTTGCTTCCCCTAATTGAGTGGTCTATACTTAACTCCTCATCTTCTTGAATGCCCTCGACAACATTTGACTCACCTGATAACTTTCTTTACACAACCTCTCTTGTTTCTCTTCCCATCATCTCAATCTGATTCCTTTTCTTAATCTCTAAAAGTTGGAGCTCACTTGAACTTTTTTGCTCTAGTCTAGCTACAGTATTCCCTGGGGACCTCATCCAGTTCTATGTCTCTTTATATTATCACATTGATGACTTCCAAATCTGTATCTTCAGGCCAGATCTTTCCCATGAATTCCAGCCTTTGTTTTGCTCCCTGCTATATCCTCAGAAGTGTGACACAGTACAGGTGCTCAATCAATATTAATTGAATAAATGAATGAATGTTCTGTTTTATTTTTCAAGGTAGTTGTAGAAACCAAGTAAAATCAGGAGATAAAAGTAATTTACCTTGAAATTGTCATTATATTATTCATCCTGCCTTTTTGCCCTATTCAAAAATGATAAAAGCAGTAGGATATGAGAGGATTTGAGTGTGGGGGGTGCGGTGCTTACCCAGTGGCTCAGCGGTAAAGAATCTGCCCGCAATGCAGGAGATGCAGAGATATGGGTTGGATCCCTGGGTCAGGAAGATCCCCTGCAGGAGGAAATGGTCACCCACTCCAGTATTCTTGCCTGGAGAATCCGTGGACAGAGGAGCCTGGTGGGCAACAGTCCATGGGGTCACAAAAGAGTCAGGCACAACTGAGCAACTAAACAACAAGATGAGAGGATTTTTATAATTTTTTCAAGTTTCTAATCTAGATTTTCAAAAATGGCATGTCTCCCCAAATTCAATGTTCTGTTTCATTCTTCAGACTGAAAACCAAGGGAAGAGGTATAATGAATCTGTATTCAAGTGCAAAAATAAATACTCTAATGTTTACTCTGATAAAAGCATAGTATCTTTAATGCATGAGGCCCACAGATTTGATAGACTCAGTAATTCCAACTTGAATGACAGGTCCTTGCAAAACTAGTTGCTGAGTGTTAATCATTTACAATGCAAATAAGCAATTAGATAAGTTATATGATTCATAGCTTTAAAGCTTAACACTTTCTGGCTTAGTGGCTGTCGATGAAAGAGGAAGACGTGGATGCAAGCTAATACAATGAATGCAGCTGAGACACATCAATTCTAAAATTATAAGTTCTGTTATAACAAATTCTCTTGTTGTTGTTGTTCAGTCACTAAGTCATGTCTGGCTCTTTGCAATCCCGTGGAGTGCAGCACTCCAGGCTCCCCTGTCCTCCACCATCACCTGGACTTTGCTCAAACTCATGTCCATTGAGCTGGTGATGCCATCTAACCTTCTCATCCTCTGCTGCCTCCTTCTTCTTTTGCTTTCCATCTTTCCCAGCATCAGGGTCTTTTCCAATGAGTCGGCTCCTTGCATCAGGTGGCCAAAGCACTGGATCTTCAGCTTCAGTATCAGTCCTTCCAGTGAATATCCATGGTTGATTTCTTTAAACTTTATGGTGCATCAGAGGCTTCTGGCAAGCACATTGAAACACAGATCGCTGGGCCCCACCACCAGTGTTTAGCATTCAGCTGGGCTTGGGACCAAGTATTTGCATGTCTAACAAGTTCTCAGCTATTTCCTATTATTCTCTTGGACAGATACGAGTTTCATTACACTTTGAGAAATGCTGCAATAAAAAGTTTATTGTTATGTTCATGTGGAATATAAAATTCAATATAACTCCAAAACTTTTCTCCAAAATTTCCCAATATTCCCCAGTATTAAAGTCATCAATTATACTGTTAAGGGACCTCCCTATCGAAGAACACTTTTCATTTTAGATTCATTCAAGGCAAAACCTCTCTGCCTTGCTTTGTAAACTGTGAATGGCATTTCATTTGCTACGACTTGTAGATTATGGCATCAGGACTTGCTTTCATTTGTCACTTCCATCTGTATCACCACTCTCAGAGTAACTCTGATCTGAATATACATGCCATTTATTCTCATTGCATTGCCTGCCTTCTGTGGCAATCAGATAAGATTTTTAATTCATTTATCTCCCAGAGTAAGCCAAGCTAAATTAAAAGGCAAACGTCTACATATTTTGGTTCTTCCAAGGAAATGTTCTACTTTAATTTCTCAGAAGTTTTCATCAGCAGAATTTAATTAGATACTGTGAAGAAAGTGACTAGATCTTGAATCTTCAACACAAGTGAGTCAAAATATATTGTTGGATTTAAATTGAGCTTCTATTGACTGCTCAATGCAATATGGAAAACAGCTACCCAAAATGTAAAAAAATGTATCACTTTTTATAGTTAATGTACTCAGCACAAATAGTAGGTTTTTGAAAGAATGAGTACAAGAGATGTGGAAAATTAATGGAAATATGAGCTATGTCTATTTAAGTTTTTAAAATTTTAATTAATCATTTGAAAGTAAATGTATCACAATTGTACTTTTAAAACATGACCAATATGAAAATCAACATTTCCTTAAAAAATAAATCAATGGTTGCTTTCCTATAAAAGGACTTTCCTTAAGTATAATCAGAAAATATATATGTGTGTGTGTGTATATATAGCTTTGTTGTTCAGGCCCTCAGTCATGTCTGACTCTTTGTGACCCCATGGACTGCAGCATGCCAGGCCTCTCTATCCTTCACCATCTCCCGGAATCTGCTCTAACTCATGTCCACTGAGTCAGTGATGCCATCCAGCCATCTCATTCTCTGTCATCCCCTTCTTCTCCTGCCTTCAGTCTTTCCCTCATCGGAGTCTTTTCCAATAAGTCAGTTCTTTGCATCAGGTGGCCAAAGTATTGGAGCTTCAGCTTCAGTTTCAGCTTTAGTCCTTCTAGTGAATATTCAGGGTTGATTTTCTTTAGGATTGACTGGTTTGATCTCCTTACAGTCCAAGGGACTCTCAAGAGTCTTCTCCAACACCACAGTCTGAAGGCATCAATTCTTCGGCGCTCAGACTTTTTTATTGTCCACCTCTCACATCTGTACATGACTACTGGAAAAACCATAGCTTTGACATAGCTTTAGTCAGAATATATGTATATTTTTCAAAAGTAAGCTACTTTCATACATTTTAAAGGATTCAAATTATAAATATTTAATTTATCAAAAAACTTTATGTTCGAATTATACATGGCTTCCCAAGTAGTGCAGTTGGTAAAGAATCTGCTGGCCAGTGCAAGAGACACAGGAGATGCAGGTTCAAATCCTGGATCAGGGAAGATCCCCTGGAGAAGGAAATGGCAACCACTCCTGTATTCTTGCTGGGAAATCCTATGGATAGAGGAGCCTGACGGGCTATAGTCCATAGGGTCACAAAGAGTCAAACATGGCTAAACAGGCATACAATGATACATGGCAGTTACAACAGGAGAGTATTCTATGTCCCAAGCACTATACAACGTATTTTGTGGGTTACTTATCCGATTAATTCACAATAATGCCAAGAAGCAGGTACTCATCACCCTCAGTTAAAGCTGAGGGATTTTATAGCTAGTCAGTGAGTAATCTGAACTTGAATATGGCTTCTCTGTCTTAATTCTTAACCACTTTTCACTACTTCTTCATAAGCACATATCTGTCTTTGCAATTTGATCCAGGAATGACTTTTGCTCTGATAGTCACATATTTGGACATTTGTTAGAGTGAAGCCTGTATAAAGGTAATCAGAAATCATTTGTACAGTATAGAATTTTTAGGTCAATGCTTTCTATATCTGTAGCTGGATAACCATGATGGTGTGATCACTCACCTAGAGCCAAACATCCTTGAGTGTGAAGTCAAGTAGGCCTTAGGAAACATTACTACAAACAAAGCAAGTGGGTGATGGAATTCCAGGCTAGTTATTTAAAATCCTAAAAGATGATGCTGTTAAATTGTTGTACTCAATATGTCAGCAAATTTGGAAAACTCAGCAGTGTCCACAGGACTGGAAAAAGTCAGTTTTCATTCCAATCCCAAAGAAGGACAATGTCACAGAATTTCAAACTACTGGGCAATTGCACTCATTTCACATGCAAGTAAGGTTATGCTCAAAATCTTTTAAACTTGGCTTCACCAGTACATGAACCAAGAACTTCCAGATGTACACTTTGGATTTATAAAAGGCAGAGGAACCAGAGATCAAATTGCAACATCTGTTGAATCATAGAGAAAGCAAGGGAATTTCAGGAAAATATCTACTTCTGCTTCATTGACTATGCTAAAGCCTTTGACTGTGTATCCGCACAACAAATTGTGGAAGATTTTTAAAGAGATGGGAATACCAGACCAACTTACCTGCTTCCTGAGAAACCTGTATGCAGGTCAAGAAGCAATAGCTAGAACCAGACATGGAACAACAAACTGGCTCCAAATTGGGAAAGGAGTGTGTCAAGGCTATATATTGTCACCCTGCTTATTTAATTTATATGCAGAGTATATCATGCAAAATGCCAGGCTGGATGAATCACAAACTGGAATCAAGATTGCAGGGAGAGCTATCCATAACCTCAGATATATAGATGACACCACCCTAATGACAGAAAGCAAAAAGGAACTTAAGAGCCTCTTGATGAAGGTGAAGGAGGAGAGTGAAACATCTGGGTTAAAACTCGACATTTAAAAAAAGAAAAAACTAAGACCATGGCATCTGGTTCCATCACCTCATGGCAAATAAAAGGGGAAAAAGTGGCAGCAATGACAGATTTTATTTTCTTGGGCTTCTAAGTCACTGCAGACAGGTGATTGTAGCCATCAAATTAAAGATGCTTACTTCTTGGAAGGAAAACTATGACAAACCTAGACAGTGTATTAAAAAGCAGAGGCATCACCTTACTGACAAAGGTCCGTCTAGTCAAAGCTATGGTTTCTCTAGTAGTCATGTATGGATGTAAGAGCTAGACCATAAAGAAGGCTGAGTGCTGAAGAATTGATACTTTCGAAATGTGGTGCTGAAGACAGACACTTGAGAGTCCTTTGGACTGCAAGATCAAACCAGTCAATCCTAAAAAAAATCAACCCTGAATATTCATTGGAAAGACTGATGCTGAAGCTGAAGCTCCAATACTTTGGCCACCTGATGCAAAGAGCCAACTCACCGGGAAAGACCTTAATGCTGGGAAAGATTGAAGGCAAAAAGGAAAAGGGGATGACAAAGGATGAGATGGTTAGATATCATCACTGACTCAATGAACATGAATTTGAGCAAATTCCAGGAGATAGTGAAGGACAGGGAAGCCTGGTGTGCTGTAGTCTGTGGGGTTGCAAAAAGTCGGACGTGACTTGATGACTGAACAACAACAACTAGCCAGGTATAGACAGACTCTCAAAGTAAATCATTTATAAATATTATTAGAAAATTTTAGAAATCTACCATAAATAATAAATACCAATCATAGTTGGTTAATACATGTTCATTTACAGCTGTTTTCAGCTTACACATATTGTAGCTATATGTGATAGCATGATTCCTTCTTCCAAAGAGAATATGATCTAGTAAGGAGTATAAGAAGTATGTAAAACAGTATTATAAAGTAGTGATGAAATTAAAATGTCACATTAATTTTATTATAATGTAAGACATTTAGTAGTGTGTTTGCTGTGTCCTGACAGCAAACAACAAACAGAGTGATTGTACAGCCTTCGGCCTTTAATTGATTCTCATTTTCTTGTTTAAGAGTACTAAGATTTTGAAAATCTCATTAAAGATTGATGTAAAGTTTCTGTTGACAAAATGCATTGAAATTTTGCCACTCTGATATTTTTGAAATCAACCTGGAAGGAAAAAATACTTATAAAAATTATGATTAGTAAAGCATACCAAAACTCTTAATTTTCAGAGAACAATGTCTTTATAATACACATGAAAAAATGAAAATGATATTGAATGTGAGGCCAATTTGTTCTCTGGCCTTATTTTGTAAATTACATGCTATTTTATTATTTTGTTGTTGTTGTTTATTGAGATGATTGTATCCATAGAAACCTACAATTTGTTGCTTGTAGTTCACAGGACACTGGTTGTTTTCCAAATGTCATTCTCCATAAAAGGGAAGAAATGTTTTTCTATGTCAGTAACTTTCCACTGATGTGATTCAGAAGTTACTTTTTATCTTGTGATTTATCATTAGAGTTCCACTACTACTGAAGACTCAGACTAAGTGTTGAAGAAAATAATGCTTAAAAAATTAAGACCTTGAAGTCGTATGTATAAAAATTAATAACCCTCCTTGAAACACTTACATATTTTCTGTAAGCTCTAATTAAATTGGTAGTACACAGGTCTCAGTTTAAAGTGATCTGTAATTGGGAATGAGGAAACATTTTGCCCTTGAAATTATTAACAGTATCAGAGGTGTTCACTGAAATGTCCTCAGGCCTGTACCATGAACTCTTCTTGGAAACTGAACCCAAATGTTTCCCTTGAGCAAGTTGTTTTAAAGTTCAAATGCAAACAAGTAGTTCACTGTGTATCTTTAAAAGTTTGTTTACTTGAGCTGATACACATATTTCACTTCTGATCATTTTGCTTTTAAGTTCATAATTTTGACAATTTACAGTTAATTCTCCAAGGGAAAATAACCTACCTTGGTGACTACTTTTGGAAATTTCCACACAATAAATTCAGTGAAATCTTTCTTTAAATATAGTCTTTAAGAAAGGTAGCAGACTATTTTACTGATAAAGTCCTAGTTACATGACACAGCCTATACTTTGAGCAATGCTGGTCTGCTGGCCCAAATCCTCTCTTTGGAATGTACTCAGGGATGTATTTTGGGAAAGAGGGAGAAGAGGTTATAGGTAATTAACCTACTGAGAATTCTGAAAATTCAAAATTGAACAATTTTAAGCAGCACTGAATGAAGTTAGTCATAATTACCTTCCAGCTCACCTGGAATTTTTGCTGATTAATGCTTTCATGACATACAATTCTTATCACTTCTTCTTCACAATAATTTCTTTCTGATGATAAAATAATACATGGTATATCATCTGGAGTAATGTATGTATTATAAAATAATGCATGGCTGAACATCTGGAAAATACAGAAAAATACCAAAAGAGAGCAAAAATTTTCCAATCCTAGCATTCACAGATAATCATCATTAAAATTATTATGTATTTTAATATAGTATCTTATTTATCTGGCTTTCTATCTATATGAAAATAGAGATATCATATGTATATATATAATTTGTACATTCTCTTCTGTATTAAAAGTTCATATTAATAAATATTCTTCAAAATCTTATTTTAGTGATTTCATCATAAGGAATATTATCCATATTCTTATCAACAGTGAGCATATATATCTCGGTATACCATTCCCAATATTTCTCTTAAATATTCAAAATTTTTGCAGAGGTTTTCATCAAAAGTATTATCTTTTAAATTATTATTTTGTCATTATAAGAGGGATTGAAGTTTCCATGTAGTAAATATTTGTATTTCTTTATTGAATTAACTGTACATCTACTTTGGGCTTCCCCCATGGCTCAGGGGTAAAGAATCCACCCCTAATACAAGAGACACAGGAGATGTGGGTTCTGTCTCTGGGTAGGGAAGATCCATTGGAGGAGGAATTGGCAGCCCACTCCAGTATTCTTTCCTGGAAAAAATCCTAGAGGAGTCTGGTGGGCTACAGTCCATGGGGTCACAAAGAGTTGGACATGACTGAGCAGCTAACACACAAACACACACATACTTGAATTTTACATTAAGCTTTTTCTTAATCTATTAAGTTCATCAGGCTTTTCTTAATCTACTTTTTAATTTTTGCAAAAGTTAATCATGCCAATTATTTTATTTTGGGGAAGAAAAAAAACTTCATATTAAATGCAAATATACAGAAGATCCCAATGAAATGTACACATACTTTCAATTACATATAAACAAGTAAAAATGAATTATTTGACCTACTTGGTTAATTTAAAATCAAATGCTTGAAGTGTTAACACTAGCACCAAAGCATTGCTACCAACCCAAGTTAATATCTAAAAAGTAGTTTTAAAAAATAAAAATAGCACTGTATAGATATTTATGTTCAAGCAGAGTTTACAAATGGAAAATGTATACTGGTTATATTATAATATATATCCAATATACACATATACATGGATTGAAGATGACTATAATACTATCACTTTGGTGATAGTTACATCTTAAGGTTGTGTTTTAAAATTTCTCCTTTTGAAAGAATTTTTGGTTAAATAGTTAAATGGAACATTAAGAGTGAAACTTGAGCCAAATCCTTGAAAGTCAACATTGAGCTTATTCATTTATCAAATCATACATTTAATAAATTGTCTTTTGAGTCCCTGCAATTGCAAGGCACAGTACCAGAACTGTGTACTCTCAGAACACAGTACTCTAAGAACTGAAGGATTATGAATTAGGAACAGATGGCTTCTCCAGTTAGAAGTCATGTTAACTTTAGTGCAGAGAATTTAGTTCATATCTATATAAATGTCTCCAATTGTTTTAATTACATTCTTAGCAATGAGTCTTTTATTTCCACTGAGACCCATAGAAAAAAGTCTTTCTAAATCTTCTTCCCCCTCTTCTGCTAATTCAACTGAAGAATCAAGATCTATATCCATGGGTGAAATTCACAGGTGGGATTTTGTATCTGTGATTGACAGTCAAAATGAGATTCAGGGTCAGACCCACAACATCATTGGCAGAGATAGAGAAACAAATGAAAAGTCGGGATAATGACCAGTAGTGCTTATCATTCTTTTTTTCCCTGCTTTCAGGCAGAAACACACTCCAGTGGCTGTCGCTTACTCTCATTACTAGGACTGTCTCTGCCAGGGTTGGGAGTGACACAGCAGGATATTATGGTCTGGATTGCTAAGCATCCTCCAGGCAAAGACAATAATTAAAATATTTTTATTTCAAAATGATAATGTTTTTTATAAGTGGATCAGATACAGAATAAAGTTTTAGTACTGTGCCATGCCAAATGAAGCATTTTTTCTTTGGTCATTTAGTTCTTTCTGCTACTTATATCACACAGGCATGCATATGCATATTAATGTGTGGTAAATTTTCCTACAGGGAAGATCCCCTGGAGAAGGGCTTGACAACCCACTTCAGTATTCTTGCTTGGAGAAGACCATGGACAGAAGAGCCTGGCGGGCTACAGTCCATGGGGTCACAAAGAATCAGGCATGACTGAAGTGACTTAGCAAATTTTCCTACAAGTACAGTATACAATTTTAATGTGCATTGTTATGTATCAAAGAAAGACAGCCTTCTAAAAAAAAAAAAGCCTCCTGTGTGTGTATTGTTGACTAATTGCTCCTAAGCCCTTAGTAACATACTCGACTTGTGTATCTCTGAGGTCAAATTAGATGTACTATGTCCATTTTGAATTTGTAGATACAGAAGGCAGTTAAATGAGAGTGAATGAATATTTTCATAATTTCTCATTCAGCCTAACAGTACTAGTATTTTAATTTCACTTCATTTGACTTTCACAAAACAAATTTATTAGAGACTGTTATTTCTAAAGCATGACTAAAAATACTGAGTTTCCAGAAGTTATGTGATTTCCCAGAAGATACACTGCTAATAGAAAATAGAATTGTGGTTTCAGCAGGGTTTTCTCTGATATCCTGAACCTATACTTTTAAAGATACAAGTAATTTAAAGTGAGGATAACCTAGGATAGACCTAGAAGTGTAAGAGGGTCATTATTTCCCTAATAGTGAGTTACTCTCTTCAAAGTGAAAAGGCTCCTCTTGTTTATTAGGAGATTTGTAAACTTTAGGAAACTGATTGGATGTTGTCCCTCACCCCCCACCCCCTAATTCACTGTATTGAAATGTAAAACACTAATGCTGGCATTTCTACTGATTGGCTTAAAGTTATTTCATTTCTCTAAACTCTCACCTGTTCTGTTAACTTGCATCATGCTAGAAACATAATATTTCTCAACCTAGGACATTTGTATAAAATTCAGAGAACATAAACTCAAAGATCTAGAGTTTTCAGAGCTTTGCAAATGAGGCTGGATGTGAAAGAATAGGGAGTGGTGGGACTTGTAAATTGGAGTCTCAAGCTCCTCATAAAGGAGCTGTTTTTGAGCTCCTTCAATTGCAAGGTGTGATAGCCTGCTCTCAGAACTAAAGGGCTGTGAATTAGAACAGGGTATCTGCTCTGATCACTTACAAACAAATGACAACAATGTCTTAAATGTTTTAACACTGGGTATGAATTCATCCAAGCCAAGGCTATACCTTTCCAGCACTTAGTGAAAATTAAATTTTGCATAGATAGTTTGAGCACCTTAGAAATTGAATTCTGACATATTATCAGAATTCAGAGTTAAGTACTTAGTGATCCTTTTTCTTAATTATTCCTTCTGTGAACAATGCTAGTCATGTGTAAAGAGAGTGAAGCAGTGCAGTCTCAGATACTTGTTTTCAGAAATACTCCTTTAAACATATAAATGCTTCAGAGACCACTAGCATTTCAAGATTGATTTTAGAGATTATACAGGTTTTAAAGGGTATGTGTTGTCTTTCTGGAATGGGGAGGAGGAAATAAGAGAAATCAACAAGCAAGTAGTTACATACAGATGTGAGAATTGGACCATAAAGAAGGCTGAGAGCCAAAGAATTGATGCTTTTGATGTGTGGTTTGGAGAATACTCTTGAGGGTCCCTTGGATGGCAAGGAGATCAAACCAGTCAATCCTAAAGGAAAGCAACCCTGAATAGTCATTGGAAGGACTGATGCTGAAGCTGAAGCTATTCTTTGGACACCTGATGAGAAGAGCCAACTCACTGGCAAAGACCCTGATGCTGGGAAAGATTGAAAGCAGAAAGAGAAAGGGGCGAAGAGGATGAGATGGTTGAAGAGCATCACCAACTCAGTGGACATGGATTTGAGCAAACTCCAGGAGGTATTGAAGGACAGGAAAACTTGACATGCTGCAGTTCATGGGGTCACAAAGAGTCAGACACAACTTAGCACCTGAACAACAACAAGCAAGGAGTTAACTGCTGAGGTTTCCTAAAGCTCACTCTTGGGTGGGAGGGCCATTTGGGATGTTGACTTGGCCATTGTGACTGGCCAGGCTTCTATGTTCTTTTGTTTGTCCCCCTGAAAGTGTGATCAAGGGGAAGAGGCTCCCCTTTCCAGCACAGAAAAATAGAAGAGAAACCTCTGGGTCAGATGTTCACATGTGGCTCTTACCCTCTCCGGGGACTCTTATTCTCAACCATGATGTCCTGGCGGCCTCCCTTGTGTGTGCCAAGAAAAGGCAGACCATTCAGCTCTTGCTTGGAATGAAAGCTCAGGCTCTGGGGACCACTTCTCCATCTTTCATTTTGCTTTTGCCATTTTTCCTTATTCAGCAGTGCAGGGTGAATAGACTGGATTATGAGTTAATGCAGGCCTATGGGCTGTTGCTAGGACAAAAAGCTAGGCTTTGTTTGGGGAATGACATTTGTTTGCTGGCTTTCTCTTGGAAACATAAGAGCCTTTCCCTTTTAAGCAGATTCTTTTTTTTCCCCCATGCTGAAACCATGGTAAATATTTTCAATTCATTGGGTAGAACCTAGTGCTAGCTGCGTTAGGTACAGTTTATGTTTCAGGGATTCATCGGAGGCAGCTGATGAGGAAACTTTGGCTGAGCACACACTCATGTGTAACTGTTCCTGTCTTTTTACAGGAGGCGATCGAGATCGAATGACAGCCAATCATGAGAGCTATCTCCTTATGGCGAGCACCCAGAATGATATGGAAGACTGGGTCAAGTCCATCCGCCGAGTCATCTGGGGACCATTTGGAGGAGGTGAGTATATTTTAAAATCATGGAAAAACAGGAAGGTTGGCCAAACCTGTTCATCCTTTCCCCAAGCCAGTGTCACTATCAGCTCCTACTTTCATATGAATGAATGTTAAAATAAGAAAACTACTTTTTTTATTTTTAGACACATATCTAAGTAACTTCTAGATGCTTGCATGTGTGCTGAGTAGCTTCAGTGGTGTCCAATTCTTTTGAGACCCCATGGACTGTAGTCCACCAGGCTCCTCTGTCCATGGGATTCTCTGGGCAAGGATATTGGAGTGGGGTGCCATTTCCTACTCCAGGGGATCGTCCCAACCCAGGGATCAAACCTGTGTCTCTTATGTCTTCTGCATTGGCAGACAGGCTCTCTACCACCAGCACCACGTGGGAATTTGGATCAAATATCATTAGTAACCAAATTTCTTCCATTAATATTTTGAATTATAGAAAGAAATAATAGTTTTGTTTTAGATTGTTGCTTTTTATATTGTACTAACAATATTTATGACCCTGATACCATAAATGTGGATTAGTTAATAGCATGTAGATACAGGACAAAAAATATTTTGTCTGTTAGTTTTGCATGAGATTTCAGCCCCCAGATGCTCAGTGGTATCAAATAGAAGTGGCAAAGCATTGAAAGAGAATCTGCTAATTAACAGAGTTTAAAAAAAAAAATCTTTGAAATCAGGAAAGCATTTGTGGATTGGATAATTTTTTTTTTTAAATCTTTTTATACAGTATAAAGAATACATATATGAAGAATGAGGTATATGGTGCTATGAATAGAGCTAAAAGGAGGAAGGAAGAATAAAAGATGTGATCTTTTCTGTCAAATATTATAAAATAGAATAATATAAACAGAAAAACATATTTCAACAGAAAATTCAGTAAATGGAACCAAATAAATAAGGACCCCAAAATATTCATCTATAACTAACATGTATTTCTAAGAATGTAAAACCTAATTATTTTATGTTGACGTAGTTAAAATAGATGGCATAAATCAAATTCATATTTAATAAAGCAACTGCAACTTTTGTATTTATTTTATATTCTCTTTTGTGTATTGTCAGCACCCTGAATTCAGATGTGAAATGTTTTTCCCTTAACATATCAGATGCTTCTTAATGACTGACCCCATTATATTTTAAAATAACTTCAAAAATTTATTTTAAAAAGTTGAAAAGTCAGGTTAAAGTTATAACAAGTGAAGATTCATGGAAGATGTGTTGATATTTTATAAAAGCAGTGGAACATGTCTGAAAATTGTTGGTCCTTTAGCATGAAGTGGGAAAAAGACAGGTTGACCATTCATCCCAGTTTGCCTGGGTTTACAACTGTTTGTGGTTTACAACTGTTTACAACTGTTATCCCAGTTGATAACAGTTGTAACACTTTTGATAGTGCTACCTCTCGCTCTCATGGTGTCTTCATTTGGATGGCAATTTGTGTGGTCACCATATTCATATACTAAAATGGCTAATAAGTGACTTTAAGATGTTTGAAGAGGCTGGTGGGCTAAGACTCCATCCTGGTGCCTTAGCAGAGAGGTCTTCATGATTATTCATGAGAGATACATGTGCTGTTACCTTCAGGGTCAAGGATTTATGAGGAATACTAAGGATATGTATTTTCAAAGTTTATCTTGTTTCTAAAGACATTCTTCTCCCCTCCATTATCAGATTTCTGGGGCTCCAGAGTTCAGGAGGATTCTTAATATCTGTAGAAAACGGTACTTTTGTTGAGGGATTATTTCCATCAAGTGTGTTACTTTCTCCCTTTCCTCCTCTTCCATCTGTCCTTTTCTTAAGAAAAATGAATGAGATCCAGTTTACTTCACCAAATCAGTGGCCACAACAAGTCCTGTCATCCCAGGGGTATCACAAATGATCTTGGTTCTTAAGTATTAGTCTTCAAATTTATGAACCTGGAACTCTAGTAGTTGGTTGGTTTACATTCTTTATCCTTTGGGATATGCTTCAGAAATTTTGCAAATGCTTGATTCAAATTTATTTTTAAAGAGATCTATTTTAACATAGAACACTTAGAATAGAAACAATACTCTGAAGAATAAATCTTCTCTTGCCCTCTTTGTTTAATTGAAGAGTGTTAGGAGATTACACACCAAGCTCTTACTCATTCAATTTGCAAGAAATCTTTTGTGACTCATCTTAAAGTCAGAATTTCCTAAAGTTATTACAGAATGCAGAACCAAACTGATGCTGATCCTGATAGAAGGTTGCAAATATCACCAAAAATCTCATATTTTGTATTAATATGGCTCCTCTATACTTACTGATTAATTTTTAAAGAAATATTATAAATCTTGGCAATAAATAATAAATTTATGTGACTGAGAATTCCTTTGTCCTATATATTGGGGTTCCACTTAGTACTTCCTTGAAAATAAGTTTTTCACTGATTAAGAATATTTTAAAATCACTCCATTAGTTCAACTTCACATTTTTTAGATTAGGTCATTAAGACCCAGAGAGAAAGAATGATTTTCAAGTGTCATATCGTTAGTAATATAAGTAGGAAGAAACCTTGTGTCTTCTGACTAGTGAGCTTCTTCCTGCTTTATTGCACAATAGTCTGATCTGTTACTTTTACTGTGGGAGCGTGTGCTAAGTCTGACTCTTTGTGACCGTATGGACTATAGCCCACCAGGTTCCTCTGTCCATGGAACTCTCCAGGCAAGAATACCGGAGTGGATTGCCACGCCCTCCTCCAGGGGATCGTCCCTTATGTCTCCTGCATTGGCAAGCATGTTCTTTACCACTAGCACCACCTGGGAAGCCCACAATTACAAGTCCCTGTTTTATTGATAGTATATTATTCAGTACATAAAAAACAAGAGTGTTTAAAAGTATGATAAGTAGAATGAGTATAGTTGAGTCCTTCAAAAATATCTAAATTAATTAGCCATCAAGTAAGTGAAAGGACAACCCATAGAATGGGAGGAAGTATTTCCAGATCATAAATCTGATTTTGCACTTGTATCCAGAATATATATATATATAACTTTTACAACTCAAAACTAAAGACAAATCAAAGTTTTGACTCAATTAGAATTAATTTAAAAATGGGCAAAGAATCTGAATAAACTTTTCTGCAAGGAAAATATACAAATAGCCAAATAAGCACATGAAAAGATGCACAGTGTTATTAGTCATCAAGGAAATAAAAATCAAAAGCACAATGAGATATTGTTTCATACACGGTAGGATTGCTGGAATCAGTAAGTTCAATAATAACAAGTATTGGTGAGGATGTGGAGAAATTGAAACCTCCCTATATTCCTATTGGGAATGTAAAATGTAGCTGTTTTGGAAAACTTGGACAGTTTCTCAAATGATTAAACATAGAGTTACCATATGGCCCAACATTTGAAATCTTAGGAATATACCCAAAAGAAATGAAAATGTACGTCCACACGGAAAATTATACATCAATATTGGTGTGCTCAGTCACTCAGTCGTGTCCAATTCTTTGTGACCCCATGGACCGTAGCCCACTAGGCTCCTCTGTCCGTGGGATTTTCCAGGCAAGAATACTAGAGGGGGTTGCCATTTCCTACTCCAGGGGATCTTCCTGACCCAGGGATCAAACCTAAACCTCCTGCGTCTCTTGCATTGGCAGGCAGATTTTTTACCATTGTGCCACCTGGGAAGCTGTACATCAATATTTATTTCAGCATTATTCCTAAATGCCAAAAAGTGGAAATGCACTAATGGATAAACAGAAAGTGGTATGTTCATACAATGGATTAGTCAACCATAGAAGGAATGAGGTACTGATACCTGCTACAATACAATTGAACCTTGAAAACATGCTAGGTGGAAGAAGCCAGTCAGAAGGAACTGTATGTGTGTGTGCATGCATGCTCAGTTGCTTAGTCATGTCCAACTCTGCAACACTATGGACCACATCCCACCAGGCTCCTCTGTCCATGAAATTTTCCAGGCAAGAATACTAGAGTGGGTTGCCATGCCTTTCTCCAGGAGATCTTCTCAACCTGGAGATCAAACCTACATCTCTTGCTTCTCCTGTGTTACAGGCCAAATCTTTACTGCTGAACTATAGTCCTATTTATG
Organism: Odocoileus virginianus; assembly: GCF_023699985.2. Lineage (NCBI taxonomy): Eukaryota > Metazoa > Chordata > Mammalia > Artiodactyla > Cervidae > Odocoileus > Odocoileus virginianus. Next base: position 15,768,931 of record NC_069702.1, on the reverse strand, counting down.
TGAAAATATAGTACAGAGAAATCTATAGAGACAGAAAGTAGATTACTGATTGCTTAGGGCTGGGCTGGGGAAACTGCAATTATAGACAATGAAATGCCTTCTTTGCAATAAATACATTGAAGATGTATCCACAGGTGCTACATAGACTATGATAAAGCAGGGTGAAAAGTCACCTTCCAAAAGTCTTTATGGATGCCATTTAGTCAATGACAACAACAATCTTTGAGCAGTGGGAAGGAGATTGGAAGCCAACAGGTATTTATTTGGGATTAATGATCTTGGATTCTATGATGAAGATAGGAAAGGGAAATGTATTCTCCAATGAAAAGCAATTATGATAATTCAGTGTCTGTAAGTGCAGTTTGACAGCCTGTGTTTTTAAATAGTTACAGGTTTTCATGAGGCATTGGAGCTTACCTTGTTCAGATTGTTTATACATGTAAAATATTTCTTCTTTATGGTTTTTATATTGAACTTTTAATTTAATTAAAATATAGGCAACACCTGAGGAATTTCTAATGTTTAGAAATTAAAAGCTAAGTGAAAATCATAAAATATAGGACTTTGGTGTTTCTTCCTATGAAATACAACAAACTTACGATGAATACTGAGATGAAGGCAGGGAACCAGTGGAAATGCAAAAAGGAGAAATCCTCTCTTAACAGCAGAGCCTAGTAACCTAGTTCAGTATTGAATCTAGATAACTCCACCTCCTGTTACCTGATTAACCTCCCTTCCCCAAAACAGTTGCTTCCCTATTTATGATGCCAGCTGAGAAGTACATGGTATCTGCTTAAGAGTCAAATCCAAAAGTTGGGATGTCAAAACATGCATTTAACTTTGGAAAACTTTAGGGTTTTGTTTTTGTCTGGTTGGTTTGTTTTTGTCTTTTTTCTCTGGGTTCCTTTTTCACTGTTTCTGAGGCAGTATATATGGAGGTACCCAGCCTAGGATCTGGGGAGAGTGAGAATGCCATTAATTGTTCATTAGATCTGAATGCAGAGCCTAATTTTAGCTACTAACTAAAACGGGTTCTTCCTGTATATTTCTGTCCCCTTACGAAAAGCCTTGAGTCAGAGATGTGTCAAGGCAATAAAAATACTGAATGTAATCCTCATGATGAATAACTAGCATGTGGGCAAGCAGGGTGGTCTTGCCTCTGACACAGACCACTGTGTGATCTCCCATAAGTGGTGTTACTCCCACCTCTACTTTCCATACTTGTGAAATAACACTGGAGAAAAAATGTTTCAACTAAGCTTCTGATTACATATGTTTCCTCCATACCAAGGCTCAGAGGAGAGATGCTTTCAGTCACCAAGGTGCCTACCTCCAGCACTTCCACTGTCTTGGTGGACTGAGTTATATATGTCACAGTTCCTTATTTTCCTAGCATCCTGCTGTGACAGAGAAAACAAAAACAATGTTTGAACCATGGGACAGAAATAATAATGATTCCCAACAGAAGTTTTCCTATCTAGGCATGCTCGTCAGAGTAATGATGATGAAGCTTCTCAAGGGAGTACCTTTGTAGTGTTCCTCACAGCTTTTTTAACACTCCTGCTGAAAGGCTCAGAAGGTACCCAGAGGCGTGAGGGGTCAGTTGGGGTTAAAGCACTAGCATTCCAAATCTGCTCATGGAACAGCCAGGTGGATGAATGATTAACCCAGTGAGTCAATTATTCAGTGACTAGGACCAAGGGGGTTGGTAGATGGGGGGGCTGGGGTGCAGCAGGTACATGCAAGAGCTGGGGAAGGTATAAAAACAGGATCAGTTTTCAAACCACAGCCAGAGAAGTAAATATATAAATGAATAAACACACATAAGAACCCATTTTAGTTAGAAATAAATATATATATGTAAAGGAGTTAACTTGTTTTGTGGTTATACTTGCAGATTCCTTGTTGCTACATTTTGAATATTTTTCTGCTTCACACACCGGTGTATATAAACACACACATATTTTTTGCTTTTTTTTTTAAGATTTTTTTTTTTATGTGGATCATTTTTAAAGTCTTCATTGGCTTTGTTACCATATTGCTTCTGTTGTTTATGTTCTGGTTTTTTGGCTACCAGGCATGTTAAGATCCTAGTTCCCCTGGGTCCCAGGGATGGGACCCAAACCCCCTGGGTTGAAAGGTGTATCTTAACCACTGTACCGCCCGGGAAGTCCTTACACCCATAGGTTTTAATGATAGGCACATTGAGGTCAGCACTCTCAAATAGATTCAGTGGCAAAGTACCTGGAAAATAAATAAATAAATAAATAAATAAATAAATAAATAAATAACTCTTGTGTAGGGAGGGAATAAATGCAGAAGGGGACGGTCCAAAAGTTGACCCCCCCGTGGGGCCGGTTTGCGGCCGAGGCAGCCAGCCGTAAAGGTATGTAGAGGAATGAAGCCGCCAGCCGAGGCAGCCGCAACGTCAGAGGAAGGAACCAGGGGTTCACACGGCCGCGCGGCGTCTCCCTCCTCCCCCTGCCCCTGTTGTGGCTGCACCTGCTGCGTGTGGCCACGGGCGCTGGAGGCAGCCGCAGCCGCGGCGCGCCGACGGCGGCTGCAGCCGGCCAGCTCCCGCCCGGCCCTCGCTGAGAAAAGGGGACCCGGAGCCGGACGAGGGCGGGGAAAAGCTCCCCGAGCAGCTGCCTCCCACAGGGATCCTGCGAGGAGCCTTCCTGGAACTGGGCACTGGGCTGTTCTGACGTGGCGATGCCCTGGAGAGCTGCGGGAGTTTGAAGACAGATGGGAGAAGCCCGCCGAGAGCATCAAAGGCTGAGGGGTGCTGTAAAACGACCAAGGGAGTTCTTTGAAAAGAACCTCTCATGCATCGAAATGCCTTCTGGAGAAGGTGCCATTATCAGCCTCCCCTTTTGCCCAGATGAAAGGAGCCCGCAAGGACGGTCCTGAAGTATATCCCTCGGGGGACTTGTGGTCTTTGTTCCTCTTGCCCCCAGCTCATGCCTACTTGCTGACCTTTCCAGGGGAACCTCAGTTCCCCCCAACTCCAGCTGAGAAGCCAGTTCTCAATTAAAAAAAAAAAATTAAACAATCCTGCTGTCTGAATGGGAGGTGCATCTTGCTTGCTATGGTTCTTTTTGCTGTGACATTTTGGAATATCTGCAGAAACTTTAAAAAGAAACAGCCTCCAGAACTCTCGGGATTAGTCAAGAGAAAAGGAAACTATTATTATTATTTGGGGGGGCCAAAAAAGAAGTAAATGAAAGGGGGTAACATCCCCCATCCAGGACCTGGCTGATCAAAATCTTCAAGTTCTAGGAAACAGCATTTCAAACCTAACAAACATGAGGCGGAGAGTCTGTGGGGTCCTGAGATTGCCCAGAGGCAGGTTTTAAAGGAAGCCTGAACCGGGTTCAGAACTTTGGGCCTGTATGATGCCTGAAGACCGAAATACTGGGGAGCGCCCCTCGGGTGCCTTGGCGTCTACTCCTTTCCTTCCTAAAACTACTTACCGAAGAATCAAACGATGTTTTAGTTTTCGGAAAGGTAGGTAGATAATATGTTCATATCCTTTTAAAAAAATGTACAGATATTTTCTGATGCTTTAAGGTCAGTTTATGCTCAGATAAAATGGGAGTTTGGAAACCAAGAGTTTAAAACTGCACTAGAGTGGTTGATGGGTGGTTTTGCTTGTCTGTACTTATTTCTGGAGGCGCCTGTTGATCTGTTAGTTACCGTCTGTGAATGGGCCGGGTGGGCGGGGCTTAAAGAAGGTGGTCCTATGGGATCACCTAGACAGCTGGAGAGCTAGCAAGCTGCCCCACCATGCTGAGGGGAGGGGCCAAGGCTGCCTCGGGCTGTCCCCAGAGCCGCAGCCCGCACCCTGTCTTTCCCCCTTGAAATGAGTCCCTGTCGAGTCCCTGTCCCGTGCTCCCATGAGATCACTTTGATTCTGTCTGCCTGCCCTTGCCTCACCTTCCCTAATGAGAAAATTTTAGTAATCACTTTATCTGTAGTGACTCTTTTTCAGGAGGCTTTCAATCATATTGATTAACACTGATTAGAAATAGGGGTCACCTTGACTTTCCAAATACATCAGAAGGTGGCATTGGGAGAGGGCAAAGATATGAACGATCAGGAACAAGGAGTGGGAAAATATAAGTTTATGATCAGTAAAAGAAACTGTTTCAAAAATGACTCGTGTAGGGGGAGTTAAAGGGTACAAAATATATGTAAAGAATATTTCTAGAAAATGTTTATGTGTCAAAATATTTTAAAATGCCCTTTGACTTAAGAATGGGAGTAATTAAGTCAAATTATTATTTAACTTGGAACTAGGTTATTATAATTTTAAAGTCATGTATGCTAAGTTAATAACTTAATCAGGAGCTGATTTGAGTAACATCTAATGTTGTTCCTTCTCCCTTTTTTCTTTGATTTGCCCACCATTGATTAACATTATCTAGTAATTAACAAAAAATAGAAGAAAAAAGCCATATTTAAAGCAAGATATAGTGGGAAATTTTAAAAACTGAACCTCGTTCCTTCTGACTCTTTTCCTTTGAGCAATTAATATCTGGTTGTAATCATTATCATATATTATAAGCAAGGAATTGGGTGTTAATTTATATTGCTCTCTCATCCACAATTAAATGAGAGATACATCTCATATTTTACAGATCTCTAGAGATCTTGTGGTTACTGTAAGATTGCATCATTGATAGAGAAATTGACAATGAAACTGAAAAAAGCTAGGAATTCATTGCTTCAAGGACATCCCCTCTTCTGGTCCCTCCACCCATCAGCAACTAAATTGGGTTTATCCAAACAAGGAGAGAAGGTCTAATTTCCAGGTTATCGCTGCTCATTTGTAACATGGAATGTTCCTGGGAACAATTACTTTATCTTTGAAACACAAAGTGGTTTTTTTTATGTTTTTCATTTTCTGTCTTGTCATGAGCTATAGCACATCTCCAAAAATCCTGGCTAGCCCTGCTACTCATTATGCCCCCTTCCCTCTCTCTCCTGAAATATCAGCAAGGCACTGCTGCAAAAAAAAAAAAAAAAAAGGGCAGGCTGGCAAAGGGCAGCCTCAGAGTGGGAATGGCGTCCATTTATCATCTCCCGTGGGCTATTTTTAAACGATTGTCCTTGCCTCTGCAAAGTCTTAGTAATCTGAGGAATGTTCAGCATTTGAGTCAAGGATTAACAGATTTTTAATTGACAAAACCGCATTCTGGTCACTGTCAGAAGAGAGGTGCCGGAAGCACTCAGCTGTTGTTTAAGTTCCATCTCCCCTTCTGCTGAGCCCTGCATGCCAGCCTCTCCCAGGTCACTGCTCAGCCAGTTAGGCAGTGAGGCTTTGGGGGAAAAAGTGCCAGGCTGTGGCTGTGAGACGTTTTCTGTGTGCACTAGCCAGTCCCTTCAGCAGCAGCGTCCAGCAGAGAGTGTTAGATCTTTATTCAAGGTCCTGCCCTGAAAAGGATGAACTTTTCTTTCAATCCCAGGTTCCCAGGCCACACTACCTTAAGATAAGAGTCATTTTGTTCTTTATGTCATCCCCTGGGTGCTCTGGGAGTTCTAGAAGTGGATGGGGGTTTCGGAGTTCCTCTCTCAAGCCTCTTAGAAAGTATCCCCTGAAATCCTTTCAGGAATCATGGGAAAGCATCCAGAAGTGAAAAGTGGTGACATGTCTGCTTTCCTGATCCATATTTAAAACATATTCTCTCTGTTGTCCTGGCTAGGGTGACAGAATGAAAAGGCTTTCAGAATGCAGAGGGGAGTTGAGCTGAAGTTTCCAGAGGTGTGGGGGGATTCAGCGTCTATACTGTGCCAGTGGGACTCGCTGCTCAGCCATCCTCTCTCTTTCAGACCTCTTCGGTCCTTTACTGTTCTTTCCATCTCTGTTTCTCTCTTTGGGTATGAATAAGGGTCTCCCAAGGGGGTACAGTGGTAAAGAATCTGCCTGCCATTGCCGGAGACATGGGTTCCATTTCTGGCTCAGGAAGATCCCCTGGAGGAGGAAACGGCAACCCACTCCAGTCTTCTTGCCTGGAAAATCCTCATGGACAGAGGAGCCTGGTGGGGTACAGTCCATGGGGTCACATAGAGTTGGACACAACTGAGCACATGTGTGCACACACACACACACACTTACACACATACACACACACATTTACACACACAAGGGTCTCAGAACATACTTTCCCAGTGGTTTTAAAAATCGAGGGAATGTAAACCATCTATCGGGCAGGAAGCTGGGGAGAGTGGTGCTTTGGATTTATGTTCTGCTGAGGTAAAAGTTAGAATGTATTACTTATTTGATACTTTATTTTTTTTTTACCTCTGTAAGACTAATATTGAATATACAGAGCATAACTGATCTTTTAATTACCTGGGGGTGCATAACATTTTGGATCCTGATGTCATTTGGATCTAGTCAGGAAGGGCTGGCTAGTTTACGATTACTGTGATCACAGGACATACTAAAGTACAATTTTAAGCCCTAACTTTATCTTGTCTTTTTCTCAGGTTGCTCTCTTCTTGGAGATAAGTCATCATTAATTCCTCAGTTGCCCCCCCACCCCCACAAACACACACACCATAGCCATTTAGTTATTGTTGTTTAGTCTCTAAATCATGTCCAGTTCTTTGCAACCCCATGGACTGTAGCCCACCAGGCTTCTCTGTCCATGAAATTCCCAGGGGAGAATACTGGAGTTGCCATTTCCATCTCTGATAACAATTTAATGGTCATGCCATATTGCTTCTGTGGGCTTCCCAGGTAGCACTAGTGGTAAAGAATCCATCTGCCAATGCAGGAGACAAAAGAGATCCCTGGATTGGGAAGATCTCCCGGAGAAGGAAATGGTAACCCACTCCAGTATTCTTACCTGGAAAATTCCACGAACAGAGGTGCCTGGAGGGCCGCAGTTCATGGGGTCACAAAGAGTTGGACACAACTTAGCAACTGAACAGCAACATATTGCTTTTTCCTTCTTTATATACTTTCAGCTTCATTTCTGTTTCCATCACCTTCATTGCTTGTGCCTTTATTGTTTCAAGCACACAACTGACTTTTTAAAAATTTATTTATTTTTCATTGCAGAATAACTGCTTTACAATGTCGTGTTGGTTTTAGCCGTACATCAACATGAATCAGCCGTATATATTTATATATATCCCCTCCTCTTGAACCTCTCTCCCACCTCCCACCCCATCCCACCCTGCTAGGATGTCACAGAGCACCAGACTGAGTTCCCTGGGTCATGGAGCAAATCCCCACTGGCTGTCTGTTTTACATATTGTGGTGTATGTTTCAATGCTTCTCTCTCAGTTCATTTCACACTCTCTGTATCACGTTGTGTCCATAAGTCTATTCTCTATGTCTGCGTCTCTACTGCTGCCTTACAAATAGGTTCATCAATACCATTTTTCTAGATACCATATATATGCATTAATATATGATATTTTTCTCTTTTCGACTTACTTCACTAGTATAACAGACTCTAGGTTCATCCATCTCACTAGAACTGACTCTAATTCTTCCTTTTTAAGGTTGAATAATATTTCATTGTATTAATATATGTGCACCACATCTTTATCCCCATTAATCTATTAATGGTCATCTAGGTTGCTTCCATGTACTGGCTATTGTAAATTGTTGTGGTTCAGTTGCTAAGTCATGCCTAACTCTGCGGCCCCATGGACTGCAGCACGCCAGGCTTCCTTGTCCTTCACCATCTCCCAGAGTTTGCTCAAACTCATGTCCCTTGAGTCAGTGATGCCATCCAACCATCTTGTCCTCTGTTATCATCTTCTCCTCTTGCCCTCAATCTTTCCCAGCGTCGGGGTCTTTTCCAATGAGTCGGCTTTTCACATCAGGTGGCCAAAGTGTTGTAACTTCAACTTCAGCCCCAGTCCTTCCAGTAAATATTCAGTATTATTTCCTTTAGGATTGACTGGTTTGGTCTTGCAGTCCAAGGAAATCTCAAGCGTCTTCTCCAGCACCACAGTTTGAAAGCATCAATTCTTCAGTTCTCAGTCTTTGTGGCCCAACTCTCACATCCATACCTGACTGACTACTGGAAATATCACAGCTTTGACTATATGGACCTTTGTTAGCAAAGTGGTATCTCTGCTTTTTAATATGCTGTCTAGGTTTGTCATAGCTTTTCTTCCAAGGAACAAGCATCTTAGAAGCACAAAACTGATTTTAACCTTAGAAGTGGCTCTTCAAGACAGCATCCATCCTCACCTCTTTTTACCCTCAATATTGTTCACACATTCCTATAACATACAGTTAATTTGCTAAGGGTCATCCAACTGACATTCCTGAAACAGTACTGTTAAGCAGTGTTCCACAGCTCAGAAGTGTTTTATGAGTTTCTGTTGCTCCCAGGAGGCTGTCCTGACTATTTTATGTAATTATCAAGGCCTTCTAAGCAATTCCAACTGTTCCCACTTCCCCAGACTGGCCCCACTTTCCTCCCCAAACCTATCTCCTACACCGCTGCTTGGCTTCTGTCCTTGCCCCTGCTCTGCAGTCTGTCCACACTTCCTTCGAGTCAGTGTTGGCTCTCACTTCTTCATCAGGCTGTCTCTGTTCACCTCTTGCATTCTTTACTCTTCTTATATCTACTGTTTTAAATTAATTGATTGAGTTACTTTTGATTGCACCAAATCTCCGTTGCTGCGTGGGCTCTTCTACAGCGGTAGGGAGTGGAGGCTGCTCTCTAGTTGTGGTGCGTGGACGTCTCGCTGCCGTGGCCTCTCTTGTTTTGGAGCACAGGATTTAGGGCTCAGGCTTCAGTAGTTGCGGCACGTGGGCTTAGTAGTAGCGGCTTCTGGGCTCTAGAGCACTCAGTAGCATGTGGAATCTTCCCGGACCAGGGATTGAACTCATATCTCCAGCATTGGTAGATGGATTCTTATCTACTGTACCACCAGGGAAGTCCTCCCTTATATTTCTTGCATGCTGCCATCAGGCCACTTTATCTTCATAGCTATCTTCAAGTGCTCTTAAACACATTTGTGATAAGATATATATGTGTGTGTGTGTGTGTGTGTGTGTATGTATACCTCTATGTGTTTACATATATATATTATATATATATATTTGTTTATTTCTTCTTAAAGTTAGAAACAGCAATACGTCTTTTCAATCCACGATTTAAGATTTATTGCAAACTGGTTACCTACAGTATTATAACCTACTAGTTCGTAGGCAATAACAGAATAGAATATCTTTATAGTAATAATGAATACAACCAAAATTTTTTTAAGTTAGTTGTATATTTTCGATATTATAATCACATTTATGGAAATTGATTTGTCCAACAGAATGCTATTTAAATCCATATAATTTTAAATGGTGCTGTAAGTATTAATATCTCATCAATTCACACATCACAGTTTTACAGAATCACCTACCAAATGATTCTGGGGGTAAGAAAGCAAACAAAACAGGTTTCCTGGAATCTATGAGCTCATACCCTCCTTGAGGATAAAGAAGCATAAAGAAAACTAATTATTTAATCTGTAAAAAGCACTACAGCAAATTATGTATGAATTCTGAGGAGCTTATGAATAAGAAGACTCACTATGGGTTCTTCTGGAAAGACAGTAATTCATATGAACTATGTGAAATCAGATTTGATCTTTGGAAGTTATGGAAAGGCATTTTCTACTACATGATCCTAAGAGAGTGGGCAGTGTTCCTGTGAAAAAAATTTATGTCTGAATTGAATTAATATAATCCAGTAAGAAAGGAAGACTTTTAGAATCATATAGGCCTGTGTTTATATCCCAGATCTACTGCTTTCTGTATGTATGACTTTAGGTCACCTTGCATCTCTGAGTCTGTTTATAGAAGGAAGATGCCCTTGAAAAATGTCTGTGAGTGTCAAATAAAAAAATGCATGTAAATTCTGTGGCTTGGTACCTGGATGTAAATGATGAGTTTAATTACTCTGCTAATTATTCTGCTGGTCTAAGACCAATGCTACCCAGTCACTATTTTCACGTTATTACACTCCCTTAATTATTTCAAGACTTAATTTTTCTCCCTTATTCCCCATTCTGGCAAGGAGAGTCAAGCTTTCACCAAATTCCTTGGTTGTTATATAGATTCTGAGCTTCTTGAATTCAAAGGTTTCTGTTCATGTAAGGTTTGTTGGCTACTTAGAAACTGCTGGTGAGAGACCAAAGTAAGCCTTGGCTGACTTTGCTTCTTAGTTCTGTACTATGTCTTTTATTTTGATTTGTCTGTTTACCATGGACATATGTTCAGTTTTAATTGAAAATTATTACAATCCTCGTCATACCAAGACTTATTCTGCTAGCAGGGTTGCAGTAAGCAGAAATATAAGTAAAAGAAAATTCTCTATATGACTTGGTGGTAATCTATGGGATGGGAGTGTCACAGAACTCTGAAAAATTTTTGATAGTAGAAAATTTATGTAATGACCAAGAACTTGGCTAATTTGTACCTTTTTCATCAACAAAGACTTTTTTGTTTTCAATTTTTTATAGTAATCAGTACCACAACTTGTGAAGTCTTGATAAGTTTCATTTTACCTGGGAGTTATTAATTTATTTCCTTTAATTGAGGGGGTGAAGTATTTTGTTTTAATGCCTACATTAATTCCACAGATGTTTATGGAACACTCAATCCTTACCCACTTTGGTACTGAATTCCAGAGAACAAGAGAGTGTGCCTAAGTCCATTCAAGCTGCTATAACAAAATGCCACAGCCTAGGTGGCTTCTAAACAACAGAAATTTATTTCTCATGGTTCTGAAAGTTGAAAGACTGTGATAAAGCCAGCATGATTGGGTTCCAATGAGTGCCCTCTTCTGGATTGCAGACTGTTCACTTGTTACATTCTCAAGGAGTAGAAAGAAAAAGAACGAGAGAACTCTCTGGGGTCCTTTTTATAAAGGTATTTGGGTTGGCCAAGAAGTTCATTCAAGTCTTTCATAATATCGTATGGCAAAACTCAAACTAACTTTTTGGCCAACCCAATGTTTTTTGGCCAACTCACTCATGAGAACTTTGCACTCATGACCTAGGGTGAAAGGGTTAGTCACTCAGTCATGTCTGACTCTTTGTGACCCTGTGGACTGTAGCTCACCAGGCTCCTCTGTCCATGGTATTCTCCAGGCAGGGATACTGGAGTGGGTTGTCATGCCCTTCTCCAGGGGATCTTCCCAACCCAGGGATTGAACATGGGTCTCCTGCATTGCAGGCAGATTCTTTACCATCTGAGCCACCAGGGGGAAGGGATACTCATAACCTAATCACCTCTCAAAGGCCCTGCCTCCAACAATCATTCCCATAGGAATTAGATTTTCAACATAGAAAATTGGAAGGGACACAAACATTCATACCAGGACACGATGATAGAGCGAAGTATGAGCCTTGAAGTCCTTCACATCTGTCACAAATCCCAGCTCGGTCCTTGTGTCTGCAGGACCTAAAGAAATTTACCCAAACTTCCCTTCAGTTTGTAAAATAAATAGTAGTATAAGCTGTTATCCAGCATCATTTTTAATAATAATAAATGTATACTATTTTCTTCTTATAATAATTGTGAAAATATAATCTTTTTTTTATTTTTTGAACAATCCTGTTTTTACTGGTGGGAAACTAGTCCCATGTGGATAAGGATCTAAATAAATAATTAGAAAGTGATATGTTAAGAAATCAAAGAAGAAACATAACACATTTGTGACTGGGATGGGTATGAGGGAATGTTTATAAGGACTTAACACAGGAGATTATATGATTTGAATTTTTCAGGATAAGTTTTCCTAGGCTGACTCTTGACAGTAAGACTTATGTTCTACCAGGACACCCAAAAATATAATAAGTCATAACACACATAGGAAACAACAAATAGTTCAACATCATTACTGAGTAGGCTGTTTTTGAGGGAGCAGCAGTAATGAGGGTGACTATGGCCCAGTACCCGGCATAGAAAGGGTGCCGCCTAAACGCCTATTGATTGAATTGTGGATGGAGCGGCAGAGACTGGATTACAGAGACTATATTTCATGAAAGGGCTGCCAGGTAGCTCAGTGGTAAAGAATCCACCTGCCAGTGCAGGAGATGCAGGTTCCATCCCTGGGTCGGGAAGATCCCCTGGAGAAGGAAATGGCAACCTGCTCCAGTATTCTTGCCTGAAAAATCCCATTAACAGAGGATCCTGTTGAGCCACAGCCCATGGGTTTGTAAAGAGTCGGACACAGCTGAGCACACACATTTCATGAAAATGAGCTTGGTTAGCCAGTGGGTACCATTGGAAGAAATTAAACACAAAGACAGTGGCATGATCTGATTTAAATATTATGACAATCACTATGGCAACACTTGCCTGACTTGGGAACTTGGCTCTATAAAAGTCAGTTAAGAAGTATTGAGGATCTAATGGCAATGAGTTTGGAAGGGAACAATGTGGTCATTAAATGAGGGTTGTGAAGGAAGGTGCAATCTAGGTCTAGGGCAGATGGCCCTTCAAATGTTTGGGGGGATCACTGGTTCTGAGAACCAAAATCAGGACTATAGGAAATATGATAGGTTTTGAAGAAAAATAGTTCAAACAGTTTTAAAATTTTTGAGTTTGACAATGTTTTGAGATACCCATGTTGAGGGGTCTGATGGGCACTTGGAAATCCAGTGCAAGAGGGGCCTAGATTGAGATGCAAATCTTACACTGTGAGATTGAGTGTAATCCAATAAAGAAATTGTGTAAAGTGAGGTGAACTGAGCTGTGGACAGAATCCAGAGGACCAGCAAACTTATAAGAAGGGTGTAGTAGATTGCATAATCAAGAAGGAGACTGAAAAGAACATTCTGGAAGGCAAGAATTACATAAGATGTGAGAAGTATAAGTAAGAAGAGTGAGATTGATGGTTTTAAAGGGAGTGAACCCTAAAGCACTGCAAAAAATAAGTCTGCCCAATGATTTGGCAACTAGGTAGTTATTGGTAACTGTTCTGAAAGCTCTCAGTGAAATGACAATGTTGGAGGCCGTATTGTAACAGATCAGCAAGAAGATAGGAAGTGATGAAATGCAGCCAGTGTTACACTGAGTTCGGAATCAAGGAACAAAGTGAATAATTACAAACCATGGAGAGTCCAAAGATGTTTGGCTTTGTATTTTATTTATTTATTTATGCAATGAGTAGAATTTGAATACACTTTGCTGATCGCACTCAGTAATGCCACAGGCTGCCTCTAGCCATGGAGTATATAAAGGAAGAACCTCACAAATCCTGAAGCTATTTAGATTTTCTTTAAATTTTTTTTTCCTCTCCCTCTGTGTCTCCCTCCAGCTGAAACAGACTCCCACAGATATAGTAAAATCACCTGTGTGATTTACTTTCTCAGTCTGGTGGAAAGTCACGTCCTGAATGATGCTTTATGACACCATCAATGTACGTCCAGGGGAAAATATGCATAATGGATTGTTTTCCCCAGAAATTCCAAGGATGCTTTTGTTAGGGAAGGTGAAACCTCTCTGAGATTTTACATGGGCATAGCTGGAACTGCTTGCAAGACTCACACCACAGGGGATATTCCTGTTAATAATCTACTAATCAGTATGTTCTCTTCTTCATGCTGCTAGTTGGGGATAGCTCATGACCTTTGTGCTTTTTTTGTTGTTCATTTTAAAATTTGAAGTTTAAATGTTGAAGTTCTAAATAAAGCAGCTTCTTTTATTAGAGTATAATTGCTTTACAATGTTGTGTTAGTTTCTGGTGTACAATGAAGTGAATCAGCCATATGTATACACATATCCCCTCCCTCTTGAGCTTCCCTCCTACCCCACCCCCAGTCTCACCTCTCTAAGTCTCCACAGGGTACAGAGCTGAGCTCCGTTTACTATGCAGCAGGTTCCCACTAGCTATCTCTTTTAGACATGGTAGTGTATATATGTCAGTCCCAATCTGTCAGTTCACTGCTCCTTCCCTTTCCCCCTCTACCTGCGCCATTGCCTCCATTCTCTATTTCTGCAACTCTAGTTTCCCCCTAGGCTTCCTTGGTGGTTCAGATGGTAAAGAATCCACCTGCAACAAGGGAGACTTGAGTTCCATCCCTGGGTTGGGAAGATCCCCTGGAGGAGGGCATGGCAACCTACTCCAGTATTCTGGCCGGGAGAATCCCCATGCATAAATGAGCCTGGCAGGCTACAGTCCGTGGCTCACAAAGAGTCGTACATGAGTGACTGACTAAGCACACAATTTCTCCCTGAGTTCCACACCAAAAACAAAAAATTCTTATAGGGAAGTTGATTCACCGTCTACCTTTGTAAGTCAGAGACCTTTGGAGCATTCTATTTCCAATGCTACAGGCTGGGGGGTATGCAACTAATCATTACCTAATGCTTTGCAAGACTGGATAAACAGCAGAAAATTACTGTTTTCCCCACAGGAATTCTAAACAAGTGTATGTATTGTCTACATTCTAAAACTCTTTTACATATTCTGTTGCTAAATATGTATCAGTTCAGTTCAGTCACTCAGTCGTGTCCAACTCTTTGCAACCCCAGGAATCTCAGCACACCAGGCCTCCCTGTCCATTACCAACTCCTGGAATTTACTCAAACTCATGTCCATCGAGTCGGTGATGCCATCCAGCCATCTCATCCTCTGTCGTCCCCTTCTCCTCCTGCCCCCAATACCTCCCAGCATCAGGGTCTTTTCCAATGAGTCAACTCTTCGCATGAGGTGGCCAAAGTACTGGAGTTTCAGCTTCAGCATCAGTCCTTCAAATGAACACCCAGGACTGATCTCCTTTAGGATGGACTGGTTGGATCTCTTTGCAGTCCAAGGGACTCTCAAGAGTCTTCTCCAACGCCACAGTTCAAAAGAGTCAATTCTTTGGTGCTCAGCTTTCTTTATAGTCCAACTCTCACATCCATACATAACCACTGGAAAAACCATAGCCTTGATTAGACAGACCTTTGTTGGCAAAGTAATGTCTTTGCTTTTTAATGTGCTATCTAGGTTGGTCATAACTTTCTTTCCAAGGAGTAAGTGTCTTTTAATTTCATGGCTGCAATCACAATCTGCAGTGATTTTGGAGCCCAGAAAAATAAAGTCAACCACTGTTTCCCCATCTGTTTGCCATGAAGTGATGAGACCGGATGCCATGATCTTAGTTTTCTGAATGTTGAGCTTTAAGCCAACTTTTTCACTCTCCTCTTTCCTTTTCATCAAGAGGCTCTTTAGTTCTTCACTTTCTGTCATAAGGGTGGTGTCATCTGTATATCTGAGATTATTGTTGATCAGTCACTAAGTTGTGTCCAACTCTTTGTGACCCCATGGACTACAACACTCTGGGCGTCCCTGTTCTTCACCATCTCCCAAAGTTTGTTCAAATTCAAATCCATTGATTTGGTGATGCCATCCAACCATCTCATCCTCTGCCCTCCTCCTCCTCCTGACCTCAGGCTTTTCAAGCATCAGGGTCTTTTCCAATGAGTCAGCTCTTCCTTTGTAACTCAGTTTTTAGCCATTATGCCCACTGTGCAATATTTTGTAATGCACACACAGTCATCTGAAATTCAGCAGTCTTGATCAAATCCTGGTTTCACCTTTTACCTTGTGACGTCCAGCAAGTTACTTACTTGTGCTTTAGTCTCCTCCTCAGCAATATGGTGGTGCCTACCTCATTGGATGCTGTGAGTTTTAAGTAAGAGAAGTGCAGATAACCTGCTTGTACCCATGCCTGGCATACATAAATACAGCCTCGCTATTACCATTTTTCAGAGCACAGAAAAGATATGCTGTTTTCTTCACTTTTAGAATTTATTAATATTTTAAATTACTAGAAAATGAAAACACATGATAATTGAGTTAAATAAAGTGGAAGAGGACAGGTACCCAGAGACAAGCAAAGATTTGTAAGGCTAAGTCTAGATAAGGATTTCCATTCTGTGACTTGGTGCTGTGTAACTGCTGCTAAGTCGCTTCAGTTGTGTCCGACTCCGTGTGACCCCACAGACGGCAGCCCACCAGGCTCCCGTCCCCAGGATTCTCCAGGCACGAACACTGGAGTGGGTTGCCATTGCCTTCTCCAATGCATGAAAGTGAAAAGTGAAAGTGAAGTCGCTCAGTCGAGTCCGACTCTTCGTAACCCTGTGGACTGTAGCCCACCAGGCTCCTCCACCCATGGGATTTTCCAGGCAAGAGGACTGGAGTGGGGTGCCATTGCCTTCTCCGGCTGTGTAACTAACCTTATGTATTTAATCTCTCTCAGTTTCATAGCTACCATGTATATTTATTATGGAAATAAGGGAATACATGTCAACAACTTAGTGCATGTTAGGTACTTAATGCATGAATGAATGTTGGGGGCTCTTGGCTTTTAGTTTGTTGCTATACTTAAGAAAATTCTTATCATACAGGCAAGCCTATGTGTAACAGGGGGAAGAAAAGAAAACCAGAGTACCCTTCTAAAGCAAAACTTACTGTATCCTTTATCACTTCCCTGAGTTTCGGGGAATAAAGGAACCCTGATCAGAAAAGAATGTTTGACTGTTTTTCATTACTGCATAAAACTAAATCTTGGAAGTTTGGTTCTCATGTGTGGCGCACATTGAGGTTAAACTGGAACATCTTTAATAGATTTTCTGCTGGATTTAGGGAGATACCTTAAGTATTAATAATGTGTCAGTCCAAAAAAAAAAAAAAAGAAGTAAAAAATCAGATAGATAAGATTTATTCCCTAATGTTAACATTATTTTTTTTTAATTTAATTTAGAAGTGCCTCTGAAAGGCTATCTCCTTAATTTTGGCAGGATAGAATCCAAACATTCCAGGCATGAAAGCATGAAAGAGCTCCATAGAGAGAGAGTCAGTATTCTTCATTCATGGTCAGTTTTCAAGCTTTGTTATTAAAACACTAAGAGTTTCAAATCATTATCACCACTTCATAAAGTATTGGACACTGCTGCAAGTAACAGAAAAGCCAAGATCAGTGATTCCAATGTTTAACATACCATTATTGAGAAACTGCTTGTTGCAAAGTCTACAAACTCAGCTAATTACCAATTGTTTTATATGCACTTAAATATTAATATCGGATCATTCAAGCGTTTTTCCTCAAAGGAATATGTTAGTGCTAGACTGGATACCAGGTGGAGAATAGTTTCATTTGTTGTGTTTTTTGTTCTGCCTAGGCTAAGAATATTCTGTTTAGTAGCAAGTGTTTATTGCATGGAATGTGATGGTTTTACTTTACTGAATCCATACATAAATTATTTTACCGATAGAGAAGTAAAGCATATGTTCTTATTGTTAAATCCGGAACTTAACGGTTTTGAAATAATTCCCCAAACATTCCAGAGTCTTACATAGTTTCAACATGCACCACTAATTTTTCTTCCCCTTTTATGAAACTCATTAGGCCATTAAAACCTCTCAGTAATATTCATCCCATCTGGGAACATTGGAATCATATTTGCTTTGGCTCCTTTTCTTCCCCTTTTCTCATTGGTTGGTTATTTTTCCAAGTTCCACCTCATATTAGTATATTTTAGAGGCATTGTTTCTTAATCAGTGGGGTACCAAGGATGCAGAGTGGGAATATTCAGCCCCAAATGCACGCAGAAAAAAATGCATCATTTGTTAAGTATTTAAATATAATGAATAAAACTGGTCAAAATGATTTTGATTTTTATTACCCCCATGTGCTGCTAATTCTAGACAATATGTAATCAGATACTCATTCCTGTTAGGAAAAATCACCATGACCCTGTCTCCTCACTTGTAGAACATAGAGCTTCATAATTCAATTTTTTTTTCATTTTTTTTTCTTTCCAGTAAATTAATAGTTTAAGATTTTAAAGAGCAGACACTGTCTGAAATATTTTATATGGGTGAAAATTCTGTGTCTCTTTTCATGGTTTATCACCTTGATTATAATCATGGCATCATCACTTGACTGAAAACAGAAGGTGCCCTTTTATTTAAAAAAGAAAAAGAAAACAAAAGTGAAGAGAGGGGAATTCTCTTGTGGTCCAGTAGTTAGAACAAAGGAGTAGTAATAGTTGTTGTCGCTAAGTCGTGTCCAGCTCTTCGCCACTCTATAGACTGCAGAGAACCAGGTCTCCCTGTCCTTCGCTATCTCCCAGAGTTTGCTTAAACTTACATAGTAGGAACAGATGAATTTCTCAAATTCATTGTGATCCTTTATTTCTCCAGGCATTTTTGGACAGAAACTGGAAGATACTGTTCGCTATGAGAAGAGGTATGGGAACCGCCTGGCTCCGATGTTGGTGGAGCAGTGTGTGGACTTCATCCGACAAAGGGGGCTGAAGGAGGAGGGCCTCTTCCGACTGCCAGGCCAGGCTAACCTGGTCAAGGAACTGCAGGATGCTTTTGACTGCGGAGAAAAGCCGTCATTTGACAGGTAGATTTCAAGATTTTACTAACCATCCTTCACTGAGACACTCTAACTAAACTGAAAGGTTGCTGTGAGCTGAGATGGCATAACTTGAATTGATATTGTCACAGTTTAGAAGATGAATTATATGACCTCGAAAAGATGGATTGTGATTATTAAGTTACAGAATCAAAAATGTGGTATTAGGTGTCTTTCTCTGCTATGCTTTTCCCCCCTTAAAACATTATTATTTATTCTTTTCCTTTGGTCTCAAATCAAATATTAAACTTGGGCATTGGAAAAGTGAATTTTTAAAATAGCAGTCTTCTCTTGTTTGATGTTTCTCTGAATTCTTTCAGCTAAAGAATATTTAAAGTGTTGATCAACAGCTTGGGATATTGACAATGTAATTAAAAGCATTGTGTCTTAAATATATAGCCCCACCCTAATCTAGAAAAGATTTGCAAGCAAGCAAGGAAAAGTATATAGCTTGGTGCAATTTAGAAAATAATGAAAGTTCCAGGGAAGAATGCATAAAGCACCCGTAACTCCACTAATTGAGTTGAGCACTGACAGTATTTTGTTAATTACCTCTTCATTTTTTTAAATTCAACAGAAACAAGTTTTTTTTTCATATCAATAGTTGCAAAATGCCCTTATGCCAACATATTCTAATTTAGCATCTGATCATTGGCAAACTCTATAAGCATAATTTTTAATAATTGTTTCAATCTGCAGCTATGTCACATATAACTACTTCAGTAATGTTGAACATTTATATTGTAACTTTTCTTACTATTAGAGGTAATTGTGTAGTGTACTTTCTCTTTGAAAGTATAGAATTATCACATGGATAGACACAGGTCTATAGAACAAATAGACAAGAAGACTCTTGAATACTTAATATAAGGTAAGGGAAGCATCATTGAGAGTATGGGTTTGTGCTAATAATAATTTTTAAAAAATCATGTTAACTCATTTGATGTCCTTTTACTGGTCACATTAACAAAATCCTGAACAATAATACTACTCAGTGCTGGCAAGGTGTGTTGAGGTAGGCACCCTCATGATTAGAGTAGATCATTGTAGTCTTTCTAAAGAAATTTGGTAATATATTTCAAGACCCCTTGAGGAAAACCTAATCCTAGAAAAAAAACAAAATCTGTGCAAAAATTGAAATGCAGAGTTGTTTCTTACAATTTCTACACACCATCTATTGTTTCTAGCAGTAGTGTGATTAACATAATAAAATGTTGCTTAGTTATTAAAATGTTCAGAAAATGCTAATTATATAATGATAAATGGAAAAATAAGACAGGTAAATTAATTTTACAAAGTATCACAGTTTATAAAGATTCATAAATCCCTCTGATAGAAAATTAAATGTGGAGTTAAGGAAATGAATTCAAAACTAAGGTCAGAGAATACATTTGCAGATATACTTTTGGTGGGGGACCCTCATGTCTTAGTCTATACTTTGAAAAAAAAAGTTCAGTGGTTCCATAGTTCAGGCCTGTTTCGAGTATATAAACAATGATTTATCTAGGAGAAATGTCAAGTTTTGTGCTAAAATTAGAAAAAATTTGTCAATGAAATTCTCATAATAAAATATCACATTATGGGAAAACAATATTCTGTGCAATGAACTTCATATGACACTGATAAATTTCAATGACCTTTTTCTTTGTATTTGTGTAATGGTGTCAGTACACGCAGATGACCCTAATAGTAAGTGTGTTTTTGATAACAGATCTTTGCTAAATGTGAGAATAAGGGTCTATTTTATATGTCTTAGGGTACTTGTAAGAAGAGATGTGCCCTGTAAGTAATTATTTCCTGATAACTATAGGCTAACAATAAACTTTATATAAAATATGATCCCAATTGCAAAAAAAAATGCATTTTTTTCATAAAATGCATCAATGCATTGAGACCGAAGAAAATATAAGAAAAGATAAACATGAATTTTGTGTAATGATGAGGGACATACTCCCCTTTTTTATACTGTAAATTCAGTAAACATTACTTTTTTTTTTCATTTATTTTTATTAGTTGGAGGCTAATTACTTTACAGTACTGCAATGGTCCTTGTCACACATTGACATGAATCAGCCATGGATTTACATGTATTCCCCATCCCGGTCCCCCCTCCCACCTCCCTCTCCACCCGATCCCTCTGGGTCTTCCCAGTGCACCAGGCCCGAGCACTTGTCTCATGCATCCAACCTGGGCTGGTGATCTGTTTCACCCTAGATAATATACATGTTTCGATGCTGTTCTCTCGAAACATCCTACCCTCGCCTTCTCCCACAGAGTCCAAAATTCTGTTCTGTCCATCTGTGTCTCTTTTTCTGTTTTGCATATAGGGTTATCGTTACCATCTTTCTAAATTCCATATATACAAGTTAGTATACTGTATTGGTCTTTATCTTTCTGGCTTACTTCACTCTGTATAATGGGCTCCAGTTTCATCCATCTCATTAGAACTGATTCAAATGAATTCTTTTTAATGGCTGAGTAATATTCCATGGTGTATATGTACCATAGCTTCCTTATCCATTCATCTGCTGATGGGCATCTAGGTTGCTTCCATGTCCTGGCTATTATAAATAGTGCTGCGATGAACATTGGGGTGCACTTGTCTCTTTCAGATCTGTAAACCTTACTTTTATAATCAGAAATTTAATCAGAAAGTTCTTTCAGTTAATTTCATGCTGCACAAAAATGTCCTTATCTTTTAATTTCTGAAGTGTATCTACAGAAACTGCCTGTTCCCTAGAAAATCTGTAGAAGAGACTTACAGAGAGTATTTCAGCATAAGGCACGATACGATGATGTTACTAGCCTGCTTTGAGAAAAAGGAATGTCATTCATTTGCTCAGTCAGATTTCTACCCTGGTATATGAACTGACCCCCAAATATTGTGGCATCAGCAAGAACAACCAATCACTTGTTCGTAAATCAACAACTTAGGCAGGACTTGGTGAGGATGTGCTCATTTCTCCAACATGTGGTGTTGATTAATATAGATCAGTTAAATCTAAAGAATCTAAGAAGGCATCACTCACATGTCTGGAGCATTATCTGAGTTGACTAAGCTAGCTGGGCTTCCAAGGTGGCACCAGTGGTTAAGCAACAGACGTAAGAGACACGGGTTCGTTCCCTGGGTAGGGAAGATCCCTCGGAGGAGGTCATGGCAACCCAGAGAATCCTATGGACAGAGGAGCCGGGTGGGCTACTGTCCATGGACTCTCAAAGAGTCAGAAACGACTGGAACAACTTCGTGTACACGGGAGGTAGCTGGAGGCTGCGTGGTCCACTCTCTCTCTTTGAAGTCTCACATCCAGCAGAGCATCTCTTCATGAAACTTTAATCTCTATCAGATTGTTCGGACTCAGTGACATTATGGCTCAAGTTTCTAAGAGAACGAATATGGAAGCTTGTAAGCACCATATTGATCAACGCAAGTCACAAAACAGGGGAAGCCTAGATTTCAGGGAAGGGAAATAAACTCCAGAGCTTAATGGACAGAAGTGGCACATGTGTACAGGAAAGGAAGAATTTGTGGGATGTTATTTTAGGAGAAAATCACGATAGCTTTAAAATCTAGAAATAAAGTGGAGTAAGTTCCCCAACTTTGTTCTTTACAAGATTGTTTTGTATATTCTATGACATTTGCATATCTCTAAAAAATTTAGTGTGTGTCAGTGTTTACGAAAGAAGCCTATTAGGATTTTGATAGATATTTCATTGACTCTAGAAATCAATTAGGAGAAAAGTGACAGTGTAAAAATATGAAATCTTCTAATCCTTGAACATAGCCCATCTCCATGTGTCATTAGGACTTTTCATATTTCAGCAATGTTTTATAATTTTCACTGTAAGATCTTGCTCTGTTTTGTTACATTCATCCTTAATGCTTTGGTGAATAGCATTGTTTTTTATGTTTAATTTTCTTATTTATTCTGCTAGATTATATAAATATGATTTTTATAGAGATATTTTTCCTACAAACTTGATAAATTTATTTATAAATGCTAGAGGATTGTCTTTTTTAGATCCTTTAAGATTTTTTCTATACATGATCTTGTTGACTCTATATAATGAGAGTTTTCTTTCTTTCTTTTTGATATGCTTTGTATTCCTTTTTCTTGATTTTTTGTCCTTGCTAAGAACTATTCTACAAGAATGGTGAGTGGACATACGTTTCTTATATGTAGAGGGAAGTTTTTAGTTTTTTGCTATTACTCATGATGGTAGCTATAAGTTTTGTGTATGTTGCCCTTTATCATGTTTGAAAATATTCTTTTATTTCTGGTTTGCTAACAGTTTTACTAATGACTGACAACTGAATTTTATCAAACCCACTTTTTCCATATTTACTGTAGAAATCATATGATTCTTCTGTTTAATTATGTTAATGAGGTGGATTTCAAATATTAAGCCACCTTTGCACTCCTAGAATAAACCACTTTTGGTTGTGATGTATTACTCTTAATATTTTGCTGTATCTGGCTTGGAAACAACTTGCTGAGGATTTGTGAACCCATAGGCATCATGGTTGCTGACTCAGCAGTTTCTTTTCTCATAGTGCATTTGACTACTTCTGTTATCAAAGAAATTCTGGTCTCAAAAGTAGTGGGAAAGTTACTCAATCTCTATTTTCAGAAAAAGTATATATAGGTTGTATTATTTCCTCCACGTATCTTGAGTAAAATTTACCAATGACGTCCTTGGAGATGAGATGAAAGAGGTTGATCCTGAACAATGTGGTAGGTTACAATAAGAAATGTCATTTTTATTCTAAGTGAAATGGAAATCCATTGAAAGACACTTAAACAAATAGAAAAAATTTATTTACATATTAAAGAGAAAAAAAACACTCTGTGAGAGAAAACTAGTATTTTTTACTAATCTACCCAATAGAGCACTTCTGACACCAAATGTGTGGGTTTTCCACAACAAGCAAATTCTCCGGTTTTTGATGGTCATGCACTGACCGTCCTGAGTTAATCAGTTCTGACAATAACTACCCAGAGTTAGTTCATGCCCCACAGGTTAAGGGCTCATTTCCACAAGACTGCCTTACCACCCCCACCCACTTCAGGTGCCAATCATGAGTCCCACCAGGTTATCACCTATACTTCTGTCCAACCAGCCATAAATCTGAGAGTCCTCAAGTTCAATCATTTGCTAGAAGAGCTCACAGAATTCAGGAAAACAGTCCATTTACTAGATTACTGGTTTGTGATAAAAGGATACAATTCAGGAATACAGATGAAAGAAAGGCATAGGGCAGGGATGGCGGAGGGCCTCGGAACAGTCACACCCTCCCCACTTATACCACCTTCCTTGCACTTGGACATGTTCATTAACCTAGAAGTTTCCCAAACCCCTTCAGTGAGGAAGTTTTTATGAAGACTTCATTACGCAGGGACTTTCTAGATGGCACAGTGGTAAAGAATCCACCTACCAACGCAGGAGACTCAAGAGACATACGTCCAATCCCTGGGTTGGGAAGATCCACTAGAGAAGGAAATGGCAGCCCACTCCAGTATTCTTGCCATAGGCATGGTTGATTAATCATGGGGGCTAAGGTTCCAACCTTCTATTCACCTGATTGGTTTCTCTGGCAACCACCCTTCACCCGCTCCACCCCGCATCATCTTTAGGGACTTTCTCAAGGATGCCTTAAGTAAATTCAGGCACAGTTGAAAGAACTTGGTAGGATTAACAAAGACTCCTTTCTCTTTCCTCATTCCATAACTATTTTAGGAACCAGGGATAAAAAGCAAATAACAAAAGGTGCTTCTATATTCTTTTAATTTAGGAAATTACAAGGGTTTTAGGAGCTCTGACCAGGAGCTAGAGATGAAAATCAAAAGAGATCATGATATGACACTCTAGCAATCTGAATATGCTTGTTTTGATAAGTAAATTGTTAAACTTGAGTCCCTCAGTCATAGGGAGGCAGACAGGCAAATTGCTGCTGATTAAAAAAAAAAGATTTCCCAGATTCATGGACCACAAAATAAAGAGTAGCATGTTTGTAATCAAGTATAATTGTAAACTACATTATTTGGGAATAAATAATCCATAATTTTCCAAGGAGAGTGAATTACTTTTGGAAATGTGTACATTTCCAAAGTACAGTATTCAGCCCATCAGATTTTTTAGTGAATTGGCTGAGTTTAAAATTTCATGCGATCAAGTCCTAGTAGAGGTTTCAGTTTTGGGGGATGTGAAGACAAACTGCCTGGGAACATTTAGTAGTTCAAGTTATTCTCACCAGTGTTCATCATCAAAGTGATCTAAAAAAGAATTAAGCTAAAAAATATAGATCGTACACAATGTTTTGACTAGATATTAATATATAAAGCAAAGTACAGAAATTTTTCTTTGTGAATTATGTTAAAGAATAAGAATGAATAAATGTTATCCCCTGTTTATTCTAACAAAGTTTGTATCTCACCAAAGAGTCACCGGATTTAGCTTTCATCTTTATCTTTATTAAAATCTAGAAAGAAAATCTCACAGGAATTCTGCAAAGACCATCTTTAATTTTAATATTAAGGCCTAATAGTACTGTAGCTCTAATATTAAGCTCAAAAATTTGAGTTTTAAATGAGCTTTTTAAATAACATTTTATAATTATAAAAGTATAGTGCTATTAAAATTTTATATAAACATTAGTAAAATCACATTTTAAATTATAACATTTTGTATACAATTTAGAATATAGAAGCATATAAGAAGGAAAGATGAATATTTTAAAACTAAACAACCCAGAGAGCTCTTGTTTTATATACACATATATGTAAGTTGATATGTAGAGAATAAACATAGAGATATATCTAAATGCAGATTTATATATACATATATATATACACACACAAATACTGGAATCACACAGTTTTTGTATTTTTCCTTTTCATGGTAACACTGTATCATAAACAACTTTCCATGTCACTAAGTAATTTTCATAAACATGATGCCAGGGATAATGTAATAATTCATAGTCCATGGGGTCGCAAAGAGTCGGACACGACTGAGCAACCGAGCCATACTGATAATAATTCATCATACCATCGTAGGGGCTTGTCTAATTCTCCTTTGTTGTTGTTTTCAATGTTTTGCATATATTAGTCATATGCTGCTGAGCATCTATGTTCATAAATCAGCCTGTACTTTTGAAGCTGTGGAAGTTAATATTTCATATTTGAATGAAAGGAAATATCTTGTGTTACAAGAGGAAAAAAAATATGGTTTGAGAAAAAGAAATTTAGAACATAGACCGCTTGAATTCAGAAATGGCAAGTGCATGTGCCAGCTTTTATGAGACCAGGCACTTTCTCCTCTTCTTTAATGGCTGATCAAATGCTATTTTCCCAGTTCTGAGGTCCAGGTTTGAGACCTTTATATATGAATGACTTGTAATTCCTATAGTTAGATGAGGTATTTCCACAGACTCCTTGACCAAAGGGAATTCTGTGAGAAAGGACGCTTTCACTGACCTGAAAAAATTTGTATTTAATCGGTTTATGTCAACTGTAAAAAACAACAGATGTTGGAGTTCCTAACCATTCTTTTCTTCATTATTTCTGTTTCAAAGTGAAGCAAATCAAAATATAACATTTTATGTTAAACTTCCCCACATTGAAGGGACAAAAATGAAATGCAGAATGTGTGAAACCAGATTAGGAGCCAAGTGTTTTTTGGTTCCAAAGCTCTCCAGATGGTATCAGCTGTTAAAGAAGATGCAGTTTGGAAGAGCTGGGAAGGCAGGGTCAAAAATGGCCATGTGGGTGTCACATTGTAGCATTAACTGCTCAGCAACAAAACAACTACACACTTACAACACCGCCTTCAAGAGCTAAGACAGAAGGCTGGAGAAGGCTGCGATTTTCCACACTCTGTCCAAGAATCCCATAAGACAGCTGCTGTCCGAGGTACCCCAGCTGCCCTCCCCCCGTATACTGAGCTCATTCTGCCTTCATCCCTCCTCCTCTTCTCCTGTTTTGTTTATTTTTCATTTGTGTTGGTGACTGATTCAGGATCACTAAACACATTTCAAGTCTACAGATGTAAATGAAAATTAATAAATAAATAAAAAGCCTAAAGTGTAGGAGACAGAAAAGCCAGACATTTTAATTTTACCCTCTGGGTAGCCATATAATTTTGAGCCTTACTGACCTGAGTTATAAAAAGTGACCTTGAAAGGGACACACTACAGATTCTCAAGCATTATTTTGGAAAAGAATGACCCAGAGAGAGATCTCAAGGTCCAGATGCCCAGACCCCAGTGACTCTCATTCTGATTTAAAAGGATTGAGGATACCTAGGAATCTGCATTTTGGGCAAATCCCCAGATAATCCTTATATGCATTCTTATACACATGATGTATTCTTATACACATATATACACATGTGTATTCTTATACACATGTCTACCATGTCATGTAGACATGTAGACAGACAGTGGGCTGTCTACAGACAGTGGGCTACAGAAATGTGGGTTGAAGGAAAATTACTTCCTTATAGTGACGTGCCTCAGTTTTCTAATATATGAAATGGAGACAAAAATTAACATCAAGGCACTACTGGAAGCAACATATTAGTTCTGACTCTGCTAAGCAGGTCTTACACTGTTGTGAAAGATAAATTACTTTCTGGAGATTACATTTTATGTGTAAAATTTAAAAATTCCTATCTGCTAAAATGGGTCTAAAATTTTAGAACAGCCTAAAAAGTACATCCCTGTAGCTTTGCTTTGATGTCAAGAAAACTCTTTTGAGAGTCCCTTGAACAGCAAGGAGATCAAACCAGTCAATCCTAAAAGAAATCAACCCTGAATATTCATTGAAAGGACTGATGCTGAAGCTGAAGCTCCAATACTTTGGCCACCTGATGGGAAGAGAAAACTCATTGGCAAAGACTTTGATCCTGGGAAAGATTTTTGAGGGCAGGAGAAGAAGGGGACAACAGAGGATGAGATGGTTGGATGGCATCACCAACTCAATGGACATGGGTTTGAACAAATTCCAGGAGATAGTGAAAGACAGGGAAGCCTGCTGTGCTGCAGTCCATGATGTCACAAAGAGTAAGATGTAATTTAGCAACTGAACAGCAATATTTTGATCAATGTGAAAACTCAAACACTGGCATCTTTAGCTACGGTAGCTCCTAACATTTCTATATTTTGATGCAGTTCTTATATATTATGGTGGTTTGACAAGACTGATAACCATTGTTTTAGAGTACTTTTCAAATGCCTTTCATTCACATAGGACTATCCTGACTTTGGCCATATTCTTATAATACCTGTATTTGATTTTCTGATATTTTTCCTTAAATTTTATTCACTGTTTTTATTTTTTATCAATTTCATTGTAGAAGGAACTTGATATTTTCCCCCTAAAAAGCAGCATCACTTGCCATAAATACAAGGTTAATATAGCACAAGTGCAGTGGCCACAAAGCATATTATTAAATGCTATCTGAATATAGCTGCTTTGGGAAAACTCTGACCCTGGGAACCTCTGTTTATCTGATGAAAGTGAAGATTGGCAGGTGCCAGAACCACCTGAGAACTTCTCTCATCCCCAACTGGTACTTCCTCCTTGATATAATAATCAGGAATAGCAAATCAAAAATGGACTAGTGTTGCTACTGTGTCATTTGTTGTCACTTAATGTCCTGTCCATGTGGCACTTGATTTAGAAGTGCCTCTTGATGAGGGTGAAAGAGGAGAGTGAAAAAGCTGGCTTAAAACTCAACATTCAAAAAACTATGATCGTGGCACCTTCATTTCGTGGCAAATAGATGGGGGGGAAAGTGGAAACAGTGACAAATTTTATTTTCTTGGGCTCCAAAATCACTACGGATAGTGACTCAGCCGTGAAATTAAAAGATGCTTGCTCCTTGGAAGAAGAGACAAACCTAGACAGCATATTAAAAAGCAAAGACATCACATTGCCAACAAAGGTCTATACAGTCAAAGCTATGATTTTCCCCATTGTCATGTACGGATGTGAGAGTTGGACCATAAAAAATGCTGAGTACCAAAGAATCGATGCTTCTGAACTGTGGTGCTAGAGAAGACTCTTGAGAGTCTCTTGGACTGCCAGGAGATCAAACCCGTCCATCCTCAAGGAAATCAACTCTAAATATTTATTGGAAGGATTGATGCTGAAGCTGAAGCTCCAATACTTTGGCCCTCTAATGTGAAGAGCCAGTGCATTGGAAAAAACCCTGATGCTGAGAAAGACTGAAGGTAGGAGGAGAAGGGGGTAACAGAGGATGAGATGGTTGGATGGCATCATGGATTTAACGAACAGGAGTTTGTGCAAACTCTAGGAGATAGTGAAGGACAGGGAAGCCTTGTGTGTCGCAGTCCACAGTGTTGCAAAGAGTCTGACATGACTTAATGACTGGACAACAACCACACTTTGGGAAATACAGTCAGATCACTCTTTTCCAGTACTGACAGGTCTACTTCCTTGAATGTTTGGCTTCATATCTAATTTGAACCATGGGTGTAACTTGCAAGAGTCTCATGAAACCCTCTTGTAAACATACCAAGGTCTGAAAAATTAATGAGCTTCAGGGAAAATATTTCATATGTGGAAAATACTTGCTCAAATGAATACTTACTAAATACTTTATGTAAGACAGATTGTTAGCTGGAAATCTGTCGTGTTCCATTATGCTTACTCTCTTGGTAATGTATTTTAAAAGTACATCTGAAGCAGGGGACCTGAATTTCTCTTTCCTTTCATTTTAATTTTGAATAAATTTAAGCTCACTTCCACTAACCTGATTGAGTGATGAAAAAAAATAGCCAATTAACCAAGAATTTTCCCAGTATTTGGCATATCTGTCAGTTGGCATCTGTGTACTTATTTGTAAGAAGCAGTGGAGGAATAAGAGTTCAGACTTTGATGAGAAGCAGGCACCATTTACTTCATATGTTTACAATCTGAGACTAGTTACTTAACTTCTCCAAATTCCTAGTGTCCTTGTGTATAAAATGGAAATAATCCCTAATACTCCCCTCAATTGTATTCATGCACTTAAAAATAAAAGAAAGTGGAACAAAAACACCAGGAATAAATGGAACAATGTGAAGAAGGCATTTAGCATATTTATTGTCATTGTAAGTATCATGACATTGATGATGATGGTTTTAACATTTTGGGCTTCCCAGGTGGCGTTAGTGGTAAAGAACCCTCCTGCCAATGCAGGAGACATAAGAGAGACACAGGTTTGATCTCTGGGTCAGGAAGATCCCCTGGAAGAGGGCATGGTGATCCACTCCAGTATTCTTACCTGAAGAATTCCATAGACAGAGGAGCCTATCGGGCTATGGTCCATGGGGTGGCAAAGAGTTGAACACACCTGAAGTGACTTAGCATGCATAGCATGCACGCGTGACAAGGAAAAGTAATATGCCTGAGCGCATAAATGCAGAAACTAGTGCTTAACATGAACTCTTCAGTGTTTTTAATACAGAATATCTTCTTTTCAGTTTTGAAATCTGCATAGCAATTCCTACTCAAACAGATAAGTGAGGTACCTATAAGGTCTTATATTCTGAAAATATGTTTTTGTGTGTCTTGTAAGTCAGATTGCAAATGTTCTTGCACGAGTTCGGTGAAAGTACATCCCTTAAAGGTATATATTTTCTGAAATAAATGTATTGAGTTACATTTTATATATCATGCAATTTGCCCATTTCAAGGCAGTGATATTTTTTATAGATTTCCCATGTTATGCAGCTGTTGTTACCATGTATCAGTTTTAGCACATTCTTATCACTCAAATAGCATCTCATCTACCCTTTATTGTTATTCCTAGCAGCCCTTTCTCACCAGCAGTCACTAATGTACTTTCTGTCTCTATAGATTTTCTCTTTTTTGGACATTTTGTATAAATGGAATTATTCAATATATGGTCTCTTGCATCCAGCTTTTTTCACTTAAGCATAATGCTTTTGAACTTCATCCATATTACAGCAAATATCTGTAGTTTGTTGCTTTGCACTCATGAATAGAACTTCATTTTGTGTATATACTACAGTTTGTTTATTCCTGTATCAGTTAGTAGATATTTCAGTTGCTTCTGCTTTTTAGCTTTTAGAAATAATGTGAATATGCATTTTGCGTGGACATGTTTTCATTTCTCTTTGGTGCACACCTAGAAGTGAAATTGCTAGGTTTTATCTGTGTTGAACATTTGGGTAATTGCCGAACTGTTTACGAAAATGGCTGTGACATTTTGTGTTTCTAGTAGCAATGTATGAGTGTTTCATTTTTTTATCCTAGCCATTCTAATGAGTGTGAATGGTATCTCATTGTTGTTGTAGTTTGCATTTCCTTGAGGACACTGATTCTGTGTATCATTTTATATGCGTATGAGCTATTCTTAAATACATTTTAGGAGGCCTACGGTTTTTTATTTTTCTGATTATCTTGATAGTTTATTATAAGGAAACGGTTGAAAAATTGCTAAAGAATCAAGATTGTATTCTGGGAATTGAGGTAAACATCTGTGAAGTATTGAAAGCCTACATATACATACTCATGAGGATCTCACTGTTGATATTCACTTAAAAATCTGTATTTGTAAAGCAAAACTCTGCATGTATAACTAAAACATGAGCTCAAAGAAAGTAGAGAATTTTAAGACTCTTGATCATCTTTTTTTCCCTAACATCTACCACAGTGTCTGACATGATGTAGACATTCAATAAATCTTTGTTGAATAGATATAAGGAGTATGTTTTGAATGTATTTGTTGGATAAAAGAATACAAATATTTCTGATATCTCTGTAAGTATGCAACTCATGTGCCTATTTTCATTGATTAGAATTCAGGAAATTTGAAAATTGTCTTGTTTCAAAACAATTTCTAAAATTCTGTTAAAATATCGTTTTTGTCAGCTCAAGAAAAATGCCTACTGATGTTAAGGTAGAGTTACAATCTTATAAATGAGAACATAATTTCATAAAAACCATAGATCTAAATTAAAACCGGTTCAGTTCAGTTCAGTTCAGTCGCTCAGTCGTGTCTGACTCTTTGCAACCCCATGAACTGCAGCACGCCAGGCCTCCCTGTCCATCACCAACTCCCAGAATCCACCCAAACCCATGGCCATCGAGTCGGTGGTGCCATCCAACCATCTCATCCACTGTCATTCCCTTCTCCTCCTGACCTAAATCTTTCCCAACATCAGGGTCTTTTCAAATGAGTCAGCTCTTTGCATCAGGTGGCCAAAGTATTGGAGTTTCAGCTTCAGCATCAGTCCTTCCAATGAATATTCAGGACTGATTTCCTTTAGGATGGACTGGTTGGATCTCCTTGCAGTCCAAGGGACTCTCAAGAGTCTTCTCCAACACCACAGTTCAAAAGCATCAATTCTTCGGCGCTCAGCTTTCTTTATTTGTTTTGTATTCCAGAAATGCTCCATGAATAAGCATGCATTATAAAAGGGCTTCCCTTGTGGCTCAACTGGTAAAGAATCCGCCTGCAATGTGGGAGACCTGGGCTCAGTCCCTGGGTTGGGGAGATCCCCTGGGGGAGGGAGAGGCTACCCACTCCAGTATTCTGGCCTGGAGAATTCCATGGACTGTATAGTCCATGGGGTGGCAAAGAGTCGGACATGACTGAGTGACTTTCACTTTTACATACTTCTAAAGAAAACTAAATTTAGATTACAATAAAACAATAACAAAACAAAAAATGAAAACAAGACCCCCTAATTTCTGCTCAGTATAATTTTGTTTTTCTCTTCCAACTTACACTGATCTCTTTTAAAAACAGTTCAAGTAGACAACAGCACTAATGTAATATATCTGTACAGTAAATCTTCTAGATACAAACAAGTCCTGTTCTGAAAGCACATTCATAAGTACAATTTGTTCCTAAATCCAACAAAGTTAGCCTAATGTTGTTCAGTCACTCAGTCGTGTCCAAGTCTGTGACTGAATGGACTGCAGCATGCCTGACTTCCCTGTCCTTCAGTATCTCCTGGAATTTGTTCACACTCTTGTCCATTGAGTTGATGATGCTATCCAAACATTTCATCCTCTGTCACCCCCTTCTCCTCCTGCCCTAGCCTAGGTACCCAACTAACACAAATACTGTACTATACTATAATAAGTATATAATACTTTTAACACAAATAATACTTAAAAACACACAAAAATGAAGAAAACATTTTTAATCTTACAGCACAGTACCTTGACAAGTTCAGTAGTACAGTATGACAGCTGGCCTCCAGGGACTGGTGTTGAGTGAACAGGCAAGAAGAGTTACTGGCTGGAGGAGAGAGAAGGGGGTGGGAGTTGGTAGAGCCGAAGGGTCTTCAGAGATAGGAAATGGAGGGCAAGCTGTGATTTCACATGCCTGACACTGGGCTTCCAGGTGGCTCAGTGGTAAAGGATCTGCCTGCCAGCGCAGGAGACGCGTGTTCGATCCCTAGGTTGGGAAGATCCCCCAGAGAAGAAAATGGCAACCCTCTCCAATGTTTTTGCCTGGAGAATTCCTTGGACAGCAGAGCCTAGCAGGATACAGTCTGAGGTCACAACGGGTTGAATACAACTTATCAGGCACACACTGACATGGAATACGTGTTTGCATCTTTGGAAGTTCACAACTCGAAGAGCTGTAATATAGGGGATCTACTGTATGTGTGGTGGTATCTTATGTAAAGCATCCTTTCGAACAAAGAGCTGAACAACATTTTAGTGTGAGATCCACAGTAAGTATATAATTGGATTCTTTTAACCTTTTTCTTCTTTGCCTCAATATATATGTGTGCGATCAGCCGCTCAGTCGTGTCTGACTCTTTGCAACCCCATGGACTGTAGCCTGATGACCCTGCTGCCCGTGGAAGTTTACAGGCAAAAATACTCATTTCCCCCTCCAAGGGATCTTCCTGATCCAGGGATCGAACCTGTGTCTCCCGCATCTCCTGAATTGGCAGGTATATTCTTTACCACTGAGCGACCTGGGAAGCCCCAACTAGGATGGTATCATTTAGCTCACATGTGGAGAATGCTTTTGTGTTGTAATAAAAGACCACTGAAGTGTCCAAAGGAGGGACAAGTTTTGAGTGGATTTGAACACTCTGGGTGTTGATTTTGTAGATTCACCTGGATATACCAGAAAATCCACTTAAATTCCTTTTACGACTATGAATTACAGATTCAGCAATGTAAACCTAAACCTTTTTTCATCTCCTTTATAATGCAAAAACATTTTTTCCCTACCTTATTGACTTTATTAGAAGAAAATAAGTATTCTGTAAAAGAATGTTTGCCTCCTTTATTGTTTATCCTAGAGTCAGATAATCAAAATCTTCCAAACTTTTGACTTCCCTGGTGGTTCAGTGATTAACATTCTGTGCTTCCAGTGCATGTGCTGCATCCCTGGTTGGAAAACTGAGATCCCACATGCCTTGCCACTCAGGCTCCCTCTCCAAAAATTCCCAAACTTATGATGGCTACAAAAATAAGTGAGCAACAGGCAAAAGAGTCAGTGCTGAAGACACATTAATAAGAAAAAAAAGTTATATTAAGGAAAATTTGGTTGCTGTTTAGTTTTCAATAACTAGAAAAATTATGTGTGATGCTTAGTTCTGTTTTTTTATTT